>NC_091459.1:47499990-48201240 GCF_027789765.1 Dendropsophus ebraccatus
TACATTCCTTGAGGGGTGTAGTTTTCTAAATGGTGTCCCTTTAGGGGTGTTTTTTAGGTTTTGGCACCCCAGAGCCTCTGCCAACCTGAAGTGGTACAGTCAAAAATGACCAAAAATAACGGAGCCATTGAAATTCACTAGGCGCTCCCTTATATCTGAGGCTTGTGGTTGCGTCAAATAGCGCAATAGGGCCACATATGGGGTATTTCTATAAACTGCAGAAATGGGGCAATCAATATTGGGGTGCATTTCTCTGGTAATAGGTTTATAATTATGAAAAATATTGGATTACAATAAAATCTCTGCACAGAAAATTAAAATTTTCAAATTTCTTACACACTTAGCTTTTATTTCTGTGACTCCCCTAAAGGGTTAAAAAACTTTCTGGATGTGCTTTTGCAGAGTTTAGGGGGTGCAGTTTCTGAAATGGGGTGCTTCGTGAGGCTTTCTAACACACAGTCCCCTCAAATACACTTTAAACCTGAACAGTTCCCTAAAAATATCTGATTTTGAAATTTTACTGAAAATTTGGAAATTTGCTGCTAATGTTTTAAGCTTCCTATTGTCTAAAAAAAATGAAATATAGTTTAATAAATGCCGCCAACATAAAGTAGACATGTTGCTAATGCTATTTAATATATAATTTATGTGGTATAACCATTTTCTGTATAAGCAGAAAAGTTTTAAAGTTGGAAAAATGCATTTTTTCACAATTTTTCACGCTATTTTGGGTTTTTTCATAAAGATTCGTTATAAGTATCGACTCCAATTTACAAGAAATGTGAAGTACAATATGTCACGAGAAAACAATCTCAGAATCAGCCGGATAGGTAAAAGCATCCCGAAGTTATTAATGAATAAAGTGACACTGGTCAAATTCATAAAATTTGCTCCGGTCCTTAAGGCCATTTCAGGCTCTGTCCTTAAGGGGTTAAAGTGACACCATCATCTAATTTTTTTTTGCAGAAATCAATAGTACAGGTGATTTTAAGAAATTTGTAGTTTGGTTTATTAGTCGAAAAATGCATTTTTATCATGAAAAAGCAGTTTGAAGCTCTCCTTCCTGTCTTCATGGTTTTCTATGAAGAGGGGAGGGGTGGAGGGAGATGAGGCACCAAAACAGGACAAGAAAGAGTTAATTTACAGCTATATCTCCGGGCTATCTCCTCTGAAGTCAGCACCCACTGTGTAATCCTTTGTTCTCTGCTCTCTGCTGGCGATTAATCTCCCTCCTCCCCCCTCCCCTCTCCATAGATTACACAGGGCACAAGTGATGTAAAAGAGTCGAGATTTCCTGATGATGAGCAGTGAATGAGAGAGAGGAGAGAGAGGAGGGGGGGGGGGACCTGGGGAAAGTTTTAAATTCAGATAATGGCATATTTGACTAATAAACCCAATTACAAAGTTTCTTAAAATCGCCTGTACTATTGATTTCAACAACTGCTATAGCAAGTGGGTTATCCAGAAAATTATGTCCGCTTTCTTACAGAAACTGAGAAAAGGGGTGGTGCTGTTTTTGTTCTTTTCTAAATCTGGATAACTCTTTAAAGGAGAAGGTCTGACTAGGGTTTAAGGGGGTATTCCAGACAGGTAAAACACATGTTAAATCATTCCCCCTCCTGGAGACTAACAATTTGTGCCATGCTTGTTACTATCTTTTCAGTCTCCTTCCCTAGTTCTAAGCTGCTGCTTTCTGCTGAAGAGACAGAAAACTGTGTTAGCTATTCGCTCTATCTTCACTCTGAACCCCCCTGTAAACAGTGTCCCTGGCCTGCTGTATCGCCACTCTGTAATGCCAGGTGGGTTAGTCTGAAGTCAAAGCAGCAGCTCAGAACTGGGAAAGGGAGACTGAAGAGGTAATAACTAGTGAGGAATGAATTGTTAGTCTCCAGGAGGGGGGATGATTCAGCATGTGTAACCCCTTTAAAAGATACTCCTCTAGTACCTGGGAGCCTTTTTCATTGGGTGAATAGAGGGAGGCTTCCTGACAACATCTACAGCATGTTGAGGTGTGAGTATGTGTATATGTGTGTGTATGTGCACATATGTGTATGTGTATATATGTGTATGTGTGTGTGTGTGTGTGTTGGTAGGGGGACAGGGGGTTCTGTGCATCTGTGCAACTGGGGACATGCTGTAGAGTTTTTGTGCAGAAAAACAGGCAATTTCATCCACTGTTTCTCCACTATGGCATTTTCAGGGCATTACATCAGCAGCATAATTTAGGGAAATATTTATTTTTATTTTATTTTTTTCTGACTTTTCAATAGCGACCTATGCTTTCTCTCTATGCCCCCACTATAACCCAGCAGCTGCATACACATTCTGTGCACACATTTATGGCTCTCTATTAAATTCTTGAATTTGTATACAGTGCAAGAACAATTGTTTTCTATTTCCATTCAGACTGAAGGGCGGTGTTAAATCTTACTGACCTTGAGTAAGTCACTATGCATAACAATTAATAGTAATAGACCTGGTACTGCATACAGAAATGGATTTAGGAAATCTTGCGGTTGCTTGGAAACACCTTCCCCTATGAGCATTAGGAAACAGTAATACTAACATTCAGTGCACAAAATGAGAGCCGGTTCTGAGCAGTAGGTGGCAACAGGGAAAACAGACATATTTAACTTTAAGGTGGTGGTGGGGGGGAGGGGGTAAGTGATAGAAAACATCATTATGTATCATCATACAATATGATGGATGCTACAACGTCACTATGATATTTTGTTTAGTGAGCATTTAAAGGGGTTATCCACCTAAGAGCGCAAAAGTTAAATGCTAGCTGGTCTTACTCAACAAGTCCCTCGGAGTATTTTGAGCCACCTCCTGTCTTTCTATCTGCCGCAATTCCTGAGTTACAAGTTTTTCTAAAAGCCGATCTATAACCTGGATAGGAAACTTCATTTCCCATCATGCTTTCCCGATTGGTCTGTCTGTGTACTCACCCCCTTAGCTTTCTTTCCTGCCCACTGCTGTCATTACTATTGCACAGTAAACACAGGGCTGTTTTTTTCACTGATTTTGCATCACATCACCCCAATACGTATTCCATACTAGCTGATGATGTAGCAGAGCTGACGCGCACAGTGTAGCTATGTGCTGCATACCGAGCATCTGTTTATCAGGGGTGGGGGTGTGGTGTAGGTTTAGATCTCTGCTTGCTGACTGTGAATAAAAACATTATTGTTCCATCCAGAAGTGAAATTAGGGGGGGGGGGGGGGGCAAGGGGGGCGGTGGCCCCTGGGCCCACACTGGCAGGGGCCCACTGAGGTCCCAGACGGTCAATGCCGTCTGCAGAAGCTATTGCTTTTGCAGACAGCCGTAACACGTCTGTAGGGGCCCCCAGACAGCATCAGCGCCCGGCAGGTGCGGGCCCCCTACTCCTGGGGGCCCCACTCAGTCACCTGATGCTGCCCCTGGCTGGGGATGATCTGCTCTCTCCTCTCTTCCTGTTTCCTCACATGTTGCACAGCACCCTGTAGCTCCTCCCCCTCTGCTACACACTGCTCTGCATAGTGCTGTGTTTGAGGAGGGGAGGAGGGGCAGCCATGTGAGGAGAGGAGCTGAGGGATCCTGCAACTGGATGGCTGCAAGGGATTGTGAAGAGGAGCAGCAGCAGCAGCTGACAGTGAGTGATCATCTTCATCTGTTTGTCTGTCAGACTGCTGCTGTGTGCTGGAAGTTGTAGAGGGCAGACTGAGTGAGGGGAAGTACAGAGAGCCCCTGTCCTGATGCTGGAGCCTGGACATCTCTGTACAGGCAGCAGCTTCAGTCAACTGATTTTAAAGTGACTGTACCACCAGGCCCAGGCTGAAGCACTGAAGGCGGGCCGACCCGCCCTTAGTGGGAGGAAAACCTAGCCCCTCTATGATAGGGTTCCATTGATTCTAATGGAGTCATGTCATGGAGGGGCTTGAGTTTCTTCCCACTAACGGTGGGTCGGCCCGCCTCCAGTGCTTCAGCCTGGGCCTGATGGTACAGTCACTTTAAGTCTATTCGTTTCTGCCAATAACTTTGCCCCCCTCCCCTGTGCAGAGCTCAGTGCAGCATGGTGGTCCCTTTTATTCATCAACCTCCTAAACAGCAACAGACAATGTGTCCTATCTGTGCCCCAACAGTGCCACCTCCAGTTTGTTATATCCCTCTTTTACCTCCCCTTAGGCTATGTTCACACTACGTAAATTCCATGGAAATCACGGCCATTGTTACAACGGCCGTGATTTCCACGGAACTTATGTAGTGCTGCAGGCTGAAGGGATCCCGGCCAGAGTGTATACAAATCATATACGCTCTGGCTGGGATCTCTCGCGGCGCCATAAAAAAACTGACATGTCAGTTTTCCGCAGCTGCTATTCACTGAATAGCGGCTGCAGAAAACCCTGTCAGTGCACACTATGCAGTGAGCAGCTCTGGCCGCACGCTTCATAGTGTGCTGTGGGGAGTTCTGATGCGGGCGCACACTGATGTGCCCAAATCAGAACTCTGCGGCGCTAAAGATAATCCGGGATGAACCTTTCAGAGATCGGCCGTTCCGTGTCCCATATGGCAGCCTCCCAACTGTCCAACAACAGATAAAGTAGGTAGAGATAAGGGTTGGGTGTGCTGGATTTTGCCACCCACTATTTTATATACACAGATAGATGGATGGATGCTAGGAGATAGATAGGAAATAGATCGATAGGAGATAGGTAGTGGTGCTATTTCTGCAAGAAAGCAGCTATGTTTTTCTAACCTTAGATAACCCTTTACATGGGTTTTTACCAATTTTTTTGGTTTTGAACAATTTTTACATGGTTCTATATGTGAAATGTAGAAGCCTCTATAACTTTTCTCAATCCTTATTCACTATGAGTAATGTAGTAGAATATAGCCTTTGTTATTCAGAAAACATTGTCGTCTGCCCAAGGTTCCCTATGGGTAACATAATCGGTTGGGGGCCCACTCAGACTCTCTCGCCCCCCCCTCGGCTGAACCCCTAGCTACGCCCCTGCTTCCATCCAGACTCTAAGAACATCTATAACACTTACAATATGCAGCTGTGACACAAAGACAGATATATGCTTGCATTCACGGTCAGCAAGCAGAGATAGAATTATAACTTTTCATATTACAGAAACCTAGGCTCAGGGAGACATGTAAGTCTATGGAAGCAGCACAGGTGCATGGAGATGATGCAGATAATGTCTCCTTGGTGCTGGGTTACCAAGTCAATAGACAGCTAACCCAGCCCCCAGAGAGGAGATCACATGTCCTGTGACTACAAAGGGAGGGGGGAAGAGAAAGCTGAGTGTGGTCAAAGTGGACCTAAAGAAGAGGATTTTACATATCCACAGCAGAATTTAAAAAAAAAACAGGGAAAGGGAAAATATTGTTTTTGTTACCCAGATAAGCCCTTTAAGGTGTATGCTGCCCCTCAATTTCCAAAATATGATGAAAAATTAAACTGAAATGCAACTTTCTGTGCCCTACAACCATAGAGGATAACACCAGTGCTGCTTATATGTGCTGTATAGATCCGGATAATTTGGAATAAACATTACAAAGTGAGATAACATACAGCTTACTTAGTGACATTGCACTACTGTACCGTGACATTGTGTATATTCATGTAATCAGACTCAGTCTGCAAGTCTACTGATCAATGTTTCTTGCAATGTTAATTAAAGGGCAAATGCAATTTCTGTCTAAACTTTATATGCTAAAAGAGTCTGAGGTGACCCCTAAAGAATAAAAGGCTTAGGTACTGTGCATCCACAGAACTAGGTCATTCTTCGTCCTATTTGCCCTTGGTGAACTCGGATATAGGCTTCCAATTATATTACTTCTTGAGACTTTGTAATCAATATTGTATGTAACTTTGTGGGCAGTCCCTGAATGAGTTTGTATGACTTTCTCTCCTTTGTCAGGGGTGACTACGCAGCAAGATTTTACTGAATAGTACTTTATGCTATAACTGTATCATAAATGGAAAGATTTGGGGGGGTTTCTTTATTTTGTGAGTTTGTGTGCTATGTATGTTGATGACTGCAGAGGTACTGCAGTAAAAATCTATTTTTTTTTATTTACTATATATATATATATATATATATATATATATATATATATATATATATATATATATATATGATCAACTGGTCCCAGAAAGTTAGGGCTGTATTATATGGCCCAATCACTATGGTAAACGAGTTCCAATCTGCTAGATCTCCGCTCATTTACTAAGCCAATTACATGGCTCGACCATCGATGTCCGTGCAGCCCTTGCCTTTAGTGTTAAATAATAAAGTGTATATGTTACTTGTCCCTGCCCCCGGTGTTTCTGACCACTCCCTGGTGTTTCCTGGCTTCTGCCAGGCTGCTCGGCTAATGGCAGCAGGGATGTCACTGTTGGCCAGTGATTGGCTGAGCAGCCTGTTACATTAGAGACTGCCTCTGCAGTTCTCACTGTGGCTATGGGGAGCGGGCAGAGGCTAGGAAGATGCCAGGGAGCATGAAGAGGTATTTATATTCTTATTTATATTATATTTTCTTTACACATTCATCAGCCGCCACCCGTGCATCTCTTTTACAAGTAGCGATGAACAGTCGGTGGCTGATGATTTTAGGTCAGAACCAAAAGACACGATCAACGGATGATCGTTGTCTTTATTACATTTGGCAGATTATGGCTCCACGTTATAGGGCCCTTACACAAATTTGTAAATTATTTTTATGTAAAAAATCAGCTGCTGTATGTCCTGCAGAAAGTGGTTTATTCTTTCTAGTTTTGAACAGTGCTCTCTGCTGCCACCTCTGTCCATGTAAAGAACTGTCCAGAGCAGGAGAGGTTTTCTATGGGGATTTGCTACTGCTCTGAACAGTTGCTAAAACTAAATCAGAGGTGGCAGCAGAGAGCACTGTGTCATACTGGAAAGAACACACCATTTCCTGCAGGACATACAGCAGATGATAAGCACTGGCAGTAATAAAAGTTATTTACAAATCTGTATAACCTTCTGACACCAGATGATTTGAAAAAAATAAATAAAAAGAGATTTTGTAGATTTTTTAAATAGTAAATTACAAATCTATATCATTTTCTGACATAAGTCGATTTAAAAGGCGAAAAAAATTGCCAGAGTTCCCCTTTACCCTAATTTTTGAGCTTCCAGGCAGCAACTGCTATTTTTTTTTTTAAATAATTCAAAGTACAGTAAAAAAAAAACTAAAAGAAAAAAAAAAAAGAACAGTAACATGAGCAAGCAATAAAGCTATCTTATATACATGTTCCACTTAATCAGGGGTAAAGCTTCACCTCATGTAGCCCTTGCCTCTTCTTATAGTATTCCTTTTCCGCTACAGCATGAACTGTAAATAATACAATGGTAAAAAGGTTCTCTATTGTTAAATAAAAAATTGGACAAGCTAAAAAATGAAAACTGTTTGTCTTAGAAACTGCCGAATTAATGAAGCTTGCAGCCGAGCGTGCTAATACAAAAGGAGATTCCTGTAGCAACATTCACTTAGCAGGAGTATATTCTTTCTCGTGTAATGCATGATCAAACAGATTGATTAGAAAGAAACGCTTTCTAAGGCAGCGAATGCAATGAGCTCTGCTGGACATGCTTTAAATGTTTCTTAATAGATCAACGCAAAACAAAATCAGGCTAATAGCCATTTGGATATCGATTTCCATTCTCTAAAAAAACATAATAATTTATACAGCTGCCAAAAATGGTAGAAAATGTTTTTGTTTTTTATTTTATTTTTTTTTATCTCAGAAGAAAATCTGCTTTAAGATTGTGTATAGTGATTGACACTGGAGAAACATGGCTTTATAAGCACAGTAAAAGAGGCTATAAAGAAAATAAAAGCATCATAGCCAAACTCAGCATAAAGATAAATGGGAGAGACAACCAGATATATCACAAGGGATAACATAATCCAGATGATAAATCCAGACTTTCCTTATAGAGACAGAGTTTCGTTATATTTATGGGTTTATGCCATGTTTAATCAGACTACTTTCTCGGCTGTTTTGTGCCGGTCTTGTGAAAAAACATGTAATAAAAACCTTAGAAAACTATATATAAAGAAGCTTGTGGGTTTTAGCATGACATCTAAAATATGGTAAGCCAGTGAATCTTACACTTTCCTATGCGGTGATTTCCATGCAAATATTTTTTTTGATTTATAGCACTAGTTGCCTGAATTTAGGGCAGTGGTATCCAACTGGATGCCACTGGTTCAGGGTAGAAATTTACAAATTTAAAGGCCACAAATTTATTTGGCTAAAAATTGCGGCCTTCCAGAAAAACAGCCGTCAAACGGCCAAAAAGATGACGTGTGTTTGTGGCCTAGCATTGTTTCATTTTTTTATTCAAATTATTGTCTTTACTGTTTTTTTTTTTATTTGAAAAACACATTGCTGAGTGGGTTCCTTCTCACAGTGATAGAGTTAAGGGTGCCTTCACACCTAGCGACTCGCAGCGTAAATGACACTGCGAGTCGGGTAGGTCCTGGCAGATCACTTTCATTACATACACGCAGCGGTCGTTCTGCTGGCCCCTTAACCCCTTTAGCTCCCGCCCGGCTCCTGCTCCCACTCCGCTGTATGCATTACCTCTCCTCGCTGCATGGGTCCCGGCGTACTGCTCTCCCGCCCGGCCAATCAGTGGCTGCAGCAGGGCAACACACTGATTGGCCGCTGCATGTATGTAGTGAAAGTGATCTGCCAGGACCTGAAAGACTTGCAGCGCAGCGCTGCGAGTTGCTAGGTGTGAAGGCACCCTAAGAGTTAGAGTTATTGGAGATCTTAGTTATCAACAGATTTTCTAAGCAGTAAGCCAAACCTCCTGTCACACTCGCAGCCCTCCAGCTGTTGCAAAACTGAGTTCCCATCATGCCTAATAGTCAGTTGGGGAGGGGTCATAATGGGAATTGTAGTTTTGCAACAGCTGGAGGGCCGCAAGTTTGACCCCTATGATCTAAACCTTAGTCACTTAGCAGATAAAATGATACACTGACTGCACTCCTTTTTTACCCATTGTATTTTACTACTAATTTATTGCTACCTAGAGGATGGAAAAAAATTTGGGTGAATACATAGTAAAACATGCTTTCTGTGTGTATAACACTATAATTCCATCTATATAGATAGTAATATAACAACTGTGACTATTTTGCTAATGTCCTCCAAAACTGTTTGCTAAGAAGGGGTCTTGAGATATCACGGCAGGATGAAGGGCCATCTTGGCTTATTACAAGGTTAGTGCTTTACTCATAGAGAAACCTTATATAAATTCATCCACTATATGAAGAGACGGGTTTTGATAACATACATGTCCAAACCTACAAATTGAGTTGTCACTCCCAGTCTGCCCAGAGATATAAAGCAGAATATGTGCAATGAAAGACCACAGTGTTCTACAAATGGGAAAATGACTATATCCTTTTCCTAAATGTATAAAGTCAGACAGAATCAGGTTCCTAATAAAACCCAGAACAGTCATCTTTTTCTAATAGTAAAGATATTTACTGAAGCTTTCTGAATAATGAATATCTAAAGATGCACTATGGTATTTAAAAAAAAAAAATTATATATATATAGCACAGCATAGCCTAATATTTGAGAATACATATACAGTATGTAGAATATATAAGAATAAATTATGTAAAAGAATAAATTATGTATGCCTTGTGTGTATCTATTTTAGTTTATCTACTAGTTTATCTAGTTTACCTATTTAGTTATGACTTGTCTGGATTCCTCCAACACTTCTGATATAGTTCTCCTAATAATGCTTACATTTCCCATGATGCCTTTGGATTTGCAGAGGTAGAGTTGGTGGAGCCTCATCACTACACTGAGTCTTATATAACAACAACAAGTGGCAGATCAGTGACAGTATGTCTGTCTGCTAACTCTCATTATAGAGTCTCAGTGCATTCCCATTTGATGCAGCTTCAACCTTCCTGGAGGGCATCCAACTGACTATGGAGGGCGCACACTGACTGGATGTGGCACCTCCATAATTATGTGCAGTAGTATAGTATGGCTGGATTAGGTTTAACATGTCTGTCTTCATCCCCCCATTTGTGTCTGCCTCCCTTTTCCCTCTGTTCATCCTATGAGCGGGATTCCCAGGCATTTGGTCCAGTGTGCATCCCCAGCATCATCCTATCCCTTCCAGTTACAGGCTTGCTGGGTCATCAGCCCTCAGTCCATGGATCAGCACCAGACGATTTTGTCCCACTCTCCCTCCCCTTTTGTTATGTCCATGAAGTCACAGCAGGGGGGAAATTACTTGTTAAGAGGTTTGGGGTAGCAAGGCAGACTTGCGCAGTTGGAGCTGGTGGTGGCATATCACTTGCTACCCCATCTCCTGCTTTATTAGGCACCGGTTGGCAGTAATGTTTAAGGTATAGATGAAATGCTGTGGCCGACCACCATCCAGCACTAAAGTTACTTCTTGTCTTGTATTTTATTTCGGGTGGGATGTCTGGGAGACAGTTGGTATGGAGCATATATGCAGTCTCCATTGCTTCCTGATTGTTGAGGAAAGGTGGTATCCTAAAGTCCCCATACACCTTAGATTTTAGTCAGCCGTAAGGTGCATGCGTCTCTCCTGAACAACCACTGACAGATGATGACGGTGGTGATAGGGGTTGGGTGTGATGGAAAATCACTAACCGACCCCTTTGTTTAGGGAGAGATAAGCCGCAGCAAAAGCTCTCACTGCATCTTACCTCTCCACTCCCCATAGAAAACACTAGAATATTTGGCTTTGCAGAATGTTCCTGTGTATGGGGAGGACGGGTGGCAGATGGGAGAGGTAACGATCAATTAGCATATTAGCAGCCAGCTAGACCAGTTATTGAAGGTGTATGGGGAGCTTTATAGCTGACAGGAGGAATCTGATATATGATAAATTTAATATAATTTTGTTTGGACAAGAGACCGTCACTATCCATCCAGCAGTAAATCAAATAACACACTTGCAATAATGAAAGGGCATAAAATATATATGGATGCAACTGAGCAGGGGGTAAACAAATGACACTGCAGGAGCACTGCTGGTAAATTAGTTTTATATGCCCCAAATTGTTCTCTTTTTAAAGGGGCTGTTCATCTTCTATTTATTTGTAGTTATTCTCTGCTTTAGTTACTACATGGGGGTCCTGAAAAGAAAACTCCTCTTACAAAGAGCCTATAAGATATTTAAAAACAGATTTGCAAATGTAACAGCCCCTTGATTGTCTCAGTATTAAACACGCTCACTATTACTGCTGGCACTGAACATGCAATAAGCAATGAACCACAAGATGTAAAAAAGATGACCTAGATCTTCACGCTAGTGGCCGCTGTGAAGCTGGAATACTTCAAAATCTCTTTTTGACTAATTTTGTGATGGTAAAGTTACTTTGAAGTGTAACTAGAAATGGTTTTATTTAGGATTTATACAATGTAGTTGCATAAAGATCAGGAATAAATCAATAAAGTTACCAGGAAACCCATATACGGATAGACAACCATCTATGATGATAAAGATAGCAAATGGCCTTTATAGATTCTCATTAAGCAGTAACAATGATTTGTGGTATGAATAATCTAATGGCTTGACATGTAACAGATAAGATTAGAGAAAATCAATGAAAATAAAAATGATCAAACCAGGGAAGAATCACACTGGAAAAGTTATCACAATAAGATGTCATATGATATGTATACAGAACAGCTGTAGTGTTAGAGGAACTATAGTATTATATAGCAGACTAGACAGAAAGGGCATCACACACAAAAACCTGTTGTAATGAATAGTGATGCGTGAAGATCCTGATGTTCAGTTTGGATCCCGAAGATGGACATAAAAAAAATTATCATGATCGGTTCGTGTTTGCCAAACATTCACGAATAAATAACGAACATACAGTAGAAGCGTACGTTTCGGTCTAGGCAAATGCATACAGGTTAACAGGTGCAAAACATTAATTACGTAGTTGCGTACGTACGCAAGTTCGAATATGTTTAGAAATGATCATTATAACCATTACGATCATCAAACAAATTGTTCGTGATCAGCGAACACGAACATGTAGCGTCATGTTCATACGAACATTTACTAACATGTTCGCTCATCACTAGTAATAAAGAAGTAAGTGTTGTTTATAACAATCAATGGAATCCTTGCTTCTATATTCAAACCTGCTCTGTAGAAAGGCATATTAGAATCTGCTTTGGTCAATACCAATGCTCCAATAGTAGCCTCCATTGCAAATTCTGTAGAAAAGTAGTGCAACATTTTTGTACTAAAACAAGGGATACCATAGTGGAACCAATGGACCCCATTGTCGGTAGTGTCCATAGTCACTGCTGTTACCCTTCACAGTATTGGGGCTTCTGTTATAAACACAACGGTATATTATTTATATTTATCCAAATTGTTCTTGCAATGAAAGGGTTAATGTCTAAGGATTACCCACCATATATTAAGGAGGGAGTAAACCCTAATGCCAGCACTTGCCATGACACCACAATCTTAAGAATGCACTGGAGGGGGCTGTATTTATTGTCAAGTTTTATTCACTGAAGACATAGGGGGAGATTTATCAAAGATGGTGTAAAGTAAAACTGGCTCAGTTGTCCCTAGCAACCAATCAGATTCCACCTTTCATTCCTCACAGACTCTTTGGAAAATGAAAGGTGGAATCTGATTGGTTGTTGGTTGCTAGGGGCAACTGAGCCAGTTTCACTTTGAACCATGTTTGATAAATCTCCCCCATAGTGTGGTTCACAGATGGGGGGGGGGGGTATCAAGGCTTGTGTAACCATTTTCTTCTGTAAAAAGGTCACAAACTATTGCATAAGCCCCATTTTACTCAAAATGTTGTGATTTTCTTGTCTTTTAGTCACCTTGCCCCTCCTTTGCCATAAGTCTAACACAGTGCTCTCTGCTGCTAAATTACAAATCTATATAACTTTCTGAAACCAGTTGATTTGAAAGAAAAAGATTTTTGCTGGACAACCCCTTTAACATCTTATTACCAGCTACCATCTATACCAGGTATCACTAGTTGGAACTATTTAAATGAATGTCTTCACCCTATGGATAAAGTTTTTGTGTTTAGGTAAAGTTACCTACAGTATTATGAAGCAACCTCTACAGTCCCATTTAGCAAACTTGCTCGCTCCTTCTTTCCCATTGTTGACAACTTGGTTACCCATTGCTGTCTTGGTTTCCAACCACTGCTCTGCTCTAAAAGCAGTGGTCTGGCTGAATTGTCAACAATGGTAGGTAAAGAGCAGCATATCAAGAGAAAGAGAACGTATTTGCAAAAATATTTAACTATTAGTTAAATATTGTTGTTAAATTCTATTTATTCACATTTTTCCAGAATACTGTATACAACTACAGCTACAGTATGCTATATACTTCTCTCAGAAACTTTATAAGATGTAACCCCCTATAGGCTCATAGCAATAAATGCCTTTCAAGCACTTTACATGCTCCATTCACTTTTACTGGGTTGTAAAGCTTCTCCCATAGAGAAAAGCATCTTAGGGAAAATTCTGTTTGATCGCTTCCATTACTTCTGCAGGAGTAGACTGTCAGAAATTAAAAGCTGCAGGTAAATAAATGGCATGTAATGATGATGCAGCTGACAGTAATCTACAACGTCTTCATAACATCATTGACCCATAATATGAACAGAATAAAGCTGTCAAGATTACACTCCATTCTTAAAGGGGTTGTCCGGCGAAAAAAATTATTCACAGAATAACACACATTAAAAAGTTATACAACTTTGTAATGTATGTTATGTCTGTGAATGGCCCCCTTCCCCGTGTTTCCCCCCACCCACGCTAGACCCGGAAGTGTGGTGCATTATACTCACCGCATGTCGTGTCGTCCACGGTCTCCGATCGTCAGCAGTGACGTCTTCTTCGTAAGTTCGGCGGATCTTCCCGAGTGCCGGCCGCCCTCTGCAGCGTCATCCGAAGCTCAGCCGCGATTGGCTGAGCATAACTGTGCTCAGCCAATCGCGGCTGAGCAGCTGATGACGTGGCCGCGTCATCAGCCGCTCAGCCGCGATTGGCTGAGCACAGTTATGCTCAGCCAATCGCGGCTGAGCGGCTGATGACGCGGCCACGTCATCAGCTGCTCAGCCGCGATTGGCTGAGCACAGTTATGCTCAGCCAATCGCGGCTGAGCTTCGGATGACGCTGCAGAGGGCGGCCAGCACTCGGGAAGATCCGCTGGCCTCCTGAAGAAGACGTCACTGCTGAGGATCGGAGACCGTGGTCGGCACGTGACAGGTAATGTATAGCGCACCACACTTCCGGGTACACGGGTGGGGGTGGTGGGACACGGGGAAGGGGGCCATTCACAGACATAACATACATTACAAAGTTGTATAACTTTGTAATGTGTGTTATTCTGTGAATAATTTTTTTCGCCGGACAACCCCTTTAACTCTTCTTTTATAAAAAGGAATTTATATATATGGTATTTTATGTGTGTTTAAAAGGAAACTCCATCCCGCATTGTGATTGGTTATAGGAAATTCCTTTTACGTAAATATTTTATTTTGATAAGCAGAAACCCACCTGTTTTTAGCTATTTCTAAGTTTTATTTCTGTTCCATTCATTTACTGCAAAGTCGGCCTATATTTTTACCTATACTGACTGTAACATAAAACAGTCATGGCTTATCCAATGGTAAATTCTACATGTAGCATAGGGATAGAAGCTGTCCAGAGCTAGACTGGATAGAACAATGGCTCAGTGGTTGACATTGCTATTATACAGCATAAGGCCTGGACTACACTGCAACTTTTTGTAGCCCTAAAAAATTCATTTTATCTAGAGGTAAGGAAACTTTTCAAAAGTTCGGTTCAGGAGGTTCCCCGAACTTTGAAGTAAAGTTTGGGTTCATCCAAACCGAACCTTAAATGAACTGTACTATAACAGGTAAAAGATTGCAGGCATTTATCTATTTAAGTGTGATTCACAAAGTTCCCTCATCAATACTTACTTGTCCACACTCCTCTGGTGTTCTCCTTCTTCGGTGTCCCCCAGAGCCACCAAAAGCCTGCTCAGCCAATAACTCTGTAATTTTAACCCCTTCCACCATCAGTGGCACGTAACCCAGCATTGCAATCTTCTTTGGTGATGGGAGATCAACTCATAAATGCCCAGCATTGCAGTCTGCATAGAAGGAAGAGGAAGCCCGCACAGCTCTGGGAGTCGGGTCGTGACATCACCATGTTATCCAGGTAATGAACCCTTGACGCAGTAGTAAGTGCAGGGAAAAAAGCACTTTATATGCATTTCCCGTAATAAGTGTATAGTGATGATTTGTATAACTTTTGGGGGACAATACAATACTTTAATAAAAATTTTCAACAAACTTCTTTAAGTACCCTGCATTGCTGCACAGTTGGAAGAAGACTACTTTTATCCCCTTTCCACTGCACTATATGCAAGTAAGTAACATTGTAATAGACCTCTATAGTTTCTGTAGATGTCCTATTAATCACATGATAGTAATAGTAATGTTGCAGTTGTGTAAACTATATGCAGCATGCAGTGCTGTGCAATATATCAGTGTCACCTTTGCTGTAAGTAAAAATAGACTGTACTTCAGTCTTCCTGTACTGGTACTGTACTATATCCATCAGAAGTGACATACTGGTACATTGCACAGCACTGTATGCCACAAGTAACAGGCTAGTCATCTCTGTTTGTGTTGTATATTTGATTATATGGGGGAGATTTATCAAACTTTGTGCATTGAAACAATGGTTTAGTTGCACATAGCAGCAAGTCAAATTATGGCTGGAATCAAGTACTGTACACCATTGTTCCTTTTGGAAAAAAAAAAAAAAAAACTCTCCCCCTATATGTTTATGTTTTCTCTATCTGTCTAGTGAATGTGGTGTATGTGTATCTGTGATAAAAATGTTTATTAGGGTACAAACCCACTTGACGTATTTGCTGCGTGAATTAGTCTTAAAAATAAGCAGGCAAAACGCAGGTTGGCTGTATACAATTGTTCTGCGTTAAAATACGCAATTGCGTATTTTTGAAGTGTGAAGCTACATGCGTTTTTCCCACAGGTTGTTAACAACTGATGCTTTGCTAACAACAAGCTTCACACTTCAAAAATACGCAATTGCGTATTTTAACGCAGAACAATTGTATAAAGCCAACCTGCATTTTGCCTGCTTATTTTTAAGACTGATTCACGCAGCAAATACGTCAAGTGGGTTTGTACCCTTAAAGGGTTATTCCTGTTTCAGCTTGTTATCCCCTATCAACAGGATAGGAGATAAGAAGATGATATCCCCCCCTTGTATATTGGTAATATAGGTCTGAGTACACTGGGTTTTGTCAGTCGCCCAAGGGCCCACAAAAACCTGGAGCCGGCCCTGATCCCATCTGCTGGTCGCAAGTCCCTCCAGGCTTACATAGCCTCTGTCACTGACACTTTCACAATAGATGAGCTCCTCCAGCTTCCACCTCACTGACACTTCCATGACGCCCAGGACCAATACATACATACTCAAACAACACAATTTCCAGGCATCACATTTGGACAATGAACACCAAGACCACCATCCACAGCCCATTGGTGTGTCATACCACACTTTACATGGCATCTGGGTCTGCTAAGGTGCAATATGTGCTAATCCAACCAAAGACTTAATGGGGTCATCCTGGCTAAAAAAAAAAAACACATGGCAGCTTTCTTCCAGAAACAGCATGACTCTTGTCTCCAGTTTAGGTGAGGTTTTGCAACTCAGTTCAAATGAAGTGAATGGAGCTTAATTGCAAACCACACCCGATGTGGAGACAAGAGTTTTGTTGTCTCTTCTGGTCTCCTTAGGGCCCTATTCCACCGGACGATTATGGTTCGCATAATCGTTAACGATTAATGATCTCAAACGACCGCTATTGCGAAAGACCTGAAAACGTTCACTCATTTCCATGGAGCGATAATCGTTACCTAAGATCGTAATTGCGATAATTTTTTCTTCGCTATTGCGTTCGTATCTACTGCGAACGATGTCTTATTCAATGCGAACAATTTGCGAACGTTTTGCGAACGAGCAACGATAAAAATAGGTTCAGGTCTTATAAAGCGATCAACGATTTCTCGTTCGGTCGTTAATCGTTAACTGCATTTCAACTGAACAATTATCGTTTAGATTCGAATGATTTAACGATAATCTGAATGATAATCGTCCGGTGGAATAGGGCCCTTAGGCACATGGGGCTAAGCTGGAGCTGACTGCAACCATTTCACAATTATCCAGTTTCTTTAAAGCCTCTTTAAGAATACCTTTATTTCAGCCCCTCATACTCTGAGCCAATTGCCTACATTTTTTACCTCTTCTTCCAAACAAGACCTCCACCTTCGACACACTGATCTTATTTCCTGACTATAGCCCTTTATGTAACATTTCCCTATTTCTTCCTAACACAGAGACATCTAGTGGTAACAGTAAATACTACAGCATACATTTTATGCAACGGATCACAATGAAAAACACCATAATACAGTGTGTACAGTATCTTTAATACACATGGTACATAATCATGGTAACAATAGCAATACATCTATAGATATTTTCTCAATGTAATATACCTTCAGTCTCAGGTATCAGGTTTACCCCTACCCTGCCCATCCTTACAAGCTGATTTAATCAACCTACAATTCTGTTATTAGTGCTTCAGCAACATCTTGCAGATTCCTTGCCTCTATTTGCTTTCAGTAGCTGTTAAATTTAATCTTTTACAGAAGAGGAAGCCTCTCAAACACAAGATGTGTAAAAGCTTATATTATTAATCTAAATAATGAAAGCACACAGACACAGGGAAAATAATAGATATTACCATGCTTTCTTTTCAAGTACTCTTTATTTATAATTATCTACGCTTCCATTATATCCGAATCCATTATACATATGCAATAAATAACCTGCATCTATGATCAGCAACAAAGCTAGAATACATTTCAGAAATATTATTTTTCTTTTTTTTCCTACAGTGGCCTTATTCTGGTAACGTGTTACCTAATATAACGTCTGAGAATCAGGAGAAATAGATAGTGAAGTTATCATTACAATGAATTTTTTATTTTTTTTTACTATTGCAGTATTTTACTACAGTAGCCGCATATTATATATAGTGAGTTAATAAAAAAAAAAAAATGACCTGATTCTTGGGAATTTCAAACAACATACAGCTTTTATGTCACCTTACAGAACACTATGATGGAGACTGTATGTAACATCTATGGCCAGCTTTAGACTGAATTTATATTTAAATTTAAAGCGTATCTGTGAATAATAAAAACCCATTCCCCACCCCTCTCTGCATCTATGAGACCTGGATGGTCCCATAAAGCACTAGGAGTCCAGGGGACATAACACAGAGCTGGGAGAGAACGTGCTTAGTGCATACTTCTCCTGGCTCATTCTCCTAATTAGTCACAGTCTGAACACTTTATCAATACCTTTGACATGTCCCTGTGACATATTAAAAAAACATTTTAAGGGCTATTCCTATCACCTAAACCTTTGTTAGATGATGGGAAATGCAAAAGAAAGCAATTTTGCACATGCATTACATTTTTAAAATTGCTTTCTTTTTAAATTTGGCCCCTTGGTGTCCCTGTACTGTTGTTATCTTGTTGCCTGGGTTTCCGACCACCACTCTCAGCTATGAGCGCAGTGCCGGATGAACTGCCTGCCAATCAGGGACCTTGGGCAGCAGTAAGTATGGTTTCACTCCCTCTCTCCCAGTGAGGTAACACATGACTCCAGGCTTGGATTATCCCTGAAGATGAGTAACCTCACTGGGAGATGCAGCAAAGCCAATCTGAAATATCAGCAGATGGAACAACCTCTTTAATGACTGGTAGCTTTAAATCACATTTTGAAATAACATTCCCCACATACAGTAAATGAAAATACCTGGAAAGCCATGAAGTATCTTTTGATTTCCTTCCTCTAATATTACAATATTGCTAAATTCTGTCCTGATTATCTTATGGATCCACATTTTCCCTTTATAAAGCTTGGTGAAACCACCACTAGGGGGATCTCACTGCATGGGGGTTCATTCAGCTATTATTGATAAATCTTGCCTACAGTAAGCTTCTAAGCTACCACTTTTGGTGCCTGCAGACAGTTAGAATTCTGTAATTAAACGTTATAGCTGTTTGAAGAGAAGAGTGGGTTAGAAACTTTGTATCATATAAATTAAAGGGCTATTCTGCTCAAACATAAATTTTCATATGTTGCTGCCCATGATGAGACTAACAATTCCTTCCATACTTGTTGTTATATATTCAGTTTATATCCCCCAGTTCTGAGCTGGCTTTCTGCTGAAGACACAAACAAACGGTGTGTGAGCTTTTCTCTTCATCTCCCCCAACTCCCCCCTACCTTGGAATGGAATGAATGGTTAGTCTCACCATGGGCAGCAACACTTGAAAAATTAAGTTTCAGCAGAATACCCCTTTAAGCCCTGATCCATATAAATAAAGTATCTGCCCGTTCTCGGGAGAAGCTCTTAATGCCGAAGGATCCAAAAATACGTGATCCTTCCAGCAACCCCACCATGGCACTGGTCACACCATATAGTACTGACTTCAAAGATGTTAAGCTTATTTTCTATAAAAATTTACAAATTCTCCACCATGATGAAATACTGCATGAAATCTTGACTGCTGGTGCATCTATTGTACCCAGCAAGGGCAAGACTCTGGGACAACGTCTATCACCAAGCATGTTCTCTAGCCAAAAGCCAAACAATAAAACTTTGCTACACACTATTGGTAACTTCAGGTGTGGACATAATATCTGTAAAACTTGCCATTACATGCAGGTTGATAGAACCTTTAAATCTGTGGTATCGGGTGTTACCTTTCCAATTAAAAGCTTTATCAACTGTAATACTACCTTTGTAGTGTACTTGATCACTTGCAATATTTGCCAATTACAATATGTGGGTTGTACCACAGGTGCACTAAAAATACGTATGCGCAGACACAAGTCTGATAGCAGCAATGTGAACATGGTCAACATTTCCGCGGTTTCTAAGCATTTTTCCTCTGTCCACCAGGGCGATTTCATATTCATTTCTTTTGTATGTACCCAATGATGCATTTTTTCCATGTGATTTTCTTTCTTTTTCTTCTTTTTTCCCTTTTTTTTTGTTTTTTCTGTATTTTTGAATTTGTGTATGCATTTTTTTTTATATGTTTTACTTATCTGTATTTGTAGCATATACTGCAAGGGTTAAGAAGTTCCCTCTCCATTGTGGGCAGGTGCAATTAGAAAGAAGGTGTTACCATGTACCTGTATCACATATATAAGTTGGAATACATTGTATACACTCATGCTACGATTAAGATCTGTATAGATCGAAACGCGTCAGCTACTGCCAAGCTACCATCAGTTTTTATTGTTTTATACGGATGTCACAATTAAGAATTTGATATGGACTTTCCTGGTGCTGGAATTCTCCTTTTTGCCATATAAATATATTATTACAATATTCAGCACAGGACTTTAAACCTATTTAGGAATTAAACAAAAAACTAAAGTTACAATTTCCATCATTTGTAAAATTTAAAGAGGACCTGTCACCCCCCGTGCCGGGGTGACAGGCTCCCGACCCCCCGTTAGAGCCCCCTATACTCACCTAATCCCGCCGGGTCCCGCTTCTGGAGATGGTAGGGTAACAGAGATATCAGCCGCTGCAGCCCGGCGCACGCGCTCCTCAGATGAGTCCAACACCCATAGAGAATGACAGGAGAGTCCAGCGCTCCGTCATTCTCTATGAGCGTTGGACTCATTTGAGGAGCGCGCGCGCCGGGCTGCAGCGGCTGAGATCTCCGTCACCCGACCATCTCCAGAAGCGGGACCCGGCGAGTATAGGGTGCTCTAACGGGGGGTCGGGAGTCTGCCACCCCGACACGGGGGGTGAAAGGTTCCCTTTAACTATACTTTAAAAAAAAAAATTTATAGATTATTTAAAGTGACTCTGTACCCACAATCTGACCCCCCCCCCAAACCACTTGTACCTTCAGATAGCTGCTTTTAATCCAAGATCTGTCCTGGAGTCCGTTTGGCAGGTGATGGAGTTATTGTCTTAAAAAACAACTTTAAACTTACAGCCCCGTGCCCTACGAGTGTGGCTTAGAATATCTGTGCCCTAACTTTGCACCACCCCTCCGTCCCTCCTCCCCACCCTCTTCATTATTAGGAATGCCACTGGAACATTTTCTCCATGCTGAACATTTGCACAGGTGTCTTAACGATCCAGCCCATGTGCTGTGCTGACACAGCTGACAAATAGTAGGCAATCTGCCTGGAGCATTCCTAATAATGAGGAGGGCGGGGAGGAGGGACAGAGAGGTTGTGCCGGCCTAATGCATACACAATCTAGGCCACTCCCGTAGGGCACGGGCTGCCAGTTTAAAAGTTGTTTTTTAGAACAATAACTGCATGACCTGCCAAACGGACCGAAGGACAGATCTTGGATTAAAAGCAGCTATCCGAAGGTATAAGTGGTTTGGGGGGGGTGAGATTGTGGGTACAGAGTCGCTTTAACATTTATCATTGCTCTAAATTGTCCCAAATCTAAGACCTCCATTATTCAGAGCCGGAGTTTCCTAAGTAGATGTATGCTTTAAAATAAGTCTACAGAATTGGAAGTCACCTGGAAAAAAAAGAGAAGCGATGTTTAATAATCTGTTTGTAGATGGAAGTCATTATTTCTTGTCCCGCTGTTTTACCATGCTCCATGTATTTCATGAAGTGCTTGATCTAAGGTAAGCAGTAGTGGGCATACTGCTCAGACCTAAGAAAAGACATCAAATAGGAAGTATATTCCACTTCAAAGAGAAGTTGAAAAAATCAAAACACTTAATACTCTATGTGAGTTACTATTTATAAATGTGAAAAATGTCTATTTTATAGAATCTCTTGAATTTCTGCAGCCCCAAGTATAGATCCTGTCCCTAGGACCCAAGTAATCACCTAACCACTGATGACTTTGGCTTCTCCCAAATGTGATGAACTATTTTCCACTGTATGGGGTCTATAAACATACCTCCTAGCACTTCAGAAGATCAAAGAGCGGCACGTTTTAATGCAGGTCCATGGTGCATATCATATACGCATTACCAGAAACATTCGCTCAATACAAAAAAAGCTTGTATATAGACCTATGCATACAAAATAGCATAAGATGAAGATATACTGTGCAGAAAGGAAAAATAATGGACAGGGAGACAACATAGGCACACATCGAACAACAGGTATCATTGTATTACATTGCTGCAACACCACAACATAACAGATTGAACAGGATAAAAATGATGTAATGCAATGTAGATAAATATCTAGATAAGCGGTGCACAACCTGAAGCTGCCATGTCATTCTGTGCAGCCTCCAAGCTATAGGGGAACAGACACAATGGCAGCTACGCACTGTCCTCCTGCACTGATCATAGATATTTGGATTGTTCTTGGAAGATTTATGCAAATACCCTCTAGTTACATGTATATTACATGTCAGAAAAGGCAACTGAAGTGGCATAGAGCGTAGAAGTGGCATCAGGAATCTGTTAAAGCGAATATACCATGGGTACATCCTTTCTCTGCTTTTACCATTAAAAGACTGGCGCCGGCACGGGGATGCCGGTGCAGTGGTCCTTTTTTTGAACCACAGCCCAGTTCACAAGAACAGCTCCGAACTATTACTGCGCACCAGCCCAGCCTAAAGCACTGGAGGTAGGTCGGCCCACCCCCAGTGGGAGGAAACCCTCTCCCCTCTAAGACACGGCTCCATTAGATGGTACATGATGTTCTATGACTGGTTGTAATAGGGGGGGGGGCACTGTCTGGTTAGCACTAATGGTGAAACTGTGCTAGGATGCGGCTGGCAAGGGAGTGGAGTTTGAAGTTACTGTATATGCCTGGGGGGGGGGGTGATAAAAAAACAAAACTTCTTTCTAACCTACTCTCACCTTCCTGGCAGCGGTGCCGCTGCTGGTATCATATTGTTCCATCCCTACAGTGCAGTTACAAAGAAAGGAATCCAAAACAGCTATTTCTGGCCAAAACCTACCAAAAGCGGAGGGAAAATGTGTTAATATCTGATGAGACCATGGACTTTTTGGCTATAATTCCGAAAGGTTAGTTTGGAGCAAAATCTACACTTTGCATCACCAAAGCATGGTGGAGGCAACATTATGCTATGGGGCTGTTTTTCTGCAGCTGGAACTGGGGCTGTAGTCAAGAGCTGAATCCAACTGAAAATCTGTGGGCTGACCAGAAGATGGGAGATGCCCTCACAATCGGGAAGATTTGGAGCACTTTTGCAAAGAAAATCACGCTGAGGCAGGGCTTGATTGCCAAAAACAGCTGTCATCTGCTTGCATGTGCCTGGCGTCTTAGCCTGTTGTCCTATGTATTTTATCATCTGACAGAATAAAGATTGCAAGGTTTCCATATGTTGGTGAGTGCTCTCCTACTTCTTCATATTTTACTTTCACTTTTGTGAATTGGGGGTTGCACCACTAGGAAACATTTGCCAGATTCTGTTCATGCTTTGGTGCTAGCTATATATACTAGGAAGTGCCAATTACTATATCTTGCTGATTTCCTTTATAGGTGTGCATGTTAATGCAACCACATTATTTTAATTTTTTCACCCACAGCAAAGATAGTAGACATGGGGGAGAGAGACCTTGGAGGACTACTTATACAGGCTGTAAATAGAATGTAGAGCAAGACCAACTGCTGGAGAGATTCTATAGAATCAGTACAAGTATGTAAGGAAAATAGAGCTCATACAGCAAAATATAGAAGAGAAACTAGGCAAAAATTTTAATAAACCATAGTAAGTACAAAGCAAGTTTAAAATGCTTTCCCAAAGCATCCTAAACCTTGCTAGAAGTATACAATGTAAAAAAATATAGTTTGTGTAAATGTGCTATGTTATTTTCTGAAGCTATCCCTCCCAGAGGCAATAAAAGCTATTTAAAAAAAAAAAAACATTCTGGGCCTGTGTAACAAGACTTGGTACTAACAATAAAAATGGCAGCTAAAGCATCAAGTACAAGATGTAAATAGTTACATCATAAACCTGGATGTGGAAACCCTTTAAAAATTGTTATGATAAACATGTACAGCCTAACAAGAGGTAAAATAAATCATGGTAAAGGTTAACGACTTTAGTAATTGAGTTGCAAACCCAGCCTTTTGTTCCCAATACCAAATCAATACTCCGAGGGAATGGAATAGTTCTCACAACAATGTTGATCCAAAAATCCTTTAGAAGTCACTTAAAGTTTCAGAGATGTTTTCTTCCTAATCATTTTTAAACAACCGTTAAAGTTTCCTTAGGGATAAACTATTCCATGCTCTTGTAATCCGCCGTTACCTTAAAGATCCATAACAAAGATGTTATCATTCAAAAGAAGTTACTCCAACAATTCCCATGTTAATCAGAATTGCTTCAGGAACTTTTCTATAATTCCTTTTACAAAAAGTAATGGAATAAAAAGAAACCTTTCACTTGTCTAGTCTGGTTTAAACTTCAAAGATTTGAAACCTTTCTTTTGTGAGAATGAATTATTTATGGCGTTGTGTGTTCTAACAATATACTGTCCTTCTGGGAACCACTCAGAAAATAGACATTTTTTTTCTTCAAGTTTCCTTTTTCAAATGTACTTTAGTAGTTTCCATGTTACTCTGAATAAAGACAAATGCAATTGTTAGGCCAGATAGTTCATTGGTCTATGTAATGATTTGTCGCTCTAAACACTATACGATTTATAACGGAAGAAATATGTTTAGTTGAAGTCATCTTAAAACACAACATTTTCATTCTCTATGCCATTGACAGCTTAAAGGGTACCATCATTTTGGCGGAATGCATGAATCAGAAGTATAAGCAGATGCAGTGTCGAACAAGCCTAGCAGTGGACCGGAGAATCCTCCGGTAGGACCCCTGCTTTAGAACCTGTAAAAACAATGACTGACATCTTGTTTCTTACTGGTTCTTTACTGGTGGGCCCCAAGGATCAGTCTGACACTGAGCAAATGTTTGAAACTTTATAGTATATATCTTAACAATAAAAATGCTTTCTCCTCCTCCACCCTCTCCTCATCCTCATATCAATCCCCCCACCCACCCACACAGAAAGCTGTTATTTACAAAAACAGCTCAGCTCTGTCCTGTGTTTAGGAGTCCTGTAGTGCACTCTGAAATCAGTTATATGTTGATAATACAAATCTATGGAGAGGGGAGGAGTGAGGAGGAAGATAGGAGGCAAGTGACTGGAGAGAAAGAAGTAGAAAAGTAATCAATAGATAAAATAATCAATAGATCTCACTCAAGAGTCTTATGCTACATTTACAAAGGGCGATAATTCGCCCAATCGATCTTTTAACGATTTTGAAGCAACGATTTGGTTTTTATAACGATCAGCGTTTAGGCGAATAAATCGTTAGAAAAATTGTTTGAAAATTCGTAAGAAAAATCGTTATTGCGATCGTTTTTAAGATCGCTTAAGCCCATTTTTTACACAGAATAAATCGGTGAAAGACTATTTACACAAAGCGATCTGCGAATTTTCAGCGAACAACGAACGTCGATTTGAGAACATGTTGAAAGATGAAAATGAACGATTTCTTGCTCGTCGCTTGATCGTTTGCTGTGTTTACACGGTACAATTATCGCTCAAATGCGATCGTTAGTGCGAAAATTTAAACCATAATCGTTCCGTGTAAACGCAACATTAGAAGCCTTTTAAACAGGCCGATTATCAACAAGGAGCGTTGCTAGAAACATTCCTTCGGCAGAAAATCAGCTCATGTAAAAGTGAGAGCGATCATGCCGGGGAGCAGGAAAACGCCAGATCCTCGGCTGCTTGCATCTTTTGGGACGCACTATGTTGCTATCAGCCGCACATATATTTAAATAGCCCAGCAGCTCGACTGATTGTGCCTTCTGAAGGCACTGTGAACGAGCGACAATCTCCCTGATCGCTGCTTGTCTGCTTTTCAAGTTCATCCATTTCTTGTTTTTACTTGTTTTTCATGTTCATCCACTTGCTGCTTGTGTGTGTCCTTGCATGGTATCCTTATATTGGGATGTATAAATAAATAATCTATAGTTCCCTACATGCTGCTGTCGCTTCTTAGGAAGTGTGTGGAGACATAGAAGTACAAGATCTCCTTCTCTCTGTGTGTACAATGAACCACTGACACCATAGATGTTAGGTTCCACCCACTAGTCCAGGGACGACTGAAAATTACAGATGAAGAATAGAAATCTGAAGGAAAACGCCATCTACAAGTTATAAAATGGCTAAAAGTAGTGCTTAAATCTGCGTCAAAAAAATCGAAAACACAACATTTTCCTGGAAAAGCCTGAATACCCGACAAAAATGAATTACCTGGGGAATTTTGAAATTAAAGCCTACATTTGTATTTGTATTTGGGGAATACACTAACAAACTTTACTAGACTTTTCATATTCCCCCTGTAGATACCGCTGGTTTCTATTGACTGTTGGAAATGGCATTGGACTCTTGCAGCCAATGCCCGCTTAGCATGGCGTAGTCTCAATTTCAGCGCCTGCTCCACACTGACTTCCTGACATTATGACATGACTTGCTTCCTGGCATTACTAGTGGATCTATTTTTTGTTGTATTCTGTTAAAATGCCGGGGAACTTGGAGCCAATCTTAAAAGTAAAGGAGAAATTCGACCAAGTCTTAAAAAAACAATTTTCTAGTTTGGGCTATAAATCATGCTAACATTATCCCTGTGGATGACTTGAGCCCAAAGTTGCTGCTCTCAGACTCCCCCAGACGCTATTTGAGGGCTGCTGCTGCCTATTGAACTACGTCTTCTGGCACAGAGCCGCACACAGCCCTGTGCCTTTAGTTCCCAGTATCCCATGAGTTGGCAGTCCGTTCTTTTGTCACACTCAAATTCTGTTTCCACTTGCATCATCTATGGAGGCGTGCCATTCATATCTACTAGTAGCACTGTTAACATTTTTGGGCAAACAGTGGAGAGGAATGTTGACAGGAGACAGGATGGAGGTGCTGTTCCAACTTCAGGAACGCCTAGATGAATGATGAGAATGATCCATGTCACGACCCGAGAGACAGCGGGAAGTGACCAGAGCAGAAATGAATGGACTAGGACACTTCTGGCGGCCATAGAGGGAGAAGAAAGTACAATAAGGCCATAGAATTGTTGATTACTTTATATTAATAAGTTATATAACTTTGGCTTTGAGGGAGAACCATGGGGAAAAAAACTTTTGGACAGACTTCTCTTTTAGGTCTTTTTCATGCTGGTTCTGAAAAAAATATGAAATTTAAGTGACTGTTTATAAAGACAAAATGACTGGCGGAGTACAGGGCAATGTTTCTTGTTCTTTACTAGAAACTCATAATTAAAGCTACAGTAGAACAAAGGATTACATTTAAAATAATATGATTTTAGTTCCTAAGATATATTGCAATTTATCAGTAAGTCTGAGTATTGATCGTCAGAAGTTAGCAGGTGGCAGTTCTTTTTTTAACACAAAAATGGGCCCAAAGAATTGTTTAAAATACAAAATAGAGGATTTTATAAGTAATACCTTATTGGTTCTTATTAAAGGGGAACTATCATCTTTTTAGATGTATCTAATCTGCTGATAGCTCCTGGGCTCTGAGTATGAAGGTATGTCTGTTACCTTCATCCCCTGTGCCATTCCTGTGCTGTATGTTCTGAAATCCTGGGTCCGTTAAGGGCGGTAGGAGCACTGGGGCAGAGCACGAGAAAGACATAGAGGATGAAGGTAACAGACATACCTGCATCCTCATCGACCCATGCGTACTAGGGAGCTATGCTGACAGTTTCCCTTTTATGTAAAAGACTGAACATGGGTGTAAAAAAAAATTCTGCTCCACGATGCTAACTTTCTGAGATTCCACATCTCGGAAGTATGCTTTCCGAGATGTGGAGGGGTGGGTCTAAGTTGTGGCTGCTGGAGAGGATGATGGCAGGGGGACACTGAAGGACACAGGGCACTGGGGGGACACTGAGCATCCCTCTGCCATCATTCTATCCAGCAGCCACAGCCCCCACAGCTCTGGGAGTCGGGTCGTGACATCACCCTTTTATCCAGGAAGTGAAGCCTTGATGCAGTAGTAAGTGCAGGGAAAAAGCACTTTATAAGCATTTCCCATAATAAGTGTATATTGGCAATTTGTATAACTTTTGGGGGACAATACAATACTTTCATAACATTTTTTGCTGGACCTTTAATGAACTTTTCATAATATATATATATATATATATATATATATATTTTTTTTTTTTTTTAAAGCAAAAAAAAAAAAGTTAACAGATTAGTAAAACATGAAATCTATAAAGTTACTTTTGGCAGTGAATTATTTTGTGTAGCTTTTCTGCAAGTTCAGCACTTACAAAGGTGATTCATTATGGAGTGTCAATGCCTTTTACAGGAGTAAATCCACATCCATTAGAAATGGTGCACACTTTACTTGTGGATTTTCAAAGGTAATATTCACAATAAAATACAGTACCAGCCAAGTGGACAATTTTACAAATCCTATTCACATGCATTGAACTTTTTTACTGTGTAGGAAATAACATGCGGTGCAGGTTTCAGTATCCACAACATGTCAATTCTATGTCTGACTATGCATAAAAATCTACATTCAATAACAGTCAACAGAATATGGTAACACTATAAGAAAGGGTAATAATAGACTGTATTTGCCATAATTTATAGAAACTAGATGTGCCACGCCACAGAGATATTACACACATCTAATTCTGTATTATTAAAATGTAACCATGTAAAGTCAAAACTGAGAAATTTTACAGCAGGCTAATAAGCTAAAAAGCCAACTCGACATCTGGGTAACATCAATTGACATTTGCTACAATTGAAAATGAAACACTTATAAAATAAAAAGGTGCTCCAAATCGTAATCTTAAGATACGATGAGAAGAGTCAGTGAAAGAGAAAAGAAACAGAACCATCACTGTTAACCCCATCCCCATTCTCCTTAACCTACGATAGCTCTGTAAAATATAAGACCCTTTTACATAGGAACAATGGTTCCAGATAATCAGCCAGTGTATAAGGGCCAACGATCACAAAAAAAAAAGGTTAACTTTTTATGTGGAACATGGCTGCCATGTTCAGAAGAAACTAGTCGAGCGTTGGATATCTATCCAGCTGAGGGCCTCCCCCTCAACAGCTGTATTCTTGACTTATAGTACCGTATTTTTTGTTTTATAAGACGCACATTTTAGCATGAAAATATGTTGCTAAACATTGACTTTGTCTTATATTCTGCAGACAGGGTGGCCCAGCACTCTCAGACCATCGTGACTGCTTCCCTATTTCTTCCCAACTGCTGGGTGAACTGTGCAGTGACAGATGCACAGTCCTCTCCTTTCTCCTGCCGGGCTCCGATCTGTGAGATCAATGAGATATGTGCCCGGCAGAAGAGGAATCTAGATGTGATGTGAATTACCTCTGGATTCCTGCATGTAAAAGAGTTAAAAGACCTGCAGGACCTTTAGTGATGTCACAGGGAGGAGATTGGTCATATGACTGTGAGGAGCATGCACTACAGATACCGTAGGTAGGGATAATTGGGGAAAATTATCCAGCTGGTGTAAAGTAGAATTGTCTTCGCAACCAATGCCCCTAGCAACCAATCCTATTCCACTTTTCATTTCTCACAGATTCTTTAAAAAATTGAAAGATGGAATCTGATTGGTTGCTAGGGACAACTAAAATAATTTTACTTTACACTAGTTTGATAAATCTCACACAATCTGTATTAAAATTTGTGTGTGTCTTTCTGTATGTTGCAGAGCTGTTTGTGTATGCTGATGTAGTAGAGGTGTATGTATATTGATATAGCACTGCATGTGTCTGTGGGTATGTTTTTGTAGCAGAGCTGTGTGTGTTTTGATGTAGCAGAGCTGGGAGTGTATGCTGTAGTAGAGCTGGGTGTGTACTATGCATGCTGCAGAGCTGTGGGTGTAATGTACAGTCATGGTGAGTGTTAAAGTGTTCCAAATGACAAATCAAAAAAGAGAAAGCTAGACACACATCAAGAGTGCACTCCACATACTATATATATTGAATGACATAATATATTATGTGATTTAATATATATAGTTAGTAGAGTGCACTCTTGATGTGTGTCTAGCTTTCTCTTGTTTGATTTGTCATGGTTATAATCTAGACACTAAGTGGCACCCCGTTATTCGAGATATATTGGTAGAGCCCCCCTCCCCTTTGCTTAGATATTTCCATATGACCTTTTTACTGCATTGACCCCTTTTCTGCCTTACACCACCTGGGAAGTTTAATTAGCATGACATTTTTTTAAAGTCAGTTGTGTCTTATAAAGTGAAAAATACGGTATAATTTCTTACTTCCTGCTTTTGTCTTTGTATTTGACTTCTTACTGTACTTTTTGCTTTGTCTTTGTGGCTAAAACCAATCACGTTTCGTTGCTATTTAAGATGATCAGTATTATGTGCTGGATATCATGTTATCACTGTTCTTATGTAGTCCTAGCAGATTTCTAGCACCAAATATAGTGGCAGGTACTGAGTAAGGGTGGGTTCACATTGAGGAACTCTCGTGGATAAACTCCGTGGAATTCCGCCGGCTGTACGCGCGCCTTTCCGCCGGCCCCATTAGACACCATTCTATGGGCCAGCTGATTCCGCATTCCGCCGAAAGAACTGACATGTCAATTCTTTCGGCAGAATGCGGAATCAGCCGGCCCATAGAATGGTGTCTATGGAACCGGCGAAAAGGCGCGCGTCTGCGAGCGTGTACAGCCGGCGGAATTCCACTAAGTTTATCCGTTAGAATTCCTCAATGTGAACCCACCCTAACAGTGCAGACATGGTTTACAGGTACTTTGTTATACTGTAACTCAAAAGGAAAATACTTAAGACCTCCTAACATATACAAGAAAATTAGTGTTAGATGGGTAAATGTTTAGACAGAGAATTAACTGAACTTCTGAAGTGAACATTAATACTTATAAATAATAAAGGAAAGTATTCAGAAGTCAGACAGCTAAGATACCTGTGGAATTTTAATGAGCACCAAGGCAATGGCCCAATTCCCAAGATACCTTTTTGGAAAATTAAACTTGACAGGGATCTCTATGTCTTTTATTATAATAGACACTAATATTTTCTTCATAGAAAGGAAGACGCTAAAGGGGAGGGGGTTTAACTTTCCATCTCTGAGAAACGTCACGTGTAACCACACCATCTCCGTTTTACACAACAGTATGAAAGAAAACTAAGACATCCTCATTACAAATTGTTAAATGTCTGTGGGGTTCTCCAAAGTAAAACGTAAAACAGGTTCTATGCTCTGGGAAGCATGTTGATACCAGTATCATAAGCAATTAAATGCACCTCTTCTACCGAGTCAGGAAGGTTTAGGATAAAAATAATTCAACAAAATGTAGTGTGCAATATGTGAACTCGCTGTGCTACCCAATTGGTGTGGCTTTAGGCTACTCCTCTGGTTTTACCTATTTAACTTCCCCCTATGTCTTTAGTGCAGGGGGCTACCAGGTCGCTGCCTCTGGAAGTGGTCCGGGCATGGAGGGCAGCTGGCCCATGGGGCCAAGAGACATACAATGCACTGAAGGTACAGAGACAAATCTGAATAATTTCTGGGTACCAAGTCGAACACAGGTACAAGAGAGCAGACAAAAATGGCAAGCTGTAATAAAACTGCATACAAATAATACCTTCAACGGAAGACTAAGGGCCCTATTCCACGGAACGATTATCATTCAGATTATTGTTAAATCGTTCGAATCTAAATGATAATCGTTTGTTTGAAAAGCAGTTAATGATTAACGACCAAACAAGAAACCGTTGATCATTTAATAAGACCTGGACCTATTTTTATTGCTGCTCGTTCGCAAATCGTTTGCATTGAATAAGATGTTGTTCGGTCGTTCGTAGTAGTGACGAACGCAATATCAACGACAAGACGACCGCAAGAACGATCATAAGTAACGATTATCGTTCTATGTAAATGGGTGAACGATTTCAGGTCTTTCACAATAGCGGTCGTTTGGATCCTTTATCGTTAATAGGGAATAGGGCCCTAAGAAACCTTGCTTAGAGATAGTGAATGTGCCTGATGGCCTAGCTGGGGACTCACATATCACTGGGTAATTGGCTCAAGATAACGTCATTACATGTTGTATATAAACATATCACAGCGGCATGGAAATTAAAAATACTTTAATAGGTATGCGATAAAAATTCTATAGTCCAGAAAACCCAAGTTAAAAATACAAGTGTGAGATCACTTACTCAAGTGCACCATGGCCATCAGCCATGCCATCAGGCCATTAGGCAGCTTCCGGCCACCAGGCAGAGTTCCCCACAGCACACTGGTACAGCACAGCAGGGACAGTGGACGGTATGGTGGCAGGCGACGGGATAACGGCAGACTGTGTGCTGCTCTACATCTGGCAGTAGTGAACAAGGGGATGGCGGCAGGCGACATGACTCTTGGCCCCTTGCCTACACATTTACAAATTATGGGCACTGAAGGGAACATTGGGGTTGGCACCAGATGACTGTGTTTATGTCCTGCATGCAGCAGCTCTGCAATGGATGGTGAAGGTAGGGGACAATGACGCCAGCTAAAAAAAATCAAAGCTGCATGTCCTGGTGTTTTGTTCGTCGGGCATTCTTCCAAACAAAAACTTTCCTAGGTCTTTTATAGGAGGCCTTATATTTAGCAATTTAGAAAAACCACTACTAGGTTTTATTTTCAGGGGAAACAGGGTAGTAAAATGTAAACTGCTAGATAGCCATAATAGTGACAGTAAAGGATCTGTCACCTGGGTCTCAACGTGTTTCTCCCCTAACAGGGTTAATCAGAAAACCAAATAATCAGTGTCCACTGCCTAATAGCCCATCAGGGTCAAAAAATCAAAGATCAGACATCAGCCAGCCAGCTAGGTGCCACATAAGAGAGATAATTGGGTACAATACAGTAAATCAAGTCACTGAATGCCTAAGCACATCTGAGCCACTCACAAAATCCTGTATACAGAAGTATGCGATGCCAAGGCTGGGGACTGGTTTGGGGACTTTGCCAATGTGCACTCTTTTGGCAAAAGTGGGGACTACAGTGATGGCAGCAGATGCAGAGACTTAGAGGAAGCCTGGGGCAATGTCTGCCAGGGAGAGCCGAATGTGGCCTAGAGGAAGCTGCCAACATGTTGCTGAAACTACCAGGGAAGTAAGAACATGGTGGAGGAAACTGCCAGCATTATAAAAACACACAAAAGTCATACTGCAGCCATGCCGAGAACTGCAATTTAGGAGACGTTTCATCCATCAGTTACAACCCTAAAAAATAATCCCAAACTTAAGCCTCTATTACACAAGGCGATGCAGAGGAGCAAATGAGCAATGTCAGCACTCGTTTGCTCCTCATTATCTGCGGGTAAGAGCGGGTAAGAGCCGGGGGGGGGGGGGGCGCAGGGAGCTGTGGGGGGTTCCCCGGGTGATCGCTAGATTGTCTGGACAGCTCATAGAACAGAGCGATGGCAGCACACCACTGCTATCTTAGTCGTTTGTCTTTCAACATCATGTTGGCTGATCATTATCTTCTATTACTCGAGAAGATTATTGGCCGAGTATGGCCAAAAATCGTTTTGTGTTAAAGGGCCCTTACAGATGATCTTATTGGCTATCCTCTTATGGTCGCCATACAAGTTGTCATTCGTAGAACAATTATGCAAATTGTAATGTAGAAAACCCCACCTAGATGCTGATCTACACACAAGGCTGTCATTTCTTAGGCAGGGCTTTCGTTATAGAGGCTAACAGTTATGCATTCAATTACCTTGTGTTTAATATTTATGTGGTCCAACACCATCGAGAATATTTTTCTGTTGATTCAATAGAGTGAATCCTTTTCTACAGACAACATAGAAGTAAACAGCGTCTAGTTTATCACTTGCTTTAGACAAAAATCAATACAATGGGATAAAATGAAAGATAATCCAAGCCAAATAACAACTAATGTAAAAACAAGCCCACAGCTGTCTTATGTTGGCATATTACATTGATTGTATTCAGTAAGCTCTGAAGCAGCAAGGCCCCTTTCACACCTTCTATTCTCATGATGACCTTTACAATAACATTGAAAGGTCAAGAGGTTCTAGTCTCAAATCCCATTTTTCTGCTCATTGGTTATCCTTATATCAAGATTCAAGTCGCTCACAAATGCTTTCACTCTGCAATGCTACAACCGGGATGGCAGAATTCAAAGTAGGTATTTAATAATCAGTATAAGGCAAGGTTCACATTATGACATCTGTCTTTCATAACAACGGCCATCATTGCGGAAATAACCTCATTTATTTTTTTTAAATAACGTCCGTTATTTGCGCAATGATGGCAATTGTTATGAAAGATGGCCATCATTTCTACATAGTGTGAACCTAGCCAAAAGGAAAATATTTCCCTTATATTGATTTCCCACCTTCTTTGAATTACAGATTTTTATTTCAGTTCTTAGATGAGTCCAAGTGGTGGACTGGTAGGAAGATAGGGCTATTCAAGATAATAAATGTTCTAATTGACTGGCAAGTAATTGGATTTATCTTTTTTGCATACTATGACCTGTATTATGGTACAATTTATTTAGAAGTTAAAGGGGAAGTTGATTTTTTCTTTTCTCCAAATCAACTGGTGTCAGAAAGTTATATAGATCTGTAAATTACTTCTATTTAAAAATAACAAGTCTTCCAGTACTTGTCAGATGCTGTATGTCCTGCAGGAAGTGGCATATTCTTTCCAGTCTGACACAATGCTCTCTGCTGCCACCTCTGTCCATGTCAGGAACTGTCCAGAGCAGAAGAGATTTTCTATGGGTATTTGCTACTGCTCTGGACAGTTCCTGGCATGGACAGAGATGTTGGCAGAGAGCACTGTGTCAGACTGTAGGCAGAGTCCAGACATGTCTAAGTGTGCCTAGTCTTTAACAACTTCAATGAAATGAAGAAATGTATGCATTTGCTTGACTATAAATTACATAACATCGCAATCTAAAAACCAAAAAATGCTGAAACAGAAGATTTCAAAGAAACGGTTTATGACAGGACAATTTCAAGGTGATCTTCCTGATCATCAGCTTAAATTAAATAAGATACACCCAAACGTGTTCAGAAAGCAAAATCTTCATTGTCTATTGTTATTAGTGATAAAAACTTAAGAGACTTCAGGGAAAAGAAGCCTAAAATTAAATTAACAAAAAATATACTGTTAAAATTTAGTTTTCTAATCAAAAGAATTTACTAATGAGTTTCTGCTTCTGGTCTTCCACCAAGATGAACTTTATTCAGCAAGAATATACATGACCTTTCAAGAGCATAGAGCTCTACGCCTCAGAAGTGCCATTACTTTAGACAAATGGTTTCTGTGATCTCGGCACTACATCAGTAAACCTATCTATTTTGCTATAAATAATTTTCATGAACGTTCCATAAAAGGTGACAGCCACTTAAACGCTGCGGCTATTAGAGATCATTAATTGATATTCACTATCACATTGAAAGGAATAAGCCCTTCAGATTCACAGCTAAACATCTGTCATTGTTTGGGGTTGCTTTCACATCACATTAGAATAGAGATGAACAAAAAGTACAAAACATCTAATAATATATCATTATTTATGATGCAATAATTAAAATGTAGTTATACGGGATTGTTTTTTATTCCTATTAGACCTTGTGTATTCACACTATAGAGCTAGGTTCAGTCTATGTAAAATTGACAGCCGTCTTTTATAACAACAGTGTTCAGACAGGTGATGACAGGGGAATTCCTAATGATGGAGGGCGGGGAGGAGGGATGGAGTGGTATGGCAATCCTAAGGAGAGTAAGAGGGTGCCTCGAAACGCGTTGTACATTAGACCAATAAAATTCTCCATTTGAACTACCTACTCTGAAGCCGGTAAGCACCGTCATTCTGGTTCTTTTGGTCCTCGGAGAAACCTGTGGACCGAACACCTTATCAGTGATTTGATCAAATCGCTGACTTTCTTCAGGGAAATGATGGAAGGGCTTGGCCATTTCTTCATTTCCTGTGATTTGATCAAATTCCTGAATTCTATCATTTAGAAGATTGCCAATACGACTGCATGGAAGTAAGTATTTTTCCTACGGTGGTCAGTGAACACAATCGGGCCCCCTGCAATCACATTACAGAGGTCCCTATGTTAAGTCAGAGGAGCTGCTCCTGTCACTTAGACTTAAACGCTGTGATCACTGCATTTAAGGGGTTAATGACAGGCTGCAGCTTGATTGCTGCTGTCTGTCATTAAAGGGGTAGTGCGGCGTTAGAAAATTATTCACTAAATAACACACATTACAAAGTCACTCATGCCGGCCCCCCTCTGCCGCGTCATCAGCTGCTCAGCCGCGATTGGCTGAGCTTAGTTATGCTCAGCCAATCGCGGGTGAGCAGCTGATGACGTGGCAGAGGGGGGCTGGCATGAGGGACGGCTGCAGCGGTTCGGCCGGCCTCCCGAAGATTACATCATTGTCACAAGATGGCGGACGGGGGTCTACACGAATCAGGTGAGTATAATGCACCACACTTCCGGGTTTAGCGTGTGTGTGTGTGGGGGGGGGGACACAGGAAAGGGGGCCATTCACTAACATAACATACATCACAAAGTTGTATAACTTTGTAATGTGTGTTATTTTGTGAATAATTGCTTAGCGCCGCACTACCCCTTTAATGGTGAGTGTTCGAATGCTGATAGGTGCTGCTCCTCACCTGTTATGAATCAAGCTCAACTCCTGAGCTTGCTTCATAGCGCTGTAGGCACATAATGGCTTACGGGTGGAGCTTTTCTCTCCGTCTCCCCTTACAAGACCGCTGGTGTAAACAAATCTCTATCTGCAATTTTGTAGCAACTTTGTAATGCTGGGAGGGATAATCATCAGTAACTTGACCTCAGATTAACCTTCCCAGCCTTATAAAGAAGCTACAAAGTTGCAGATAAAGCCGGCCAGGGACTTGTTTACATTAGCTGGGCAGTAACGTGTGAAAAGTTATGTTTGAGTGGAATACTTCTGTAAATAATTAAGGAAAATTGGCTATGTTGTTAAACTTTTTAAAAAAGTAATATTTAACTGCAATTCTTTAATACCTTGTAGCTTTGCAGAAGATGATGCCTGGGCTAGTGACTGTAAAACACCAGTGATAGAGTGAAGGTCACCACTGAGTGACTGCTGCAGCCAGCTCATGATCTATCATCTCTACTCGCTGTGAATCACACAGAAGATAGACTGTGCCTAGTTCTGACCTACATTTTACTTACTCATTTGTCCTCCTGCTGTCAATCAATTTCTAAACTAAAAGAATTCAGAAAGTAAAAAGAACATGGAACAAGTGTTTAAGGGAAAAATATGTTTGATAAAAATAAAACATTTTTAAAAATAAAACATCCTGCAGGTTTCTCCGTGTGAAATTATGTCAGGTGGTAATAATATTAATGTCTGTTCATCTTTTCTATTAAAGGGTATTAAAAGGGTACTCTAGCAGGAAAAAAAAACCTTTTTAAAATGACTGGTGACAGAAAGTTATACAGATTTGCCAGTACTTATCAACTGCTGTATGCCCTACAGGAAGTGGTGTATTCTTTCCAGCCTGACATAGTGTTCTCTGCTGTTGGTGGATACAGAAAGGTAGCATTTTATCATTAAGATAGGGGTATTCCTATCTCATCTCACAGTGTTACACTTGTTAGGTTTGTCATGTTAAATATTTTGCCAATTACAATCATGTAGCAAATTTGCCTCCTTCCCCTGATATGCTTCTCTTTCTATGCCATTGTTGACAACTCGTTGTTTGAGTTACGGACTACCACTGCATTTAACATTTATTAATTAAATAACACACATTACAAAGTTATACAACTTTGTAATGTGTGTTATTTAAGTGAATGGCCCCCTTCCCTGTGTTCCCCCCACCCCGGAAGTGTGGTGCAGTATACTTACTCAATTGATGTCAACCCCAGCCGCCATCTTGGGTCGACGACGTCATCTTCGGGAGGCCGGCCTGACCACTCCAGCCATCCCTTGACGTCGTCGCCAGCAATTGAATAAGTATACTGTACCACACTTCCGGGATGGGGCCATTCACTTAAATAACACACATAACAAAGTTGTATAACTTTGTAATGTGTGTTATTTAAGTGAATAAATGTTAATCGCTGCACTACCCCTTTAAGTATAAATATTTATATATTATACAGTATATGTACCCTATATCTCTATACAATATAGTTATATATACACCAGAACGACCTCTGCTGTTGGTATTCTAGACAATGAGCTGTCAAACATGGGAGGAAAGGAGAAGCATATCAGAAGAAGGTTTGTTAAATAAAAGTATTTAACTTGATGAACCCAATGGGTTTAACTATGTAAGCTGAGATGAGAATACCCCTTTCACTCTATGGCAGTGAAGCAGAGGATCTTGAGGTCTGGTTCAAAAATAGCGTTTAATTACCATTTATTTAGTGTTAATTCTCAGTAAAATAGTGCTATTTTTGCCACGATTCCCTCACAATCATGTAAATACACACAAAAGAGAATATACACAAAATAGCTCTAATTACTGCTAGACGCTAAGTGTGAACCTAGCCTTAACGAAAAGTTAGGTTCTAACCACCTTAGTTATTCTACCAACAATACCTTTACCTTAGTGCCCTGTTCACGAGGCGGTCACATTTATTTACTGCTGGCTAGCACTGTACTCCAGTAATCCCATAGACAGTGAATGAGGCAGCAGCGCTCATGTGTGACCATCGGCAATAAGTCTTGCTCATGGGACAACAAAGTTATATCAGGACTTAAAAAGGGACTACCCCCTTTTTAAAAAAAAAATTCAACAGGGATTGTAATCAAAAGCAGTTTTGCAATATCCTCTATTTTTTTTGTTTACAGTAACATTATACAGATGGACACTGGGTGTCTCCCTTCCTGTTATCCAGGCAGAAGTGTCCGGCCACCATTGGAACAGCAGCAATGGGGAAATCATCCAGGTGAATATGGCTTCTTTATTTTCATCCTAGCCTGAGCACTAGTGATTGGCTGAGTAGGTATTTACTGTGTGTTGAGAAGAAAGCAGGAAGTGCCGCTCAGCAGGGATCAGGCACCACCGGTGCAGCAGTGGCGAGGACCGGGCAGGTAAGTATCACTTATTTTTCATATACCCAGCCTAAGCCCTTTTCAAACCTTTTTCTATCCCCAGACAGCCTTTAACCTCTGTGCCCACCTCTTCATTGATGTAATAAGTATCATATTCCTCAATGTCTATTTTGTTTGGTTAAACCTTTAGAGATTAATGTGCAGTACATGTACCCAGAGATGAAGCAGTTCACATCTTACTATAAAAATAGGGTTTTCTTCCCATTGGTTCTCTGTTTTTCATGTGAGACCTTATTGTCCCATTAAATAGAGAATAAGGAAAAAGAATGCTCTATTTTCTGTTTCCTTTCCCATCACTGGCTTCTCATGAGGCTTTTGTCAGTAACAGTAGCTCTTGTATTTTGAGTTGCTCTCTAGTATTTCTGTTTTCCTCTGATTTCCTCGGAGATGTTACAATCCAGTGTTTGTACTCCAGCATATTTCATTCAGTCTATACAGCTGATGTTCTGAATAACTTCCTCCTTCCTAAGAGAACAGCTTGTATATTCATTCTAGCATCATGGAATATTTTGGACAATGATTAAGGGAATTCGTTTTTCCCCATCTATCCTGAACTATAAATGTCACTGCACCTGAAACATGGCTTTAGGGTCCTTGTAAACATACAGTCTTTTATTCCTGACCTGCACCTGAAACATGGCTTTAGGTTCCTGTAATAAACCTGCAATCTTTTATTCCTAGTGCGCTACTCATCTTCCTGCCTATGAAACCATTGCTGTGCGAGGCCAATCTGCCAAGGAGATAACACTGGACATATAGAACAATCTTAATGATACAACACTCACTAAAAATGTGAGAATGGAATTAGGGCGGATAAAGAGGTTTTATTGGGAGTTAAAAATAAAAGTTTTGATGGGGGATATGAGAACACAAACAACTTGCTAATGCAATGCCTCTAAGATTTTGTTCCCTTTAAAGCGAATGTAACCCTTTAACCAATGTAGAAAAATGTTCATATGATATGACCTGATGGGCTCCGCCGCACAGATTCTAATGGTGTTTTGAACCGCCGCCCAGTTCTTGAGAGCTCCTCTATTTTCTGTGAAGCAAATTAAGTGTTTTGGTCCCACCGCCGATGTCTCCACCCCTATAAATAGGATATCTCATTATGTGCCTATAAGGTTGGGTTCACACTGCCTTTGTGAAATATATATTTTTTTTTCATCCGTTTTTTGCAAAAAAAGGATGAAAGAAGTGGATGTATTTCAGTGCATCCATTTTGAACCATTTTTCTATTGACTTCCATTAGAAAAAAAAAACGGATCAAAACATCCATTTTTTTTAAAATGACAAAAAAATGAGGTTGACTAGGTTTTTGGGTCCGTTAAAAAAACAACTCCACTTTTTTTTTTTCAATAATGGAAGTCAATGGAAAAACGGATCAAAACAGATGAAAGAAATGGATTGCAAAAACACAGTGTGAACCCAGCCTAAGTGAAGGTCTAACTACCAAGATCTCCATCTCTGTTCATATGAATGGAAGAACTATGAGGTGGTTTATTGTACAGTGGATGGTTAGGAGAACCAATATGCAGGAAAACTATTTCCCCATAACAGCTGAGATCTCATAGGTGGTACCACCTACTCATTAGAATTGTATGGCATTTTCTAGTAAGATGTCATAACAACTTAAGATCAGAATATTGCGCTGTGATTCATTTGATTAGTAACAAGTGACACCACACGAACAATCTGTACTCACAGTAGTATTTTGTGCATGCATCAGTGGTGTAGTATAGACCTTAACAATGGCAGAAATGGTACAGATATTATACACTATACATTATTAATTCAGTGGTTCTATATATTATTAATTCATTGGTTCCATGATAACTACTGTAGGTTGTAAATATTAACATATTTTTCGCTTCATAAGATATACCCCTAGTTTAGACAGCTGAAAACAGGAAAAAATATATATATATTTCATGCGAATTAAACTTCCATGGTGGTATAGGGCAGTAAAGGGGTCAATACAGTGAAGTGGGCAAAGTTTATTGAAATTACAGGGCCACTTTAACACTAACCATAACAGTATATTATACCCACACACATACAGCTCTGCGGCATGTACAATACACACCCAGCTCTGCTACATCATAACACACACACAGTGCTGTATCAATATACATACACACACACCTCCCATACAGTACATCACCTTACACAAACAGCTCTGCTACATACAGACACACACAAATTTAAATACTGATTATCCCTACCTACAGTATCTCTAGTGCATGCTCCTCACAGTCATGTGACTAATCACAGGACGATAATAGGAAGAATCCCGGCACTCACTTTCTATTACTGTTCTTGGGACACTGCCCTACCACGAGCAGTACCTCCACAGAGTGCAGTCTCAACCACCATATACCATAATCACATGACTGTGACATCACTGAAGGTCCTGCAGGTCCTTCAGCTGCACTCTGGCTAAGTTCCCTGTGGCTTTTAGATGTAGGAATCTTGAGGCAATTCATAGCCAGATTCCTCTCCTCTTACTGATCTTAAAGATCAGTGTCTGGCAGGAGAAGGGAGAGGACTGTGCAGCTATCAGCCGCAGCACAGTTTACCCCGCAGTCGGCACATTAGCGCTTTGCCCAAATATTAGGGAAGCAGTTAGAGTGGTCTGATACTGTCAGGCCGCCCTGTCTGCGGAATACAATTCAGGCACTTTGTAGCACGATAATTTCTTGCTAAATAGCGTGTCTTATAAAACAAAAAATACAGTATATCTTCAGACTAACATGCTAAAGAAAATAGTGCTTGGTCCTGAAACCCCCAAAATGTCATCCAAATCTTGGAAAAAGTGAGGGATTAGGAAAAATAAGCATATAACTAATACAGATAGATCAACTCCTTGCATCAAAAATTCTACTGGAAGCTACAGGTCTCTTTATACATGGTGGATACTTTTTTTGAGGGGCACACTGGAGAAAAAAATCAAGTGTCATAAGTTATGCCGCGTTTACACGGAACGATTATCGCTCAAATTTTCGCAATAACGATCGCATTTAAGCGATAATCGTTGCGTGTAAACACAGCAAACGATCAAGCGATGAGCGAAAAATCGTTCATTTTGATCTTTCAACATGTTCTCAAATCGTCGTTCGTCGTTCGCTAAAAATTCGCATATCGCTTTGTGTAAACAGTTTTTTAGAGATTCACCCTACGTAAAAGATGGGCTTAAGCGATCTTAAAAACTATCACAATAACGATTTTTCTTACGAATCTTCTAACGATTTTTCTCCATCTAAATGCTGATCGTTATAAAAACCAAATTCTTGCTTCAAAATCGTTAATCATTCGATTGGGCGAATTATCATTCTGTGTAAACCCAGCATAACACAGATGTGTCAATTACTTCTATTCAAAAAAACTTCCCTCTTCCAGTACTTGTATAAGTAATATGAGCTGAGTTGTTTCCATCACATAGTGGCCTTTCATTGTAATCCCGCCACAGTAATAATGAGAGACCGGGGAAAAAAATATGATGCTCTTTAATTATTTGATGGTGACAAACACATTTTCACTGAACAACCTTTTTGTTTATTTTAACATCTATTGAACGTTTAGCACAGAGCAGATGAATATGCAGCAAATCACATCAGTGCTGCCTGGTATGCAGGCCAGTGGCTGGCAATTTATTACAGCATTAGAAAGATATGTATGAATACAATGAACAACGCTTGCTCTCCTTCCAAAAACTCATTGGCGCAATATAAGAGCTGTTTGTCAAAGGCAGAAGACTCCGGACAGAATTATTTTTGCCCAGTGTTATAATATTCATATAGAGCAGGCCACACAGATAGTATTCTGTTCTTTCAGCTCAATGACATAGGCACATTGGACAGATATGAGGTTGAGAGGGCAGGTCAAAAGGACACATTTTTGGGCCCCTAAATTCCCTAATGTGGCTGTAGAATTCCAGTGCCATTGATGATTTGCATGAGGTCCCAACTTTTTTATAGTTAAAAGGGCACTGCAGTATCGGCCGGATCATCTTTAGCACTGCCGAGTTCTGATGTAGGCGCATCTGTGCGCACCTGCATCAGAATTTCCCACTGCACACAATGGAGGGTACGGCCAGAGCCGCACGCTCCATAGTGTGCACTGACAGGGTTTTCTGCAGCTGCTATTTATTGAATAACAGCCGAAAACAACTAACATGTCAGTTTCTTGCTATGCCGCTAGGGGTCCCGGCCGGAGTGTATACTATGTGTATACACTCCAGCCGGGATTTCCTCAGCCTGCAGCACAACTTAGGTTCCGTACTAATCACAGCCGTTGCAACAACTGCCAAGATTACTGCAGAACTTCAAGTGTGTGAACATGGCCTTAGTAAGTATATTAACATTTCTTACTGACAGCAGCTCCCTGTGTACCTCATAGAGCTAAAATCAGACACACCTCCTCCAGGCTGTGGTGCCCAGCTCTGTGGTGGGTCTCTCCATAAGATGGCCGAAATATAGGAGTATGTGACCATGCCCCGCCCCCAGTGTCCTTCATAGGCATATAAAGGCTCAGTGGTGAACACTGGGGGTTGGAGCATGGTCACATGCTCCTCCATATCGGCCATCTTATGGACAGACTCACCACAGAAGAGGACAGCACAGCCTAGAGGAGGGGAGTCTGATTTTAGCTCTATGAGGTACACAGGGAGCAGCTGTCAATATATACAGTGAGTACACTTACTAACACTGTACACTGAACTATTTTACTATAAAATGGCCAACCCCATTAAAGGGGATCTCCGGATATTTAAAGTACATTAAAAGTTATATAGATGTATACAGATCTATACAATGTATTACTGTATCTGTACAGTTCTGCCACACTGGTAGCTGATAGAAATCTAGGAAGTGAAAAAAAATGGCCCTTGTGCCAATTCACATTGTCTCCTGCTCCTGCTGCTATCCCCCCCAGGAGACAAATCTTAAATGCCTCTGTCTCACATTGTGTGTTTGCTGATGATGCATACAGGGTGCAGGGCGTGATGTCAAAGGAGGCTTGGTTGGATAACCCAATCCCCTGACTGATTCACCATCGCTAACCAGCCAGAAGCAACTGCTGCACTAATTTTTCTGATTGTAATGGGTGGGGGCTGTGATGGTCACATGAGGGAAAGCATTGCATTCTGGGAAATGCTAAACCAGGAAAGACAGAAACACAATACAGAGCAGACAGGTAAGTAATGCGTTATGCTTCTGCAGAAGTTTAATTTTTTTAAACCTCTACCCGGAGTTCCCCTTTAAGGTTGGAATTAATTACAAATACGTATCTACTCTATACACTACCTTGGCGCCATGTTCACACACTGTTGAAATGATGACCGTTTTTACTGGATGGCTGTCATTTAATGTTAAATATCGGCCTCTATTTTACACCTACGAATGTTATTACTATAATTTATATTATTTGTGTTATTTATATATGTTGTAAAATAATGGCTGTTATTTGACTCTAAAGCGAATGTACCACCATTAGTAAAAAAAATATTTGCATACGACCTGGTCAGTGCTGGTGCATAGCTCCTGGTGACCTGTACATTCTTCAAACCACTGCCCAGTTCCCATGATCTGTGCCGATTTCTCTATATGCAAGTGTCGCTTGGTGCACTGGAGACGGCCCCAGTACCTCTAGTGCATCGATTACTTCTCCCCTGGATGACGTGCTGAGGCAATGCCAGGCTGGGGCCATAATTGATTCATAAGGCCATAACGTCACCCAGGGAAGAAGATCCTAGTGCACAGGAGGCGCTGCCTCCAGTGCACCAAACAACTCCATTTGCATATAGAGATATCAGCACCGATTGCAGGAAACAGGCAACAGTTTGAAAAATAAATGGTGCCATCAAGTTTACAAGTCGCTGCCTACCAGGATTTAGACAATTTGTTTTATTTTTACTAATGGAAATGGTAAATTCGCTTTAAGGCTGGTTTCACACTGCGTATATTTCAGTCAGTATTGTGGTCCTCATATTGCAACCAAAACCAGGAGTGGATTAAAAACACAGAAAGGCTCTGTTCACACAATGTTGAAATTGAGTGGATGGCCGCCATTTAATGGCAAATATTTGCTGTTATTTTAAAACAACGGCTGTTATATTGAAATAATGGCAGTTATTTACCGTTATATGGCGGCCATCCACTCAATTTCAACATTGTGTGAACAGAGCCTTTCTGTGTTTTTAATCCACTCCTGGTTTTGGTTGCAATATGAGGACCACAATACTGACTGAAATATACGTAGTGTGAACCCAGCCTAAATGACGACCATCCAATAAAAATGTCTGTCATTTCAACAGTATGTCCACATAGCCTACAACTGAAATGATATCTGAAACTGGGTCATGTTTTAATACGCTTCTAATGTTATTAAAGATCATTATTAAAACTTTCTGGGAGGTGACATGTAGTGGCATTAAAGGGTTTTTCTTCAATTCAGTGGCTGTCCAAAATAACAAATTCTGGGCGGTAAGGGGAGCTATAAAATAAACAAGCAAGACTTACCCATCCTGCTCCAGTGCTGCTGTGGCACCGCACCCCCATCTTCTGCTGGTCTTTTCTATTACCCAGTTCCTGTGACATGACAGCCCTACAGAAGCTGTCCCATCAACCAATCAGTGACTGGGGTGGCACAATGCTGGTAAGCTGAGAGGGCAGTTCCTGTGGTGTAGTGACACCTCTATATTGGGAGATAGAGGAGACCTGTTTATTGTGTTAGCACATGCCCTGCTGCCCAGAAATTATTTTTATTTTGCCCAGATGACCCTTTAGAATGGACAGGTCTGAACTGATGCAGAACAAAATAAATAAACATATATCAAATGCATGAGGAAATTTGCTGTTAAAGGGATATATCCCCATGCGCCTGGGGTATTTTGATAACTTTATAAAATCTACTAAGGTGGACACACATTCTCTGTTCAACAGCAATCTCCTGGTATCAGTCCTAGAAGCAGGTGTATTGCTAGCACCAGATTTTAAGCCTGGTGCCCTGAACCTTCTGCCGACACCCCTGACTGCATCTTTAGCCTCCAAACGCAGATGCATTCAACTAAAACGACAGAGCAGGGAACTGCCAGGCTGCAGAGACCTTAGGCCTCCAGTCTGGGATGCGATCCCCACACTAGCAGACGCAATAATATGATGTCATCACACCTGGCAGGGGATCCCATCACTGTGACTCACAGGCTGCAGGCCTAAAGAGAGGCATGAAGACTTCATTTATCATGGAGCCGGGGGAAGGTATTATTTGTACTTCTTTCTGCTACTACATGGGAGGGCACTGCAGGCATTATTACTATATGGGGCACTGGGGGACATTATTACTATATTGGGGACATTAGGCATTATTAAATGGGTGCACAGTGGGCAATATTACTATGGGGGATATACAAGCATTATTATTGTATAGAGGCACAGAGGCATTATTACTCTATTGAAACACAGGAAGGGGCATTATTACTATATAGAGGCACAGGGAGCATTATTACTATATGGGTAGCACAGGGGGCATTATTACTATATGGGGAGCACAGAGGGCATTATTACTATATGAGGAGTACAGGGGGCATTATTACTATATGGGTAGCACAGGGGGCATTATTACTATATGAGGAGCACAAGGGGCATTATTACTATATGGTGAGCACAGGGGGCATTATTACTATATGGGGAGCACAGAGGGCATTATTACTATATGAGGAGCATAGGGGGCATTATTACTATATGGGTAGCACAGGGGGCATTATTACTATTTGAGGAGCACATGGGGCATTATTACTATATGGTGAGCACAGGATGCATTAGTATTATATGAGACACAGGGGACATTATTAAAAAAAAAAAAAAAAAATATATATATATATATATATATATATATATATATATACACACACACACACACAAAGTTGTTGGGAGAATAGACTATATTAGACCATAGCTATGGTATATTCTGCAAGATTTGCAAGGTGCGTGTCAAAACGATTTAAGATAAATAAAAAAAAAATCGAAATTCATTATTCAAGCAACACTGTAGATGTCAAAAGTGTAGCAAGTATAAATTGTTATTATTTATTACCATCTAAACACACATCCATGCCATATTTCATGTTGATCTGTTATACCCACTGACACAGAGTGGGCCTGTTCTGTGTCAAATTCTGAGCTTATTGTGTATGCAAAGGGGAGGAGGTGATCTGTCACCATTACCTAATGTCAATGGTATGACTTGTTTCATCTGCCTCCAGCTTTACCCTAGACATGGATTCATGAAAAGAGAGGATACAAGCAGGGGAAATCAATAAGCTGTATTATTTTAGTATAACTGATCCACATTACACACAACATTCTCAGGTTTGGATAAAGAGAATCAAAACGATATTGTTATAATTAAAGAGAATTTACCAGATGGAACTTTTTAATTGCATTTGATATTTTTTTTTACCACGTGGGCTATTCACCATATGGGAATTAATTGGATTAATAATGTTCTATTTTGATATCTCTGACAATTCTGCACGTGGCAGTAACAAATATGTTTATTTAATTTTTTGTTTGCATTATTTTTAAAAAGGAAAAAAGGGGTGATTTTTTCACTTTTCAATTTTTAAAAATAAAAAAATAACTTCTTTTTTTTTTTTTAGCTGTCTTTTTTAGTCCTCACTCATAGAGAGCAACGTCATTCTCTAGTATCAGATCAGCACTCTATTACTAGTCTCAGCAGCCACAGAGCCCTAGTACAAGTACATATACAGTGTTAGGCTATGTTCCAACTTCGGGAACATATCAGGCAAACGTGGCCGTCTTGTTATATAAACGGCCACTAATAAAGAACATTATCATTATTAGCGGCCATTTATATAACAAGACGGCCACCTTTGCCACATACGTTCACAAAATGGGAACATAAGCTATAGATGCGGTTACCAGTTTTGATAGCAGCATGTAAACAGTTGACAACCAGCATGATCGCTCTGTGCAGACCTTTAGTGGCAGGTCACTCCCGAGCCCACTCTATATACCCTTAATGGCACTATGACATACCAGTATGTCCTGATGGGTTAAGGGGTTAACCCCTTAAAGACCGGACCAATTTCCATTTTTGTGTTTTCTCTTTTTCCTCCTTGTGCTTTAAAGGCCATAGCACTTGCATTTTTTCACCTAGAAACCCTCATAAGCCCTTGCGGCACTAATTGTACTTTGCAATGACAGGCTAAATTTTGGCATAAAGTACACTGCAGAACCAGAAGAAAAAAAATGTGTGGTGAAATTGAAAAAAAAAAAACAACAGAGTGCCGAGCCGGGATCAGCGCCATTACGGCACAGACCCCGGCCCGGCTCAGATGCGGGGATCGCTCCTCCGCGACCACGTCCTGGGAGGGGGGGGCGATCCCCCCCTAGACACCAGGGAAGTGAAAACCCTGCATTTTAAATGCAGCTGTCAACTTTGAAAGCTGCATTTAAGCAGCTAATTAGCAGGCACATGTTTTGCCGAGGGGGCCCCGGGCCCCCTTGCCCCATATCATCTGCATGGTCTGCCCCCATGGTTGCTACACCACTGTCTTTAAACTATCCTACAACTGTATAGGAATAAAAGAAGGATACAATTAAAAGTCTTCCTATTTAGGTGAAGATAAAAAAAAACTCATGATAGTTTACATGCTTCTTGAATATATACACTCATGTTACAGCAGAATATAATAGAGTTTATAGAAGATGGCTATATACAAAGCTACAACATGCCACAAGTACATTGTTCCCTGGGCACTGCGTATAACAAGGAATGAACTGATATATCCACTCTTAATCCCTGTACATGCAGGTCGGCGGGGGATTTCAGTCAATAGATAGTGATAAACATTCCCCATGAATAACTCAAACAGCCTCATTCATCAGAGCCCCTTTGTCTGAACTGGAGAAAGTACAAAGCCACCAGTGTATCACAGAGCAATGCTACTTCTCCTGAGAGGGATGCACTTACAGAATATGCTTCATGCTTGTTCCCGATGTGTGCATATCACATCACTCTTTGTATTAGAAATATCTCACTATTACCATTAGGCCACAAATGATTTATTTTCTTGGTAAAACAAAAATTAGCAATTATTTTTATTAGCAATTGTCTGAGTGACTTGGTTGTAATTGTAATAATGATGGCTGTATACATATGTGTCAGGCCCGGACACCTACAGCATTGATTCCCATCACATGGAATGACTAACGTCTCTGCTTTGTTTCACTGAAGTGAATTGTTAGCATGCACACCATATATTTTGTTAATGGTCATGTAGGCTACAGACATATGATTAAAGGATCAGCTAGAAAAGACTGCTTACATGGCTACATAGCTATGCAAGCAATGAGACTATCCGTACCTTTACTGTAGTTGTCTGAGGCTGCAATCACCCCCCAAAAATGCTTTTTATTGCTGCTGTAAAGTAACATGGAGGTGTGGCCTGTGAACTGACCACGCCCCTATGACACTTTACAAAGGCAATTAGAAGAATATTTGTTATTGCACCATCAGACAACTACAATTAAGGTATGGATGCATAAATGATGTATGAAAGTATGTATAAATGTATATACAGTCTTGTAAGAATGATTCTGTAAGAGGACTGAAACATTGGTACACATTTGATGTGCTGAGAGAGATAAAGCTGAAGAAACCAGCATTTCAAAGGGTATTCCGCACAGAGTTAACTTTTATATGTTACTGTCCAGGCACAGAACATAAGAAACTCCCAAATGTCCTCCTTTATCATCTTCTGTCCCCAGCTGGAAGATCCTGAATCCCCTTCCGGACTTATCTGGCAGTGAGGGCCTGCTCAACCAATTGTAGTGTACAGAGAATGGACCCTGTGACACTGCTCTCTGCTGCCACCTCTGTCAGGAACTGTCCAGAGTAGGAGACGTTTTCTGTGGGGATTTGCTACTACTCTGGACAGTTTCTGTTATATACAGCATATACAGCAGAGAGCACTGTGTCAGACTGGAAGGAATACACCACTTCTTGCAGGACATACAGCAGCTAAAAAGTACTGGTAGACTGGAGATTTTTAATTAAAAATAAATTACAAATCTCTATAACCAGTATAAAGCAGTTGATTTGAATGAAAAACATTTAGCTGGAGTTCCCCTTTAAAGTAGAAGCAATTTACCCCATGCAGCCTCCTCACATGAGCCTTACAGTTCCAATCAAACAGTGTGGATGTGCTTAACCTCCAGGTATGCCAACTTTTTGTAAATGTCTTCCATAGTCTGCACACAGCCTATGTATGGCACTATGCCCTGGCAAACAATTTAGGAAGTGCAGTGAAGTTGATGGGTATTGGTGGGGATCATACCTAGAGCACATGGCAATCCAGATGGCAACCCCATACTTATTAACTGCTGTATGTCCTGCAAGAAATGTTTGTTGTTTTCTTTCCAGTCTGACACCGTGCTCTCTGCTGACATCTCTGTCCAAGACAGCAACTGTCCAGAGCAGGAGAGGTTTTCTACTAATTTGCTACTAATCTGGACAATTCCTGTCTCGGACAGAGGTGGCAGCAGAGAGCACAGTGTCAGACTGGAAAGAAAAGGACATTTCCTGTATAACATACAGCAGCTGATAAGTATGGGAAGATTTGAGATTTTTAAATAGAAGTAATTTACAAATCTATATAACTTTCTGACACCAGTTGATTTGAAAGAAAAAGATTTTTTACTGGATAACCCCTTTAACACATTAAATAAACGTATAAGTAATACTCATTTATTTTCTAGCTTCCATGTCTTCAAGCAGATTGAGGTTGTAAAATATGTGTAGTTGTGCTTGATCATCTCAGTCATTGCACGCTGAATATTCATAGCCTGCTTCTAAGAAAAGCATAAAATAGCATCCACTGCAGATAGAGCCAAAAATATCTGTCTGCTGAAAAAGTGACGCGCACAGTTCATCTCTCCGTGTGATCCCAACGAGTGATTGTGTGCTGCTGCTGCTGCTGGGATGCTCCTAGGAATAAGATAGAATGAAAGATCTTCCCAAGAAAATTAATTGCGTCTAATTAACTGGCTATCAGCGTGCGCCATTGTGGTGATATCTGTACAGTCATTGTCATTATTACCAATTATAACGCCCTAATTTCATTTACAAGTCCACCAATGGCGAGGGGGGGGAGGGGGGGCATTTCTAGTGCGTTTAAAGTAAATGATTTGTTGCTCTTTATTGGCAATCAGATACAGAAACCTTACTATTTGGAAAGGTTTTTTAGATTATATCCAGTAACATTACATATTAAGGAGCTAAGTAAGATGGGAAGTTGTGTAGTAGCTGAAATCTTGTATATCACTGCCTTACACGGGTGTCTGTGGTAAAATACAAATGTCTTACAGACAGAATGACTCAAAGGGGCACTTATCAGTACTTATCAGCTGCTGTATGTCCTGTAGGAAGTGGGGTATTCTTCCCAGTCTGACATAGTGCTCTCTGATGCCACCTCTGTCCATGTCAGGAACTTCTAGAGAAGGAAAGGTTTTCTATGGGGATTTGCTACTGTGCTAGGCAGATCCTGTTACAGACAGAGGTGGCAGCAGAGAGCACTGTGTCAGACTGGAAAGAAAACACCACTTCCTGCAGGACATACAGCAGCTGATTAAGTACTGGAAGACTTGAGATTTTTAAATAGAAGTTATTTACAAATTTGTATAACTTTCTGACACTAGTTGATTTGAATTTGTTTTCCATCGGAGTGCCATTTTAAGGTGGCCATACACCTTCTATAACTGACAGCCGTACCATCAGTCATCTCTCCTGTCATCTGCCCGTCCACCCCATACACAGGAACGTTCAACATGGCCGAGCTTTCCTGTGTTCTCTATGGGGAGGGGTGGGGTAAACTGCAGCCAGAGCTCTCTGACTGTGGCTTAATTCTCCCAAAAAAAGGAGTCGGGTGGTGATTTTCCATTACACCCAACCACTATCTCCACCGACATCATCTGTCAGAGGTCATTCAGGAGAACCCCATATACTTTTGCCACCTGGGTACCATGGATCTTGAACGCACAAGGATCAGAGCCCTACAGTTTGTGTCGGGACTTATAGCCCTGCTGTTCCTGACACAAACGTTGTTGTCAGCAGGGGAACCGTGTCACCCCTTACTGCTACCACTAAACACAAGTACATACTTATATATAAAAAATATTTAATTTTTTATGAATAAAGTTATATTACAAAGAAATATAACTTTATTAAAGCTATGTATTGGAAAACAAAAAAATTGCCCTCAGTCTGCAGTAGCACCTTAAAGGGCTTGTCCAAAGGTCTAACAACAGCTGACAGAACTGCCTGTTGTCAACTTAAGCAATGATAGTTTTTGCCACAACTAATTTGAATGAATCTTTATAATATTTTTAGAAGTACCATACAGTTATAGTATCATGTGACTTGGGCATTATGAACACTTTACACTAGGTGAAAATAAGGGCAATTTATGGCCATTATTTGCATTTTTTACATTGTGGGAACATAACCTTAAAGGAGAATCCCACCAAGATTTCTTCTTACATGACAGGATGAATGTGATGATAATAATAGTGTGATTTCTTAAAGAGGATGTACCACGAGGTATGTCCTCTCTAACCTGACACAGGCATAGAACGGCGCCATCATGGGGAAGCCGATGTCGCGGTCCGTTTTTCGAACTGCGGCCTGGTTTCCGTGCATGGCGCCGTTCTATCCACGGTTACCGGCCGTTGCTCAAGCACTGGAGGCCGGCCGGCCCACCTCCAGTGGGAGGGAATTCCCTCCCCTCTATGACGCGGCTCCGTTAGGATCAATGGATTCGCATCATAGAGGGGAGGGAATTACCTCCCACTGGGGGTGGGCCGGCCGGCCTCCAGTGCTTGAGCAACGGCCAGTAACCATGGATAGAACGGCGCCGTCCACGGGAACCAGGCCTCTTTAAGCTATGCTCAGAGGCAGGCTTCCCTGTTTCCAACTATATTCAAGCTTAGAGAGACAGGCTCACTTTAAAATGAAGAACACATCCATATCCTTTGAGACATTCTGTGAAGTGCAAAGGCCTACTGTTTTAGGAATTGGTAGACATCTGAACTCCTGTTTCCCCACAGATGTTTCCTTTGAAAATTTCTGGAAATAATAACTTCATTAAATTTTTTTATCTTATACTGGAAGTACCTGAATGCAAAAAAAAGGCTAAAATACAGAGAGAATTAATTTATTAGAGAATATATTTCACATATCATTGATTCTACAAATGAAGTAGAAGGGTTTCCAATTCCCTAGAGGTCCAATTTCAATATCACATATTGTTAGATGAATCATTTGCGTTCTTGTAGAAATACAATCTCTACATTGCCCAAGGGGGCCACAAAGTATTACAAGAATTAAAATGGGGGAAGAGACTGATAGATAATTTACCAGACAAGGAAAAACAATGGGCGACAAAGTTACATTTTAAATATGGCCAATGCCAAAACCAATTGATTAAAGTTCTTATCAAACTCTTATCAAGATGTTAGCTACTAAGAAGTAGAGAAATGAATGGTTTGGGTTTTAGTCCTGACGAGATTACTGTCCCTTTCTCAGCCATCAGTCATGTTGCAGTTCTGTCACCAGGTACGGCCCTAGGCTTGGGGTGACTCGTCATGGAGGCCAGGAGTGGTAACACCTACCCCCGGACACACGAGCACCACACCTTTAAGTAGTACTAGTGTGAAGTGCAGTGTGTGATGGAAAAGTCCCACTTTAAACAATGCTTTAACTTTATATAGAAAAATATCTTCAGTGCATTACAAAAGGTATAACACTGCTTAGGTACTTAGTGCAACAATATGACAGTAACTTGAGATAGGGGCCGGATAGAAGGCTCTTGCCTAATTAATGTCAGTACTCTGCCAGGATGTGTGTTAAGTAAAGTCTTGAAGGATCCTCATACTCACGTATCAATAAGTCCTAGTTATCTTATTTCAGTCTCGGTGACCACCCTGTAAGGTAGGACGAGTCCCAGGCCTCTGTGTCTGGGTGAAGCTAACTAGTAGTTTCCTTCCCACTTCGTCAAGCAACGTCAGTAGAGAGCGGCTTACTTGCACTGTGCTCTACTGTGGTACAGTCCCTTTTGTCTCTCCTTCTTGAGGGGGGGGGGACTGTCCTGAAGTTAGGATTCCCGACATAGGCAAGGGGTTAATCCTCTAACTCTAGTTACCCTTAAGTCAGGTCTGGCAGTGCTTCACTGCTGTTGTCTATCACTGAAGAGTAGGTCTTGACTCTTTCTGGAGCTAGACTAAACTAGACCCTGCCCTCTGCCCTGCAGGCAGGGACTAGCCTCCCCAACTGACCTGACCAGGAAGTCCCTAGCTTATATAGGGTCCTGTGACAGGAACTACAGGTGTAAGAGAAAGAATGTGTGTAGGCTAACCTTCCTACTGAACTGCAGCTATGTTCTGGGGGAGTGTGACACCTAGTGGTTAGAGTAGTGCAGAGCAAACTACATAATTCAGCTGTGGCACCTGAAGGAACTGGGTGTATAAGAAAACCTGTAGTGAAACACTACAATTATAGAATGGTATTATTTAGTAGTTTTTAATAAAATAATGTATAATAAAATTATTTGATATACAGTTTATACCTCTGTGGCTATGTACTTACTGTACATTTACTAGTATGAAGATACAATATGCATAATCATACGGTCAGCAAATAGCTGCTTCCCATCCCTGTTATTAGTGTGCTCCAACAGGAACATAGCATAGAAATATCTGTATTTTATCACATAGTTGCTGTCACTTTTAGCTCTTTAGTAACTGTATATTGGAGCATAAAATCCCAGTATTAGCATTTTAGTGGAACATCAGTATATAAAATATGTACTTTGGTTTCTTGAACAGCGGGTTAATGTATTCCAATTTAGTATGAGAGTCGGTTTAGTGGGAATAACTGGAGACTTACACTGTTTTATATCTCTATTGTGCTTGGTTAATGTATTTGCTATTTTATTCTGTTGGATGTATTAATCATAAAGTAAGACCATCTATAATCTATTGGAGTGCATGAAGTGCTTGTAATCCACTGTATTGAGCATTATTCTGTAAGAAATACAAATAAATCTCGCAAAACAGCCCATCATACTGTTATTGCTGACCAGCAGGGTCCTTGCTTTATTAGGTTTGGCTGGTACACTGCATAAAATGGAAATGTACTCCCGGTAGTGAGTGCCTTCGCCTGTAGCCCCCATTCATATGTTCAGGACTTGATTAAATGGATTCTACCCCTAAATCCTCATAAAATCCGCTAATATTATGCATCCATTGCAGGTATTTCATACTCCTTTTACATGGTCTGGAAGAATCGGCGCAGAATTTTGGTCATGCTTAAAAAATCATCTGCAAAAAAAAAAATGAGCGTGTCCATTCTTCCCATAACATGGAAAAGACTGGGACTGTTCCACTCGCGGGTCTGTTGGCACATTGCCTTGTCATTCACAAATATATTCTTGTAAATACATGTGAGATTTCCTTAGGCAAATCCTTAATGTGGGAAGATTCACTTAAAGGCACACAGCGAACCATCTGCCTGGGATTGAAGAGGTTATTTTATTACCAGTAGTTCTGTTTTTAACATTAGCCACTATTAGGCTATGTTCACACACCCTAAAGTAAACATAAAATATGGCTGTAATTTTGAGAGCATACAAACAAATTTTCAATAAATGTAAAAAACCCGGATAACCGCTATGGGCATTACTGATAGGTGCTTGACCATAAAGTATGTCCATCTCTTTCAGATATATTGGTGTCCTGAACATTCTGATCCAATGGGGGGGGGTCGCGTGCATTATGGTCTCATGCGTGTTCATAGCCATTGAAACCAGAACTTTGTGACAGGTACACTTTAACCCCTTAAGGTCAAAGCCAACTTTCGTTTTTGCTCTTTTGCTTTTTCCATTTTATGTTTAAAAGTCCATAGCGCTTGCATTTTTTCACCTAGAGACTTATATGAGCACCTATTTTTTGCAAAACCAATTGTACTTTGCAATGACAGGCATTATTTTTCCATAAAATATGTAGCGAAACCAGAAAAAAATCATTTGCGCTGTCAAATTGAAAAAAAAACACGAATTTGTTTTGATTTCGGAGAGTTTTGCATTTACGCCATTCGCCCTATGGTAAAACTGACTTGTTATCCATGTTCCTCAAGTTGTTACGATTACAACGATATATAACATGTATAACTTTTATATTATCTGATGGCTTTTAAAAAATTCAAACCATTGTTAACAAATATATGTTCCTTAAAATCGCTCTATTCCCAGGCTTATAGCGCTTTTATCCTTTGGTCTATGGGGCTGTATGAGGTGTCATTTTTTGCGCCATGATGTGTTCTTTCTATCGGTACCTTGATTGCGCATATGTGACTTTTTGATCACTTTTTATTACATTTTTTTTGAATGTGATGCAACCAAAAATGCACAATTTTGCACTTTGGAATTTTTTTGCACTGACGCCGTTTACCGTGCGAGATCAGGAATGGGATTAATTAACAGTTCGGGCGATTACGTGCGCGGCGATACCAAATATGTTTATTTATTTATTTATTTATTTATTAATTTATATTTGTAAAATGGGAAAAGGGGGGTCATTTGGACTTATTAATAAAAACACTTTTTTACTTTTTTTTTTTACATCAACTAGAAGTCCCCCTGGGGGACTTGTATATACACAGCACTGACCTCTCATAGAGATCAATGCTGTGTATATACACAGCAAAGATCGATTAGATCGGTCATAGATTGCTTTGGCTTGCTGCAGGCCACAGCAATCTATTGCCGAGCCGGGATCAGCGTCATTGCGACGCTGAGGCCCGGCACGGGCAGGAGAACGGATCTCCGTCCCACTAGACACCAGGGATGTTGTGTATAAAGCACTTCAATGCAGCTGTCAGGTTTGACAGCTGCATTGAAGTGCTTAATTAACCGGTGCGGCAACGGGACCCACGCCGGCTAATAGAGGCACTGCCCGGCTGCAGATTGCAGCCGGGAGCGGTGCCGCTCTGAACACCCCCCGCGGCACCATGACGTACCAGGTACGTCATGGGTCGCTAAGGGGTTAACCCTTTGAGGACCAGGCCCAAAATGACCCAGTGAACCGCGCAAATTTTAATCTTAGTGTTTCCGTTTTTCCCTTCTCCCCTTCTAAGAGCTCTAGCACTTTCAGTTTTCTATCTACAGGCCATGTAAGGGCTTATTTGTTACAGGAATAGTTGTACTGTGTAATGGCGTCATTCATTTTACAATAACATGTATGATGGAATTCCAAATATATTATTTATGAAGATATAAATTGGTGAAATCGCAAAAAAGAATGCAATATGGTAACGTTTGGGGGGTTCCTGTGTCTACGTAATGCACTATATGGTAAAAGCGACATGATGCAATTATTCTATAGGTCAGCCCGATCACAACCATATGCAGGTTACACAGATTCTCTAATGTTATATATATTTTTTTAATTAAATCCTTTTTTTTTGGCAATTAATTATAAATAAAATGGGACTATTGTGACGCTTATAACGGTTTTATTTTTTCACCTATGGGGCTGTATGTGGTGTCATTTTTTCCGCCATGATCTCTAGTTTTTATTAATACCATATTTGTGAAGATCGGACGTTTTGATCACTTTTTATTATTTTTTTTTATATATAATGTAACATGAAAATCGGTAATCTGCGCACTTTTTTCCCTCTTTTAGTGTACGCCATTTACCGTTCGCAATTACGCTTCTTATGCCATAGGCATAGCATTGATCAGTGTTATCGGCGCTCTGCTCATTGAGCCTGCCTGTGCAGGCTTAGTGCAGCAGATCGCCGATCGGACCGCACAAAGGCAGGTAAGAGACCTCCGGCAGTCCGTTTTACCGATCGGGACCCCCGCAGTCACACTGCGGGGGTCCCGATCGGTAAGTGACAGGGGACTCCCCCTGTCACTTACACTTAAACGCCGCGGTGGCGCAGCGATCACGGCGTTTAAGGAGTTAATGACACGCGGAGCGCGTTTAAGGAGTTAATGACACACGGCAGCGCTGCAGCGTGTCATTACCGGGGAGGTCCCGGCTGCTCACTGCAGCCGGCCCCCACCTCCTATGAAGCGCGCTCCGCTCCGGAGCACGCTTCATAGCGGGAGAAACACCCAGGGCGTACAGTTACGCCCTAGGTCGTCTGGGGACAGACTTCCATGGCGTAACTATACGCCCTGGGTCGTCTAGGGGTTAAAATTTCCAGCCTTTCAGTACTAAACAGCTGCTGTATGCTTTGCAGGAAGTGGTGTATTCTTTCCAGTCTGACACAGTGCTCTCTGCTGCCACCTCTGTCCATGTCAGGAACTGTCCAGAGCAGCAGCAGCCATAGAAAACCTCTCCTGCTTTGGACAGTTCCTGACACGGACAGAGGTGGCAGTAGAGAGCACTGTGTCAGACTGGAAAGAATACACAACTTCCTGCAGGACATGCAGCAGCTGGTAAGTAGAAGTAATTTCTAAATCTATATACATTTGTAACATCAGTTTATTTGAAAAAACTATTTCTCTCAATGAATTGTTATGGCCAGGGTGGGGTTGCAGAAACTACATTATGGGTCATTTATTTGATATATATATATCATGTATCCTGTTTTATCTAATCCTAGAATAGAGGAATTATTCTTACTATCACAATTTGTGTTGTGTTGCAGGTTATGTAAAACATTTTGGCATAGTCGGCAGGATATGAGGATAAAATGTCACTTTTTTTTTTTAGAAGAAAGAGTCTAATGCTGCTAGATTTTCACGTGTGAAATAACTCAAGTAAGTGTTCCTGAATGTGTTAGCAGGATATTAAGGCATGCTAGAGACGAAGGCTTGTATGAGTTTTTGTATTGTAAATCTGCCATGCAATGCAATGTTTTAAAAAGCTTATCGCTATGCTGGAAAGCAGGGTGGAGACAGCTACCGCAACTCAGTAATGTCTTTGTTCTCCATGCAGTATGAGGTTGGTTACACAGAATGATAATCTGCTGAATCAGACCAACGCAGCAGATTATTGCCGATGATAGCAATGCATGGCCGACAGCTCATGCCTGTGTAAGGAAAATAATACAGTTCATACATTACCTGTCCACGTTCCCCAATGTTCTTTTTGTTTTTGTCTTGCAGCATCCGGTGCAACTTCAGAGCTGGTCTCTGAAGTGAAAAGCCACTCAGCCAATCACTGGCCTGGACAGGACCACCGCGACCAGTGATTGGCTGAGCGGCCTGTCACTTTAGAGACACTTTAGAGTCTGAAGTTGCTCCCAGGGGACAGAAGCAAAGACAACGCCAGGGAGCATGGACAGGTAATATATGAACTTTATTTTATAGCAAGGGCTGCACGGACATCACTAACAATAATCAAGGCATGTAATGGGCTCAGTAAATGAGCGCCAATGTAGCAGATCGGCACTCGTTTACTATAGTGATCAATGAAGTGACTGGAGCTTACTTGCAAACCACACCTGAACTGGAGACCATGGTGGTTCTGTCTCTGGAAGAAAGTGGCCATGTTTTTCTAAAACTGTAAAACCCCTTTAAAGTACTGATCTCTGTTAAGTTGTTCATCTACAAGCTCAATGGACACTTAATTTATTTCTCCCTGGAACAACAGCTTTTAATCTGTTATAGATTAGGGAATGATAGATAGATTAGAACATTACTTATTTTATTAACTCCTTAACGCACATTGCTGTGCATGATGTCTGGGGTTGCTGCATGTTAGTGCAACCCCACATACATGTATGTGAATAAGTCGTATACATGTTTTACAGGACTCCCAAGGGCTGCATCTAACTTCTTTAGCCACCACTAATCAAATGCCGAACAATGAGACTTGAGCATGCGTGAGTTGTGCTCATCTCTAAAAAATGGCACCAGGGCAAATGTATTATTGCAAATGCTCCAGAATTTTGGCATACTTTGCACCAAAAGAAAAGTGGCTTACATGGTTTGTGCTACATTTTACGCACTTTTTAGGCACTTATTCAACAAGGGGGTATGTTTTTGCAGTCTAGTGTGGTCAGATGAACCCAAGGGTGCTCAAGATTTGCTCAACCCTATTCTGGAGAAAACTAAGCCAACATATAGATGGCCTATGCTTAGAGTAGTCTAAATATATCACATATGGTGTGTTTACACAGAGAGATTTATCTGACAGATTTTTGAGGCCAAAGCAAGCAATGGATTTGAAAATAGGAGAGATCTCAGTCTTTCCTTTATGACCTGTTCTCTGTTTATAGTCTGTTCCAGGCTTTGGTATTAAAAATCTGTCAGATAAATCTCTCTGTGTAAACGCACCCTAAGGCTATGTTCACACTACGTAAGTTTCCGGCCGTATCGCGCTCCGTGAATAAGCGGCCGGAGATTTACGTAGTTTGCGTACAATGGAAAGTATACGATCTACGGCTGCACAGTTCACACTACGTAAGAACTTACGCCCAGATCGTATGCAGCGCCGTAAAAAATTAACCAGACCATTGTTTCATGATGGAAATGCTGTAACTTACGCGCGTAGCGTAACATGCGGCCCCGTACGGAGTGGTGATTTCTTCTTTTTTACACTTTGATTTGCCGATACAAAAGGTTCTGTGGGGTGTCCGGGGCTAGCCGAAGATATCCTAGTAAAATACCGCTGTCAGATCGCTACGTACGCCGCTCGGGAAGCGTACGTACATTATGGGCGTAAGTTCGCGGACCGTACGTAGCCGGCCAAAACTTGCGTAAATCCCGGCCGGAGTTTTACACGTATATGTCCGGCCGCGAAAAATATGTGGCCGGACATATACGTAGTGTGAACATAGCCTTAGGGTGCGTTTACACAGAAAGATTTATCTGACAGATTTTGGAAGCCAAAGCCAGGAATGGATTTGAAAAGAGGATAGATCCCAGTCTTTCCTTTATGACCTGATCCCTGTTTATAGTATGTTTCTGGTTTTGGCTTCAAAGATCTGTCAGATAAATCTGCCTGTGTAAACGCACTATTAGCCACTGTGATACATCTCTCATCTCTGAATGTTTAGTAAACCAAAAGATAGATAGACACTACTGCTCAGAATACAAACAGTGGATCCAGCAGCTGTATTACTCAGCTAGCCCTCAGCGGGACGGTTATATCTTCGCTTTTCAGGTGGTGCACAACAAGCAACAAGTTTGTGATAATGTAGATAAGAAGAACAAAAGTGCACCACTCACCAATGGAAGCTTAAAAACGAACTTTATTCCATGTTAGGTCCAAGAGTGGAGGTACGGGCGACTGTTTCACGCAAACACCTGTGTGCTCCGTCAAGGACCCTGATTGCGTGTTTGCGTGAAACTGTCCGTCACCCGTACCTCCAATCGCATGAAATAAAGGTTGTTTTTAAGCTTACATTGGTGAATGCTATACTTTCATTCTTCTGATCTACATTATCACAATCTGATTGTTTAGTCCATGTTTGCAGTGTCTGTGTATGATCATGCGTCTTTTTTAGGCAAAATAGCGGCCAATGTTTGATAATGGTGGAAGCAAATAATGATCATGAATAGTATTGATGGTCGTTATTTTCCATAAAAACACATTGTGTGAACATAGCCTCTAACTGTTAAAAACCTGTAAGTAGATCTGGGCCATTCTATATTATTAAGCTTTTATGTGCCTACGAGTTGAAGAATAAAAACTGTACAGTATCTACAGTAGATGAGCTGCTGGCACTGTACAAAGTACTTTATTAGAGGTATGTGTAACGTTGGGCACCCAGTGGGTTTTGAGAGAAAGGATGATGTATAACATTAGATAGATGCCAGTGCTATGTAGGAAACCCAGACTACTGTTCTCTATGGACAAAGCAATTACAGAAATGAAACCTGTCTCTATAAGAAACAGATTCATTAAATGTGTTCAAAGTGTTTCTGTTCTTCATATCGGGTGACCTACTTTTTTTCTGGTAATGCAGTCTCATTAGAGTTCAAGTGTGAATATACAAAGGTAATGAGTCAATGTTAGCGCTTGTGAACATATGCCGCCAGTGGTGAGCAAACCATTTACCCAACCTTTGATGATTAAAAAGAATACATTTCAATTGAACTTCTTGCCTGGAACAACCACTTTTAGAAGAAAAAAATCCACACACTTCTTAATGATGGGAATTCTAAATCACTCTCTTTATAATATAAATGTGGATTTTATTATACACCCATATCCTTTGACAGTTTCAATAGCTTATTGGTTTATTTTTATTTCCAGTAACAGTTATATTTGTTAAACACTCATTCTCTTTATGTAGGTATGGACTCCATCAGCACCCACGCACAAATATTATATTTTATTCTATATTTTGCAGCAGATTTTGGACCTAACAATGAAATAATATTCCTGCTTGCAGGTCTTCTTTAAGGCTAGGGCAACACAGAAACAAATTGCACAACGCCACACAATGTAATCAAATAGTGTCACATTATGTCTGTGACCTAACACAAAAGTCAGAAGCAGGGACGTAACTACCGCTGTAGCAGCCATAGTGGCTCCTATGGGACTCGGTGGCCCACTCCTGCAATACACCGGGCCCCCTGAGCTGTCATCATTTGCAGCACCTGTTGGTCGAACAGGCGTCCTTGGTTCTACAAGTTTGCTATGGGGCCCAACCATTTCTAGTTACGCTCTCTGGTCGGGGGATATCCTTGATGGATTTTTAAGTGCAAGTTGCAATAGAAATGTCGCAATGTGTATAGCATTGTGGAAATGGATGCCTCTACACAATGTAATACACATTGACTGCACAGCTATCAGATTCTTAATGCTATATGTACAAATCATTTTATATTCATGCCTTATACATAGTCAGCTGTTAAGGTCTACTGTTTAGGTGACTGCACATCTTTTAGAACTTTTTTTATGTCATTATTATGCATGATGCTACAGTATGTTTACCGAGAACCATCATTGGATCCTCCCCCTGTCAACCAAGAGGTGTTTTGGGCATTTTTTTCTTATTTAAATAAGTGTCTGTATCTGATGAAGGGAGAGAGGCTCCCGAAACGTGTTATAACTGGTGCTATACAATACATTTTTCCAGTTTTCTTCAAGCTGTCTGACAGACTTCTTAGAACAGCGCTGACCACTGCTAGTACCATTTTTTTTTTTTTTTTTTGTTAATTGCTTTGTACGGGCCCCTGTCTGGGAGCATCCCGTCTATTGGGACAGTCAGCTTTTGCAGTCCCAGAACTATGCAAGTAAACCACCATCTTCGGAGTACCCCACATCTGAATAGAGGTGATGCGCATAAAGCCCAAGGGGCTTGGAGGTGAGCAGGATTGCTTCTACTTTTTACCCTTGTAACTGAGGTAATACACGGAGGTGCCTGGTCCTTTTTTTGCTCTGTATTACATACAAAAATGCACAGCACATACACACATCATACACAGATATAAAGAAATGCACATTACCAATATGCATACACAGTACACACACACATGCAGCATACACACAGACTCACATACATACAAGTACACATAGATTTACCTCTGGTACAGGAAATCACCAGGTACAGCTCACATGCCGTCAGATCTGCAGCTCCAGGAGCTTCTCCAAGGCCACTCCGTGCTGACTGCTGCCCTCTTTTGTAGTTCTTTCCCCATACAGTATCTCCCCCCCCCCCCCGAGTTGTTCCCCCATACTGTATACATCCCCCTCTGCAGGTAGTCCCATTACTTTATCGCCCCCCCCCCCCCCTGTAGTTGGCTATCACCCAATATTCAATGTCCTCTGCTGTGCATCCTGTAACTGTGCATCCTGGAGCCGGCCCTCCCCCAGTGGACAGAATCCCCCACCCCCTGTATGACGTGGCTCCATTGATTTTAATGGAGCCACGTCATAGAGGGGAGGAAATTCCCTCCCACTGGGGGCGGGCCGGCCCGCCTCCTGTGCTTCAGCCCCGGCCCGATACTCGTGGATAGAACGGAGCCGTGCACAGGAATTGGCCCGCGGTTCAAAAAACAGACCGCGGCACCGGCTTGCCAGTAACGGCGCTGTTCTATCCCTGGGTCAGATTAGAGAGGATGTACCTGATGGTACATCCTCTTTAAGAAGGTGGGAGCGGAGCATTACAAGTCTGGCACTGATTGGCTGATGCTCAGCAACCAGTATCAGAGATCTGGTCAGCTGACTTTAACTAGGGCTTTTTTTTTTAGCTGGGCTTATATTTCAAGCCCACTCCAACAAGTCTGCAAAATGAAGCCAGGTCTTATTTTCACAGGAACACGGTGTAAGTGTATTTATTATCGGTAATATGATTTAGCAGCTTTCAATATGCGAGACTATGCTCGAATTCTGAGCTGTTTGTTAGTAACCCATACGATTTATCACTGTGTCTAGATCTTCAGATATGACATGCACATCAGCCATGTTTTCTACAGAAAAAAAATGAATTCTGCTGCGGAACAGAATATGGCAGTGTATATCATGTGCAGGCACACTTGACCTTTAGTTCAACAGTTAATAAAGTATGCCCAGGAAAATTAAACGGATCTCATTACTTGGTGGAATATATTGTGCCCTTTTCCTATATATGACTCATGACTAATTTCCACTCCTGATAGGTGTTATATTCCAATAGAAAATGACTATATTCTAAAAATATTACTCGGCGGCCTTCTGGCAAACTGAAATAATCTCTAGCTACTAACATACGCTATCCCTGGTCAGTACTGATAGAAAATGTTAAGTTTAACCATGAAAATAATTACGTGAATTGCTAGTTATTACTATCAATATTATGATTTTAATGGCTTCACTTCTTGGCTGCCAAAGATCAAGCATTGCATAAAATCAAATAGAAAGAAAAAAAGATGGTGGGAAGATGTTCAGGTCCAGGTGTAGGTGACTGTGACTTAATAGTATAGAAGGTAGAGAGCACTCCACTGGTCAGAGGTGCTCGAGGCAGGAAAATGCAGGAAGTCAGTAAAAATAAATGCAGACACTCACCAAATAAAGTAACTTATTCAGTCAGTGTAACACATTCAGAGTTACACACTGAATAAATAGGCAACTTTATTTGGTGAGTGCCGGGATTTATTTCTACTGTTCCATGGTTCTTATAAATGGTGCCAGCAGGAGGATGTTATAAATGGTGGCTATGACTTAAAGGGATTGTCCTTGGAGCAGAAGACAGCTAAAGCCTTCTGCTCCCCAGTGCTGAAAGTTTTACACACACCCCCACTCCTTCTGAGACGTGGAGGGGCAGGTCTGTTCATCAAATGTAACGCCTGCACGCAATGTCCAAAAGCTGCACCAATGGTTATACTGTGCAAATATTAAATATGGTACGCAGTTGTGGTTGTGATGATCAAAACTTAGAAGTATCCCTTCCGAAACTTGGAAGGATGGGACTGAGACGTGGAATAAGAGGAAGTTAGCACCAGGGAGCAGAAGGCTTTAGCTGTATTATGCTCTCTGGACAACACCTTCAAAGTCCTTTTAGACAGTCTGTATCCATAATTTCCTGGCAGCCCTAGGGCTGCATCCAACTTCTTCAGCCACAATCAGACTTTTGCATGCTCACGTTGCACTTATCTCTAGTTATAAAATTTTTCCTTGATTCTGGAAAAATAAAGGGAAAAATCCAACACGATCACAAATAAACCTCTACGTGTCAGCTATGGGACCTGTACCATCCTTTTTCTTCTAGAGCTGCAGCTGAGGTTAAATTAGTATTGATAGAATAATGCTGCAATTATTTCCTTGGCTTATTTTCTGCAGTTGTTCTACATGCCTGAAGCTGGAAACTGATTTTTCCATTTTATCTCGACAGTCCTGACAATCTGAGCAGAGCAGTAAACTAAAATCTATTGGACTTAACAGGTTTTGCATGGTGAATACATTCACATGAACAATACGATCTGTATACTTGTTTCCGGCAACACCACAGGCTTTATAGAACGAGACTTTGTTTAACATGAAATATTAGTTTATAGCAAGAGACCGAATAGTTTTTCAATTCAGCACTGAGTAGTAGAAACTCACAAGATTTCATGTGGGCCCCGAGGTTCATGCTTTCCTGTAATGTGAAATGCATCCTATAGTCGCAGTCATTTTGACTGCTGTGTCAAAAGCTTTGTTTCTGCTGAAAAGGTTAGCACCCAGCGAATCGGGGCTCACTTAGTCACCAGGCGAGAATTCAAAGGAGAATTCTGGCCGTTTTGAAAATCCGGCAGCCCGGGGGGGGGGGGGTTAATAAGTATAAACTTACCTCCCCCCATGTCTGCAGTAAACGGTGGGACCAGCTAGAGGACCACTGCTGGGCTCTGGGATCTCCAGTGCTGACAAGTCATGACCCGACTAAAGGACTGGCCGCTCCACCAGTCAGTGACTGGGGCAGGAAAGGAATTTTCCTCCGAGTCTTGATGTCATCACAACTCAGGGAAAAATATCTTCTGGCGGGGTCCTTATGGTGGTCCCACTGCTCACCAGGGGCATGAGGAGAGGTAAGTGCACACTTGTTTTCCAAACAGCCAGACTTGTCCTCTAACTGTTGGCTGGGGGATTATCTACAGGGGAATGCTTACATGTGGGGTTACCTACTAGGGAACTACCTACTTGGGGGGTATAATTTACTAGGGAGTTACTTCCCGGGGGGGATGCCTACCTTGAGGGCTACATACAGGGGGGTTACCCAAATTGAGGATGTAATTTACTGGGTGGAGGGCAATTACAGGCTATGTGTTTAGTGTATTTTTCAAGAAATAGACTTCTAATGGAGAACAAATGCCATGTTTATATGCATATTGGCAGTTTTCCCCAATTCTTTAATAGCAATCTGCCAAATAAAGTCTTAAAGCAGGAAAACCTGCTGGCAGTTTTTAGGGCATTTTTAATGGTGTATTTTTAGCCCCAAACAGACTAGCATAATATTGGTTGGTATTAAATAACACAACAACTAATCTTTTTGTATCATGTCATAAAAAAAATCCTACTAAAAATCCTAATTAAAAAATCTTGTTTTTTTTTTTTTTTTTTGTCTGTTTTTTCAGCAAATTGGCTTTTCACTAAAGGAGCCTGTCTAGAAAAGACAGCTGGTTATGAAATATCTCTTCTTTACCAAAATTTCACCCAGTTTTTACACCAATGGCACATTAAATTCTTCTTTCTTCCTTTGTTCTTTGTGTATTCTCACATATCAGTGTTAAAAAAAAAAGCTGAAGATGAATGTCATTCCAAACTGGTACATTAAAAAAAAGAAGCCAGGAGACAAAAGTTGTCCACTGCCTGCGACAATAGAGAGTTCACAATGCAAAAGCTGTTGAAAGGCAATGCATTGGAGGAGCATGCTTGTCTGTGCGAAGAAAAGCACTGTGAACCTAGTAAATGCAAATAATTATGTTAGCAACAGCTTCCTGTCCTGAAGAGGGAAGATACGCTGTGTAACATAGAACGTGAAAGGAAGGCATTGTCTACAGAAATACATAAATTAGTATTGTCCATAGGTTGTGGTCTGGTGACTTCTCTGGGTTTGACTTTCTTTTGTTATACAATATGGACCTTAGCAGAAGGTCAGATGATTCATGTCTTAAAGGGGTTGTCCAGGCTTAGAAAAAAAAATGCTGCTTTCTTTCACAAACAGCTCCTCTCCTGTCCTCAGTTTGGGTGTGGCTCATTTCCATTAGGCTTTGTTCATGCTATGTAAAAACAATAGCCGAATTTCATAACAATGGCCGTTGTTTTTACATAGTGTGGTTCACACTAGGCTAGGTTCTAGCCTTAGGGTACAAACACACACACCGTATACGCAGCAGAAAGGCAGAAGATCTGCAGCAGATTTGGTGGTGCATATTTAATGCTGTGTTCAGTTATTTAGATCTAATCTGCTGTGTATCTGCTGCGTATGCGGTGTGTGTGTTTGTACCCTTAAAGTGAATTTTATAGGGACAGTAAGTGGCGCTGTTTTTGCAAAAAAAAAAAGTAGTTGTGTTTTTTCTAATTTCTTGATAAGCCCTTAAACCACTTAACAACTGCAGATACACCTTTTTACAGGGGTTATTAAAGGGGAACTATTAGCAGGTTATACAAATCTAACGTAACTGATTGCTCCTTACTGTGCACAGGCCACTCAGGATGAAAGTATGTCTCTTACCTTCATCCTTGGCGCCGTTCCCATACAGTTGTTAATGTAATTGTGTCACTACTACCCCCCCTCGAGAGCACCAATACGTCCCTGGCCGGCCCACCCCTTCTAATCAATATCAGTGGAGTGGGCCAGCCAGGACGGGCCAGATCGTTGCTCTGGGGGCGGGACAGTGCTCCAAATGGTCTTACTGGAAACAGGATTACATTAAACTGCATAGGAATGGTGTTGAGGATGAAGGTAAGAGACATCCCTTCATCCTCACTGCCCTGTGCACTATAAGGAGCTATTAGCAGGTTAGATTCATCTAACCTGCTGATATTTACTTTAAGGGTACTTATTCTAGGCTGCCACCTTTTGATGATGGGCCTAAAATAAGGCACTGTGGGGAGGTTTGTTAAAGACAGCCAGGTCCTCAACTGTATCTTGATTCCTGGTAAGTGAACCTGTTACATGTCATGGTTAGATGGTGACCATGACATATAAAGACTATGCTGCTTGTCACTTACCTATCAGCTTCATGGTGATGTGGTCGCCGATGCTGATGGGTTTTAATTGGGCCTGAGTACTCGGCAGTTTTGAGAATGATACAAACATTAATTTGTACAAAGTCTACTGCTTCAGTTTTTAAAATGGCAATTTGCATATACTCCAGAATGTTATAAAGAGTGATCAGCTTAACAGCAATTACTTGCAAATTCAATATTTGCCTAGAAATGAACTTTATTCTCCAAAACACATTTCAACATCATTGCAGCCCTGCCTTAAAAGGACCAGCTAACATCGTTTCAGTGATTGCTCCATTGACACAGGTGTGGGTGTTGATGAGGACAGGGCTGGAGACAATCTGTCATAATTAAGTAAGAATGACACCACTGGACACTTTAAAAGGAGGCTGGTGCTTGGCATCATTGTTTCTCTTCTGTTAACCATGGTTATCTCTAAAGAAACACGTGCAGTCATCATTTCACTGCACAAAAATGGCCTAACAGGGAAGAGTATTGCAGCTAAAAAAAGATTGCACCTCAGTCAACAATCTATCGCATCATCAAGAACTTCAAGGAGAGGTTCCATTGTTGCCAAAAAGGTTTCAGGGCACCAAAGAAAGACCAGCAAGCGCCAGGACCATCTCTTAAAAGTGCTTCAGCTGCGGGATCGGGCTACCAGCAGTGCAGAGCTTGCTCAGGAATGGAAGCAGGCAGGTGTGAGTGCATCTGCACACACTGTGAGGTGGAGACTCCTGGAGCAAGGCCTGGTCTCAAGGAGGGCAAAGAAGCCACTTCTCTCCAGAAAAAACATCAGGGACAGACTGATATTCTGCAAAAGGCACAGGGAGTGGACTGCTGAGGACTGGGGTAAAGTCATTTTCTCTGATGAATCCCCTTTCTGATTGTTTGGGACATCTGGAAAACAGCTTATTCGGAGAAGACCAGGTGAGCGCTACCACCATTCTTGTCTCATGCCAACTGGAAAGCATCCTGAAACCATTCATGTGTGGGGTTGCTTCTCAGCCAAGGGAATCGGCTCTCTCACAGTTTTGCCTAAAAACACAGCCATGAATAAAGAATGGTACCAGAATGTCCTCAAAGAGCAACTTTTCCCAACCGTCCAAGAGCAGTTTGGCCATCAACAATGCCTTTTCCAGTATAATGGAGCACCTTGCCATAAAGCAAAGGTGATAACTAAATGGCTCAGGGAAGAAAACATAGAGATTTTGGGTCCATGGCCTGGAAACTCCCCAGATCTTAATCCCATTGAGAACTTGTGGTCAATCAAGTTGATTGAGAGCAGCCAGGGAGAATTGCAGAGGTCCTGAAGAAGAAGGGTCAACACTGCAAATATTGACTTGCTGCATTAACTCATTCTAACTCTCAGTATAAGCTTTTGTTACTTGTAATATGATTGCAATTATATTTCTGTATGTGATAAAAACATCTGACAAACACACATAAAAACCAGAGAGCAGCAGATCATGTGAAAATATAATATTTGTGTTATTCTCAAAACTTTTGGCCATGACTGTAGTAGTAATCTGATCACTACTAAAATAGAAAATTGCAATAGGACTTGAGCGTGGACACAGGACTGGAACTTGGTCAAAACCAGCTGGTCAGCTGTCCAGGAGGTAAGGCATAAGCAGAAACTAGGTAGACATCAGAAAGAAACAGACCACAATGCCAGACACCAACATCAAGACCTCCTTCACACAGCTGTAAATGCTTTGAGAGTTTAAAAAAGAACGCAGATCCATAGACTGCAATTTTAATTTCATGATCCACAAAAAAAACAATCTGTACTAAATCTGTTTTGCAACCGTATTTGCAGATAAAAAAAAAACGGAGGTCTGCTTGAATAAAATGGAATGATTAGAATATTGTTACAACCTAGGAGTTGCAAAGGAAGCGACCCCCACATGCAGACAACATATGGATGGAATATATATGCCGCCCGCCTTTTATCTTTATCTATCTGAGTCAGTTCTGTAAATGCGAACCATATAAGCGCATGAAAATATCGTAACCTGAAAAAAAATGCTTGTGTGCATTTTTTTTTTACTTTTATGCGTCTATAGCTTTGGTTTTGAAAATGCTTACCTAAGGATATTCGCCTTTTTATTTTTGAGCGATAAGCACAGTCTTCTCATGCTGCCATCCATTGCAAATAATGTATAATTTTACCCTGAATAGACAAAGCAAAGAGTAATGGTAACCAATAACTCAGGGGATTAATCTGGCTCTTAGTATAGGGTGGATGATTTGTCTTAGTACAGTGAACGGACATCTGCCACCTGATACCTGTAAAGCAATGTGCACATACTGAGCGTGCCGGGAAGCTTATTAGCACTAGACCGACTAGACTGACACCAGAGGAATCCATCAATTTAATAATTATCTCATGACAAAATATCACCGGGGAACGAGAACCAGTCTACTAATGTGAACACAACAAACATAACAAGAGATTAGCATCAATATGTCATTTTCATACAAGAAATTACTCATCAGAATAGGAATGCTTGTAAAGTCTGACTCCTACCTATATATAGGAGATACTCCATCACTAGCGCTGAGCAATAGTGATGAGCGAACATCCCGATATCTGGTTCGGATCCAAACAGGAACATGAAAAAAAATTATTGTGATCGGTTCGTATCCGTGTTCGCCTAACATTCATGAACAAATAACGAACTTACAGTAGAAGCGTACGTTTCGGTCTACGCACGTGCGTACAGATTATCAGATGCAAAATGGAAATTACGCAATTGCATTAATTTGCGCACAAATTGTGTACAGATTGCGTATGTTTTGGTGTAGAGTTAAGCACATAATACAGGTTATCAGGCGCAAAGTGTAAATTACGCAGTGGGGTAAGTTTGAATATGTTCGAAAATGATCCTTATAACCATTCCGCTCATCTAACAAATTGTTTGTGATCGGCGAACACGAACAATTAGAGTCAAGTTTGTACGAACATACGAAGATTTACGAACATGTTCGCTCATAACTACTGAGCACATGCACAAGGAAGAAAGACAGATGAGCGTTAGCAATGGCCCTGGGTCACAAGTGTAAATTGTAGAGAGGGGACACTCAAACATTCCACCCGCTAGCTGAAAGGTTACAAAGGTTAGGTAATATCCTCGAGGGCACTGTGCAATAAGAAAGGTCTATAACAGAGGAGCTTAGCTGCACTCGGAGTGATAAAGTGAGGAGTGAGGCATCAATTGAAATAAACGTACATTCCAACCAATCCGAATGCCTGTGCATACAAAAGAATCATCATGCTTTACGCTTCTCGTTTTTATCAATGAGCTTACCAGATTCCAACTATTGTTTGCCTGTTGCCTGGACAGGCAGACTCCTTAAGGATTTAAGCACAGTTTATAGCTTACAAAGGACGTGGGCATAATAGTGTTCTTCCCATAGCAGCTGAGCTGCACGTACACAGCACACAAAGCCAGACCTCCGGTCAGATCATGCTGCCTTTACTATGCAAATAACCCAGCTACAGTTATGGACCCTATAGAAAGCACCTATAGGCTATGTTCCCGAAAAGTCTTGAAAATGACAGTCATCATTTTTGCAATAACAGATATTATTTGGCTTCAAACGGCTAAAAAAAAAAAAAAAAAAAGACATTGTGGGAACAAAGCCTTAGGCTATGTTCACACATAGTATTTCAGTTATTTGGTCAGTCTTTTTTTTTTAACCAAAACCAGTGGGTTTAAAAAAAAAAAAAAAAAAACTGAAACTGAGCAAATCTTTCTATTATAATGTTGACCTCTCAATCCCACTACTGATTTTGGTAAAAAAAAGACTGACCAAAAGACTGATGAAAATACTATGTGTGAACATAGCCTTAAACTGAATGCCATCTATAGGAAATATGACTTCTCACAGTGCAAATGGAAATATGTCACCAATGTAAAATATTTTATGTGTATGCAAACATATTTTAAAGACTACATTCACAGTTTCCAATATGAAACATTTTCAGCCATAACACCATAACCATAAACGCAATTCTTATACATTGCTTTAATCAAGAGCTGCCGCAAAGCATTATTTATACAGAGCAGGGGGGCCTAAGCACTATATGGATGCTAACTACTATATGGATGCACAAGGGATAGCCTAACTACTATATGAATGCACAGGGGATAGCCGAACTAAAATATGGATGCACAGGGATGGCCTAACTACTATACCGATGCACAGGGATGGCCTAAGCACTATATGGATGCACAGAAATGGCCTAACTACTATATGGATGTACAGATATCATATTATAAATGGTGTCAGCTCACCTGTTTGTGTCCCGGATCTTAATTACAGATTGGGGGTGCACGGATCCCGGGTAGCCAACCAACTTGTAATAGAAATTCCAAAAGAAAACAGGTGTAGATTCAGCACATCCAAGAAGTGAAAAAAAAAAACTGTTAAAACATTAAAGGGGAACTCCAGGTAGAGGTTAAAAAAATTAAACTTCTGCAGAAGCATATCGCATTACTTACCTATCTATCCCAGTTTTGAAACTACCAAAAATCCTTTTGCTTTGGGGGTTTTTGTTCTGTTTTGTGTTTCTGTACTTCCTGGTTGATCAGTTTCCAAAATGCAATGCTTTCATTCAGCTGTTCCATCACAGTCCCTCACTCTGCCCATTCCCTGCCCAAATCTATCGCAGAATATCTAGGCTGTGTTCACACATTGCAGTTTCATTGCAGTGTTACTGAATTATTTGCAGTACTTTATCATTTCATTGTGTTCCCACCCACACAGCACACTGTATTCTCTACCTGTAATGCCACACAGCACCCTGTATTCTCTACCTGTAACGCCACACAGCACCCTGTATTCTCTACCTGTAACGCCACACAGCACACTGTATTCTCTACCTGTAACACCACACAGCACACTGTATTCTCTATCTGTAACACCACACAGCACACTGTATTCTTTAACTGTAACAACACACAGCACACTGTATTCTCTACCTGTAACACCACACAGCACACTGTATTCTCTACCTGTAACACCACACAGCATGCTGTATTCTCTACCTGTAACACCACACAGCACGCTGTATTCTCTACCTGTAACACCACACATCACACTGTATTCTCTAACTGTAACAACACACAGCACACTGTATTCTCTACCTGTAACACCACACAGCACGCTGAATTCTTTCCCTGTAACACCACACAGCACTGTATTCTCTACCTGTAACACCACACAGCACACTGTATTCTCTACCTGTAACACCACACAGCACGCTGTATTCTCTACCTGTAACACCACACAGCACATTGTATTCTCTACCTATAACACCACACAGCACAATGTATTCTCTACCTGTAACACCACACAGTGCACTGTATTCTCTACCTGCTGTATAACACCACACAGAACGCTGTATTCTCTACCTGTAACACCACACAGCACGCTGTATTCTCTACCTGTAACACCACACAGCACCCTGTATTCTCTACCTGTAACACCACACAGCACACTGTATTCTCTACCTGTAACACCACATAGCACGCTGTATTCTCTAACTGTAACACCACACAGCATACAGTATTCTCTACCTGTAACACCACACAGCACATTGTATTCTCTACCTGTAACACCACACAGCACCCTGTATTCTCTACCTGTAACACCACACAGCACGCTGTATTCTCTACCTGTAACACCACACAGCACCCTGTATTCTCTACCTGTAACACCACACAGCACACTGTATTCTCTACCTGTAACACCACACAGCACACTGTATTCTCTAACTGTAACACCACACAGCATACAGTATTCTCTACCTGTAACACCACACAGCACATTGTATTCTCTACCTATAACACCACACAGCACGATGTATTCTCTACCTGTAACGCTGATATTGGAATAAAGTAAAGAACTTTTTGAATTTTTTTTTTCTTTTCATTTCCACGCACATTATGATCAAGCATCTGTTATCTTTGAAGTTGAGCCCCACAATAAGGCTCTGATCTTCTCTGCTGTTTAGCATCTTTTACTTGTGTTACTGCATCATTTTTGTGAATACGTTGCAGTACTGCAATGACACTCCAACATGTGTGAACACAGCCCTAATTTCACTGCACACTTCTGCACACTTCTGCACAATCAGAGAAATCAGTGCAGCAGCTGCTTCTGGCCGGTCAGGGATAGTGGATCACTGAGGGGATTGGGGGATCCAGCCAAGCCTCCTGTGACATCACGCCCTGCCCCCTGTCTGCATCATCAGCCTGATCTCAGAAAACACACACAATGTGAGACAGAGGCATGGAAGATTTGTCTCCTAAGGTGGGAGAGCAGTGGGAGCAGGAGACAATGTGAAATGGCACAGAGGCCATTTTCCTTCACTTCCCGGATTTCTATCAGCTACCAGTGTGTCAGAACCATGAAGATATGGTAATACATTGTATAGACGCATCTATATAACTTTTAGGCTATGTTCACACTGCGTACGAATCCGTACGCAGGTCTTACGCTGCCGTACATGTACGGCTGAAACTACGGGCGTGTGAAAAATCAACATGTGGCCGGATGCGTACGAACCGCAAACATACGCCCGTAGTACAGTTATGCTTCCCTAGCTTGTTTCGAAGCGATCTGAGGCAGGTCATTTACATGGAAATCTTCGCCCCCAGCCCCGTAAACCACACAGAACCTTTTGGATCGAAAAATCAAGTTCAATTTGGCTGAAATAAGTACTCCGTACGGGACCGCATGGAAATCCACGGCCGTGAGTTTCAACATTTCCGTCCTCAAACAATGGTCTTGTTCATTTTTCACGGCGCCGTATACGATCCGGCCGTAAGGTCATACATAGTGTGCATTGTGCGGGCGTATATCGTATACTTTCAAGCGAACGCATCAACCTCAAAACTACGTGCGTACATTTGCGGTTTGCACTATGGACGGATTCATACGCAGTGTGAACATAGCCTTAATGTACTTTTAATAGAAAACAAGTTTTCCTTATCCGGAGTTCCCCTTTAAACTTTAATCCATGTTGCTATTAAAAGTGTAAACCCACTCTGGGGAGTGTTGTGGCTGGACAGCCGCAACACTCCCCAGAGTGGGTCTAACCTTTTAATAGCAACATGGACTAAAGTTTAATGTTTTAAAAGTTTGGTTTTTTTTTCACTTCTTGGATATGCTGGATCCACACCTGTTTTCTTTTCGAATTACTATATGGATGCACAGGAATGGCCTAACTACTACAGGGATGCACAGGGATGGCCTAACTACTATAGGGATGCACAGGGATGGCCTAACTACTATAGGGATGCACAGGGATGGCCTAACTACTATAGGGATGCACAGGGATGGCCTAACTACTAGAGGGATGCACAAAGGATGGCCTAAATACTATATGGATGCACAGGAATGGCCTAACTACTACATGGGTGCAGAGGAATGGCCCAACTACTATATGGATGTAGAAAAATCAATAGCACACTAGTCCATAAGGCTTTATTCAACTTGTTTCAAGTTTATAATTTATTGGAGTTTATATGACTCGTTTTTTTGGCAACAACTTGCCTCAATTAGTGAGTATATTAGAAAGCAGACATTCTCCAGTTAGATTGCATGTAAGGTAGATTACACCAAACTGGACGTTTTAGTCTAAACAACCTTTATGAATGGTATCTAGGGTAGACAATCAGCTTAACAAATATTAGTAAAAACACAGATGTGCTCAACAAATGCTATTGGTAAATCACTGTGTTAGTAGGGACACTCATTAAGTTGTCTAGGTAAGTTGCAGATAAGTTGTCTATGGGAATAAACGGAAATAGACAAGTTTTGTCCTTTGCTATTTCTAGCAGCTTCCATAGAATATGAATATGAAGCAGCAGTACTCATGCACAACTGTTCCTCCATTCCAATGGGAAATTAAGGATCCCCTGCATGAAAAAATTTCATGAATTTCCTTGTTTCATTTTAAGGCTATGTTCACACGGTACAGACAATGGCTGTTGTTTGGCACTCAAAAACAAAGGCCGTTGTAGGGAGTGGCAAATAACGCCCATTGTTGCATGGAAAATTGCATTGAAACCAAAGCACACTGTCCGTAAATAAATTACATGTCAGGTATTTCCATGGCTGTACCGAACAACGGCCGTTCACTACATTGTGTGAACAATGGGCATTGTTTGCATTTACTTCAGTGCAACACGTTTTTTTTATGACAAGACTGGCTGTTGTTTTAATTGACAACAACGGCCGTTCTTGTCATAAAAAATATGTTGTGTGAACATTTTTTTTTCTGGAATTTATGTCCCGTTTCAGAAGCCTAAAGTAAAGAAAAACACCATAAACAGAAGTATTGTTTGTAGTGTGTTATATATTTCCCTACAGACTTTCAGCTAATATAATATTGGTTCACATAGAGAAGACCAGATATAAATAAGACCTGAAATAACTTCAGTGGAGAAAAACTGTAGAAATGGGGAGATGCTGTTTGGTACAGAAATTTTTAAGAACATTTTTAAGAACAAATTTCCTTGAGCTATTTATTTAAAAACAGGAAAAATGATACTACTGTTATTTTACTGTTATTTTATAGTATAAATGGTAGGTCTCATATTTACAGATGACTCCTTAAAGGGGTTCTCTAGAGAATTTTTTTTATTTTCAGATCAACTGATATCAGAAACTTTTCTTTCCAGTCTGACACAGTGCTCTCTGCTGCCACCTCTGTCCGTGTCAGGAACTGTCCAGAGCAGCAGCAAATCCCCATAGAGAACCTCTCCTTCTGTAGACAGTTCCTAACACAGACAGAGGTGGAAGCAGAGAGCACTGTGTCAGACTGTAAAAAAAAATACACCACTCCCTGCAGGACATACAACAGCTGATAAGTACTGGAAGACTTGAGATTTTTAAATAGAAATAATATAGAAATCTATATAACTTTTATTAGTTATGAGTTAAATATTTTCTTTTCGGGAGTATCCCTTTAATGCTAGTCAGTGGAGTTGAACAGAGTCCCTGTAGATATAAAGTCCCACTGTGACCTTTAACATAGTTACTATCTATGACATTGACCACAATGGTTGTTAAGTGACTCCCAGCTCCTAAACCCATCCCATACTTTCCCACCTGACATATGACATATTTAAATGTCATATGTTGAAAAAGGCTTTAAATGGTGATACTTCTGTCTATTGTTTTATAGTGTCACATATTTACAAGTGACTCCTTAAACCCTGAATGTTAATGTTCTCCAGTGCAGTTGCACTGGGCCTCAGTAGATATCAGGACCCACTGTCACTGTCATCTTACCGTCTATCAGACTGCATGAAAGGGAGAGAAATAATACATTTATAGCCTCCAATTGCTAATGATGCATTTTTAAAGAGATGTAATTCAGTATTTTCGAAGGACTCCCCAGGGTTGCGTCCAACCTCTTTAGACACCGAAAATCAAATGCTGTAGACTGACCATCTGACACAGCATTGCAACCTGGCCCTTTATAACTCCCTAGCTGCCACAGCTCAACTTCTCCTTTAGGCCACCACTGATCTGCAAAGTAATCCCTGACACACAGATCCAGAAAACTCACTCATATAATTCATTGTTATATGCTCAGTAAAGATGAGGGAACATGGTGCACGTTCAGGTTTGTCCAAACATGAGCAAGTGCCATTTGATTACCGGGGGCTGAAGAAGTTGGATACAGCTCTAAGGCTTCCTGGAAAACATGGATACAGCCATAGGCCATAAGTTGTATCCGTATTTTCCAGGACTCCCTAGGGCTGCATCCAACTTCTTCAGCCACCGGCAATTTCTGCACACTCGGGTTCAAACCGAAGTTTGACCATTTCTAATACTCAGCTGAATAAGGGGTCTACATATTGTTAATGCAGTCTGTGTCCACCCCTGTTAGGATATGTATAGATAATAAAACTCGTATTTCTGTGGACCCTGTAGGTGAAGTAGGGTTGTGATTCAGAGGGGAAGTAATAAAGCTTGGCATCACACCATCTAGCTATGTATGACTTGTTTTCTTACACAACTTATTGCCAAAGCCACTAGCATGAACTAACCCCGGAACTGATTAATTAAACGCTCGTCACAATCATCTGCGGGAGAGAACTGGGCTGAAGATGTCATCAGAGCTTAATCCTACAAGGCTATGACATGGAAGATGAATGACTTACCCCAGAGCGAAACAGAAGCAGCTATTGTCAGGGAGCACAGCAAGGGTGGCACCTCTAATCTCCTATTACTTAACTGGCTACCTATTGATCCACATAGAGTAAAATATCCTATCTACTATCATTGACCATCAGGCAAGATCTGTAATGTCATATAAAAACCTGCACAAATCATTATTCATTCTAGCTGCTAACAATAATAATAAAAAATATTATTTATCATTTAATATTATGGAAATCCATAGCGGTCAGATAATCCAGGATATATAATAATCTGTCTGGTCATAAATAGCAGAATTCTGAAATACTGAGTTTCTGCAAAAATAAGACTTACCCCAAAAATAAGACTTGGCTTCATTTTGCAGACTTTTTGGAGTAGACTTGAAATATAAGCCCTACTTCAAAAATAAGCCCAAGTTCACACTTTATTCACACTGTTATTCTATCCATGGGAAGCCAGATACTCTCCGATGTAATTTTTTTACCATTTTCAGTCAGTTTTTTTTAGCTCTCTGCTAGTCTGGCCTCTTTATTTTTTATGGGTGGGTGCCATGAGACTAGCAAGCTGCTGTATTTCCAGTCTGGTTCCTGCAGCACGCCTCCTTCAGAAAAGTGTCCGAGTTTGGCCTAGTGGCCGAACCCAAACACTCTACAATTGACTCCTCATGGCTGAAGAACATTGCATCTCTCATTTCTAAGTATGTAAAAAGTTAAAGAGGAACTATTAGCAGGTTAGACAAATGTAACCTGCTGATATGTCCTTACCGCACAGGAAAAGCCAAGGGTGAAGGTATGTCTCTTACCTTCCTCCTCTGTGGTGTTTCGGTGCAGTTGGCCGTGTACTCCACGTTATGGTGAGACGGTTAGGAGCACTGCCTGCCCCTATAGCGGCAATCCCAGCCAGCCTGCTCCATTCATTATCATTAGAAGGGGCAGCTATGGGGTTGAAAGTACTCCTAATGCCCTCCCCACCAGTGCTCCCAACAGTCTCACTGGACTATGGAGCACACTGCTAACTGGACTGGAATGGTGCTGAGGACAAAGGTAAGAGACATGCCTTCCTCCTCCGCGTTTCCTGTACAATAGGGACATATCAGCAGGTTAGATTCATCTGTAACTGTACGTCCATTTGTGTGAAGGGGGTAAGTATGACTGACTACTCTATCCGATCCCTAGGTCTAATTATATTCATCAGAAAGATCTTTTTGTAAAAGCCAGAACCTGCACTCACAGAGATTTCTTGCCTCCCTACAATGTACAGAAAGTTCACTGAGGGCAGCGGGTAAGCCGGATATTCACACATCCACTGAAAAGAGAAAATAATATCCAATGTTCGGTGCAATAGATGATTTAAAAAGGTGAACAGGACAAAGAACGCATCCAGCATTTCTTCCTTAGCCATTTCATTTACTGTTACACACAAAGTATTAAGCGCTACAAGAGCACAAGGACAAGCCAGTGCCTGGTGGTATATTTCACAGGGAAGAGTAAATCCATTTTCTATTGAACAAAAACATAATGCACGGAGGAGCACGGCCATTATCTGCCATGTATGAGCATCAGGTCCACTCTTCTTAGCTGATTTACTGAGCCGTTCACAGATGTAAATAAAGAGACACCTTCCGCAGTGTTATCCCAGAGCATCACCTTCCATCTTCTATGCTTTTGAGAGCAGAACAGGGAGGATTTTCTCAGTTCACAAGTGCTTTTCAAGAAATCATTTAAAAAGATGGATATACCGTGAAGGGCACAAATCACCTGCAGTAAAATGTCTGGACAAAGATGGTAATGGTGGCAAGCGATGGTAGCCCAGTGGTAAGAAGCCTCTAGGACTGACACCCTTATCTCCCTTAAAGGGGTTATCCAGCACTACAAAAACATGGCCACTTTCTTTCAGAGACAGCCCCACTCTTGTCTCCAGCTTGTGCGGGGTTTTGCTGCTCAGTTCCATTGAAGTGAATGGAGCTTAATTGCAAACCGCACCTGAACTGGAGACAAGAGTCGTGAAAGAAAGTGGCCATGTTTTGTAGCACTGGATAAACCCTTTAAATCATACAAGAATTCTGGAAGCTGAGGCCTATGATGCTCTTTTAGTCCCTCAGACTGGAGACATGTTCTTGGGTTAGTAGATCAGATATATACATCACCAGTGGATGGCTGTCCATGACTAAAAAAAAGAAGGAAACTGCTGGCAACAAAGCAATGGGGCATGAGTGGATAGACTTCACATGTTTACACAAACCTAAAGGGGATTTCCATCTCCAATAATATAGTTAAACTTGTAGGGTACTTAAAGTTAAATATTTTTACAAATATAGTTAAACCGTGGATTACAAGTAACTTGGTCTGAGAATTTCAACTCGGTCAAAGAGCAAGATTTGGTAACTCGAGCCCCCGTGTCCCTATGCTAAGACTGTACTGGCTAGAAAGCCCGCTCATTTTAAGGCCCCGTTCCCACTGAGCAAAACTAACATGTTCATTCTTCAGCGCGGACAAAGCAGGAGCGCGTGCCTCCCATAGACTCCCATTATGAGAGGGAGGCTAACGGCATTCCGCGGCGGACAATTCCGCCGCGGAATTCTGCTAGTTTTGCTCAGTGGGAACGGAGCCTAACCGCTGTGGAATCTGTTGGCAACATACAAAAATATATTTTTATTATTATTATCATCATTTTAACCCACTACTACCAGATCAACTCTGCCGGTGATCGGACGTCCTTTAAGCTTTTATCCGGAGCCGTCTGCATCAGTGACCCAGTAGAACTATTGAGATCCTCACTGAGTGTGAGTGAGGCTGTGGTGCCCTTCTACTCCGGTGTTCATGCAGCAAATATCTTGCATGCACGGACGTAACCCAACCGATGAGTGCTTCAACTGCCAAGGTCATGGTCCGCAAATCTCCAGCCGCTGCTGTGCAGTGTTGCCACTGTCTTGCCTACATGTGGCACTGGCTGGTATATGACCGCTGCTTCCCTCTATCCCATGAACTAACCCCTTCACCGATAGCTGCTCCAGGCAACCATCACTAGCACCAGAAGATACCAGCACCAGCAGGTTTGCGGCCACCTGAGGAATTGCGTGTGGAGGGAGAGTTAACTGATTAACCCCTTCTTTACTAACACAGTGTTCTTGATACAGAACACCATACCTACCTTATTTTTAGGTTGTAGAACAAACTGTCTGTGTTTCAACTATTTCCTATGGGAAAATTTGCTTTGATATCCAAGTGATTTGGATTACAAGCACGTTCCGGAACAAATTATGCTCGTAATCCAAGAATTCACTAGCACAATCATTTACCAAATTTGCCTCCTTCTCCTGATGTGCTGCTCTTTCCCTCCCATTGTTGACAGCTCATTGTATAGGTAACCAACCACCACTCTGTCCTAAAAGCAGTGGTTTGGCTGGTGCATCACTATATACATTAATAACAGGAAAGGCCCTACTTTTGTAAAAAAAAAAAAAAATGAAAATGGTTCTAGCAATATATTTACAATAGAATTTTACGATGTGAGAGTCTGGAATTAGATGGGTTTATAAGATTTATGCTTGTACTTTCCTCTAGGATGATCACGGCTATTATTTATTGGCCCTAATTACACTTGTCTTATCTATTGAGGGATGATTTATAGCAGCCATCTGGCCAATATGTAACCATTTAAAAGTAAGTGGGCCCTTTAAAAGTGTATGAAATCATTACCTAGAAGACCAACAAAGAGAGCCGTCACACCTAATCCACAATATTACATCTATTTCACCAACCAATTCATTGTATCTGTCTATTCTCTATACATGAGAGACTATATAATGAAATGCCTTCATCTGGGCAACTACAGACACCAATATGAACAGCGCCCATGTGTCCATTAGATTATGAGAGTTAATGATGTAAAAAACAAATCAATTAAAAAAAAAGACTAGGCCTTAATCCAGACATATGTATAAATCTGCAAAATAATGATCCATCCAATAATGATCCATGCAACTATGAATGTTAAACAACAGAAAGGCTTGTACCCCAGCTATAAAGGCAAATGTCGCACATCATGATACCGCACAATGTCAATTATACAAATGAACAATAATAAGCAAATCTATATTCATTCTGTTGTTGGTCATAATAACATATTGAACAAAAAGTAATTCAAGCAGCATTCATGGTTTACAAATGAACCAGACAGATGTTATACAACAGTTTCTGCAAATTCTTTCAGTATTATATGTGAAAAGGCTTAGATGCTATTGACCTAAACTATCAAAAGAGAACAATATGTAAACATCAGCATCATTTATTAGAAAGCTAGCAAGGTGAATGTTGTATACCCTGCAAGTATGCTAGATACTCCGTATTTACAGACGTAAAGAACTACAGACGTAAAGAACTAATTTTACCGTACTTTTCACTTTATAAGACACACCTGATGTTAGTTCAATTTCCCTAGTGGTCTAATGGTGCGTTTACACAGAAAAATTATCTGACAGATTATCTGCCAAAGATTTGAAGCCAAAACCAGGAACAGACTATAAACAGAGATCAGATCATAAAAGTTCAAGTTCAAAGTTTATTGAAATGACAGGGCGACTTTAACGCTCTCTGTGACAGTACTTTATACTCACACATACATAGCTCTGCAGCGTGCATAATACACACCCAGCTCTACTACATCATACACACCCAGCTCTGCTACATATACAGGCACATACAGTGCTGTATCAATATACAGACACACATGCTACATCACCATACACAAATAGCTTATGTACATACATAAAGACAGACACACACAAATTTTAATACAGATTGTCCCAACCTACAGCATCTGTAGTGCATGCTCTAATCACATGACTGTGACATAACTGAAGGTCCTGCAGGTCCTTCCAGGTGAGTCCTCTGGGGCTCTTACATACAAGAATGTACAGGTGATTCACATCACCTCTAGATTCCACTCTGCACAGAACTGATCTCACTGATCCATGTCCAGCAGAAGAAGGGTAAGGACTGTGCAGCTATCAGTCGCTGCACAGTTCACCCAGCAGTCTGGCACAGCACTGGATCAGCGCTTTGCCCGAACATTACGGAAATAGTCAGGGTGGTCTAACACTGCTGGGCTGCCCTGTCTACTGACTACAAGATGCAGACACTTTTTAGCAAGATCTAAACACCTATAAATGTATTCGGCGCCAACATAACAAACCATATCATACAAATTCAGATATAATTAACAAAAGCTTTATTAAGAATTATCGCAAAAAGAAAAGATTAAAAACAAAGACCTGGGAGGTGGGAGACCATATATGAGGACAAGGTATATGTTGCTAAATAAAGTGCAAGTGCACATATCAAATAAGTGTCCAGTACCTCATTGCAGCATGGTTACATAGAGGTAAAATAAAGTGCAAGTGCCAAACAAATACATGAACCACTAAACTGTATATGATAAGTGCTCGACAAAATGTATGCAGATGCACATGAACAAAGTTACCCAGGGATAGAGATCCCAAAGCCTCAGGCCTCCCACCTCACACTCCAACGCCGTTTCGCACACCCGCTTCCTCAGATATTGTCTTGCTAAAAAGTACGTCTTATAAAACAAAATATATGGTAGGTAACTAGTAGAGATGAGCGAACCGGCCGAGGTTCGGGTTTGTATGAACCTGAACTCTCGGCTTCTGATTCCTGCTGTCTGCCCGCTACGTGGAGAGGGTGGATACAGCGGGAGGACCGCCTAGAAAACTGGGATACAGCCTATGGCTATGGCTGTATCCCAGTTTTCTAGGCGGTCCTCAGCTGTATCCCCCTCTCCACAGAGCGGGCAGACAACGGGAATCAGAAGCCGAGAGTTCAGGTTCATACGAACCCGAACCTCGGCCGGTTCGCTCATCTCTAGTAACTAGGTCAATGTTACAGTTACAGTTATATGCAGTTGAAATCATAAGTTTTTATTAGAGTTGAGCAAACTTCAAGCACACTTAGGTTCCTCTGAACCCGAGCGTGCAGCATTTCATTAGCGGTGGCAAAAGAAGCTGGATGTAGCCCTGAGGCTGCCTGGAAAACATGGATACAGCCATAGGCTGCTTTCAGGTTTTCCAGGACTCCCCAGGGCGGCATCCAACTTCTTCTGCCACCGCTAATCAAATGCTGCATGTTCAGGTTTTGGATGAACCCTAGAGTGCTCAAAGTTTTCTCAACTTCAGTCTCTATATCATTAGGTTGAAGTGACCTGTCTGGGCTTAAAGGAGTACTCTGGCGGAATTTGTTTTCTTTCAAATAAACTGGTGTCAGAAAGTTATACAGATTTGTAATTTACTTCTATTCAAAAATGTCAAGTCTTCCAGTACTTATCAGCTGCTGTATGTCATACAGGAAGTAGAATATTCTGTTTTCTAGTCTGACCTGGTGCTCTCTGCTGCCACCTCTGTCCATGTCAGGAATTGTCTAAAGCAGAAAAGGTTTTCTAAGGGAATTTGCTACTGCTCTGGACAGTTCCTGTCATGGAGAAAGGTGGCAGCAGACAGCAGCGTGTCAGACTAGAAAGAATAAACCACTATCTAAAGGACATGCAGCAGCTAAGAAAATAAATTGGACCGGAGTTCCCCTTTAAGCCCAGCCAGATGACTGAATCTCTAGTCTATATAAAATACGACATGGAGAGAGAGGAGCGGCTGCACATCCCACCTATGGCTGATACTAATGCCACTAGGCTATTTTTAAAAACCAATGGCAGGATGTTGGTATATAATTTAAACAAACCATATTGCCCCGTGTACCACGTGTAGGTCCCCTGGTTCACACGGGTCCGACACAGTGTGGAATTAGCGTTGGGACCCGCACGTGGTACACGGGGCAATATGGTTTGATCAAATTATATACCAACAACCTGGCATTGGTTTTTAAAATAGGCCTAGCGGCGTTAGTATCAGCCATAGATGGGATGTGCAGCCGCTCCTTTCTCTCCATGTCGTATTTTCTAGTCTATATAAAGGTGCAAAGAAAAAGGTCTGGCACCAAACCAGCTGAGCAAAGAAGGCAGCAATGCAAAAGAGCTATAGGACCCAATGTTCCTGCACCCTAGTTATACATTTATATTATAAAAATAAAGAAGAACAAGGAAGAGTAATGTAGTTGTAGCTGTTAGTAGAGATTGTCACCCAGTAGAACCTGGTGGATGGTTTACATCTATTTTTCATTACAGTTAATGGTTTCTGAGTGTGTTTGGTTGTCATGCCTCTTCCCGTCAGTTCATGCTCTAGGCAGAAAACAGATTATTTTCGCCTGGAGTTTTCCATCAAATTTAACCCTGCTATCGTAACGTATACATTTCTACATCAGTCATCGCTCCTTTATGTAGGGAAACTGGTCTTTTAGGCCGAGTGGCCCTCGTAGGTTAAATAACAAAAAGCGATTTACAAGAAAACCCTATAATCTTCTTGAAGTCTGCAGCTATTTGTCGATTTGGTTTCATTAACAATAGGAGTGCCGAGTGTTTTCTTATTCGGAGGTAATGGCTTTGCCGAGTGTTATGAAATGATTCGGAGAGATAATTGAAAGGCAAATTGTAGATTGCTGAATATTTATAAGCGTTTTCCAGAAGAAAAATAATCATACAATTTCCACATTCCTCTTTCTCATTCTATTCAATGAAATTTTATCTCTTCAGACAGCAACAACAGTAAAGCAGAGTCTGCTGATAAAAGTGCGCAGCTCGTGTTGTGGTACGGCGGCATTATTCTCCGATATTTACTCGGCATCACTCAATAATATTGCATGTGTCATACAGGTTTAGCAGGGAGGAAGCCTAGGGAGTGGGCATCACTGTAAAGCTCCGAGCAAATAGAATGGATCTGCAGTCCTATGATATCCCATGATATGATCAGCCGATTCTGTTACATTTACTTCAGTACAAAGATGGACTGATCCCTTTTAGTGATATTAAATGAGTTGTCTATGAATATAATATAAATGATGAATACAGCATACTAAATGAAAGCCATATTCTCAAAGGGGTTGTTTAGTTATAGGATATATTTACCTGTCATAAAAATTTAAGAAAATGTATAAAAGTATAAGTGCTTAAAGAGGATGTACCATCAGGTCCCCTGGACCCATGGATAGAACGGCACAGTCACAGGAAAGCCGGTGCCAAGGTCCGTTTTTTGAACCGCAGCCCGATTCCCGTGTGCGGCGCCGTTCTATCCAGGGGTATCGGGCCAGGGCTGAAGCACTGGAGGCAAGCCAGCCTGCCCCCAGTGGAAGGGAGCCCCCACCCCTCTATGACGCGCGTCCATTGATTCTAAAGGAGCTGCGTCATAGAGGGGAGGGAATTCCCTCCCACTGGGGGCGGGCCGGCCCGCCTCCAGAGCCTCAACCCTGGCCCGGTACCCGTGGATAGAACGGTGCCATACACGGGAACCAGGCCGCGGTCCAAAAAACGCACCGCGGCACCTGTTGGTACACCCTCTTTAACTGAACGATTAGACTCGAGTAGTGCCCATCTCTAACCCCCACCTCTTAGATCCTCACCTACTACCAGGGCCCTTGTTCATATATTTAGACACCAAAGAACAGGAGATGCCCACTGATAAATGAATTTAGATGCCGGATCTCAGAAAATATTTATATATAGTACCACAATAGAAAAATAGAAATAAAAAGGCCTGAGAAAGCAATAGGGGTTAACAACAGGAACATTACAAGATCAAAACACATTACATGACTCGAGTAAGTGGCAGACGGGTACATGGGGAGAGAGGACCCTGTCTGTGAGGTAACAGGTAACAGAAAATAAAGTGCAGCTAGTCAAAGTGTGGTGCAGAATTGTTATAGTTACTTTTGAAGGTCTCTATGGTGGATGAGAGCCAGATGTGTCACGGTAGAGTTCCAGAGTATTGGGGAGGCTTGGGCAAAGTCTTGGAGGTGGTTGTGATCAAGGGGGGAGCGCAGACGAAGGGTCACTGAAGGATGGAGGTTGCGTGAGGGACAGTAGCAGGATATCAGGTTAAAGATATATGAAGGGTTTCTGCACACTCTGAATATCAATATTAGCATCGTAGGAAAACAAAATAACTAAGAAAAGACTATACTAGGAACACTAAACAAAACTGATCTGTTATGCTAAATATACGGCTTAAATTGTTTTGGTTATTTAAAGGTGTACTCCAGCAATTACTTCTATTTAAAAATCTCAAGTGTTCCAGTACTTATCAGCTACTATATGTCCTGCAGGAAGTGGTGTATTCTTTCCAGTCTGACACAGTGCTCTCTGCTGCCACCTCTGTCCATGACAGGAACTGTCAAAAACAACAGGTGTTCTATGGAGATTTGCTTCTGTTCTGGACAGTTTCTGACATATACAGAGAGCGCTGTGTTAGACTTCAAAGAATAAACCACTTCCTGCAGGGCATGCAGCAGCTGAAGTACTGAAAGACTTGAGATTTTTTAATAGAAGTAATTTACAAATTTGTATAACTTTCTGACACCAGTTAATCTGAAAACAATTTTTGGCCAGAGTACCCCTTTAAATTAACTTTTGACATGTCACACAAACACGTCAAATGTTCGGTTTAGGTCCCCCTTGTGCCCTACACCAGCCATATCAGCTGTGCCCAAAGTGTTTCTTTAAAATAAGAGGATCCATTAGTTACTTGTGTTTGATGTTGTAAGGGGCTGATAATTCTCCCTAAACGCTGTCTATTTCTTCAATACATTAACGCTTCCTTCTTCCTCCCCTTATACAATGAATTAATAGTGCAGGAATTATCTCCCATCAAGCATCCATATTCTGAGACTGTCTAGACATGTAACTGTATCTAAATCATTGGAGTGATTTCATTCAAGTATCCGGGAGAGGCACCAGGAAACTCTGAGGACACATGTCGCCATGTCAGTATACAGCTGAAGTCCATTTGTTAGGACTCTCTAAGTCCTATACTGGACGTGTTTCCTGTTTCAGTGCTACAAAGAAAAGCACATTCAGTCTGGACAGTTCATTAATCACTAGTGGCCTATGTTCCTTTTATAGAATAAATGGGAATCTCTCAGAAGCTGCAACAAATGCCCCATTATTGCTGGGAAGGATTGATATAACGTTAAGTAAGGGATGGCTGTATACACTGTGCCCCACTGCGCTCTGGAGTGGCTTCTCTCCCTTCCATTGCTCTTCTCCTCTCAGGTGATCACAGCAGGAAGATGTATTCTGCATCCACCATACAAACCTAATGCACATTTTAGTATTCATGAACTTTCATAAAGAGCATAATATGAAGAATGCAATAGAATTGATTTCACATTTACAGGGTATTTGTCCATACTTCACAAAATGGATCTAAATCTATAAAGCACGGTTCATCTAATCTGAAGTTGATGGGATTTGTAATAGTAAAGTTGCAAATCGAGTATGTTAGAACACATGGTAGGGTTTGAGCAATGTCAGAATTAATGCTAATAATAATAATTTAAAGAGCGCCTCTGCTCTCACTAATAAAACTTTACATCCGCTCATAATTTTCCTCTCTAAGTCTGCACAGTAATTTGTTGGAGCAATAGTTCATGCTCCTGGCTGCTCTCCCTCTGTAACTGGGAACGGGAAGTCACCACATCAGTCATATAAAGAGGCTTTAATCTTAAAGGGGTATTCTGCTAAAACATTACTTTTCATATATTGCTGCCCATGGTGAGACTAACAATTCCTTCCATACTTGTTATTATCTATTCAGTCTCCTTCCCCCAGTTCTTAGCTGCTGCTTTCTGCTGAAGACACAAACATCTGTGTGTGAGCTTTTCTCTCCATCTCCGCCACCTCCCCCTCCCTTCCAAGAAGGCTGATGTAAACAAGTCCCTAGCTTCTTTGTAATGCTGGGAGGGTTAATCTGAGGTCAAGTTGCTAATGAACTTGTTGTGATCATTTCTCCCGACATTAAAAAGATTTTACAAAGTTGCAGATAGGGACTTGTTTACATCAGCCGTCTCGGAAGGGATGGGGGGGGGGGGGAGAGGGGAGATGGAGAGAAAAGCTCACACACAGTTTTTTGCTTCTTCAGCAGAAAGCAGCAGCTCAGAACTGGGGGAAGGAGACTGAATAGATAGTAACAAGTATGGAATAAATTGTTAGTCTCACCATTGGCAGCAACACATGAAAAGTTATGTTTGAGTGAAATACCCCTTTACTTATAAAGAACAATTTTTAATCACCGTGAATACATACAAATGTGGAAGGACACACTCCCTTCCTTCCAATCTTTTCACTTACTGTCTGTTAATGTTATGTTTGTCCCCCCTGCATATCCATCATGTGCCTCTGTCTAGATTGGTACAAAAATAAGATGGCACTACTATACAGAGGACGTCCCATGCACCCTGGGGGGTTGCGAATCCCTATGCTTACACCCCATGCACACATCCATAGTGACCCAAACCCCAAATATAGTGTCCAAAAAAACTGACAGAACAGGAAGTCTCAGTTTTATATTAGACCTAGTAAACGGAATAAAAATTGCAAGACTTCAGTGAAATGGAAATTTAAGAGAAGAAAAAAAAAATTACTAAAAACTCTTTAAAAAATTGTTTGAAGCGTTACTCTCATTTTCAGTGACGGCCATATCATCAGATATGTCAAAAGTTATTGATCACACCAGGTCTCACCCCTGACACTTGCTGAGGTGCAGCCAGGGGGGAGTGAGCGGCAGTGCTCTCCATTCCAAGGCTGACAGAACATGCTACTACGTCGCTTCATAAACTCTAACCAGCAGAAAATCACTCTATACAAGCTGAAGGTCCCCAGGATGATGCTCATCAATCAGACATGTGACCATTGACCCATACAATGGAGACATCTGGGAGGGTAAGACACATAGTACATATAATGCATTGTGGGCCTTTTCTGAGCCATATATGAAGATGCGCTTGGACACTGCACAGTACAATTTCTCTTGTATGCTAGGGGTAACTACCAATATCTGCCCTTATTCTATTATATGGACACTGCACAGTACCACTTCCCTTGCACTGTGTCCTGGGGGTAACTACCAATATCTGCCCTTATTCTATTATATGGATACTGCACAGTACCACTTCCCTTGTCCTGTATCCTGGGGGGTAACTACCAATATATGCCCTTATTCTATTATATGGACACTGCACGATACGACTAGTCTTATCCTGTATGCTGGGAGTAACTACCAATATCTGCCCTTCTTCTGTTATATGGACACTGCACAGTACGACTAGTCTTATCCTGTATGCTGGGAGTAACTACCAATATCTGCCCTTCTTCTATTATATGGACACTGCACGGTACGACTAGTCTTATCCTGTATGCTGGGGGTAACTACCAATATCTGCCCTTCTTCTATTATATGGACACTGCACGGTACGACTAGTCTTATCCTGTATGCTGGGAGTAACTACCAATATCTGCCCTTCTTCTGTTATATGGACACTGCACGATACGACTAGTCTTATCCTGTATGCTGGGGGTAAGTACCAATATCTGCCCTTCTTCTGTTATATGGACACTGCACGGTACGACTAGTCTTATCCTGTATGCTGGGGGTAAGTACCAATATCTGCCCTTCTTCTGTTATATGGACACTGCACGGTACGACTAGTCTTATCCTGTATGCTGGGGGTAAGTACCAATATCTGCCCTCTTCTGTTATATGGACACAAGGCTGTGTGAGTTTCTGCATGTAGTGCAACTACTGGCCGCATTGGTCACATCCTGCATACAATTTCTGCTAGAGGAGATAAGAAGCCTGCCACATCTTAATAATCCAATACTTACTAGTATTACTGGTTACAGAAAATCCTGGAAAGTGACCTCATGATGAGAGATCAAAGCAGATGGTAGCAGAGATAGAGAAGGAGGATGGAAAGGACTGTACCCAGACAGCACCGAGAACTAGACCAACTCAATCAACCAAATATCCCATTGCCAAATGCTTAGTTGCCATAAATGACTATACAGCAAGTACATTGATGTTACTGGTTCCTCAGACCTTTTGCACCATCCGAACCAAACTCAGCTTTGAGGGAAAAGTCGGGGGACGCGTTCAATCAGAAATTTAAGATGGAGCACAACAAAAGAATCATGAATTAGAAAATATTTGCATTTGTTTAGATCCATCTGTAACATTGTCAATGTGAATGTTGTATTGGAGCCAGTGCATCTAGTAACAATCCGGGGCTCCTATGGCAAACCCCATAGTTGGTGATAGCACATATGTTACTGTGCCACCGGGATAAAGGACAATGTGGGTCCCTCAAAGGGAATATACTGTATGATCCAGGCTTTTAAAAACATGGATTTATTTTAACACAAGAATCATTCTGGAGTTATTGCTTATATTATAATAATAATAATAATAATAGGGTACCACAATATAATTGCTTACAGCTACTCCCCTTGTAATAGGAGGTGATTATGTAAGGGGAAAACAAAACACTAATGGGGTTTCCTTCAGTCTCCTTTGCTAACTACAATCCTCATTGTACAATCCTCTAACTTACAAAACTGATGGACAGCCATAGGAAAAAAAATGCTAGGCTCCAAGATTATTTTTGCTTAATAAAGGGGTAATTCAGCAAAAAAAAAAAAAAATTCAAATCACCTTGTAAATTATTTCTATTAAAAAAATCTCAAGTCTTCCAGTACTTATCAGCTGCTGTATGTCCAGCTGTATTCTTTCCTAAAGCTTTGGCTGTCCAGGCATGATGGGAATTGTAGTTTTGCAACAGCTGGAGGGCTGAAGGTTCCCCATCCTTGCTCTATACCGGTGCTTCTCAATTCCAGTCCTCAGGCCTCACCAACAGGTCATGTTTTGAGGATTTCCCATACAAAGACAACTGTGATAATACCTTATGCACTGAGTATAATTATATCACCTGTAAAATACTAAGGAAATCCTCAAAACATGACCTGTTGGTGAGGCCTGAGGACTGGAATTGAGAAGCACTGCTACTGCTCTGGACAGTTCCTGTCACTAACGGAGGTGGCAGCAGAGAGCACCACGCCAGATTGGAAAGAATACACCACTTCCTGCAGGACACACAGCAGCTGATAAGTACTGGAAGACTGGAGATTTTTTAATAGAAACACATTACAAATCTCTGGCACCAGTCGATTTGAAAGAATTTTGTTTTTCTAAACTAACCTTTTTAAGAATTATTACCCAGAAACCAAACCATAGTAGCCATCACATAAGGAGACGGGATTGGGTTTAGCTGGATAACCGGGCTCATATACAATCCTATTAAACAGGACGACGCAACCGTTATCAATACGTGAACAGCGCTAGGACTTATAACATAACATTTATCAGTATTATATAAACAATCGGCGGCTTCTGGGAAATATTTACATATATATATATATATATCAATTGTTACTTTCAACAAAGTAAATTATACAATAAAAGTATATTCCAACAACCAAAATGTCACCAGATAAAGTGACTAGTAGCAGGTAAGTCCAGCAGGAGGTGTCCTGTGCAGCCTGTCAGTCAGTGTGAGGCTGGGAACCTGAGCTCTGCTTCATCTGCTGCAGCTGCTGGGAATAGTTGGAGGACCAGGAATCTCCAGGAGTCCATTGGCCAATGCTATTCCACAGGTAGCAGCAGGACAAGGACACACATGACTCTAGAGGACTGAGATTATATATATATATATATATATATATATATATATATATATATATATATATATATATATATATATATATATATATATATATATATATATGTGTATAGGTATATAGGCTGTAGCCCTCTCCTGTGCAGCACACTGCAGCCTCCTCACCTGTTAAACACTTTCCTCAGCCTCTGCAGAGGACCGGGGCTGGCGGAGATGCTCTCTGCCGGTAGGTTCTCGATGGTGGACACGACATGGTTTGCCTGCTCGGGAATCATCGCTGTTCCAGGCTCAGAGAGCAGGGCGCATCTTCCGGAGCTCGGCACCCAGGACACTGCACACCGGAGCGGGGGCGGCGGGGAGGGCGGCAGCCACAGGTTCCGAGAAGCCAACGGGACAAGTCACACAGTTGGTTGGAGCCCAGGGATCCCCGGACATACAGGTGATGGGGGTGAGTGAGCGCTGCAGCCGTGCGGGGCACCGGTCATGGGACTCTCCTCCTCCCGGCGGTGCCGCTGCGCCCGGTCAGCTCGGTGCAGCCTGTGTGCCCGGAGTGATGAGCGGATGCTGAGGAGAGGGGAGGTGTGCGGCAGCGGCAGCAGCAGATCTGCAGGGCTGGTGGGCTGTGCTCCCCTCACCAAACGCTAAATACACGGCACAGCCGCCAGAGGGCGCCAGCACGGGGGGCTCCGGCTTCAGCAGACACCGGTTATCGGTAATGGCCAATAGCATGACGGGACTTGTAGTCTCCCCCGCCCCGTGCAGCGCAGACACCTGAGCCACTATTTCAGCACCTGTGAGAGCCGGACAGCGGCCGCACCTCGTCTACACCGGGGAGGGCTCTGCGGTACCGCGACCCATACCTGAAGCCGATCACTGCTATGTGTCCCACATCTATTACATTACATTACATCTATTGTTTACTGGAAGCAGCTTCAGGATGGGAATGGACTGTCCTTAATACCCCTGCCCTCACCATGATCCCTACCTGCCCCCCTGTGCCCCCCACTGGATAGTCAGTAATACATGGCACAGGTGCCTAATCTTATAGAGAGTCCCCTGAAATGTGGGCAGTCACCCCAGGCTCCTGGCAGGCCAGTCTGCCTTCTTATACCTAGTTACTAAATACCCCTGCCCTCACCATGGTCGCTACCTGCCCCCCTGTGCCCCCCTCACTGGATAGTCAGTAATACTTGGCACACGTAGAGAGTCCCCTGAAATGTGGGCAGTCACCCCAGGCTCCTGGCAGGCCGCTCTGCCTTATACCCAGTTACTAAATACCCCTGCCCTCACCATGGTCCCTACCTGCCCCCCTGTGCCCCCCTCACTGGATAGTCAGTAATACATGGCACAGGTGCCTACTCTTATAGAGAGTCCCCTGAAATGTGGGCAGTCACCCCAGGCTCCTGGCAGGCCGCTCTGCCTTATACCCAGTTACTAAATACCACTGCCCTCACCATGGTCCCTACCTGCCCCCCTGTGCCCCCCTCACTGGATAGTCAGTAATACTTGGCACACGTAGAGAGTCCCCTGAAATGTGGGCAGTCACCCCAGGCTCCTGGCAGGCCAGTCTGCCTTCTTATACCTAGTTACTAAATACCCCTGCCCTCACCATTGTCGCTACCTGCCCCCCTGTGCCCCCCCCCCCCCCACTGGATAGTCAGTAATACATGGCACAGGTGCCTACTCTTATAGAGAGTCCCCTGAAATGTGGGCAGTCACCCCAGGCTCCTGGCAGGCCAGTCTGCCTTCTTATACCTAGTTACTAAATACCCCTGCCCTCACCATTGTCGCTACCTGCCCCCCTGTGCCCCCCCCCCCCCACTGGATAGTCAGTAATACATGGCACAGGTGCCTACTCTTATAGAGAGTCCCCTGAAATGTGGGCAGTCACCCCAGGCTCCTGGCAGGCCAGTCTGCCTTCTTATACCTAGTTACTAAATACCCCTGCCCTCACCATTGTCGCTACCTGCCCCCCTGTGCCCCCCCCCCCCCCCACTGGATAGTCAGTAATACATGGCACAGGTGCCTACTCTTATAGAGAGTCCCCTGAAATGTGGGCAGTCACCCCAGGCTCCTGGCAGGCCGCTCTGCCTTATACCCAATTAGCAAAAATAGAAAAATCCCAATGCACAGTTCAGCATTCACAAACAAAAAGAAAGCGTTTATAGGGAATAAATTGTTTATTTAATATTTTTTTAAAAAATATATAAAATATACATGGAACAACAGCCACCGGCACTACTCCAGGGAAATTCACCAACAATGGAGGTTGTACATGTAGCAAGTCAGAAAACGCACAGTGTATACCGATCACTGGTTGGCGCTCACTTTTCCTGAATGTAGAGATCAAACGTTACAGTCCATAATGGTAGAAAATGAGAAGGGCACTCACCCCTCAGTGTGATCTTCTTTATTCGTATTGAGTAAGACGCCAGACACCTGAAATGTAACAAGGTTACAGGTTCATTGTTCGCACACATGCTCGCTTCTTCAGACCTTCTTGTGCGCGAACCAGCTGTAACCTTGCTTCATTTCAGGTGTCTGGCGTCTTACTGAATTGCGCAGTATGTCCTGTGTTTTTTTAATACACTGTACAAATAAAAAAGATTTAGGGGGTGAGTGCCCTTTGTATTTTCTACCATTTTGGACACACACACACACACACACACACACACACACACACACAACACACACAACACACATACACACACATACACCTAAACCAGAGTCTGTGTAATGTCAGAGAAAAGAATTCATTACAACATTACAATTCGGACACATGACACAAATGCAAAAAGATGGGATACCAAGACATCTCCAAATATATATGCTTAGTAGAGGGATGTTGCCATCGTACAATAATCCCCCCATCGCACAAAATAGAGAAAAAGGAAATATGTTTATAAAGTGCAAGTGCTGTAACAAGTAACAAGTAACACAGCCAATAAACAGTAACTGGAGCCAAGACCCTCCATTGTTGGCTCACAGGTTTGTGGTAGGGGACGTGTGACAGGTGTACTGGGCCCTACAGCCAACCCCCCTGTCCCTGTGCTGTTGCAGGGCCCTATCACACAGAATGATTATCATTAAAGATGAGCGAACCTGGAGCATGCTCGAGTCGATCCGAACCCGAACTTTCGGCATTTGATTAGCGGTGGCTGCTGAACTTGGATAAAGCCCTAAGGCTATGTGGAAAACATGGATATAGTCATTGGCTGTATCCATGTTTTCTAGACAACCTTAGAGCTTTATCCAAGTTCTGCAGCCCCAGCTGATCAAATATCGAATGTTCGGGTTCGGATCGACTCGAACCCGAACCCGGTTCGCTCCTCTCTAATTATCATGCAAAGAAAGTTATATGGTTCGAGTTTAAGTGATAATCGTTCCGTGTATATGCAGACATATAAAGTACTGGAAAAAAAACGATAGTAGCAGTAGACAGACAAAGTCAAGATAAAAGATAATTAAGTTTATTGTGGTATTACATATACAAAGTGTATACAGAGTGAATGTATTGACAGTAAGAAAGTATGTGAGATAGATATGGATATAATAGTCAGTAGGAGAGGGCCAGCCGTCAGGTATGGCTTGCCTATCTGAATGGGGGCCGCTAGCGGAGTCTTGCCCTGCACTAAATGGTAGTATAGCCAAGCTTATTCCACCAGCCATAGTACTGTGTAGATCAGGGGTACTCAACAACTTTTAGTGAAGGTCCACTTACCGGAGTCTATTGTCAGGTGACGTTCCGAGCAGAACATCAGTAGAAAACGTGTTAACTTTTCACTAACTAAAATAGTTCAACAAAATAGTAGTTGAACTATATACATACAGAATTGATGCTTATTAGTGGGAAAACTGGCATTTTTTTCTCTCTCACCAGCCCTTATATAGCCCCCCCTGTGCTTTCCCCCAGTAGTATATAGCCCCCCTGTTGCTTCACAGTAGTATATAGACCCCTGTGCGCTCCCCCAGTAGTATAAAGCCCCCCTGTGCGCTCTCCCCCAGTAGTATATAGCCCCACCTGTGCACTCCCACAGTAGTATATAGTCCCCCTGTGCCCTCCTTCTGTAGTATATAGCCCCCCTGTGAGCTCCCCCCAGTAGTATATAGCCCCCCTGTCCGCTCCCCCCCAGTAGTATATAGTCCCCTGTGAGCTCCCCCCAGTAATATATAGGCCCCCTGTGCGCGCTCCCCCAGTAGTATATATCCCCCCGTGTGCTCTCCCCCTCCCATATAGTATAACATAAAAAAACCAAACACTTATACTCACCTGGGTCCAGGCGTCTCCTCTCCTCTTCGCTCTTGTGGCCGCACTGCAGCAGTCACAAGAGGCTGCTCTCCCCTTATCCTGGCATCAATGCTCCAGTGACGTCACTCAAGCGGCAAAACCAGAGGCAGAGTGCGGCCTCTTGTAACCGCTAAGACCGCAAGAGTCACTGACAGGGAGGGAGCCAATGGCTCTCTCTCTGTCAGTGCTGCTGCACGGTAACTATAAGCGCTCATTATGAGCGCTCATAGTTACTGTGCAGAGTGCAGCTCAGTATACAGGTATACTAAACTGCAGCAGGGGGTCCAGAGAGCTGGCCTCCGCGGTCCGCAAGTTGAGGACCTCTGGTGTAGATAATAGTGAGAAGCTAGGATGTGCTCCTAAATTGCAAAGTTAGTTTCAGACGTATAGTCCCCTTATATACCCGGAAGAGGATGGGTCAGATATAGGCAGTTTACAACCCAATATGGTACACATTAGGATTTCTTGTAGGTAGATAGACATAGTACAGCCTGAGGGGAGATATTGTGTCATTAGAGAAATACTCTCCTTGGCATGTGGGACCACAATTTCAGGTCATTTGCAAAAGCGCTCATTTGTGATAGTTTATTGTTAGTTGGAGAAAACAAAAAATCAATTTGTCTAGTAGGACCCTGGGGGGGGGGGGGGGGGGGGGTATGAATCAGAGTCTGTGCCTAACACAGATTTTTAAAAAAATGTGCAGCTACCCAGAGAGGTGAATCCAGGTAGTGTAACCTGTTACAGGAAACTGTCAAATCACGACAGCATGTAACGGAAGAACGTACGTCCACTTACCGAGGGTCGAGGGCCTTCTGACGGCCTGTCAGGCCTGCCATGTATATATCTCTATCCAACCATGCTTGGGAGGGGTAAAAGAAGTAACATGCTCTTACCTCCCCAGCCCCACCGCTCATGGCCGCATACCAACGATCCGGTCCCTGGGTCCCTGGCCACTTCCTGGTCTGAGAGGGGACTGGGTTGTGATATGTCAGGTCCGCTTAGCTGAGCGGACCTCACACGTCACTACCTGGGTCCCTGTTCAGACCAGGAAGCAGCTGGAGACCCCGGTTGGAGTGGGTGAGCGCTGGAGTGGGGGAGGTAAGAACATGTTATTTCTTTTATCCTCCCCCTGCTGCCAAGCAGTTGCTAAAAAATGGGTCATGTCCACATTCCTCAAAGGTATATAAATAAAAAAATTATTCACTGATGTAATAAAAAGAATTATAACACTAATTGTTTCCCTTGTTCTATAACAATTAATAATACAATGATTTAATCTATTTATTAAAAAAGTGTAAGACTTCTTCAAGTGAATTATTGGTGGATGTCTTGTGTATTCCATTGATGGAGAACAGGATAATTCATTTGCAGAGATTTAATCATGCAGGTAATGCTTTGACTAGATACAGTCGATGTTTTCCCATTGATTCTCGGAGATTAGCTGCATTCTGCCAAATCCTTCTAAGAGAACATAAACAACATAAATTTGTAATGGGATTAACTCACTGGATCGTTCTCTTCTCCAATCCAAATACTCAGATGTTAAATAGAGTAGGATTCCACCCAACCATCTCTACTCTAACAACAAGGCCCTTGTCAGGATAGGGACAGGGAGACACAAGGACAGGTGAGCCCTGTAGCTGGCACCCTGCAAGCGCACTCCAGCAGACCGGCTGCCAGGGACGCCGTCGGCGCGTCCCTAGCAACCAGCCGTGCACTAAGGTCGCATCATAGTCACAGCAGGCCGGCTGCTAGGGACGCTGTTGGCGCGCCCCTAGCAACCGGCCCTGCTCATCACCAGGGACGCCGTCGGCTCTGCCCTGAGTACGGCCGCGCGCTCTGGCACGGCCAGGAGCTGGGCGCGCGGCTCGGATCCTGACAGCCCTTTTTACTATGTTTGCATTTAAAAGTCCTCTAGGGGAACTCTAAAATTGTAAAGATAAAAATAATAATAAAAATAAAATAAAATTTAGCAAGTAAAAAAAAGTCTAAATTCTGGAGAAAGTAACAAATTTGGTATCATGAATCACAGTCAGCAGCTACTAACCAAAACTTGTCAAGTTCAATCCCTTAACACGTAACTGTCAATTCAGAGTCATTTTTCTGAAAACAATAAATATCTATAGTACAAGCAATTTTAAGAAACTCTGTTATATGTTTTATTTATCAAAAGAGTTTCCTTCTGTACTGAAAAAGCAGTTTTTCTAGCTCCCCTCTGACTTCAGATGAAGCAGGTTTGCAGGTTTGCACAGCACAACACCCTGCAATCTTCTCTCAGCAAGTTCCTAGATGAGCACTGACCTTTTTGACCCCTGAATCCAGCGTTTAAGGTGCCCAGACAGTCTACAAACAGCTGACCTTCATGTCTCTTCTTCCTGCTCACTCATCTCCCTCGGCCCCTTCCACCTCCATAGGATATAATGGACACAGCAGAACCCGTCTTCACTTGCTCCTCTGTAATGAAGACAGATTAGCCTGATAATGCACAGATAAGAAGTCAGGGGGGGGGGGAGGCTGGGAAACAGCTTCTTGAGTACAGAAAGAGGATTTTTACCTAAAAAAAAAACTATTATAGAGTTTCTTAAAATTGCCTATACTACTGATTTCTACAATAAAAAAAGACAGTTACACTCTAAGCACTGAAAATTTTGTTTTTGCACTTTTTTTTTTCTTTGTCATGTTTAAAAGACCATAACAGAGAGGAAAATGCTTGCTCTTTGGCAGACCGCATATTTTGTGCAGCAGTAAAATTGGCTGTACATCTGTCCATATAAACAGGAGACGTGTAGCCAATAACAATAAATGTTAATGGCGCACGTCTGATACGGTGATTATTCGGGTGGCCTGGCAGGTTGATTGACTGTGCTGTGTAAAGGAATTGCATCCAAACACTGATTTTGCTGATCGGCACTCGTTTGCATCTTGCTCAGATCCTTCTCTTGGCAGACTTTGGACTCTGTGGCGGCCGTATCATCACTGCAAAGACTCTTTGTTCTTCCTTGTTTGTGCTACGGACGTCCCGCCATCATGTATCATTATGATGCTGGAAGATTCTGCACTGACACAGCTTGTCTGAAGAGGAGGTCATTTTTTTAACAAATAAAATTGTACTTTTATTGGATATCTCATTATTGTGACCAACGATCATGCAACCTGATTTACTGGAGTGGAGAAGTTTTCTGGCATTTCTCCCATTTAAGGTTATACAGGAGTGGCTGCGGTCTTAGACCTCTCATCATGCGCTTTGAAGAGTTGTGTCTCTACACTACTAGGTGAGAGTCTTCCGTATTGTACCTGTAGATTGGGCTCTGATACTATGAGCTGTCTGCAATATGAAGTACTGTCTCAGGACGCACTGAAGTGGAATCCTAGAGCTCCAAGCTCGCTCACATCCCTCTATAGCAGATGGCCCCCTGTAGTAGATAGCCCCCCTATAGTAGATGGGCTGATGTGTAGTCCCCCTATAGTAGATGTCCCTGTGTAAGTCCTCATATAGTAAATAACCCCCTGTGAAGTCCCCCTATAGTAGATAGTCCCTTGTGTAGTCTCCCTATAGACAACACCAAGAGAAAAACAGGGGTATGCAATATCAAGGAGCACTCCAGAGATGCAGAAGTGCAAAAAATATTTATTAGAAATACATAGAAAATTAACATGTACTGACACAAAGGCGGGCAGAGGAATAACACATCCCTACACATTAAAAACAATTAAAATTCCCAAAGGAAAAAACACACATGGTGGGACCCACACGGTATGGGGTACCCCCAGGGTAAAGCCACTGAACTATGTTATAGCTCAACTGACCCTCATAGGTAGAACACAATGCATATACACCCTAGTAATGAAGAAAGATAAGTACAAAAAATATATATATAAATGAGTGTATGTGACTGTGTATGTGTCAAATAAATGGTGATAGGAGAAAATATTCTAATGAACAATGAAAAGTGTCAAACGAAAATTGAAAACCATCCAAAGAACATCACCAAATGGAGAGGAGCGATCCGTGGCTACCCATGATGCCCCTACGCGTTACGTTCCACCGGAACTTTGTCAGGGAGAAGGATATTCTGTGTAGGGATACTATTTATACATATACTAATATCAGAAGACACCTGTGTTTAATAATCCATCGAGACACTCACCCATCTCTGTTGATACGGCTTTCAGGGCATGTGTAACCATGGCAAAATGGCGCCCACGGCGTCCCGGTATTCATACTGCGCCTGCGCTAAGATGTATGAACGTAATGCGCCGCCGGAAGTCACAACATATGGTCATCCCGGCACTCACACTGCGCCTGCGCAAGAATGTATTGGCACAGAGCGCAGCCGGAAGCCGCATCAAATGGGCAGACATCATCAACTCGTCATATCATTCAGCCAATAAGAAGGCAATGACTGTTTATCCAGCGCGCTATGGATATCCTTAAGTATAATGCAAATAATGAGCAATATCAAAGCGTCCCGTAGAATCAGCAATCACCAGGCACAATACCAAGTTAGTATAGTCACTATATCGCTGAATCCTTCGGCGCATGCACAAACAAGACCCTTAGTGATAGGATCCCAATATATGTAAGGAAATATATACCTTATTATCATTAATGCACGGACATAACAATAAGTATCTCTACATGATGTCGGCGCATATCAATAAAATAAAAAAATAAAGTAAAAAGAGAAAATCAATCAATCAAATAAAGCGCACAGCATCATAGTCAGCGTGCGCATATGAGGGTGATCGTATCATTTGCAATGCATAGCTATAGTATCCATAGAAAATGCCAGTGTTAATGAAACAATAATAACGAACACCATAGCAACACATATATTATATTTTAGTCCATCATCCAATGGTCCATTTAACAATGTTAGTAGTCCACGCCAGCAATAGCAATACATGCGCATGCGCTCATTACAAATTACGGAGAATATCTTCAAGCACTAAGTTATCCCTACATCTATAATAAAGCGGAAAAAAGAGAAGACAAATTCATCACCACATATATCAGCGTATAAATGTCAGTGCCCAGCCGCGCCAGCAATGGCCATTGTATATATCAGAATATATATATATATATATATATATATATATATCTGAATTAAGCCCATTGCAGATTAGAAACAAGAAACATTGAATACCAACACAATAAATTACCCTTGCCATGGTACACATACCCCGAAAGAACATATCTGTACAGCTATTACTTTATAAAAATTCATTCCTTATCAACAATTAAATATCACTTAACAGTACAGCTGTTACATTTACACGATCCCTGTTCAATACTTGACCATATAAATTAGGCACATATGAAAGAGTGTCCATATCCCAAACTGTACTATCAGTAGCAGCCTAAGGCAGAAAGGCAGTAATGGTTCATAATTCAGAGGACATCATTTTATCATGGGGGCAGGCGAAGAATTCTCAATGTCCAAATCCCTATGTTATATTACATCAGATTGCAACATCAATGTCAGGACGAAGGGCAGGGGGCACAAGGATAGAGTGTCCATAATACACCTGGCCATAGTCCTGGGTTGGCTTGTAAACGGAAAACAAGCCTAGATGGTGTTTTATCCGCTTATTCTCAATATCATCACGAAAAATGGTGTACTTTAATATAGATGTCACAAAGTAAATTTCCTAGACGGCTTCCCAGGGGGAGAACTCAAGGATATCTAGAAATACATTCACTGTTGTCATCAGGAGTGAAGTGCATCCATTTGGCAGATCGAAAAGGACTCCCGGGCCCGGCTCTGATCCTAGTGGTGGGGACTCCACATCAGTAGTACGGTTTGGTAGTATAGACATTACGAATGGTATATATCCACCATATAAATGCTGACCTGAGTGAAAAACACACAGACACAAGATCTGAATACCGAAACAACAATGTGCAACCACCCCAGAAGAAAGTGTAGGAACTGAGGAAAAAAAGGGAAAAGAAGACAAACACAGAAAAAAGGAAAGAAAAAAGAGAAAAAAGAAAGTGATAGGTGCAAAAACAAAAATAGAAATGGAAAAGAAAAATTAAAGAAAGGAAAAAAAAAAATTGTAAAAGTGTATGTATGTGAATGTCAATAGTGTGATGCTGATTGGGCATGTAAAACAATGTAGGTACAAAAATGTGTGAAGCAATAGTGTCAAATAGTGTATAGTGTAATGTGAAAAGCCTGTAAGAGAATAGAAAGAGTCTATCCATGGAAACAAGTCAGTAAGAAGCTGGGGAACAAAAAATGAATGAGTGAAACAGATAAGTATAATCCAACATCATAACAATCCTATCCACCAAACACTTACTTGTAGAAGCCTGTATACAGGAGTTCCTCATTCATTCCCTCCGGGACAAGACACCCAAGTTTATGAATCCATCTTGACTCTGTACAGGGGAGAGACTTAATGATATCACCTCCCCTTACACCCACAAACCTTTTCTCCAGCCCAAATACCCTCAATCCATTGCACCTACCGCCATGCTTATCCTTGAAGTGCGAAGCCACTGAGGTAAGGTCCAAGGTTGCATGAGATACCGTAGCCGCTCTTCTAATGTTTGACAGATGTTGTTGAATCCGTTTACGCAATTCTTGTGTTGTTTGTCCAACATAAACTAGAGAGCATGGGCACACTATCGCGTAGATCACGTTTCTGCTTCTGCAATTTATGTAATCCCTCAATACATACCGACTATTGTCCTTTGGATTGCAAAACTCATAGGTTGAAGGCATAAATTGACAGACACTGCAATCTTCACATGGATATGAGCCCTTGAATCGTGTGCCAGTACCTGTTCTCCGGTTAGGCCTAGTAAAATGGCTCCGGGTTACCAGATCTTTTAAATTACGTGCTCGTCTTGCTGTGAGCATCGGCCGGTCAGTTATGTGTGGGGTCAGTCTGGGTTCCGCCCTCAGGATATTCCAATTTCTTTCCAATATTCGGCGTATATCCTGCCATTGATTGGTGAAGGTGGTTACTATCCGGATTTTATTGGAAGTTTGTCTGATCCTGGGCTGTAATAACTGTGTCCTGTCCATGTCTCGGGCTCGATGGTATGCTCTAGAGATAATCCTTTTGGGGTAACCCCTTGCCTTGAACCTCTGGGTTAGTAGGTTTGCTTCCCTGCCGAAATCCACTTCACTGGAACAATTCCTCCTGATTCTGTAAAACTGTCCCACCAGAATGCTATCACGCAAATGCTGTGGGTGAAAGCTCCCATAGTGTAAAAGACTGTTGGTCGCAGTTTTTTTTGCGAAAAAGGGTTGTTTCAATCCTATTGGCCACCAACTCTAGTTTGAGATCCAAGAATTCCGCCGACGTCTCTGAAATATGGAACGTGAGATGGATGTTAAAATCATTCCGATTAAGTAAGGTCAGAAACGTTTCACATTCATCCCTGGTACCGGTCCATAGCATAAAAATGTTGTCTATGTACAGGTACCACTTGAATACATGCTGTTGGAAAGCTGCTAGGGGGTACACGTGGGCCCCCTCCCACCACCCCATAAAGAGGTTAGCGTAGGAGGGGGCACACCGCGCCCCCATGGCCGTACCTGAGACTTGACGGTAAAATATACCATTAAATACGAAGTAGTTCTGGTTCAAAATGAAAAACAGAAGCTCCAGCAAGAACTGTTTGTGTTGTACATCATTCGTAGATAGAAATGTTGACACTGCCCTTACCCCCAACTGGTGTCCAATGTTGGAATATAAGGATTCGACATCCATTGTGACCAGCAGACTACCATCTGGGATTTCCACTCCATCCAGCTGCTCAATAAGATGCATCGAGTCTCTCACATATGAGGGCAACAAACAAACGAGTTACAAAAGGCTGTAAGAAAAAATCTAAATAAGTGCACGCCCTTTCGCATAGTCCGCCTATGCCGGAGACAATAGGCCTCCCCGGAGGGTCACTTACCGATTTGTGCACCTTCGGGAGCATGTAAAATGTGGGAATTACAGGTTTCTCCACCATCAGGTACTTGTGTTCTTTGTTGGTAATAGTGCCCGTGCTCAAGGCCATGTCCAAAAGTCTCTCCAATTTTCTTTTAAATGTTTCAGTCGGGTCTGAGGGTAAGATGGAGTAGTAGTTACTATTCCTCAATTGGCGTTCTGCTTCCCGAACATAAAGTTCCACCGGCCAAAGGACAATATTACCGCCTTTGTCGGCCTCTTTTATTACGAACTCGGTATTCTCCGTTAAATCTTTAAGGGCCTGACGTTCATTTTTACTAAGATTTTCTCCACTAACGTTATTGACCCGCAGAGGTTGGATATCATTCTTTACAGTATTAAAGAAGCTTTGAACAGCCGGGAACAATTTAAACAATGGTGTAATTTCTCCGTAATTTGTAATGAGCGCATGCGCATGTATTGCTATTGCTGGCGTGGACTACTAACATTGTTAAATGGACCATTGGATGATGGACTAAAATATAATATATGTGTTGCTATGGTGTTCGTTATTATTGTTTCATTAACACTGGCATTTTCTATGGATACTATAGCTATGCATTGCAAATGATACGATCACCCTCATATGCGCACGCTGACTATGATGCTGTGCGCTTTATTTGATTGATTGATTTTCTCTTTTTACTTTATTTTTTTATTTTATTAATATGCGCCGACATCATGTAGAGATACTTATTGTTATGTCCGTGCATTAATGATAATAAGGTATATATTTCCTTACATATATTGGGATCCTATCACTAAGGGTCTTGTTTGCGCATGCGCCGAAGGATTCAGCGATATAGTAATTATACTAACTTGGTATTGTGCCTGGTGATTGCTGATTCTACGGGACGCTTTGATATTGCTCATTATTTGCATTATACTTAAGGATATCCATAGCGCGCTGGATAAACAGTCATTGCCTTCTTATTGGCTGAATGATATGACGAGTTGATGATGTCTGCCCATTTGATGCGGCTTCCGGCTGCGCTCTGTGCCAATACATTCTTGCGCAGGCGCAGTGTGAGTGCCGGGATGACCATATGTTGTGACTTCCGGCGGCGCATTGCGTTCATACATCTTAGCGCAGGCGCAGTATGAATACCGGGACGCCGTGGGCGCCATTTTGCCATGGTTACACATGCCCTGAAAGCCGTATCAACAGAGATGGGTGAGTGTCTCGATGGATTATTAAACACAGGTGTCTTCTGATATTAGTATATGTATAAATAGTATCCCTACACAGCATATCCTTCTCCCTGACAAAGTTCCGGTGGAACGTAACGCGTAGGGGCATCATGGGTAGCCACGGATCGCTCCTCTCCATTTGGTGATGTTCTTTGGATGGTTTTCAATTTTCGTTTGACACTTTTCATTGTTCATTAGAATATTTTCTCCTATCACCATTTATTTGACACATACACAGTCACATACACTCATTTATATATATATTTTTTGTACTTATCTTTCTTCATTACTAGGGTGTATATGCATTGTGTTCTACCTATGAGGGTCAGTTGAGCTATAACATAGGAACGTGGCTTTACCCTGGGGGTACCCCATACCGTGTGGGTCCCACCATGTGTGTTTTTTGTCCTTTGGGAATCTTTATTGTTTTTAATGTGTAGGGATGTGTTATTCCTCTGCCCGCCTTTGTGTCAGTACATGTTAATTTTCTATGTATTTCTAATAAATATTTTTTGCACTATTTAACTATTTTTTCTCTGGAGTGCTCCTTGATATCGCATACCCCTGTTTTTCTCTTGGTGTTGTGTATCTGTTTAGGTATGTGAGGTAGCACCTGTGAATTTTTTACTTTTGGGTAGTGCATGCCCCAATTTTGGCTATAATAGTCTCCCTATAGTAGATGGCCCCCTGTGTAGTCTCCCTATAGTAGATGGCCCCCTGTTTAGGTCCCCCTTTAGTAGATGGCCCTGTGTAAGTTCTCACATAGTAAATAACCCCCTGTGAAGTACCCCTATAGGAGATGGTCCCTTGTGTAGTCTCCCTATAGTAGATGGACCCCTGTGTAGTCCCCCCCTATAGTGAATAGCCCCGTGTAGTCCCCCTATAGTAGAAGAAAACAAAACCCTCCCCTCCCACACGATCCCTCGTTGCTGCTGCTCTCCTGGCATATCTCTCCTCCTCTGTCTTCTGGCATAGGCAGCGTGCATTACAGACATTGCCTGTGCCGGAAGTCCCTGCTGCCTGTCAAGTCCTAGCTGACAGTCTGTGTTTGGTGTGCGGACACACACACACACAATTGAACAGTGCCCCCCAAGGGATATACAGCTGCAGGACAAATCACATGTGGGCGGTTTGGACGGCTTAAACCACCTACATTATGATCTGCTGCTGGTTGGGACAGAAAACAGGACGCTCTGAGCAGTGCCATCAGCACTATTACACCAGCAAGTGATCAACAGCAGGTGAATATGAGGATTTCTGAAAAACGGATACAACTTCTTTTACCAATACAATTTGTACACATACTATCCAGTCTGGAGTGCACTGACCACTAAGCTTTTGGAGGAAAAAACACCCATATGACATGTCATTTTATTAACAAAGCCAACCTGAACAGTGTTTGAATCTTACAGAATTAAATCTAATTTATAAAACACTTGCTTCAACCATTACAACAACCGGCTTACACTGCCATCTACTGGAACTCTTATAACAATCGCTCATATGAGTCCAATTTTATATGAAATCTTCTGTGCCATCTAATACCATTGGATTAGATGGGTCTTTTTGATCTTTTATTATTATTATTAATTATTATTATTATTTTTCCTGATGTATGATGTGATAAAAAAAAAAATCAGCAATTTTGGTCGTTTATGCCATTTACTATGCAGAACAAATAACATTAGATTTTATTAGATTGGACAACTTTGCACACAGCGGCGCTGTTTATTTTATTTTAAATTTATTTAAAAAAATTAAAAAAGGTGGGGTGAGTTTAAAGGGTTACTCTGGTGAAAAATTTTAATTTCAAACCAGACCTCCAGCTGCAGAAGTGACCCATCAGCACCCCGCAATCAGGTTCTGATCAAACAACAAACAACAGTCATTTGGCCATTTCAAAGAGTCTATGACTGCACCGCTGTGTATGGAGTGGGCGCAGCTCTTGCACCAACTACATTCACCCCTTCACATCAGTCGACGTCTAAAGTTGTATAGCTGATGTGAAAAGGTTAAATTAATGGCTTAAATTAGACTTAAATTCTCTCAAGACACTTTACATGACTTCCCTGACTCATTGGACCGTTGCTGGCGTTGCCTCTCAGAGACGGGAGACATGCTGCATATCTGGTGGGCATGCACTGGCATCCGTGCTTTCTGGGGGAAAATCTTGTCGATTTATAATGCATACTTGGCCATAAACATCACTTATTCACCTAAATCGGTGCTCTTGTCTAAAATATTCAGTTCTATTTCCACAATTACGAAGGAAATCCTGCGCTATTTCCTAACAGCTGCGTGAATGGTTATCCCTCTCCACTAGAAAACGCAGAGAGATAGGTATAATGGAGGAAATGATTGCTGAGGCTCATGACCGATCAAATAAATGTAATAAAATCTGGTTTCCTTGGCCCCTCTTTATGGAGTCCAAAGAGTTTCTTACACTCAATTGTTAGCTTCTGGTTTGGTGCTGTCTGGAAATTTATAGATATAACCATACTCCGATACTCTCTCTGCTTCTCTATCTCCTGGAGAGAGCTGACCTGGGGGTTCCTCTTCCTTTTTCCCTTTCTTGCTTTTTCCCTTCAGTTTTTATTCCCTTTTTTCTTATACATGAAAATTCTGCCTCAACTACATGGTATCAGTCTGTTTACAATGCTTTATTTTGAAATGTTCTGATGATCACACATTAGTGTGGCGATATCACTATTTTCTGTATTATTACATTCAAAATGCTCGACCTCTCTTATTTTGGAATACTAGTGATGGTATTGCTGTTAACTCACTTGCGCACTTTGACTTTTTGTTGATATCAATAAAAACTGATTAAACCTACACCTTTTGGTATTGTGTGTACACCAGGGGAAGTATGCTCAAAAAGCACTTGCACCTGTAAGTGCTGCAGAATTTTACTATTTTCTATATCTTCAATCGTAAGATATATTCTGCTTCTGTGTGTAGGAGACGTTTTCTCCAATCTCCTCTGTGTACTTCGACAAAGTGTACTTTTTTCTGTTTTTCCATTATTTATTCATCCTTCCCATGTACCGCCATTTACCATATCAAGATAAGCGATCATGTTTATAGCTTTGTGTACACCCATGATTGTTGTCACTTGCTTTTAACTTGTTCCCCTCATTGTTTCAAACTAAAGCTGCATGAACCTGTGCAAAATGTGTTGGTTTTGTTACCCAAATATGGCGTTTTAACCTTGGATATCCACAAAAGCACTTCTCCACCAGACCTCACTGATCCAGACTTGTTGGCTTGAGAAAGGTCCAGAAGAACCAAAATGTTCCATATTACATATACCATATTAATGTTACATATTTTTTGTCTTTATTACACATATTCTGGTTGGAACTAAGAAAAATACTCGCCTTACAATAAACTTTCCCATTGCGTGCTAAGGAGTGCCGTGGTTTTTCGCTATGTAGGATACTTCAAAAAGTCTGGATAAAGAAACCATACTCACCTGCCGTTCTAGCAGCTCCCGTTCCCTGCTCCTTTTTGGTTCCTGTGATAAGCTGTCCTCACAGGAACTTCCCACTCAGCCAGTTATTGGCCACAGCGGTGACAACCCCTGGGAAAAATATATGGAACCCCACACTTACAGAATGGGATAAAGTAAAAAGCTGGGTGACCAAATAGATAAATCACAGATAGGACACAAAACAATGTTTGGTTCAAGGGGTACTCCAGCTGAAAAAACAACAGTAAAATGTTTTTCTAATTGACAGGTGTTTTTTAAAGAGTTAAAATAATGATGGCACTTGTCAAGAGTATTTCAGTGGACATTGGTGCCCTTCATTGTCAGTTTTCTTCATGTTGAATCCTACCTGGTTTTTCATTTCTCTGTAATATAGTCTCAGCTAGAGTAGCGATAGATCTGGATAGGAGGCTACAGTAGAAATGCAGTATAGTTTTTGGAAAAACTTTTCCATCCAAATGGGAACACTATATATATATATACAGCTCCCGGAAGATACTTTTAACTATCCATCATCCACCCAAATAACTGAATACGAATCAGGGAACAATTATTCTAGAATATAATGTTTCTGTTTCCTTTTCTGGGATCTGGTCCAGTTTCTGGTAAATGACAGGTGGGAGAATGATGACAATGATGGCTGCCATTTATCTTAAATCCCATCACAACTCATGCTAACAGAGGTCACATTGTAAGAGAAAAATCATAAGATCATTTAAAACTCTGATAAACTTATAAAAATTCAAGGTAGTCTTACAATACTTTATTCCCAATCTGTTCTTATACAATGGATTTTTTTTTCAATACTAAAATTCAATGTGGAGTTTTTAAACCATAAAGCTTTATATATTAACATTTATCCAACATTACAATCATACAGAGGACAGGAGATGTTATGGAGAAATTGTGGAAGAAGGAGGTCACATACATTCAGAGACTGAAGCCACAACATGGACAGTGCTTGGCACAGGTGGGACAAGGTGCTCTATCAGCTGGAAAGCCAAGAATTGGTTTATTGCCAATAAATACAGGCTAGATAATGATTTACAAGCTCCAGATGAAACTTGGAGAAAGCAGCTAGTAGTCTTTTATCCAGTGGATAAAGAATCCTATTTTAAGATCTCTGAAATATAACCTTAATTTGGGATACATAAGCGAATATTTTCGCCTCAAGCTACGGAAAGTCAATTGCAAAAATTATATTTCAACAAGTAGATGTGATATAAAGCATATTTGCAATTTACATTTAGGGGGAAATTTATCAAAGGGTGTAAAATTTAGACTGGTGCAAACTGCCCACAGCAACCAATCACAGCTCCTCTTTCCTTTCACCAGAGCTGGAAGCTGAGCTGTGATTGGTTGCTGTGGGCAGCTTGCACCAGTCTACATTTTACACCCTTTGATAAATCTTCCCTTTAGTTTTTTTTTTTTTAGTTATCATGGAAAACACAGGAAGTCCCACTTTTCCCAGGTCATCTCTCCTCTGTGACCCAGCTCCATTGATTCTAATGGAGCCGCGTCACACTAGGGGGGGTTATGGGGCATCCCTGTGCCACCACCGATCGTTTAAGGTAAAGAAAAAACAATTTTTAAAAGCAGAGAAGTGCCTGATGGTACATTCGCTTTGAATGATAACTAAAAAAGAAAATAATGTAAACTGCAAACATGTTTTATTTTACATCCCGTTTTTTTAGATTTTTAAAGTTGTATTGACAGTGACCCTTTAAAAATCTCAAGTCTTCCAGTACTTATCGGCTGCTGTATGCCCTACAGGAAGTAGTGTATTCTTTTCAGCCTGACAGTGCTCTCTGCTGCCACCTCTGCCCATGACAGGAGCTGTCCATGTTTTCTATAACAGCTGATAAGTAATAGAAAATTGAGGATTTTTTAAATTTTAAAAGGAACTTCCAAATTTGTAAAAATTTTTTACACCAGTTTATTTCAAAACATTTTTTCTCCAGAGTACCCCTTTAATGGTCACTCCTGCTTCAGGTGTAGTAAAAGTTGGTTGTTCTTTCTAATTTTTGCAAACTATTGTGTATGGAGATGTCTCAACTCTCCCCTGACAGATGTTGGGGCAAAAGAGGAGGATTTTCTTTAGAATAGGCCATCAACATCTGATTGGTGTGGGGCTAGAATCACCCCTGAGGATAAACTGACTGAAGGAGCCATTGTGCTCATGCGAGTGCTGTGGCCTCTTAACTTTCCACCAGACTTTGCTCCATGGCAGCTGTGGCAAGAATTGCAGCTCATACTATTTACTTCAACAGGATGATCTGCAATATCAGAAACGACAAGTATTAAATGTATGGACTTGGTCTAACAAAGTGCAGAAGCCCCTTCAACCCTTTGAGGACCAAGCCCAAAATGACCCAGTGGACCGCGCAAATTTTCATTTGTGTTTTTGTTTTTTTTCTCCTTCCTTCCAAGAGCTCTAACACATTCAGTTTTCTATCTACAAGCCATGTGGGGGCTTGTTCTTTACAGGAGTAGTTGTACTTTGTAATGGCGTCTTTCATTCTACCATAAAATGTATGACGTATCCAAAATATAAATTTATGAGGGTATAAATTGGTGAAATCGTAAAAAAGGATGCAATATGGTAAGTTTTGGGGGATTCCTGTGTCTATATGTGTCACTATACGGTAAGAGCGACATTATACCATTATTCTATAGGTCAGTCTCAACACAACCATATGCAGGTTTACACAAAATTCTCTAATGTTATATTTTTTTTTTATGAAATCCTTTTTGCAATTAAGAAAAAGGGTCATGTTGTTTCTTGCGCCATGACCTCTAGTTTTTTTTAATACCATATTTGTGTAGCTCGGATGTTTTGATCACTTTAATACTTTTTTTAATATATAATGTAAAAAAAAAAAAAAAAAAAAAAATTGGTAATCCTGGCACTTTTTCCCCCTTTTTTCGTTTACACCGTTCGCGATGACTATTGTTATATTTTAATAGATCGGACAATTACGCACACTATGATATACAATATGTTTATTTATTTTTATATGTTTTATTTATATAATGTGAAGGGGGGGATTTCAACTTTTATTGGGGGAGGGGCTTTGGGGTATTTATAAAAACATTTACTTTTTTTTTTTTTTTACACACATTAAGTCCCCCTGGGACTTTTACCCGCAATCATTAGATTGCAAACACTGTACAATGCTATGCCTTAGGCCGATAAAGCGATCGGGTAAGCGACAGGGGACTGCCCCTGTGACTTACACGCCGCAACGGTATTTGAGTAAATGACACGCAGCAGCGCAATCACTGCAGCCTGTCATTACAGTGAAGGCCCGGCTGCTTACTGCAACCGGCCCCCACCTGCTACGAAGCGCGCTTCATAGCTCAGGGCGTACCGGTACACCCAGGGTCGTCTGGGGACAGGCACCCATGGTGTATCGGTACATCTTAGGTCGCCTAGGGGTTAACCAGCTGATGCAAAGAACATGTCAATAAGGGCAATAAGTCTCAGAAAACACAAAATATACAGCATTATTCTGTATATTTCAGACAAGGGGCATGTAAAAATGGCTTCGCTTATGAACACTAAGGGAGGCATTTATTAAGTCCGGCGTTTTTTACGCCGGACGTAAAAATGCCCCCGCAGCTCCGGCGCTACGGAGATTTATGTAGAGGCGGACTGCCTCTACATAAATCCCGTGCGCGACGTTGCGCACCGCCGAAAACCTACGCCAGCTGAGGACTGGAGTAGGTTTTCGGCGTACATTTTGGCGGAACGGATGATAAATCGCGCGGACTCTGAGTCCGCGCCCTCCGTTCCGCCCACTCTCCGCCCCTTTTCCGCCCCCTGGCGTACTCGGCGGAAAGTGCCGATTTGCGAATATTTTATTCGCAAATCCGCCATTTTTGCTTAAAAAAAGACGCAAATCGGCACTTTCCGCCGAAAATCAGCCAGTCGCCGGATGATACATGTGGCCCTAAAGCTTTAGGGTATAAAAAACATCAATGCTGAAGGCGGCAGCAAGGTTTCATTAGCTGAGAAGAAGCCTTAAAGGGAACCAATCACCTCAAAAACGCTTTTATATAGCTTTTTAAATGTGCTGTAGCACACTTTCCATACATGTTTCTATATACTCGCTGTCTCCCCTGTGTAATCCATAAAGTAACTTTATAAAACTGGCGCCCAGTATGCAAATTACCTCAGGTAGTCACCTGGGCGGTGTTCGGCTAGATGGTAGTCACGGTCAGTCCGGGTCCCCTGGGCGTTCCTCGGCGGTAATCACGCCCCTCTGGGCGTGATTCAAATCATCCAGTAGCTCCAACGTCACTCAGGAGCGCGCCGTGCACGACGTCTGCACGCCTACGTTCTTAGGCCGCCGTGCATGCGCAGTACACCCGCTTCCATTCTGGCTGTACTGCGCCTGTGCAGAATAGCCTCGAACTCCGGCTCACACTGAGTTCGAGGCTATTCTGCACAGGCGCAGTACAGCCAGAATGGAAGCGGGTGTACTGTGCATGCGCGGCGGCCTAAGAACGTAGGCGCGCTATCGTCGTGCACGGCACGCTCCGGAGTGACGTTGGAGTTACTGGATGATTTGAATCGGGCGTGATTACCGCCGAGGAACGCCCAGGGGACCCGGACTGACCGTGACTACCATCTAGCCGAACACCGCCCAGGTGACTACCTGAGGTAATTTGCATACCAGGCGCCAGTTTTATAAAGTTACTTTATGGATTACATGGGGGAGGCAGGGAGTATATAAAGACATGTATGGAAAGTGTGCTGTGTGCTCTAACAGCACATTTAAATAGTAATATATGCGTGTTTGAGGTGATTGGTCCCCTTTAAAACAGCTTCAGAGAAAAGCATCAATATGTACAAGAGAGGTATGCATGTAGGTAAAACAAAGACTTTCTGATATTTTAGAGATTTTTAATGTATTTTTTATATAAACAAATTTTTCACGTGGCACAGCTTTTGTTATTTGTCACCATACAACATTCCCCCCCCAAAAAAGGTTACTGCATCTTGGCATACTCCATAGCAACAGAACAACCAATTCTGAAAGATACAAAGCAATGATTCAATAACAGAGTGGCAAGGGGGTGGGTGGGAGATAATATAGGAAGAGTTCCTTCTAAAAAATATATTGTTTGAAGAACATATTACATGACAGGCAACATACAAAAAAAAAAAAAAATACAAAAAAAAAATAAATACCAACAAGATACAAACTGCCAAATTATAAAGTTACATAATGTGGGGAAACCTACCTAGATTTGCATGTTAAAAGCTAGTCTGAACTTGTCTGAAAAATGTGTCAAATTTATATAGAGGCGCGCACCTGGGAATAAATGTAGTGCGTCTTGGTCTTAAAGGCAGAAAATGAAACATATGTACAGATTTCAGCTACTTTCTGCACTATTTTCTGGCTTAAAGAGGTTACCCAGGTTTGAAAGAACATTACATCTTTCTTCCAGAAACAGCATTACTCTTGTCCTCAGTCTGTTTGTGGGTTTTGCAGCTCAGTTCCAGTGAACTGAATGGAGCTCAATTGCAATACTAGGCACAACGTAAAGACAGGGGTGGCGCTGTTTTTGAAGTAGTTGTGCTCTTTCTTAACCTAGCTAATATATAAAATGTGATGGACTGTTATTGGCCCATTAGTCCTGCCCCTCCAGCTAAACTCCACCACCTTTTAGTTTAAAATCGCAAATTATAGCGCAAAAGCGCATGATTTGCAACTTTCTTTATGTAAAAAAAGAAAAAAAAGAAATGGTTTATTAAATTTCCCCCTCAGTCTGCCTCAAAAAATTGCAATGAATCATTGGCCTAGTTTAAAAAAACAAAAAAAACAAACAAACTTTAAATCATAAAAAAATTACAATGTTTGCCGACATGTAACTTCAGTGCAAATTCTTAGAGGAACCGTTCAAGTTTGCAGTACTTGCTGTAGTGAATAGATCTGACTCGAGATTTGTTAACTTTCTGTCTTAAAATATTTGATAGTTAGGTTGGGGGAAGTCGCTGACATGATCTCCAACAATCGATCTGGTGTTGGAGAACAGAGAATAATAATGCAGTGGACAAGAGGTGACCCTGAACATTCCAAATATCTGTTGTGCATATTGATTGAAAAAGCACATCCCCAATTCTGTCCACACCATGAAAGCAGCTGGACGGACTGATGACTGAGTCACTGAAGAAGAGATTCTAATGGTGCACCCAATATTGGACAACGTAGACGCTACAGAATATCAGCAAGATGAACAGTAGACTGAAGCGGCATCACGGCATATACCTCCATGACTTGGTTATCTTTTTCATATCCAACTCCAAAACAGCTGTGAGGACTTCTCTTTGCATGATAGAAACACCATTATAACCAGGTCTATATCTGGGGTGCAAACTGTGAACCAAACTGACTGAAACACAGATTGCTTGTAAACAGATGCACTGATGTCCCTTTTGGAAGGAAGCTTGAAAAGGCCCGACAGAAAGCGAGGTCACTTCCCAAGTCGCTGCTCACAGCCTGCGTAGCAGCAGAGAGCAAAGAAAAAGTCTTCATATTGGATATTCACATGAGATGGCAGAGAGCTGAAAAAGACAGATTACATGAATAAGCTGGAGAACGCCATAAAACTCTTTGACAGGATCAACAGCATACAATAACTTTGCTGAATTTTTTTTTTTCCATAAAACATGTTATTGTGCAAAAAATACTAAATACCTACATATATTTGGTATCGTCGCTGTATTCATACTGAGCTACAGAATAAAGATAAAGGAGGGAACAAATTAAACTTTTTCCAGTAGCAGATCACTGATCAGACAGCGTGGCGGTAAGCAAAAGGCTTGCTGTTCTGAAAACTGATTGGTGGCACGGCCGAGGCTTACATTTGTATATGCATTAGGCTGGCACCACCTCTATGTCCTTCCTCCCCACCCTCCTCATCATTAGGAATGATCCAGGAATATTTACTGCTGTTTCAGCTTTGCACAGGTGTCTTAATGATCCAGCCCATGTTCATTATGCACAAAGCTGGGGAATAGGAAGCAACCTGCCTGGAGCATTCCTAATGATGATGAGGGTGGGGAGGAAGGACAGAGAGGGTGTGCCAGCCTAATGCATATACTAATGTAAGCCCCGGCTGTTAGACCCAGCGCTGCAAGTTTAAAACTTGTTTTTAAAACAATAACTGCATTACCTGCCAAACGGACCCCAGGACAGATCTTGGATTAAAAGCAGCTATACGAAGGTACAAGTGGTTTGGGGGGACAGATTATGGATACAGAGTCGCTTTAATAAAAGCCCAGGTGGCCGTGCCGTACCGTAAATGTAGGGCATGTGCTAAGGTGTTGAAACATGCTAAAAGAAAAAGGAAATGATTTACTTACATAATTTCTGAAAGTCTTATATGCCATGGCAGAAAACCTAATGTGCTATTGACAGGGCCAAACTTTAATATTAGATCTGGGTCTGGAAAGTTGTGCGTAGCTAGAAAAGAGAAAAGCACAATTATATTATTATCAAAATAGCCAAACATTAATATGAAGGATATGTTCACACACATGGGATTGGTTATCAACATTTCTGCAATTTTTTTTCTCCATAGTCCTTTCTAGTGCCACACCGTAAGCCTTTTTGTCAATATGTAAATTGATCTCAAAAGCTCAGGGGGTGTTCACCAGCACAGCAAAAGCCCAAGTTAGACATCTCATCTTTGTCTAGTGGATGTCAGTCAAATAGGGTAAGCAGATGCAAGCAGGTAAAGAGGCAATAATTCAGAGTACATGGACTGGATTTACCAGAGCTTTTAGCGCACCAGGAAACACCCCCCATATTTAAAAACAAAGTGAGTTATATCACTAAAAATGACTGTGGAGAAATAGAACAAAAAAAACAAAAGGGGGAGAGGGTGCGTCAAGAATAGCAAAAAACAAATATGAATAATTAATATACCAAGTCACTACCATACCAAGCACTACTATTTAACAAAACACTTAATGTTACAGATACCTGTCAAAACTTTTAATCACTAGAACTGGAAAAAGTGCTCACTCCACAGCTTGCTGCAGGAAATTGATTCTATAGTAAGCCTACAGAGCTGGAGACACAGGGAGAACAGCGAGCCAAGGGGTGAAGCGCACAGATAATTGCATCTCCCGCCTCACACTAGTAAATGTAATGCCCCTATTACACGAGTCGTTTGGAGGAGCAAACGAGCGCTATTAGCGCTCGTTTGCTCCTCGTTCCCCGCTCGCTGCCGCCGCTATTCAACGCGGCGTCAGCGAGCAGGTGAGTGCGGGAGGGGCGGCGGGGAGCTGCTGGGGGGGCTGCCCGGGGGATCGCTGATCGTCCGGGCAGCCCATAGGATATAGCAGCGTCTGCTGCCGATGCTCCTATTCAACGGAGCGACGGCAGCAGATCGCTGCTATATCAGTCGCTTTTTTTTCAACATGTTGAAAAACAAGCGACTGCAACGATCAGCTGACATGAACGATGTTGGCTGATCGTTGCACTCTATTCCACGGGACGAATATCGTTCGTAGCGGCAGATATCGGCCGAATACGAACGATATTGCTCCTCTAAACGACCCGTGGAATAGGGCCTTAAGTCTAAACATCCAGACCCCAACTGATCAAAACATTTGACACGTCTCTTATATAGCGCTCAAACAATAAGTAATTAGTGTTGAGCGAGTAATAAAATACTCCAGTGCTTGTTACTACAGTCACGCATTTTTCACAGTGCTCCATTTGAGTAACGAGTCCCAATGAAAACAATTGGAGGCTCGAGTATTTAACCAGGTGCCCCCCCCCCTTCCCCCATACCTGGTTAATCTAAAGTTTAACCAGTCTTCCTCACTATCACAGGTCAATCAATCAGTGGCTGCAGCAGTGTCCAGCCTCTGCTACTGATTGGCTGAACAATGATAGTAAAGTTAGAAGCTAGATAGAAGATCAGAGCAGTAAGTATATCTCTCTGCTCCCATGACTTCATCCTACCTTGCTGGGGCAGGCACATTGTGCTCAGGACAGCAGATAGACAACAGTCTGGCCCCCAGTGGCTTAAGAGGGGATGCATAGAATATCCACTTAACCTCCTGGGGGTCAAACTGTAAGCAGCTCTCTCTACAGGTGGACTACATTGATGGCTAGCTGAGTTTTCTTTTTAATAAAATAGTTAATGAGTTGTGTGTGGGGTAATTTTATTTCAACAAAACAACATTTCTATTGTGTGTTTTTTTAATTTACTTTACATGCTTAGTAGTGGAAGCCATCCATTACTATGTTGGGGCTTAGCATTAGCCCATTAATGGCTAACATCACACCACATCATTACCCAATCTTTACAGCTTTAGTATTTGTTTTTGTTTTTTTTTTAATCCGAGCACCCTGAATTACTTGCTTGAGCACTCTCGAGTAGCCCGATGTTCAAGCGTGTAGTATTAGTATATGTAATACATGGTCAGATTTTTATTGAATGTTGACCGGAACAAAATGTAACTTCACTTGTTTAAAGCTGTTTAAAAGTTTAACGCTAAGCTGTGAATAATTATAGTTCTTGTTTTACTTCTTAAAAGGTGGTCGAAGGCATCTACATCCAAGTCTGCCGGTGTCTTCTGTTTGTCTGCTACAAGTTGACAAAAATTCTGAGCAGCTTTTACAATATTTGGCTTCCCATCCTCTGGAGACAGCACCTTTAGCACAGGCAAATGGCGAAAAGCTGTGGAGATACACGTGTAATACTATTGGTTAAAAGGTATTAGAAAAGGCTCTGCACAGCAGCACACTGATCAGCAATTTTATTAAAACCACTAAGGCCAAGTTCACATGGCGTAAGAGACCGGCCGGATGATCTTTCCTGCCGTAGAGTTCTGATGCGGGCGCATCAGCGCGCGTCTGCATTGGAACTTGCCACTGCACACAATGAAGCGTGTGGCTGGAGCCGCTCGCTTCATAGTGTGAATTGACATGGTTTCCTACGGCCGCTATTAACTGAATAGCGTCCGCAGAAATCTGACGTGAGCGAGGGATCCCGGCCGGAGCGTATACGATGTGTATACGTTACGGCCGGGATCCCATAGAAGGAGAGGCAATGTATATACTTGTGCAAAGTATGGCCGTTGTTGCCGATTGTAAAAGTATGGCCGTTGTTGCATAGTGTGAACATAGCCTAACAGTGGATGTGAATGGTCATCATTAAGGTCATCATTCCTACTACTTAATAATTAGTGTGTCACAAAAGCGTGGATATCTGTCCTCTTTCTCCCCCTCTGTCATTAGGTTGCATTGTAGTAAATTATAGTCAAATAAATAGAATAACTAAGTTTATTTTCTGCAGTTTTCTACGTGCTTTATAACTGCACTTAAGCCAAGCTTACCAATGATATTATACATGTAGTGTAGAAGAATGTGCTAGAAAGAAAGCTAGATCCACTTGACAGGATAGAATATATATGCCCCTAATCCTAGTACAAAAGCTTCTCTGTATACCAGCTAAAGCCGGATAATGGGCTGTACAATAGGTAGAATATACAAAAGCTGAACAGTGCATTTAACATCTACTGATGTGAAACTAGATCTCCGCCTGTACATGAAAAGAAAATGTGTACAGCGCAGCCCTCAGGATCACCTTTATCCGTTCTGTCAGCGCTGCCATTTGCATACTCCAGTGGATACTTGGAACACTCCTCCTTCTGTTGCTTTAATACTTCATCCATGAGTCTGGAGCTATTCTGTTTGAAGATCCCTTAAGAGAGGACAGAAGAAGCCATTATTCATGTACTCTGTTTACATGTGCATATTGCTGTTTGATATCAAACAGAGAGAAAGTCGGTCAGAACAAGCTGAAGCCGATCTGGAGAATGATGAAAGATTCTGACATCACAAGGTGAAGAACTGAGAAAGCAAGTGAAGGACAAACCATTACAGGATGCGAGCGGATACAAACAAGAGGGTTGTATGCATTGAAGATGTGGTCACATGGTTGAATGTATTATTCTCGTGAATGAAGCCAATCTAGAAAGCAGGACAGAAGGAAACCACACGTATAATCCCGGACTACACTAAACAAAATAGAAAAAAAAATAATGGCTCTGCACATATATGGCCCGGGCTTATATGCATTAGAATTCTGGCAAAAAATCCAGCGTACATGCCATAATAATATGGGCTTTCAGACCAGCCAACTACTAGCCGCTGTAAACTTAAAGTGATCTGTCAGCTCTATATCCTGCTCAGAGCTCAAGTGTCAAGGAGGCGTTAATGGTGTTCTGAAGACTGGTTACCAGACACAGCTCAATGCTGGAAGCTAGAGATGATAAGATTTACAATAATAATGAAGTGCTTCGTTATGCCTGAAATCCGCTTGGGAAAAACTGGACCCAGTCCTGAGAAACTAGGAGCTGCAGCACGGAGCGGCCGTCAGTAAAAGGCAGCTGACTGATAATAAAAAGCTTTGCTTCATTATTACTGCAAATTCGCTCATCTATACTGGAAGCCAAGCTCTGAACATCAATTATGAAAGGCAGTTAGAGGTGGGGGAAAGGAGAAAAAAAAATGTCAAGCCTTCCAGTACTTAGCTGCTGTATGTCTTGCAGGAAGTGGTGTATGCTTCCTAGGCTGACACAGTGCTCTCTGCTGTCACCTCTGTCCATTTTAGGAACTGTCCAGAGTAGTAGCAAATTCCCAACGAAAACTTTTCCTGCTCTGGGCAGTTCCTGTCAAGGACAGAGGTGGAAGCAGAGAGCACTGTGTCAGACTGGAAACAATACAGCACTTCCTGTCGGACATACAGCAGCTGATAGGTACTGGATTTTTTTTTTTTTTAAATAGGAGTAATTAACAGATATATAACTTTCTAACAGTTGATTTTAAAATAAATAATTTTGCTGGAGTACTCCTTTAAAGGGGTAAAGGGGGTACCCACTATGTCTTTTGCAGCTGTGTGTGACAGTCAAAGCTGCTACTGAGGCGCACGCTCTGAGAGGAAGTGAGGACATGATCAGCTGTGTGCTCCGGGCTGAGATGACAGCTGGAAGGGGCATAGGTGTTGATGAGAACATACGCAGTTAGGGAATCAGCCCGGAGCACACAGCTGATCATGTCCTCACTTCCTCTCAGAGCGTGCGCCTCAGTAGCAGCTTTGACTCCCTAACATGTAAAAAGAAAAGCTGCAATGTGAGCATACGCAAAGAAACGGCGCTGATCGGTCCGCAGTCGCAGCCAATCACAGGGCGGCAAGGACAAACAAATATGCGGGGCACAAAAGATGACTAAAGCCAGTGACAGAGGAGTTCGGTTAGTGACTTCACGTCACAAAATGGCGGACAAAAACTGGGGTCGCAGTCGAGTGGAGGACTCTAAATATGCAACTTCAGGTAAGGTGGAATAGGGACCAAAAATAAGCAGGAACCCATTATGTGACTATATTGTAAAGTTATATACCTTAAAGGGAGAGGTCCAGCGAAAATTTTTTATTAAAGTATTGTATTGCCCGCAAAAGTTATACAAATCCCCAATATACACTTATTATGGGGTATACACATAAAGTGCTCTTTTCCCTGCACTTACTACTGCATCAAGGCTTCACTTCCTGGATAACATGGTGATGTCACTTCCTGGATAACATGGTGATGTCACGACCCGACTCCCAGAGCTGTGCGGGCTGTGGCTGCTGGAGAGGATGATGGCAGGAGGACACAGGGCACGGGAGGGACACTGAGCATCCCTCTGCCACCATCCTCTCCAGCAGCCACAGCCCGCACAGCTCTGGGAGTCGGGTCGTGACATCACCATGTTATCCAGGAAGTGAAGCCTTGATGCAGTAGGAAGTGCAGGGAAAAAGTGTTTATTGGTAATTTGAATAACTTTTGGGGGGGCAAAACAATGCTTTAATAAAAATTTTCAACGGACTGAGGCAGCTGGGGGTGGGGGGGACTGAGGGGGACTGGGGCAGACTGGAGGTGACTGAGGGGGACTGGGGCACACTGCTGCTTGGGCAGGGGGCGGGGGAGTCCATTACAGGCATTTCACATCCTGTGGAACGCGGAACGTGTGAAATGCAGCCTAAGACAGTGCACATAGCCCTCCTCCTCCTCTCACCCTGGCACACACGTTCCCCTCCCGGCTGCACATGCAGGTCCCTGGTCTCTGGAGGAGGCAGCAACGACTGCAGGACAAGGTGATAGCGTTGTTGTCATCACTGGAGCTGTACAGCGGGATCGGGGTGCAGATCCCACTGTACAGCTCCAGGACCCACAGTCCTGCAGTCCCTGCTGCCTCCTCCAGAGACCGGGGACCTGCATGTGCAGCCTGGAGGGGAACGGGACACTATGTGCAAGGGACAAGGGCAGGTCAGCCGCAGCTCTGTTAAGCAGTCTGCCCGCTCGCCCTGCACCTCACCACTTGCCTGACACTCAGCGCCGCACCACCCGCACTGCACCTTATTGTTCCACCCGCAATGATTTTTTGTGAAATCGAATTTACGATTTTCAACAAAAATCTAATCGATTCTAATTAATTTGATTAATCGCCTAGCCCTATAACAGACTGACTCCAATTGTTTACTGTGGGAAAGGTGTTTAGCACACCACTTTACCGCACATAACTTCAGCCCTGTGGACCCCAGCAGTTGTACTAACTAGACGCAGCTATTGAGCAGTTGTGATATGTATATGTCGGGCTCTTTCCTTACAAAGCTAAATTAGCAGCGTACAGACAGGATGTGATACTCGCACATGACCAATCCCTAGATCACTGGCTCTGTTGTTATGCAAGAGCTGTTCTGTGTAACCAGACCAAGACTAGCTCCCATTGTCATAAATGTCACAACACCAGTGCACTGCACACACTGTATATAGGCCTAAGCTAGCATACTGAAAAGGAAGATTGTCCCTTAAAGGTCAGCTTTGCACTGATTTATTTTTTTTTTTTTACTGCTGACAGTAATTGTGTAGGTTGCTAAACCACACCTAGCATCGAGGCCACTTAGAAGTATACTGTCCACGCTGTACGTTTTTCCCCTCACTCCTACTGTTATAGATTGCTCTAGAGCAGGGATGGTGAACCATTGGCCCTCCAGGCATGCTGAGAATTGTAGTTTTGCAACAGCTGGAGGGCCGAAGGTTCCCCATCTCTGCTCTAGAGTATGATCCCAGCTGGTAAGGTACTCTACAGAGGCAAACATCCTTATAAAGTACAGCAGGAAATGCAGCATGTACTGTCAGGACGCTGTGTGTCCCACACCTATAGCTCCAAGCATTCTGGAAGGCGATATGCCAACTGCTGGAAACTTTTGATGTGTAATTGAGCTGTGTTTGATGACAGCAATTTGCCAAGACACCTACTTCAACCACTGTACCAGATACAGCACACGGCATGCATATATTATATATATATATATGCACAAAAGTTCCTATAATGCTCGGTAAAGTGTTAAAGTGACTCTGTACCCACAATCTGACCTCCCCAAACCACTTGTACCTTCGGATAGCTGCTTTTATTCCAAGATCTGTCCTGCAGTTATTGTCATAGAAAACAACTTTTAAACTGGCAGCCCCGTGCCCTTTACATTGTGTACACATTAGGCTGGCGCAACCTCTCTGTCCCTCCTCCCCACCCTCCTCATCATTAGGAATGCTTCAGGCAGATTGCCTACTATTCGTGAGCTGTGTCAGCCTGGCACATGGGCTGGATTGTTAAGCAGCTATGTAGTTTTTACTGCAGAGGAATAGGAAAAATGGTGAGGAGGGTGGGGAGGAGGGACGGAGAGGTTGTGCTAGCCACAAACTAAGCCCCGGCCGTTGGGCACAGAGCTGCCAGTTGTTTTTTATGACAATAACTGCATCACCTGCCGACCGGACCCCAGGACAGATCTTGGATTAAAAGCAGCTATCTGAAGGTACAAGCGGTTGGGGGGGGGGGGGGGGGGGGTCAGATCGTGGGTACAGAGTCGCTTTAAAGCTCCCACATTCTAGCAATCAGTTCCACAGACTGATAGGACAGTAGATAGTTGGAGCAGCACCAAGTTCCCTAGCAGCAACTCTGCTGTGGCTAATAACATTACTGTGACCACTAACAGGCACGTCCACTACACTACACAAGTCCTATGGAAAACTTGTTTTCATGCGTGCATATGTACTACATGTAATCACTTCTAGACAACACTTGGCACACTTAAAGGGGTTATCCAGCGCTACAAAAACATTGCCACTTTTTCCCCTACTGTTGTCTCCAGTTCAGGTGCGGTTTGCAATTAAGCTCCATTTACTTCAATAGAACTGAGTTTCAAAACCCCACCCAAACTGGAGACAACAGTAGGGGAAAAGTGGCCATGTTTTTGTAGCGCTGGATAACTCCTTTAATGGGGAACTTTCGGCAGGTTAGACGAATCTTACCTGCTGATTGCTCCCTATTGCGCAGGAGGGGCAGAGGATTAAGGTATGTCTCTACCCTTCATCCTCAACACCGCTGCTGTGCAGTTAGTCATTTGCTGCTTGGTCTGGTAAGACCGTTAGGGACGCTGCCCGGTTCTCTAGTACCTATGCACTGGCCAGGGGTGGGACGGATCAGTCTTGCTTATGGTCATACTGGACCGAGGCACAAACGACTAACTGCACAGGAACGGCGCCGAGGATGAAGGTAAGAGACATGCTTTGCTCCTCAGGTGCAACAGGGAGCTATCAGCAGGTTAGATTCATCTAACCTGCTGGTAGTTCCCCTTTAAATGAATGCCACATGTTGTGGTATAAGTGGGCAACCCAATCTCCTGGGTTTTCGGCATATGCCACAGAATTTGCCAGCATATATATGAAAGAAGCCTTAGGACCCTTTTACACAGACTGATTATTAACAACTAGAAATGATCATTCAGTCGATAATCGGCCTGTGTAAAGGTGTAAGTGTAAGCCAACGGGCACAGATCTCTCTAACTGGTGCTCACTAGCGTCTTTACATGGCCTCGCGATTACGGTCTTTGCGTGGAAGAAGTGCTACGGACCTCCCGACATCATGTATTATTATGATGCCGAGAGTGCCAAAACATGTGTAAATCTTTGCAGTACTATACTGGCTCATGCGGCTGTGTCAGTCAGTCAGAGATGATCGAACAGGGCCGAAGTTCAGGTTCGTACGAACTTGAACCATCAGCATTTGACTCCCGCTGCCTTTCCATGGGGAAAGTGGAGACAGCCCGAGTACCGCCTGTCTCCACGTTCCCCATGGATCAGGGAGTCAAATGCCGATGGTTCGGGTTCGTACAAATCTAAACTTCTCACCTGTTCGATCATCTCTATCAGTCAGTACCACGAAGATTTATACTGTTCTTAAGCTCCCGACATCATAATGATACATGACCACAAGAGGTCCAGAGCACAGACCGTAATCACGGAACGTCTAAATGCCCCATTAGACACAACTCTGGGATGGAGTGTACGGACTCTCACTGAGGAGAATGGGGAAATCTAGCGACTAAGAACTTATCTCCTGGACACAGGATAAGGGATGATCGTAGGAACCTCTAGGACCCCACACAACCTCAAAACAGGATCCTGACTTTCCCATCTGAATAGACTCCAAAGAATGAATGGTGCATGTGCCAACACAGCCCTTGATTTAGCTGGGAAAGTTAGAGCCCTGAGATCGCTGGATCCGCTGTGACCAGACACTTATCCCCATAAGTATAGGGTTTCAGTCACTATTAAAGGGTTTTTCCAGGCAAAATGTACTGATAAGCGGTCTACAGGATAGCTGATCAGTGACTGATCGGTGGGGTGCTGATACCTGGCACCCACACATCAGCTATTCGGCACCACATTACACAATGAATGGAGTTTGTCATTGATCATTGTGTACCCTTGGCAACCTGTTACTGCAGCTCAGATCCTATCCTCTTGAATGGTTTCTGAGAGCTGCAGTTACAGGTCACCACCGCTACACAATGATCAGAGACGGACTCATTCATTGTGTAGTGCCGAACAGCTAATGGGCACAGGTGTCTACTCTCCAGCGATCAGTACTGATCAGCTATCCTGTGAACAACTTAGCACTACATTTTGTCTGGTAAACCCCCTTTAATTTCTTCTAAAGTTATCCAGCAGGACACAGGCTAACATGTCATAGCAAATTCTTCAACCACCACTTCAAGGATTTTAGAGTAAAGTACAGTCGCCTCCTGAGGCATGCGATGTCATCAGGCTATTTCACCATTTCCTCCTCCAGAAAAATAAAATCACAGCCAGATAAGACCAGTCTGATGTTCCCTCTGACACACTGGAAATCTTGAACAATCCCTCTAAGAATAGGACAGTTTCGGTAGCAGTCTCCTACAATGCCATACCATGGAGGGAAACTGGGCCAGATCACCATACAACCAAGCCTAGTATAACAGGTAATGCAGTACTATAATGGGGGTAGGAATTTTCCCTCTCATAGCGTAGCATAGCGTTACAATGTGCTAAGACTGCGACAGAGGTCAGCATTTATCTGGCCAAAGCCAGTGCCCCTCACTGATCCTGATACCTCGCTCCATTCATCTAAATACATGAGGGGTCGGGAGGACCTCAGGCAATCATGATGTGATGCCACATCCCTAACATATGACATCACACAGTCATAAAGTGAGGCAACTACCATATGACATCACACAATCATAAAGGGATGACACATCACACAATCAAAAGGAATGACCATCACCATATGACATCACATAATCATAATAGGATGACACATCACACAATCATAAAGGGATGACACATCACCACCATGACATCACACAATCATAGATACCACATCCCTACCATATGTCATCACGCAATCAAGTGATGACACATTCCTACCATATGACATCACACAAACACTAAGTGACGACATATCGCTACCATATGACATCACACAATCATTTAGTGATGCAACTACCATATGACATCACACAAACACTAAGTGACGACATATCGCTACCATATGACATCACACAATCAGTAAGTGATGACACATCCATGCCATATGAAATCTGGCAATCAAGTGATGACACATCCCTACCATATGACATCACACAAACACTAAGTGACGACATATCGCGCAATCAGTAAGTGATGACACATCCATGCCATATGACATCACACAATCATAGATACCACATCCATGCCATATGACATCACACAATCAGTAAGTGATGACACATCCATGCCATATGACATCACACAATCAGTAAGTGATGACACATCCATGCCATATGACATCACTTTAGTTAATGTGAAAACCCCTTCCCAGCTCCATTCATCTACACATGTGAGGTCAGTCAGCCTTCCCTCTGCCTGAGGTGGATGATAACAGAAGACAATAGCCTGCATTTAGCAGTAGTTAGCATCCTCCCACGTGACCAGCTGTCAGGCAGAGGGTGACGTCACCCAGGAATGAATGGCTAGAGATAAGAGTTACCAATCGCCATGGTTACCTTGCGGGTCATAGATGCTGACATAGGAGATGCCGAGCGCCATGCACCACAGCACCAGGCTGGCCACGTCCGTGTAGCTCTCGTGCTCCTCGCCGATCAGCAGGCCGATGTGTACGGGCAGCTTGCAGAGCTTGTCCCGGTCCCGCTGCAGGTAGGAGCAGTCACAGCGCTGCCGCAGATACGTGCTGTCCGGGGGCTGCACACACGAGCAGCCGCCGCTCACATCCCGGGCCTTACAGTCAGCCCGGGGCCCCCGCTCCTGCACGGAGAGATCAGGAGGCAAGAGGAGGGCACCCGCCGCCCGCCACACTCTCCAGTGCCAGAGCCGCAGCCATGCCAGCAGCGCCCGCTGGACGCCGAGCAGCAGGTGTAAGAGGCGCCAGGTGAGCGCGTACAGCACGGACATGTCCGCCGCTCACTGACACCGGCACCTCAGCCCCGCTACCATGCCACCGCTCCGGCGCTTCACATTCAGCACACGCTCAGCCGGGATTGGACGAGCCTCCCGTGTCGTCACTTCCGCGGGAAAGGAGCAACGTGACGTGGCCAGAGCAGGTTGGAGCCGGAACCCGGGGAAAGGTTAGGAGACAAACGAGACGTGAACTCCAGGCTGACGTGTACAGAGGGGCGACAGCGACACCTAGCGGCAGGACGAGGTACTAACACAGTACATGGTTGAGCACTTTCACACATAGTATTTCCATCAGCCCTTTTACAACCAAAACCAGGAGTGGGTTTAGAACAAGAATAAAAAAAAATTTCCATTATAATTTTGCCCTGTCAGTTCCACTCCTAGAACTGACCAAACGACTATCATTGCAATGACAGCCATTGGTACATTATTTAACCCTTTCAGGACCGGTCCACCGTTTAGTTATATGATAATTACTCACGCAACAATACTGAATATGTGTACTTTTTTATTTATTTATTTATTTATTTTACATTTGTTATTTGGGGGCTATGGGGATTTTATGTATTGTGTACTTTATTTATTTTTTTAATTGTTTTCATTTTACTGTCCTACCATGGGGACATCACTGTTTGATTGCCTGATTACAGGCACATTACATTGCAATGCAGATCTGTTAATGTTCCTTTAAAACAGGCAAAGCTGAACAGGCTCAGCCACCGTAGTCATGACACAGGAGGCTTCAGGGAAGCCTCCTGGTGTCATAGCAACCATCAGGGCTGTGCCATTGCTTCTGCAAAGATCCAATGGGAATAGAGGGAAGTTTCTCCCTCTATTCTACACTATAGGTGCTGCGCTTGGCCTGATCGCAACACCTATAGGGTTAACTGCCGCGATCTGCGTTTGTCGCGGCAGGTGTCTGGCTATCACTGACAGCAGGGACCCACTGCAGGATGGCACAGGCACAGCTACTGTGCACGTTTCATCCCAGGATGTAACTACATCCTTGAGTGGTAAAAAAAGGACGTACAGTTACATCCGGCAAAAAAGGACGTACAGTTACATCCTTCGTCCTAAATTTGTTAAGTTTAGGTTGAATGATGGCCGCTTTCAACACCGTCTTGGGTGTGGCTACTTTTAAAGGTCCATTGAATTTTGTTGAAAAGACGGTGAAAGGACAGCCCAAAAAAATCTGTGTGTGAACAACTTAAAATAGTGGCCGCAAATAAATGTCCTGAATGTTAATTTGACTGTGAACTAACAACTATTGTTTCTATAGATTTGAATGCAGATCATTAAAGTGAACCTGTTTTCGCCTCCTCTCCCCACTATGTGTTAGAAAAAAGAGTTGTTTTTTTTGCGGTCCTCTCCCGGTTCATTCTCCGGATTGGTGTGGGTCTCAACTTTTGACATGACTCTATGATATGTCAATAGTTTTTACAAACAACAGTGCCACTTTAAAGACTGAAAATAAGGGCCATTATTTTACTGAAAAAGATAGTGTGGGAACAGAGCCTTACAGAGAGATTTATCTGACAGATTTTTTTAAGCCAAAGCCAGGAATGGATTTTAAAAGGGGGTAAATTACAGTTTTTCCTTTATGACCTGTCCTCTGTTTATAGTCTGTTCCTGGCTTTGGCTTCAAAGATCTAACAGATAAATGCACCATTACAGTCCTGGATGCACATACCCCAAGGCTATGTTCCCACACAGTATTTTGGTCAGTATTTTTCAACCAAAACCAGGAGTGGATTGAAAACACAGAAAGGCTATGTTCACACACTGTTAAAATCTATTGGATGGCCGCCATTTAATGACAAATAATCGCTATTTTAAAACAATGGTCATTATTTGCCATTAAATGGCGACCATTCACTAAATTTCAGCAGTGTGTGGACATAGCATTTCTGTGTTTTCAATCCACTCCGGGTTTTCTTTGAAAAATACTGACCAAAATACTGAGCAAAAATACTGTGTGCCTACATAGCCCAAAATTAATATGTTAAAAATCTGCAGTCACCGACAGTGTTTCTGCTGCAATATTGTCGGTTTTGTAGGTTGCCTGCAATGAATCTGGCATTCTCCGTCAAACACTGTAGGTATACACCACGGTGACCTCCAAGGCCTCATTCACACGTTCTGTAATTTTTCAGGACCTGATGTTATATCCGCAATCTTCATCCGCAATCCACAAACAATTTGTCCGCAGTGTATCCGCAATCAGTATTTTCTGTGGACCACAAAAAATGCAGATCCCATAGACTTCTATTGGCTAATTAATTCCTTAATTACAGGCCATACTAGGACATGTCCTATTTTTTTTTTGCAGCACAGATTATGGATCTGTAAAACTATGGACAATGTAAATAGCCCAATACAAATCAATGGGCCATAAATTTGTCTGTAATTGTGGATCCGACCTTTTGTCATTTCTTTCATAAAGCTCTATAAGTTTTAATTATAAAGTATAATAGTATAAAGTATAAAATTATTTCTTTTTTTGTATGTTTTATATTTTCATTGGGGCGATATGGCCTCTCTGCTACCACCAGTGGCTGTGACAGGAACTGCAAGGCTTCAGAAACTCTGGTCTTGGCACAGAATAGACATTACACACATAGGGAAATATGTCCTCAGTTGTTATCAGAAAATCCAGTTAGACTTCTGCACCCATAGGTTTCTTTTGGGTATGGATACCCTTCAGGATTTTTCCTGAAGGGTATCTGTGCCAGAAAATAGATATGCAAAAATACTGCGGAGACACTATCATGTGTTTCTCAGCCTCAGTGACCTAGCCAGACCTTCTTCTGGGAAGGAACAACCAAGCCAAAGGGGATCTCCAAAAAGCCACCATCATAAAATGAGGAAGGTCTGGCAAGCTCACTGATGCTGAGAAACACATGATGGTGTCTCCGCAGTATTTTTGCATATTTGATTTCCCAGGGGACAGTGTTCCTAGATTCCCTGAGAAATATGTGATAGTGTCTCTGCAGGGTTTTGGTTGATCTCCCTGAGGTCAACCATCATTCTCTTGTGCTAGAAAATAGGCCTGGAAATTATAGGACATGTTCTATAATTGTCCAGAATTCCACCACTGATACCCCATAGAACCCTATAGGGGCATCGAGAATTCCAGACAGCTCAGGATGCACATCCAGAAACCACCCGGAATTCCGAATGCACTGCTTGCCAGACCAAGCCAGCACCAGTACCCGGGCAAGTGCCGCTGATGTTGGCCCTTTAACCATGCACACTTCAATCAGGATCAGCATACACTTAAATGAAGTACTGTATTTGACAGGGCTGGGGTCATTGGCTCCTGGCCCTGTCATTCACCCTTTTGGCTGGCAGCATTATACTTCCGGCCACAAAAAGCTGCAACCTCCCCTCCCCAAAATTGCAGCACACGAGTAACATTAAGTGTGTGCTTGCAAAACCAGATGACAGAGGGAGAAGCCGGATGTTAGCACTGCTGCAACAGGTGCATAGCTTTTTTTTTCTCCTCCTTTTTACAATCAGAAACCACTGATGGTTTCCCGAAGGCTTTCTGATCAGTGATTCTGCACTGTAAAAACGTCCGAAGGTGGTCTTACAATGTAGTAATGCATAACAACCTGCACAGTTTAGAGTACAGTGGGGGAAATGTCTATGTATTTTTATTTTATTTTATTTTTTTCAAATTTTAGACAATTCTCAATTTAAATCTCAATTTTCTATTTTTATTTGCTAAATAGAATAGAGAAGAAATCAGGCGATACCTTTTATAGGCTAACTGAGTATATTTGATTTTAAGCTTTCGAGAGTCTAGCTCCCTTCGACATGATGTTATACAAAACTGAAAAAAAATCAAAGACTTATATACACCCTAGACAGCTCATCAAAGGATTTTAGAAACTTTGCAATAACAAAATGCAATATACACAGGGTCTGCTATTTACAACCGGTCAATAAACTAAAGCTGGTGAGGAGTGACAAGAGGATGGTAAGCTTTGGCTGCTATCTGATTGTTGTCAGATTAATGGCCTGATAGCAATTAATGGTCTTCATAGCCAGAACAGGTCACACATAGGCCGACATGAAGCTGGCATGGATATTGAGACCATGTTACAAAGTTTTAAATTTGAGCATTAGTTTATATTCCCATTCCCTTCTTTCTCTTTGTGTCTTAAAATGTCCTATTAAGACCGGGACCCGCAGGTATTCTACTGTGTGTCCCTCTCCGGAGAAATGTGCAGCCATGGGGAGATCTGTACGGCCGTTGTTACTATTAAATTGGTGTGAGTTCATACGTTGACTGAGTCTCTGCCCTGTTTCCCCCACATAGAGGCCTGTAGTGGGACATCGCACACACATGAACAGATACACCACATTGAAAGATCTGCACGTAAACGTTCCCTTGATTCTGTGTACCTCCTGTGACTGTGGGACTGGTACACTCAGAAATATGATGTTTGTGCAGGTCTTGCACCCGTTTTGTAGGCAGGGTGAGGTGCCATTATCTGTTGGGGCCTTCGGAGCACTGCGGACAATGATTTGTCGCAGATTTGGGGGTTGCCAATCCGATGACATCTTTGATGGCATCATTGATGTGACAAGATCATTGATGACACCATCGATCCGATGACATAATTAGTTTGATGACATCATCAATTCGATGACTTCGTCGATGACTTTAATGATTCGATGGAATCATCAATGAGATTATCAATGACATCATCAATAAAATCATTGATCCAAAAACATAATTGATGACACCATCGATTTGATAAGATCATCGATGCCATTATTGATCCGATGACAATGGATTACATTATTAATTTGCTGACATCATCAATTTGATTACTTCATTACATTATTGGTTAGATTACATTATCGATGACATCATCGATCTGATGACATTATCAATTCGATAACATCATCAACAACATCATTGATCCAATGACATAATTGATTACATCCATATGATGACATCATAGATGAGGACATCCATGACATCTTCAATACAATGGCATCATCAATGACATGATTGATCCAAAGACATCATCGATGAAATCCAAAAGGTACCATGCTCACAAGGGGCCTGCCAACTAGAGCTCACTGTCAGCCCCTCAGGTAGGGCCTGGGAGCTGACAGATTCCCTTTAACTGTTTGTTATTTGTGTGTGCCGTTTGAAGCTTTGTTTGCTACTGATATGCACATATCTAATAAAATAAAAACTGTAATACAAAATACATATCACATTCAAAGCTTTATTAAGAGTATAGAGTATATGTATGGGGTACAAAAAGTGGGGAAATGGGGCTATGAAATAAGTATACAAGGCAAAAGCATTATCAAGAAACAGAATGTAACAGTATTGTCATGCATAATAAATAACATCAGTAGATGACCCGAGTCATATAAATAAACATATGACATAGGAAATCACTATAGTCAGTTACATAAAGCAATATTCTAAAAACATAAATGTCGTTTGTAATTTAACAGTGAAAGGGGAAGGGGTGACAATGTGGTCCAGGGAATAAGAAAAAAAAGAGAAATGCAAAATATTGGCATAGAAGAGTATAGAAGAAACACTAAGGGTATGTGCACACTACAGAATCCGCACAGATAACTTCCTGTGGATTCTGTGCACGCTTCCACTTGAGGTTCCGCCCGTCCCATAGGCTCCAGTCTATGCTCAGGCAGATTCCGCCGTCCACCCAAAAAATTGACATGCCAATTCTTTGGGCGGAAGGTGGAATCTGCCGGCATTTAGCTTCTGCAGCCACGGGGAATCAAATTCAGAATGTTCGTTTCGGATAATGTTGCCGAACCCAAACACTACTCATGACATATCCTGTTCATTGGTTTGCTTTGCCCAGAAAACCTCTTTAAATCATTTCATAAAGGCAACCAATTAGCACATTTGTGCTGATCGGGCTCCCAGAACAGCTGCACACACCTCGCAGCCGGGCCTACTGTGGTGTCGGGGGATCCTGGCTCTGTGGTCTTCATGCCCTGTAAAATGCATTTTAATCCTGTATCCGAGGCATAGGGAGAGCCGTGAACTAGTCATCTGGGCTGTAACTAGTCACAGCTCTCCGATAGCCTGGATTGCATGGCACCACAGGAGACCCGGAGGCGAGGTGCGTGAAGCCGTTCTGGGAGCCCGATCCCTTTGGGTTCCCTTTAACCCAATACAAGTCATAAGAATAAAAATTGACATCAGTATTCTGTATCATAATCATAGTCTTCATCATCATCATCCATGTGAGGTTTCCTATTTGACACCTCAGAAACCTTAATTTTACTCTTACTTTCTTTGCCTTTTTCAGAAATGTTGGAGTTTTCGCACTGTCTTAGCATGGTATTAGAGGACATCCACCTCTCCCCGCGACAATATGGTGGCTCGGCACACTGCCCTTCCTTTATGTCTGTTCCTTTATCGAGTATCAATCTTCTGACCTTAAGAAGACTGCAGGTGCAGTTCCAGGGGTTCCCATCTAAGTAGAGGTGTCTCAAGCGAGGCAGGGAATCCAGAACGCCATCATCTATGGAAGTGAGCTTGTTGTTTCGAAGGTTCAGGACTTGAAGTTGCTTTAAATGTTTTATGTCATGGACTCCAACATGATCTATCTTGTTTCCTTTCAGGTCCAACCTGGTAAGAGTATCTGGAAGCCTAAAGGTGGAATAAAAGATTGTTTAAAGGCTGGCGAATGGAAGGATTTACACATTGGATGACATATAAGAAGCAAGATAAGATATGGATGATAGTTACATAGTCACATGGAGGGAATTTATCATGGTTCTGACATAGAAAAGCTATAAATATTTGCACAATAAATTCATTGCGCAAAAATATGCATAGGTCCGTGCACCATTTTGGTAAATTTAGGGCCCAGAAAATTCCCCGCATAATGGGTCATTGTGATGTCACAATAGGGCATTGCAATTGTGTGTGGCCACTCGTTCCGGAAATGTGTATGGTCACTCGTTCTGAGTTTGTGTGAGGTCATGCTTTCTGGAATTGTGTGAGGTCATGTGTTCAGGAATTGTGTGGTCACGCATTCCGGAATCGTGAGGTCACATTCCGGCCTTGTGTGAGCTGACAAATCTAAAATGTGCTGTCACAATTGTGTATTGTAATGTCACACCTTGAAATTGTAATGTTATAATGTGTTCCGGATGTGTTAGGTCTTGTGTTACACATGGTTAGGGTTAGGTAAGGGTGTTCATGTTTTCCGGATTTGTGTGAGGTCCCATAATTGGTCACTAGGAGTCACAATAGAGTATTGCAATAGTGTGAGTATAAGCATACCGGAATTTTGTGAGGTCACTCATTACAGTATTGTGTGAGGTCACACATTCGGGAATTTTTTGAGATCATGCATTCCATGTGTGAGCTCATGTGTTACGTCATTGTGTGAGATCACGCGTTCCGTAATTGTGTGAGCTAAAAAATAGGACAAAAGAAGGCACAGGTGCCTCGTGTGATACCAGAGGAAAACGTGGCAGATGTAGGAGTGATATTATACTCACTTCCACTGCAAGGAAGGATTCACAGGACTGCAAAAGCTGGTGGTCACCTCTGAAACGGGATACTCCCACAAAAGGAGCCCGTGTAGAAACAAAATTATAAAAAAATGCAAAAACCAACACGGAGGATAATGCAACTACCAGCTAATAAAACCACCATGCAACTAATAAAAAAGCATCTTTTATCTTACATCTGCTTGGTGAATTGGATTTTTGTCAGTGACAGCGGTGGTAGTTGCATTACCCTCTGTGTTAGCTTTTTGCTTTTTTTTTTTCGTAATTGTGTGAGGTCACACTCTAGAATTTTGTGAAGTCACAAACGTAAAATGTATCAAAATTTGTAATTGTAATGTCATGATGGGTAAATGTGATGTCACAATAGGGCATTGCAATTGTGTGAGGTCACGCATTCCGGAATTGTGTGAGGTTATGTGTTCTGGATTTGTGTGAGGTCACATAATCACATAATGTGTCACTCTGATATCACAATAGAACATTACAATTGTGTGAGCTCACACATTCTGGAATTGTGTGAGGTCATACATTCTGGAACTGTGTGACCTCATCAGCTTTCCATTTTTAGATCATTAGATTACAAATCTATATAACTTTCTGACACCAGTTGATCTGAAAGAAGACAAATTTCACCAGAGTAAATGACTGCAATTAAATATTAACCATTTCCATTAACCACTGATTTTATGAGCACTTACCCCAAAGGGATGGAAGTTAGTAGATTTTGCTCCATAGCTAAGTTGGATAAGTGGGCACACCACTGAAGTGCTTTGTTCTCAAATACTATCATGCCGTTATTATCCAAGAAAAGGTGTTTGAGGCCGCCCAGCCCTTTTAGGTTGTGCTCTGTTATTCTTGAAATTTGGTTATGGCTGTAGTCGAGTCTCTGCAACTTCAATGGTAATTTCTGAGGGAAAGCTGAGAGATGGTTCTTGGACAGATCTAAAGATGTCAGATTAGTAGCGACATGTAGCCCGTCTGCTGAAGACAACTGATTTCCAGAAAGATTTAGATCTGAAAGATTTTCCAGCTGCCTCAGGTCTCTGGCACGCAGACTTCTTATGTGATTTCTTTCTAACCTCAAGGAGAACAGGGATTTAGGCAGTTGTGGTGGAACTCTGACAAACTGGTTTCCAGCTAACCTGAGAGATTGTAAGTTTGGGAAATGCATGAAGAAATGTTCATAGAATAATTTGTTGTTTTCCATACTCAAGTATTTGAGATTGGGAAGTCTAGTGAGGCCAGATATAGTGTGCATACCATTACTGTTCAGAATAAGGGTCTGTAAGTTAGGAAGGGAAGAAAAGACCTCAAACGATAATGTATTGATGAGGTTGTTCTGGACCTCAAGGACTCGGAGTTTGGTTAAACCTTCAAAGTCTTGGTTATTAAGTGAACAAATTGAATTACCACCCAATTTAAGGACTTCCAGCCGCAAGGGAAGGGATCTGGGGACACTGGTCAGTTTATTGTTCCTTACTTCCAACATTTTCAGGTTATTCAGCGCTTTGAATGTATTGTTTTCAATGGTTTCTATTCCACTAGAAAATAGCACCAATTCCTGCAAGCCTGGCATCTCACTGAAGTCTGAAAACTGGCAAAAAAAGAGATGTCATCAGAAGCGGGTAATAAAGCAGAGGACATAATACATGAGCAGACTCAAAGGGGGGCATTTATTAAGTCCGGCGTTTTTTACGCCGGACTTAAAAATGCCCCCGCAGCTCCGGCGCTACGGAGATTTATGTAGAGGCGGACTGCCTCTACATAAATCCCGTGCACGCCAGTGCGCACCGCCGAAAACCTACGCCAGCTGAGGACTGGAGTAGGTTTTCGGCGTACATTTGGGCGGAACGGATGGTAAATCGCACGGACTCTGAGTCCGCGCCCTCCGTTCCGCCCACTACACGCCCCCTTTTCGCCCCCCCTGGCGTACTCGGCGGGAAGTGCCGATTTGCGAATATTTTATTCGCAAATCGGCCATTTGCGCATAAAAAAATACGCAAATCGGCACTTTCCTCCGAAAATCATCAGTTCGCCGGATGATACATGTGGCCCAAATTGTCAATGTTGTTTGGGAAAACTTTTGAAATGTCGTAGAGACCTGACAAATGTTTTGATTGTTCAGTACCGATCGGCAGCGTGTGTTCTCCTTACTCTGTTACAAAAAGATTCTAACACAAAATGTAAGTCTAATCACTTTCAATTACGGACCTCCTGGCATCATGTATCATTATGATATTGAGAGTGCCGAATCAGTTTAAGTCTTTGCGGTATTGTACTGATACAGCTGCACATAGTACCGAGAAGATTTAAACAGTTTCGAAGCTCCTGGCATCATAATGATACATAATGCTGGGAATTCCAAACTCCGTTCCATTGCACACTGTCCATATATACCGGATTCATGAAACATGTGAATAAGGCCTTTACTAGAGCTGAGTACAATGTAGTCAAGATTTCTCCCAGGCAGTTGGCTTATGCCATGGTCACCCAATGGTCAATCAAAGCCTTTAATATCAGTATAGAGAAAACTGATCCCCCATCCCAAGGTTTGCCAGAAAAGTATACATTTTATTCTGATCTATGTTGGTTCAGGTCCCTTTGTTAAATGAATGTATTTGCAAAAATATTTAACTTGACCTACAAGTCCTACAACTTAGTTGGGATGGGAATACTATTTTACTACTACTACTAAATTCTTCCATGTGAATGCAGTGTCATAGGAAAACATACGTGGGTTCACACTATGTTTTTGCAGTCAATTTTTTGAAAAAGCAGATAGAAAAACGGATGCATTTGTGTGCATCTGTTCTGATCCGTTTTTTGATTGACTTCCAAGATAAAAAAAAGGTATACGTTTTCATTATTTTTTTTTATAATGGAAGTCAATGGTAAAATGAATCAAAACGGATGCACACAAATGCATCCGTTTTTCCATCAGTTTTTTTCATCCTTTTTTTGTAAAAACGGATGAAAAAACGGCTTTCAAAAACGTAGTATGAACCCAGCCTTACACTATATATATATATATATATATATATATATATATATATATATATATATATATTTTTTTTTTTTATTATTTTTTTTTATTTTTTTTATTTTTTTTTTACATTATTTACAGTCCTAGGCTATTTTCCCACTTTGGGAACATATTAGCCAAATGCGTCTGTGTTAGAAAACAAACACCTTCCCTGATATGTTCTCGAAGTGAGGACTATTGGGAAAAAAATACAAAAAAAAAAAAAACCTGCACCAACCAAAATGCAGTATATTTAGTGACTTTTATATATATTTTTTCTTCATTATATACATTTTAGTCATTTTTAACAAAAAAACAAAAACATACAGAAAGCTCATCACATTGGGATAACAATAGTCTCATTGTGATATGGTTGTACAAATGCCTTTTATATTTCATTCCAGACTTGAACAAAATAAACATTAATATATAACTGTTGTCTGCCATTTTATTTTTTGTTAAATGCTGCATTTTTAGCAGTTAAAAAAAACAGCACGATGGCAGTGATATACCATCACCTTATATAATGCTGTTTATGGGCATAATATAGGCAACCTGTGTTCTACTGTTGGGATTTCAGGAAGATAGTTTGATGAAATAATATACATATATGCTATTACTTCAATATTAAGTTATTTTAAAGAGGTTCTCCCAAGATTATATATATAGCTTACCACTAGAGATGAACGCAAATCCAGCATGCTCGAGTCTGACTGTTCGGCATTTGATTACCGGTGGCTGAAGAAGTTGGATGCAACCATGAAGCTACCTGGAAAACATGGATACAACGCCCAGGTGCCCAGCTGCGACCCGTATCGCCGGACCTGGCCGCCCAGACACTGCACGATGCGGTAACCACACCATACGGCTCCCTTCTTAGTACTTAAAGTGGATGTACCATCAGGTACATCCTCTTTAATATGACCTACGGATAGAACAGCGCTGTCACAAGGAAGCTTCTTTTACTACTTCTACTTCTCCCTACTACCTACTTCTTTTACTTTTCCAGCAGACTCTATTGTGTGCCTACACATGCTGCACCTAGTCTCCAGCCGTTTGCTGCAACTTAGGTAATATACTGCCTACTTACCAGCAGTCCCGTACACCCGACCCTAGTTAACCCTTACGATCTCTACTTTTATTACATCCATCCTTACCATCCGCCACCACCAGTTATCACCCAGGACACATGCCACCACTCTCCAACACAGGTACCCCACTGACCCTACCCTAATACTACCTTGACCTCATACCCCTCTGGCCTTCTACTGACACTACCTCTGGATTAACTAGACCACCAGTCATACTTATGTATATATGTACCTCTGTCCATGTCAGGAACTGTTTAAAGGGATTTGTTACTGCTCTACAGAGTTCCTTTCACAGACAGAGGTGGCAGCAGAGAGCACTGTCAGACTGGATAGAATATGTCACTTCCTACAGGACATACAGCAGCTGATAAGCACTGGAAGACTGGAGATTTTTAAATGTAAGTAAATTACAAATCTATAAAACTTTCTGACACTTGTTGATTTGCTAGTAAGAAAATGTCACCGGAGTTCCCCTTTAATACATAAATGCTGTATTCGATCCATGGCATTATAATTGTATGATTAGTATCTTCCTACCTGTAAGTGCCTGATCTTGCTGTGACTGATGTATAGTTTTCCAATGGTGGCAGGAATATTCCCAGGGACAGCCAACACTCTGTAACATTGCATGGTCCTGGGGGAGTCACAGCTGCAGCGTGGCGGACAGGAGGCCTGACAGCAGCCAAGGCAGAGGAACAGACACAGAACTGTGGGGATAAGCATTATGACTTCAGCACCACTGATAGGCCCAGCCATCTAGGTATACGGTATATATTGGGATGATGTGTATTTACAGGTGATAGGAAACAATAGTGTCCTGGCCAGGGCTGGTGATATGGGTAAACACCAGTATGTTCAGAAGACTGTGCTGGAATGCGGCTATCTGCATTGTGTGTGCTTTCTGATATATACAAGATAACTTTAACACTCAGTCAATGTAAAGACTGTACAGATATATCATGGAGGTGACAAGTGCAAGTTATTCCTGAAGGTAAGGTGTGACTGTGGATGTATTTTTATAGTCACATCCATGCTATTTATAGTGACATATATTGTTAGACATTGCTAAAGCTGCAGTCGTCCAGTTCATCTTTGTATAATAGTCATTTCTGGCAATGCATTATATTGCGGGTTTATATAAATATGTAAGGGTAGCTTCACATGTACAACAATATCTGATGCATCCTCTATACTGTCATTTTCTATTGGTTTACATACTTGCAGCGGATTTTTCATTCTGCTGCGAGTATGAAAACCTATAGAAAATGACAGTATAGAAGATTGCAGCAGCTTCCAGTGTGAAACACGCAGCGTGAAATCCACTGTGGATCCTGAACAAGTAAAGCTACCCTAAGGGTTTTTTTCAGGGGCGAGTAATACTTTTTAGATAGACAGTCTAAAGCAGGGGTCTCAAACTCGCGGCCCTCCGGCTGCTGCAAAACTACAATTCCCATCATGCCTGGACAGCCAAAGCGAAGCTTTGGCTGTCCAGGCATGATGGGAATTGTAGTTTTGCAAAAGCTGGAGGGCTGCGAGTTTGAGACCCCTGGTCTAAAGCATAAAATCTCATGAAAGACCTAAGGACTAAAGACGAGCGAACCTGGAGCATGCTCGAGTCGATCCGAACCTGAACTTTCGGCATTTGATTAGCGGTGGCTGCTGAAGTTGGATAAAGCCCTAAGGCTATGTGGAAAACATGGATATAGTCATTGGCTGTATCCATGTTTTCCAGACAACCTTAGAGCTTTATCCAAGTTCAGCAGCCCCAGCTAATCAAATGCCCAAAGTTCGGGTTCGGATCGACTCGAACCCGAACCCGATTCGCTCATCTCTACTAAGGATCTAAACCTGTATAGTCTGGAGGAAAGAAGGGAAAGGGAGGACATGATCAAAACCTTTAAACATATTAAGGGTGCCTTCACAAACCGGATCTGCAGTAGATTTAATGGTGCAGATTTGATGCTGTGTTCAGTTATTTAGATCAAATCAGCGGCGGATCTGCTGCGGATGTGCAGTTTACCATAAGGTTCAAGAGGGAAGTGTTTTTAGTTTAAAAAAAAAGGGGGATAAGGACAAGAAGCCACAAGGTTAGCCTCTGAGGTTAGTTGGGGGAAAGAGCAGAAACAACTCAAGAAAATATTATTTGAAAGAGTAGTAGATGTGTGGAACAAACCTCCAGCAGATGTGGTATTGAAATCTACAGTAAGGCCTCATTTACACACAGATATCTGACCAATTTATCTGACAGATTTTTGAAGCCAAAGCCAGGAATGGATTTGAAAAGAGGAGAAATCTCAGTCTTTCCTTTATGACCTGTTTTCTGTTTATAGTCTGTTCCTGGCTTTGGCTTCGATGATTTGTCACATAAATCTGTGTGTGTAATAGGGCCCTTACTGAATATAAACCTGCCTGGGATAAACCAATATCTATCCTAAGATAATAAGAAGGGAAATACTAAAAGGGCAGACTAGATGACCAGGGGGGCTTTTACTGCAGACAATCTTCTTGTTTATAGAGGAGAAGGATCTAATTTATCAACTCTCGAGCCACCCACAAATACAGTGGTGCCTTGGATTACGAGCATAATTAGTTCGTAATCCAAAACCACTCTTATACCAAAGCAAATTTTCCCATAACAAAACATAGAAATGTAGACATTTGGTTCCACACCCAAAAAATAATGATTTATTATTCTGAATAACATAATGTAAAACCAGGGGCGTAGCTAGGGGTTCAGTCTAGGGGGGGCAAGTGAGTCTCAGTGGGTCCCCAACTGATTATGTTACCCATAGGGAACCTCAGCAGATGACAATGCTTTCCGAATAATAAAGGGTATTTTCTACTACATTATTTATAGTGAACAGGGACTGAGAACAGTGGAAAAGTCTTTCTACATTTCACATATATAACCATGTAAAAATTAAAGGGGTTATCCAGCATTGCAAAAACATAGCTGCCTTTTTCCAGAAACAGCGCCACTCTCCTCCAAAGCTTGGATGTGGTAGTGCAGCTCAGTTCCACTAAAAGAGAATGGAACTAAGTTGTAATACCACACACAACATAGAGGACCAAGAGACCATAGTCTCTTATATAGTAGCCAGCCCTCCCCCATAGTCTCTTACATAGTAGCTATGGCGGGCCAGATGTAATTCAAACTCTGAATTGCCCGGCGAGCCAAAAATAATGGCACTGCAGTTTGACATGACTGGTATAGATGGTGGCCTTTTTACTATATGAGAGCACAGAGGGACCCTGTGAACAATACGAGGGCTATAATTTGGTCTAAATACTACATGGAGGCATAAATTGTCTCCTCACATATACCCTGTACACCATGATTATCCGGACTGGTTTCTATTACATATTTAATGTATTGTCATCTATTGTTTCTATGAATTAATAAAGTAATTATTCCATTTAGTTATGTCACAGTAGTCTGGCTTTTTGTATACAGGTTATTTAGTATAGTTGCCTTGAACTGCATGGGACTATTTATTGTTATTACCCAGCATTCGTATACATTTACTCTGGCTAATTGGCTAATTGTTAATTAGAAAACAAAAACAGCGCCATAGCTTCCTCTATGTTGTGTGTGGTATTACAACTTAGCTCCATTCTCTTTTAGTGAAACTGAGCTGCACTACCACATCCAAGCTTTGGAGGAGAGTGGCGCTGTTGCTGGAAAAAGGCAGCTATGTTTTTGCAATGCTGGATAACCCCAGCATGGTTATATATGTGAAATGTAGAAAGTCTTTTTCACCGTTCTCTGTCCCTGTTCACTATGAATAATGTAGTAGAAAATACCCTTTACTATTCGGAAAGCAGTGTCATCTACTGAGGTTCCCTATGGCTAACATAATTGGTTGGGGGCCCACAGAGACTCACTCACCCCCCCCTAGACTGAACCCCTAGCTACGCCCCTGACTGTGACATAACTAAATGGAATAATTACTTTTATTAATTCATAGAAACAATACATGACAATACATTAAATATGTAATAGAAATCAGCCCGGGTTGCTGCCCCAAAGCTGCCTTGAAAATATGGCTACAGCCATCGGCAGTAGGCTGTATCCATGGTTACCAGGACTTCCTAGGGCCAGGTTCAGACTATGTAAGTGTGCGGCTGTATTTGCGGCTGTAATTGTGCGGCGGTATTTTTGGTGGTTCATGTGTACGCTGGAAAGTATACGATATACGGCTGCACAGTGCACACTATGTATAAATCTAGGGTCCTATCGTAAACGGACTCGTAAAAAATGAACAAGACCATTGTTTGCGGCTGGAAACGCGGCCGTGGATTGACAGGTGGTCCATACAGAGTACTTCAAAAATAGCCGGCAATGATGCCGAATGCCGATGCCTCTAATAGTTAATATATTAAATTAATAAAACACATTTTCTTTGTAATAAAGTCCCTTTCGTTGTTCAATAATTTAATTCTAACGAATCCATCATTTTGCAATTAAATATACTGTTAAAATAAATATATATATAAATAAATGTATATTTATATATTTATTTTTTGACAGTATATTTAAGTGCACAATGATGGATTCGTTAGAATTAAATTATTGAATAACGAAACTGAATTTATTTCAACGAAAATGTGTTTTATTAATTAAATATTAATTAGTACAGGAAGCTCCATAAGCCGTTAATTCATATTGCCGGCAAAAGAGCATTCTGTACTAATCATCACTTTACTTTAATGAAAACATCAAATGTTTTTTCTAATTATGTTATCACAATAGCATTATTAGAAGAAACATTTAGAATTATATGTGCGCTCAGCTGATTGGCTGATCGGCTGAGCGCACATATAATTAGCGGGTCCGCAGCACAGTGACTTCATTGTGCTGCGGACCAGCGAAGAGGACACATCGGGGTGAGTATAGAGCTCTCCCCACCCCCTCCCCAGCACTGCACCCCTCCCAGCAAGGAAGGGGGGTCACTTAACCCCTTCCTTGCTGGGATGGGTGCAGTCTGACATCAGTCTGGCCCCCAAGGGGTTAAGGGGGTTGCAATACATCCTCCCTTAACCCCTTGGGGGCCAGACTGTAAGCAGCGATCTGTAAAGATGCTGCATACTGTAAGGAGCACAACACCGCTCACAATGATGGGTGTTGTGCTCCTGTTTGTGTGTTTTTTGTGTGTTTCTCCCTTTTTGTTTTTCAGATATCGGTATCCTGGGGATTACGTCGGATTCCGTGGACTACGTCGATGACCAGCGTTGTTTTTTTTTTTTAATAAAATGGTCAATGAGGGGTGTGGGAGTGTTTTTATTTGAATAAAAAAATGTTTTAACTTGTGTCTTCTCTTTATTCCTTTACTTTATAGACTTAGTAGTGGAAGCCGTCTAATAGACGGAATCCATTACTAAGTTGGGGCCTAGTGTTAGCCGGTATAAAATGGCTAACACTAACCCCCTATTATTACCCCAGTACTCAATGCCACCAGGAGTACTGGGAAGAGCCGGGTGCCAGTGGTCCCGGAGCGTCAAAATTGGCGCTCCTGGACCGGGCGGCAGCAGGCTGGTAAGATTTAGGCTGGGGAGGGCCTAAACCAATGGCTCTTCCCACCCTGGTGTTACCAGGCTGCTGTCATTTGGTTTTTAACCCGGCTGGTTATAAAAATAGGGGGGACCCTATGCGTTTTTTTTTAAAATAAATAAATAATAAAAAAAAAACGCATAGGGTCCCCCCTATTTTTATAATCAGCCGGGTTAAAAACCAAACGACAGCAGCCTGGTAACACCAGGGTGGGAAGAGCCATTGGTTTAGGCCCTCCCCAGCTTAAATCTTACCAGCCTGCTGCCGCCCGGTCCAGGAGCGCCAATTTTGACGCTCCGGGACCACTGGCACCCGGCTCTTCCCAGTACCCCTGGTGGCATTGGGTACTGGGGTAATAATGAGGGGTTAGTGTTAGCCATTTTATACCGGCTAACACTAGGCCCCAACTTAGTAATGGATTCCGTCTATTAGACGGCTTCCACTACTAAGTCTATAAAGTAAAGAAATAAAGACAAGACACAAGTTAAAACATTTTTTTATTCAAATAAAAACACCCCCACACCCCTCCATGACCATTTTATAAAAAAAAAACGCTGGTCATCGAAGTAGTCCACGGAATCCGACGTAATCCCCAGGATACCGATATCTGAAAAACAAAAAGGGAGAAACACACAAAAAACACACAAACAGGAGCACAACACCCATCATTGTGAACGGTGTTGTGCTCCTTACAGTATGCAGCATCTTTACAGATCGCTGCTTACAATCTGGCCCCCAAGGGGTTAAGGGAGGATGTACTGCATCCCCCTTAACCCCTTGGGGGCCAGACTGATGTCAGACTGCACCCATTCCAGCAAGGAAGGGGTTAAGTGACCCCCCTTTCTTGCTGGGAGGGGTGCAGTGCTGGGGAGGGGGTGGGGAGAGCTCTATACTCACCCTGATGTTGTCTCTTCGCTGGTCCGCAGCACAATGAAGTCACCGTGCTGCGGACCCGCTAATTATATGTGCGCTCAGCCGATCAGCCAATCAGCTGAGCGCACATATAATTCTAAATGTTTCTTCTAATAATGCTATTGTGATAACATAATTAGAAGAAACATTTGATGTTTTCATTAAAGTAAAGTGATGATTAGTACAGAATGCTCTTTTGCCGGCAATATGAATTAACGGCTTATGGAGCTTCCTGTACTAATTAATATTTAATTAATAAAACACATTTTCGATTAAATAAATTCAGTTTCGTTGTTCAATAATTTAATTCTAACGAATCCATCATTGTGCAATTAAATATACTGTCAAAAAATAAATATATATATAAATATACATTTATTTATATATCTATTTATTTTAACAGTATATTTAATTGCAAAATGATGGATTAGTTTAAATTTAATTATTGAACAACGAAAGGCACTTTATTACAACGAAAATGTGTTTTATTATTTTAATAGATTAACCATGAGAGACATCGGCTATAGTGCAGAGGATCGCAAACCCCGGTAATAGCAATTCATGTAAACTGTGTTCCCTGCTTTCCCAGATGCATCCAGAGGTGTTTGCATCACTTTCTTAAGATTTTATTTGTTATTTTTAGTTGAACCAGATTTCCAAGTAAATGACCGTATGTTTTGAGCCGCATGTCTATTTTTTCCCACAGCCGTAGTTTCATCCGCACATTTACAGCCGCATAAAAAATACAGCCGCACAGTTACATAGTGTGAACCTAGCCTTAGACTGGAAAGAATATGCCACTTCTTACAGGACATAAAACAGCTGATAAGTACTGGAAGACTTTAGATTTTTAAATAGAATTAGATTTTAAATCTATATCACTTTCCAACACCAGTTGATTATAAAGAATAACATTTTCACCAGAGTACCCATTTTATTCTTTAAAGGGGTTATCCAGCGCTAAAAAAAACATGGCCACTTTTTCCCCTCTCTTGTCTCCTGTTCAGGTGCGGTTTGCAATTAAGCTCCATTTACTTCAATGGAACTGAGTTTGAAACCCCACCCAATATGGAGACAAGAGACTGGATAACCCCTTTAAGGTTCAACATTGAATTCAGGTTTACATAAGGCTGTTTTCAAGTCAGTGATAAAATAATCACACATAAATATAAAACAAAGCAAGTGAAGCTCCCCACAGACCCCAATGTCCTCTGCCTGCACTGATATAATGGGCTCCAATCATGCAGCACAATATCTGGGATATTCTAGCCTTTGCACAGGGGATCACTATTATTGAGTTACTTTATTTCCGAGGTAGAAACATGCTACACAAACAGGACCCCCCCCTTTTCCCCACACACACTTTTTGTGTAATGGATAACCCTTAAAGGAGAAGTCCAGTGAAAATTTTTATTAAAATATTGTATTGCCCCCCCGGCCAAAAGTTATACAAATTACTAATATACACTTATTATGGGAAATGCTTATAAAGTGCTTTTTTCCCTGCACTTACTACTGCATCAAGGCTTCACTTCCTGGATAAAATGGTGATGTCACGACCTGACTCCCAGAGCTGTACGGGCTGTGGCTGCTGGAGAGGATGATGGCAGGGGGACACTGAGGGACACAGGGACATTGAGCATCCCTCTGCCATCATCCTCTCCAGAAGCCACAGCTCGCACAGCTCTGGGAGTCGGGTCGTGACATCACCATTTTATCCAGGAAGTGACATCACCATTTTATCCAGGAAGTGAAGCCTTGATGCAGTAGTAAGTGCAGGGAAAAAAAGCACTTTATAATTATTTCCCGTAATAAGTGTATATTGGTGATTTGTATAACTTTTGGGGCAATACAATACTTTAATAAAAAATTTTGCCAGACTTCTCCTTTAATTATGGTAACTAGGCTAAAAGGTCCAGGCAACAGAGGCATAATCATAATATATTGACACATATTGCTTAGTTTAATATGCTTTGACCTATTGGTCCATTACAAGTTGAAAGGCCCATCTTGTACACTTTACAGAATAGTAAAGAGAGAAAGGGTGGCAGGCCCAGATGGGCAAAAAGAGTTGAAAGGACCAATAGGACTCTTATACATAATCCTGTCATCATTTTAATGGAGCCTGAACCACAAGTCATCAGGGTGGTCTCCAGTGGCTTCTGCCTGCCCTGCTAGTCTTGATTAAGAGATCACTAGATCCCTAAATGCTGGTGACCAACCAGATGCGTTGTGGTGCCGTGGGCATGACAGTGATAACAGGTCCCCTATAAATACTAAGCAGTCCACATTAATTTCCTAGGCCTACTTAAAATAGCTTGACAGTTTTATAGGAATGACGATATAATTGGGCACTAGAGATCCTCTAAGTTTGTAGAGTTACAATAAAATATTATTTTTGCCCCTCTAAGTAATGTGGTCCGGGAACATGGCTATTGGACTAAAAATGTTTATGCAATCCAACACTACTTAAATAGCACATTTTGAGATTAGTTTCTACATGTGGGACTTATGGTTATTACTGCTATGGGGGGATGTGTATAGTACTTTGACAGTGTTAGGGCAAGTTCACATGGAGTAAAAGGGGCGAAATTCCGCCTGCTTAAGTCTCACACAGTGTGTGTATGGGAGGTCTTCCCATAGACAAACTGTGTGAGACTGTGGCAGGCGGAATTCCAAGGTGGAGAGTTCCGCTGTGGAATTCTGCTGCTTTTGCTTTGTGTAAAGGGGAATCCAGGAATTACTACCATATGTACCTATCTATCTGTTATTTCCTTCAAAGGCTGAGGCAAATGCAAAAGATACATGGGGCTATACAAAGTGTGGCTCTGGATCACAAACTGTTTCAAGAAATTAAATAATAAACAATCCGAGAATTGTACAATTCATAATTACTGGTGGCAATTATTGGCACACTGTAATACTGGCTATAGATATTAGAAAGTTGCCCCCCCCCCCCCACCCCCTATATGCACATTATCAGGAACCTCTGGCGGTGGGTCTTCTCCCATCTGCACAAAGCCTTCTATTCCCCAACTTCTTCTGTCGGTGGGAGCCAAAAGACTTTAGATGGTGACTTAAATTAGCGTATTTGGCTGCCATTAATCTATTCTCTATGAGCAGCTTAACTTTGAGTTATCACCCTTATTAGACCCCCCTCCAGTTACACATCACTCCATGTATTTGAGCAAGGGAAGGTTGCTATGTGATACTGATCAACTATGCAAATACAGGTGTGTTTAATGTATTAGTTCCCATACTAGATAAATAAATGATGTGATCCTCTGAAGAAGCAGCTGCCCTGATTGTCACAGATTCGGTCAGGGTCTTTAGACCCCCAAAATAGTTAGATAGGGCCGGGAGAAATGCTAGGCTGTGTACTTTAATACACCTGTTCCTAGAGACCGTCAGTGAAGAATCCCTTCTGTCTTAATAGGGTCACACTTAATAGAAAACCTATTTCCAGAGAAATGCACCCAAATTTTTATCGCCCCATGTCTGCAGTTTATAGAAATATATGATATGTGGCCATATTGCGCTATATGACGCAAGCCTCAGATACAAAGGAGCGCCTAGTGAATTTTGAAGCCTCCTTACAATTGCCCAATTTTCAAAGTACCACTTCTGGTTGGCAGAGGCTCTGGGGTGCCAAAACCTAACAAACACCCCTAAAGGGACACCATTTAGGAAACTACACCCCTCGAGGAATGTAACAAGGGGTATAGTGAGCACATGGACCCCACTGGTGACAAACACAATGTGCCGTGAAATTGAAAAATTTTATTTTTTTACACTAAAACTTGGTCTAGCCTTAAATATTTTAGGTTGACAAGGGGTCAAAAGGAAAAAAAAACATAAAACTTGTAGAGAAATTTCCCGAGTACAAAAATACCCCACATTGGGACACAAAGTGCAAAGCTGGCGCACGGAAAGCCTCCAAAGGGAAGGAGCACAATTTGGATTTTGGGAGCTGGATTTGGTCAGAATGGAGGACGAAGGCCATGTCGGGTTTGCAGAGCCCCCGTGCTGCCAAAACATTGTAAACTCCCCACAAGTGACCCCATTATGGAAACTACACCCCTCAAAGAATGTAACAAGAAGTATAGTGAGCATATGGACCGCACTGGTGACAGACACAAATGTGGAACAATGTGACGTGAAAATGAAAAAGTTTATTTTTTACACTAAAACTTTGGTGTAATTTAGAATTTTTCATGTTCACAAGGGGTTAACAGAAAAAATACTAATAACAACTAAAAACAACTAATAATGTAGAGTAATTTCTCCCTATTACAGGAATACCCCACATGTGGACACAAAGTGCAAAGCCGGCGCACGGAAAGCCTCCAAAGGTAAGGAGCGCAATTTGGATTTTGGAAGCTGGGATCCAGTGTCAGTGCACCCCTATGAGAATACATACACGCAGCGGGATTGAAATCCCGCTGCGTGTATGTAAGTTAACCCCTGCGGCGGTTGGAGCATACATCACCTCCTTCCCGCTCTGGCTTGCTTCGGGGATCCCGGTGTCTGCCACTAATTGGCTGAGCCGGAAGTCCTGCTGAGAACCCCCGAAGCAAGCCGGAGCGGGGAGAAAGTGATGTATGTTCCGGCCGCCGGGGGGGGTTAACTTACATACACGCAGCACTCCGCTGCGTATCGTGTGTGTGTGAAGGCACCCTTAGAGGAGTGTGTAAGTGTTATGCTTTTACACGTGAAAGTGTTAGTGTGTGTGTTTTATGTTCTGTTTTTACATTTAATTTGTGTAAGTTATTAACTTTTTTTTTTTTTTTTCCGTTTGGGGTACACCGGGGGAAAAGGAAAAGAAAATTTACACTAAAAAAAAAAAAGGAAAAGAAAACAGAAGAGGGCAGAGGCAGGGGACTCTATTCACCACCGATCCAGTGGTGAGGGTGGTAGAAAAAAAGGAAAGGGTGGCATGAGAGGGTAAGAGGAGAGGAGAGAGTGGCAGGACGGAGGGGAGAGGGTAAGAGAAGAGAGGGTGGCAGCGGAGAGGGTGGCAGGACAGAGGGTGGCAGCAGGGAGGGGGTGGCAGGAGAGAGGTTGGGTGGCAGGAGAGAGGTGACAGGACGGAGGGAAGAGGGTAAGAGAAGAGAGGGTGGCAGCAGAGAGGGGAGAGGGTGGCAGCCGATCGTGTGTGTGTGAAGGCACCTTTAGAGGGGTGTGTAAGTGTTATGCTTTTACACGTGAAAGTGTTAGTGTGTGTGTTTTATGTACTGTTTTTACATTTTATTTGTGTAAGTTTTTAACTTACAGGAAAAAGGAAAGGGTGGCATGAGAGGGTAAGAGGAGAGGAGAGAGGCAGAGGGTGGCAGGACAGAGGGGAGAGGGTAAGAGAAGAAAGGGTGGCAGCGGAGAGGGTGGCAAGAGGAGAGGGTGGCAGGACAGAGGGTGGCAGCAGGGAGGGGGTGGCAGGAGAGAGGATGGGTGACAGCAGAGAGGTCGGGTGGCAGGAGAGAGGTGACAGGACGGAGGGGAGAGGGTAAGAGAAGAGAGGGTGGCAGGACGGAGGGTGGCAGCAGGGAGGGGGTGGCAGGAGAGAGGGTGGGGGACAGCAGAGAGGTTGGGTGGCAGGAGAGAGGCGGCAGGACGGAGGGTAGAGGGTAAGAGAAGAGAGGGTGGCAGGACAGGCGGTGGTAGCAGGGAGGGTGGGTGGCTCTCAGGAGAGGGTGGCAATCCGGAGAGGGTGGGGGGCAGCAGGGACAGTGGGTGGCAGTCAGGAGAGGGTGGGTGGCAAGCAGGAGAGGGTGGGTGGCAGTCAGGAGAGGGTGGGTGGCAATCAGGAGAGGGTAGTTGGCAGCAGGGAGGGTGGGTGGCAGCAGAGACGGAGGCTGCGTGGCAATCAGGAGAGGGTGGGTGGCAGCAGGGACGAAGGGTGGGTGGCAATCAGGAGAGAGTGGGTGGCAGCAAGGAGAGGGTGGGTGGCAGCAGGAGGGAGGGTAGCCGGGAGGGTGGCAGCAGGGAGGGAGGGAGAGTGGCAGCAGGGTGGGTGGCAGCAGGAAGGGAGGGTGGGTGGGAGAGTGGCAGCAAAGAGGGAGGGGGCAGCAGGGAGGGAGGATGTCAGCAGGCAGGGTGGATGTCAGCAGAGTGGGTGGGATTGTGTCAGCAGGGAGGGTGGGTACAAGGGTGGCAGCAGGGAGGGCGGGTGGAAGGGTGGCAGCAGGGAGGGTGGGTGTCTGGGAGGATGGCAGCAGGGAGGGAGGGTGGCAGCATGGAAGGAGGGTGGCAGGAGGGTGGGAGGGTGGCAATGGGGGCCTGGGGGAGACAACACAGAGAGGTCAGCTAGCAGCAGGGAACTGCTAGGTTATCTCCCTGCATTGGAGGCAGAACGGGAGGAGGCGGCAGCACGGGGGAGGAGGCACCCGGCGCCCAGCACACGCCAGGTACGCACGGGGCTCACTGCACGCTACTACCATCATTTTCTTCTCAGCTCACCGATTCCGGAAAGCAGAAAAGGAGATGATGGGAGTAGTAGTAAAGATCGCCCGTGTTTGGCCGGCTGGTGGTTACCGGCCAATCATGGGCTATCTGGGGGCCGGATCCACCTCCTAAGGAACGCCTGGAAAACTGGGATACAGCCATTGGCATTGGCTGTATCCCAGTTTTCCAGGCATTCCTTAGAAGGTAGCCACCCGCTGCACGGAGCAAGCAGACAGCAGGAATCCGACGTAGATCGTTCTGGTTCTCACGAACCAGAAATCCGAAAAAACGTCCGCTCATCTCTACCCACAACCTGTCCCCTCCGTATTTCTCTAATCTGATATCCTGCTACTCTACTACTGTCCCTTAAACAGCCTTCCATCCTCCAACGACCTCTGTTTGTGCTCCACCCTTCTTTGTACCTTATACAACCACCTCCAAGACTTTGCCTGAGCCTCCCACATACTCTGGAACTCTAACGTGACACATCCGACTCTCATCCACCATCAAAACCTTCAAAAGTATCCTGAAAACCCATCTTTTTAAACTAGGCTACAACCTACAATAACTCTGTATCACACTCTGACTGGCTGCACCCCTACCTCCTGTCTCCCTCCCCTTAGGCTATGCGCACACTGAGGAAAAGGCGAGGGATTCAGCTTGAGATTAAGCTTGAAATTCCTTCTGTAAAATATGTACAGAGCAAAGTCCCATTGTGTTCAATGGGTTTTCTGCTCTGTTGTTCACACTGCAGAATTTCCAAACAGAATTTTCTGCTGTAGATCTACTAGAGGAATCCTATAGAAGTCAATGGGGGGCTTAAATTCTGCATGAATTCTGCCTGAAAACTTTCTGCTTCAATTCCTCAGTGTGCACATACCCTTACCTTGTAGATTGTAAGCCATTGTGGGCAGTGCCCTCTATCCCTATGTACCAGCCAGGGCCGTTTTTAGGGCCGTGCCACCGCACAGGGCGCCAACAGCTAGGGGGCGCCCGGCGGCCTCCAACAGCGCCCGGCCCCCCGCACTCACTAAATCAGCAGGGCCTCCTGCACCGCATTGCCCGCCGCTATCGTGCGCCCCCCGGAAGGGGGGGGGGAGAGGGGTGGTGGTGCTTGTGCGGGGGTGCGATGGGTCCGCCGAGGTGAGCTCCCGGCACAGACAGCCTCTGTCAGACAAGCCGGAATCTCACAGCTGCAGCCCTGAACCTCTCTCCTGCTCGATGACGTCATTTGTGCCGGGACCGCGGGCCTGCAGCTGTGAGCTTCCAGGTTGTCTGACAGAGGCTGTCTGTGCCGGAAGCAGCTCACCCCCGCCTTGTAACAGCATCAGAAAAGCGACCCGGGCTGCTCCCCCTGCCCCCCCCCCCCACTGCTCCTCCTGCCCCCCTGTTGCTCAGCCTGCCCCCTCCCCCTGCCCGCAGACTGCCCCCTCCTGCTCCCTATACTCCCCCTGCCACCTTAGCTGCCCCCCCGCCTGTCACCCCAGCTGCCCCCATCTTCTCCCCCTGCCACCTTAGCTGCCACCCCTGCCTGTCACCCCAGCTGCCCCCATCTTCTTCCCCTGCCACCTTAGCTGCCCCCCTGCCTGTCACCCCAGCTGCCCCCATCTTCCCCCCGGCACCCCAGCTGCCCCCATCTTCCCCCCTGCCCCCACTACCAACTTAGCTGCTCCCCCTGCCCCCCGGCCGCTCCCTCTCCCCTCCCTGCCCTCTGGCTGCTCCCCCCCCAGCTTCTCCCCCTCTCACCGTAGCTGCGCGCCCTGTCCCTGTCACCCCAGCTTCTCGCCCTGTCACCCCAGCTGCGCGCTCTGTCCCTGTCACCCCAGCTTCTCGCCCTGTCACCCCAGCTGGGCGCCCTGTTCCTGTCACCCCAGCTTCTCCCCTGTCCCTGTCACCCCAGCTTCCCCCCTGTCCCTGTCACCCCAGCTGCGCACCCTGTCCCTGTCACTCCAGCTTCTCGCCCTCCCCCTGTCACCCCAGCTGGGCGCCCTTTCCCTGTCACCCCAGCTGCGCACCCTGTCCCTGTGACTCCAGCTACTCGCCCTCCCCGTCACCCCAGCTGCTCTTACTGCCCCCCTAGCTTCTGCCCCTCCCGCTGTCACCCCATCTTCTCCCCTTCTAACCCCAGCTGCTCCCCCTGTCCCTGCCCCCTAGCTGCTCCCCCTCCCCCAGTCACCCCAGCTGCTTCCCCTGCCCTCCTAGCCGCTCCCCTTGTCCCTGCCCCCTAGCTGCTCCCCCTTTCCCTGCACCCATAGCTTCTCCCCCTCTCGCTTTCACCCCATCTGCTCCCCTTGTCACCCTAGCTGCTCCCCCTGTCCCTGCCCCCTAGCTGCTCCCCCTCCCCCGTCACCCCAGCTGTTTCCCCTGTTCCCCTAGCTTCTCCCCTTGTCCCTGCCCCCCAGCTGCTCCCCCTTTCCCTGCATCCATAGCTTCTCCCCCTCCCGCTGTCACCCCAGCTGCTCCCATGTCACCCCAGTTGCTCCCCCAGTCACCCCCAGCTGCCCCTCTGCAAATGAGTTGTGGTTGGAGAAGTCTTTATGATGGCTGCGCCAGATGGAGAGGAAAACAAAGAGTGAGTGAGAAGACGTCACCTGTGAGTCTTTAGTAACTGCACTGTAATCCCTTTTATAGAGTGCAGAGCCTGTGTACCATTGGTGTCTAAATGGGTCAGTGTATTGTTTGCGGTAGTGTACTGACACAGCCCTGTGGTCACTACAGTACACTAGCGCAAACTTTTAAACTAGGACCCACAACAGCTGCTGGCACTACAACTCCCAGCATATCCTAAGGGCTGCAGACTGTCAGTACATGCTGGGAGTTGTAGTACCTGCAGCTGCTGTAGTTGGGTCCTATACACTGGATGCTTTGTGGCATATAAGAATACATAGATCTGTGGGGGCTCAGTGCATGGAAGTGACCCCAGAACATCACTAATAGGGGATAGAACAAAAACATCTCCCCCCCCCTATCAGTGATGTTCTGGGGTCACTTCCTTACACTGAGCCCCCACAGATCTATGTATTCTTATCTCCCACAAAGCATCCAGTGTATAATGCACCTAGGATCCATCTACAACAGCTGCAGGCACTACAACTCCCAGCATATGCTGACAGTCTGCAGCCCTCAATATATGCTGGGAGTTGTAGTACAGTGTAGACAGATTTATTGCTCTACCTTCAGGGCTGATGGTTGTCACCCACAGATTGCCGCTACCGGGAGCCTCTGTACACAGTGATTTGTTAAAGGGTTGTCCGCTAAGAAACTACAACTCAGCATACCCTGAGAGCTGTATAAATGGAGGGTGTTCTCAGAGTTTTAGTTCGACTGAAAACACATGGGATTTGTCACAGATACAGATGTCTCAGCATGCAAGGTGCCTAGGGCAGCATGAACTCTAAATACAGGCCTGCTCTAGACCAGCCAGGTTTCTCAATCTGCGCCACGCAGGTTGAGGCTGCGTTCACACTACGTATACTTCAGTCAGTATATTTCAGTCAGCATTGCAACCAAAACCAGGAGTGGATTAAAAACACAGAAAGGCTCTGTTCACACAATGATGAAATTGAGTGGATGGCCGCCATATAACAGTAAATAACGGCCATTATTTCAATATAACAGCCGTTGTTTTAAAATAACAGCAAATATTTGCCATTAAATGGCGGCCATCCACTCAATTTCAACATTGTGTGAACAGATACTTTCTGTGTTTTTAATCCACTCCTGGTTTTGGTTGCAATACTGACTGAAATATACTGACTGAAATATACATATACTGACTGAAATATACGTAGTGTGAACGCAGCCTAAGGGGGTACAGCAGGAGGCTTCAGGGACCAAAAGGAGAGGACCTTAATTTAAAAAATCAAGCCAGGGCTGAGCAGTTAGAGCACTGTCGGCTCCTGTCACACGGAACCGACAGTGCAGTATGTACACACTGCTTCTTCCTAGGGACCCGAATCTTGATAAAAGCCCCCGTTCCTTTCCCTGCGCTGAACTGAGTAAGGTCCAGGAAGGGGGGGGGGGGGGCGCTTTTATCAGGATTCGCCCTGTTGTCAAAATGGCCTAGAAACTGCCCTGGTACCAGCCTGCTATTTACCTTATTAATGTAACGTGTTTTGATTTTGTAATGGTCTATTTGTTAAAGTCTTATCTCCTGTATAGTGCTCTGGAATTCAGGGTGCTTTAAGAATAGATAATAATAATGCATCTCTGAAACAAAGAAAATGAGTTACAGAAAGTGAAGTTTTCTTTATTCTTCTTTTTTTTTTTGGATGACATTTTGCACCTTCAGAACCACTTACTACTTTTCCACAGTTGTGGGCTTAGGATATAACATTTTCAACATACAGTGCGCTACCTGGAACCAATTGATATTGTAACTGGAGGGACCACTCTATAGGGGAAATACATATATAAATATGATGAATAGTAGGACTTATTTTTAATCGTAGCCTTTACTGAAAAATACAGCTGTAAATACTGACTATTAGGGTGACACACAATAAAATAAAAGTTGAATCCGTTCCTAATTTTAAGTATAAATAAAACACTGTGGGGGAGTTTTATCAAAGGGTGTAAAATTTAGACTGGTGCAAACTGCCCACAGCAACCAATCACAGCTCAGCTTTCCTTTCAGCACTGCCTAAAGCTGAGCTGTGATTGGTTGCTGTGGGTAGTTTGCACCAGTCTAAATTTTACACCCTTTGATAAATCTCCCCCTGTGTGAACAGATGAAAAAGATCCCTATTTTGCAAAAGCAGATGGTAAATAATGAGCATAATTATTATTTGGACTATTGTAATCAATTACGGCCATTATTCTTGACTTCTGTGGAACGCATTATTAGGCTACATTCCCACACAGTATTTTTGCTCAGTATTTTGGTCACTATTTTGCAACCAAAACCAGGAGTGGATTAAAAACACAGAAAGGCCATGTTCACACACTGATGAAATTGAGTGGCTGGCCGTCATTTACAGGCAAATAATTACTGTTATTTCAAAATAACGACCCCTGTTTTTAAAAAAAAACGGTAATTATTTGTCACTAAGTGGCAATCGTCCCCTAAATTTCAATAGCGTGTTAACATGGCCTTTCTGCGTTTTCAATCCACTCCTAGTTTTGGTTGCAAAATACTGAGCAAAAATACTGTGTGGGAACACAGAATTTTATTAAAAGATACTGTTGCATTTTAATTAAGGCAATATGTTGGTTTTATTTGGTATTATACATACACCAATGTGCATAAATTTACGGATTCAGGGAGAGATTTATCAAACATGGTGTAAAGTAGAATCGGCTCAGTTGTCCCTAGCAACCAATCAGATTCCTCAGAAAATGAAAGGTGGAATGTCATTGGTTGCTAGGGGCAACTGAGCCGATTCTACTCTACTTTATGTAGATAATCATTAAAAAAAACCTTTACTGGTGTATTTTGGTAAATAAGTGGATTATATTAGGGTTTCAGTTTTGTTACAGAGAAAAAAAGCACAAAGGACCTCAGTTGTTTTACATTGTGACCACTAGAGGGCGATGTGATACAGCTTAACCATTTTTTCTACTAGTTATGTTTAATAGTTACTGTGTTTTTTGACCCTCGTGTTAAACTTTTAAGAATTGATATTAAAAAAAAGGAAATGAAACCAAAAAACTTATTGTATCAACACACATATTTCCAGAAAAAAAAGTAAATACAGATATATTTCAATTGGGTCTTTAAAGGAAAACTTTGATTATGACAAAGGGGGAGATTTAAAGGAGAAGTTCGGCTAAAATTTTTATTAAAGTATTGTATTGCCCCCCAAGTTATACAAATTACCAATATATATTTAGTACGGGAAATGCACATAAAGGGCTTTTTTCCTGCACTTACTACTACATCAAGGCTTCACTTCCTTGAAGTCCTGACCCGTTGGAATTCCCAGGTGGAGATGCGCGCAGCTGCGAGCGTTGGGCAAGCTGTGGAATCCGTCCGGGTTCCATAGTGTGTACATACCCTTAGACGAGGTTTACACCGAGTTTATTCTGTCAATCATAGGTATTCGTCGACATCTCACTAAGAATGGGGTGCCAACATACACTGTGGTGTACAGCAAAGGGTGCCATTATAAAAAGCTTGAAAGTAATCACCTAGTGACTCTGTTTGGGCCACTTTCCACTGGTATAATCTCATTTAGGGTGGGTTCCCACTGAGGAATTCTCGTGGATTTTCAGGCGGATTCCGCAGCAAAATGCGTGCGGAATCCGCACGGAATTCCGCCCGTAAAGAATGAACATTGTGAATGTACATTGGCCTTAATGGGCTTTCCGCTTATTTGTTCACACAGCAGAATTTCCGCGCTGAAAATTCCACCGCGGATCCGCTTTCCGCCTGAAGAATTGACATGTCAATTCTTTGGGCGGATTCCGCTAGAGGAATCCTATAGAAGTCAATGAGGCTTTAATTCTGCTTGAAATTCTGCTTGAAATTCTGCTTGAATTCCGCTTAAATTCTGCTCAATTTCTGCTCAAATTCTGCTCCTATTCTGCCAGAGCTGAATAAGGGCCCTTGCACACTGAGCAATTCTCGAGGAATTGTAGCTGAAAGATTTCTGCTTGAAATTCCTCGCCTATTCTGCTCTGGCGGAATTCGAGCGGAATTCGAGCGGAAATCAAGCGGAATTACCAGCAGAATTCAAACCCCATTGACTTCTATAGGATTCCTCTAGCGGAATCCGCCCAAAGAATTGACATGTACATTCTTCGGGCGGAATGCGGATTCTGCGCGGAATTCCGGATGGAAATTTACTCTGTGTGCACGGGCAGTCGGAAATCCCATTGTTCTCTATGGAAAGAGCAATGTTGCATTTACACGGGCGGAATTCCACGCGGATTCCGCCCGCTTTTTATGGCGGAATTCGGGCGGAATTCCGCGAGAATTGCTCCGTGTGCACATACCCTAGGCGAGGAATTTCAAGCAGAAAACTTTCTGCTTCAATTCCTCGAGAATTCCTCAGTGTGAACCCACCCTTAGGGTGTGTTCACACGTTACAGATCCGCTGCGGATCCTGCCCTGTACATTCAATGGCAGACAAACTCGCAGCAGGATGGACACCCTGCTGTGAGTATGTCTGCAGCCCGCCTCGTTAACCCCCCGGACGCCGGAGTGTATACATCACCTGGTCCCCGCTCCGGCTTGCTTTGGGAGTTCCTGACACGTCCCGCTCGGCCAATCAGTGCGCAGCCCCGCCTCACTGCACTAATTGGCTGAGCGGGACGTGAAGACGTCGGAAGCCCCGAAGAAAGCCGGAGTGGAGACCCTGTGATGTATACGCTCCGGCGTCCGGGGGGTTAACGGGGCGGGCTGCAGACATACAGCAGGATCCCGCTTCATGCGTGCGTCCCGCTGCGAGTTTGTCTGCCATGGAATGTACAGGGCAGGATCCGCAGCGGATCTGTTACGTGTGAACGCACCCTTAATGTGACTTGGGTAGTGCAGAAAACCACATCCTAGCACTAGATAGAGGACCTGACAAGTGCTCTGAACCTTACACACTAACCAGAGCAGGTGTCAGCAGTGAGACCCGTTGTGATCAATAACTTTTGGAAATATCTGATGACATGTCAAAATTAATTTTTAGTGACAGGTACACTTTAAGGCTGGGTTCACACTGCGTTTTTACAGACCATTTAATGGATCCGTGGGTTTTAGTGGGTTACTTTTAGCGTACAGAAAAACATGGTCAATCAGATTTTTGTGTGTGCTAAAAACAAAAACAACTTACAGTGAACTCATTACCCCACAAATTTGCACAATTACATTTTTTATTTCACACCAGTAATACTTTTTTCAAGGTTTTGTAATAACGCAGAATAAACAGTTCTAATAAAATGTACCACTTATGTAAAAATATGTTTTAGAGCAGGGATGGGGAACCTTCAAAACCTGCAAAACTACAATTCCCATCATGCTTTGCCCAACAGCTGGAGAGCCAAAGGTTCCCCATCCCTGTCTTTGAAGGTGAGGGTAAGAACATGACATGACAGTCTCTCTTTAAAGGGGTACTCCAGCAATTATTTTCAGGTTTTAGAAAATTATATACAAATCTTTAGTCTTCCAGTACTTATCAGTTGCTGTATGTCCTGCAGGAAGTGGTGTGTTCTTTCCAGACTGACACAGTGCTCTCTGCTGCCACCTCTGTTCATGACAGGAACTGTCCAGAGCAGGAGAGGTTTTCTATGGGGATTTGCTTCTGCCCAGGGCAATTCCTGTCATAGACAGAGGTGGCAGCAGAGAGCAACCTGACAGGCTGGAATAATCACAGCACGTCCTGTGAAACATACAGCAGCTGATAAGTATTGCAAGACTTGAGATTTATTAAAAGAAGTGAATTACAAATCCATATAACTTTCTGAAACCCGTTGAAAAAAACATTTTCACCGGAGTGCCCCTTTAAGAAGGCTCCACAGGTACAGTTAGTTGTATGTATGCGATTATCACACTGACACTAGCAACGCTGCATGTCACTGTAACTCAGGGTGTATCCCTGGTCATGTGACCAAGTGACGATTATTTAGGGATCGTTTGCTCTGGCCTGAAGCTGAAAGTTGTGGCAGGCTAAACCTGGCGATCACCTACACGCCGCGGAGCCGTTCCCGGAAGTAAAGGTTACATGTCGGCAAGCGCGTCCGCAGACAGGAGAGCGCAGCGTCCATGAGAGACAGTGTACAGAGTGCCTAGCAGCGCCTACAGACACCCGCCGGCTCCCTGCACGCTTCCTCCCTAGAGTGACGTCAGCCAATCAGAAGCCGCAGCTGCAGAATGTGACCCGTTCCTGGCTTCTCGCTCATAATCTCCAGTGAGGAACCAATCAGGAAGCTCGCGGACGCTTGTGACCACGACCGGCAGCCAATCAGCGTGCGGGTCACCGTGACTCTAGGTGGCTGTGACGCTCCCGTCCTCCCGTCTATACTCTTCATTGCTCCGTCATGTCGGCGGTTCCGTGTTCGGCCGCCTCGTCCTCCGGGCCGGTCCCGGGAATGTCCATGTTCCGCTGGCTGGAGGTGCTGGAGAAGGAGTTTGATAAGGCGTTCGTGGACGTTGACCTATTGCTGGGCGAGATAGACCCGGACCAGGCCGACATCACGTATGAGGGCAGGCAGAAGATGACCAGCCTGAGCTCGTGCTTCGCCCAGCTGTGCCACAAAGCGCAGACCGTCAGCCAGATCAACCACAAGCTGGAGGTGAGGGCACTGTGCACACCTGTGCGGCTTATTGCTGCTCTCACATCCCCCTGAGCCTCTGCTCTTACTATGGGCAACCCCTTCCTTTAGTATTAGTGCATAGGAAGGTTCTCTGTATTATGGGGGGGTCTATCTTTTTTATCTCTCTGCATATATAGCGGTATGTTACAGGTATCCATTAGTAGTGGCGTAGCTACCATGGAGGCAGACCATGCCACTGCTATGGGGCCCTGTGGCTGGCTCCTCCAGTAGACAGGGCCCCCAGAGCCGCCATTATGTCAGAGCATGTCTCCCAGGTGATGCAAATTTCTCTTCACCCAAAATCGCTGCTTGTAGTTGAATTTGGCGCTGTGATTGACAGAGTGAGCAGCCATTGGCTCCCCATCCTGCCAATCACTCTTGTGCCCGCAGGCAGCACAGGGCCTCCAGCTACAAGATGCACAAGTGACGCCACAGAGCCCGCGCAGAGCAAGGAGAGAAGACACTAGAGAGTCACGAGGGAAGATTGCAGAGCCAGGGGATTATGGCTTTTTAAAAATTTAAGAAATAATGACCCAGTTACAAGGGGAAATGCCTACCATGGGGGGCACCATCTACTGGGGGCCCAGGCGTTTCTAGTTACGCCTGGTCCATTGGTGTCCTGCCCTAAACTGGCTGTTGATGTATATTGTGGTGTACTGCATTGGGGGACGTAGACCACTACTACTAATGCTGTGTTTGCATGGAGCGATAATTCGCCCGATTGAACGTTTTCGAAGTAACAATTTTTCTTTTTTTTTTTTATAACTATCAGCGTCTAGACGGAACGATATATCGTACGGAAAAATCTTTTGCGATCGCTTAAGCCTATCTCACACATAGGTTAAATCGGTGAACGACTGTTTACACGGAACGATCTGCGAATTTTTTGCGAACGACGATTTAAGAACGTGTTGTAAGATCAAAATGAACGATTTCTCCCTCGTCGTTTAATTGTTCGCTGCATTTACACGTACGATTATCGTTCGAATGACCTAACCTGTTGGGGGCCACGAGGGCTGGAATTGAGAAGCGCTGGCCTAGAGTCAGGTGGTGACTAGAGATGAGTGCAGCTTAAAGGGGTTGTCCAGTGAAAATCTTTTCTTTTCAGATCAACTGATATCACAAAGTTATATAGATTTGTAATTTACTTCTATTAAAAAAAATGACAAGTCTTCCCATACTTATCAGCTGCTGTATGTCATGCAGGAAATGTTTTATTTTCAGTCTGACACAGTGCTCTCTGCTGACATCTCTGGCCGAGACAGGAACTTTGCCTCGGTTTTGTATGAATCCCCATAAAAAAACCTCTCCTGCTCTGGACAGTTCCTGTCTCGGCCAGAGATGTCAGCAGAGAGCACTGTGTCAGACTGAAAATAAAAACATTTCCTGCATGACATATAGTAGCTAATAAGTATGGGAAGACTTGAGATTTTTTTAATAGAAGTAAATTACAAACTTTCTGACACCATTTGATTTGAAAGAAAAAGAATTTTGCTGGACAACCCCTTTAAAGGGAACCAATCACCAGAAAAAAGCATATAGAGCTTTTGAAATGTGCTGTTAGAGCACACAGCACACTTGCCACACGTGTTTTCATAGCCTCCGTGCCTTGCCGGTGTAAGCCGCAAAGTAACTTTATAAAACTGGCGCCCCGTATGCTAATTACCTGAGGTAGTCATCTGGGCGGTGTGCTGCTAGCAGGTAGTCACGGTCCCCTGGGCGTTCTTCTGCTGTAATCACGCCCCTCTGAGCGTGATTCAAATGGCCGAGTAGCTGTGACTTTCTGATGCCGGACGCCGTCGCGCATGCGCAGTACAGCTGCTTCCATTCCGGCTGTACTGCGCCTGTGCAGAATAGCCTCGAATAGCCTGTGAGCTGGAGTTCGTGGCTATTCTGTACAGGCGCAGTTCAGCCGGAATGGAAGCGGCTGCACTGCGCATGCGCGGCGGCGTCCGGCATCAGTACGTAAGCGTGCCGACCTCGGGCACGGTGCGCTCCCGAGTGACGCCACAGCTACTCTGCCATTTGAATCACGCCCAGAGGGGCGTGATTACAGCGGAAGAACGCCCAGGGGACCGTGACTACCTGCTAGCCGCACACCGCCCAGGTGACTACCTCAGGTAATTAGCATACAGGGCGCCAGTTTTATAAAGTTACTTTGCGGCTTACACCGGGAAGGCACGGAGGCTATGAAAACACGTGTGTGTGTGTGTGTGCTGTGTGCTCTAACAGCACATTTCAAAAGCTCTATGCTTTTTTCCGGTGATTGGTTCCCTTTAAGTTGCGCTCATCTGTACTAGAGACTCTATTTGGATCATATATGCTCATTTAAAGGGGCTCAGTAGTGCAGCAGGCCATGCTATTGAGCCCTATTATATTAGCATATATGGCCTGAGCTCAATAAATGACTCTGTTTTGTTCCACTGATGTGAATGGCGCCCATTGCAGGACAGCACAATATGAGTCGGCATCCTGTTCTTGGCGGGATGCCCATGAATACCTGTGATGTACTGCTATAACCGTGTGTGCCTAGCCTTATGCACAAGTCATTGTCTGCAGCTTCTAAGCTTAAAGGGAAACTATCAGCAAGTTAGAGGTATCTAACATGCTAAAATCTCCCTTTTAGATACTGAATGCTGAGGATGAAGGTACATTCATCCTCAGTCCTGTTTGTGTTTCTGTGCGGTTTGTAGTTTAATCCCTACGCTAATAAGGCTGTTTGCGCACAGAGGGTGGGATCACCACTCCCCCAAGTGCACCGATCCACCCCTTCTAATGAACATCAGTGGGTTGGTCGGATCGGTACACTAAGGGCAGTAGTCTAGGGTCTAGAGATTAAACTACAAAATGCACTGAGAGGGTGCAAGGATGAAAGTAAGAACCCTGACGTGATTATAGTGTGCCTGGAGTGTAAGCCCGCAGCTACGAGCCCTGGGCCCCTATGGCTGTATCCTCTATCAGGCTCAGACGGACCCAAGCATGCTCCAGGTACACTCATCTCTAATGGCAATCCAACACAGTCCGAGAGGTTATAACATGCTGCACTCATATATATATTTTATTCACTGTCAAGGTTACCGACCACTACTCTAGTCTAAGCAGTAATCTGGCTGGTGTATATAGCTATACTGTGTGTCTATCTAATCTATCATATCTTTTGTTTTATAAGACGCACTTTTTAGAAACAAGATATCTTGCTAAAAAGTGCTTGTGTCTTATACTCCGGAGACAGGGTGGCTCAACAGTGTCAGACTGCCCTGACTCCTTCCCTGATGGCCGTGCACTGTGCTTGATTCAGCCCTGTGCCCGGCTGCTGGATGAGCTGTGCAGCTACTGATAGCGCACAGCCCTCTCCCTCCTCCTCACAGACACTGATCAGTGAGGGCATTGCTGCATGTAATACCCCTGGGGAGCTGAAGGACCTGCAGTGATGTCAGTCATGTGATTAGTCAGTGACTAGATATGAGCGAACCTCCAGCATGCTCGAGTCAATCCGAACCCGAACTTTCGGCATTTGATTAGCAGTGACTGCTGAAGTTGGATAAAGCCCTAAGGCTATGTGGAAAACATGGATATAGTCATTGGCTGTATCTACGTTTTCCAGACAACCTTAGAGCTTTATCCAAGTTCAGCAGCCACCGCTAATCAAATACCGAACGTTCGGGTTCGGATCGACTCGAACCCGAACGTGGTACGCTCATCTCTATCAGTGACATCTCTGAAGGTCCTTCAACTACTGTTCTGGGTGTTTACTACTTTGTAAGAAAGTACAATGCGTATTTAATGTAAATGTAATCAGGAACATCACTTTAAGATTTTTACCGCGGCCTGGTTCCCGCACCCTGCGCTGGTTATTGCGGCCCGGTCTGAAGCACTGGAGTGCGACAAAACCCCCTTCCCTTCTGTCAGGTGGCTCTATTGATTCTAATGGAGCCGTGTCACATGGGGAGGGCAGAGCGTCACATTGAGGGCAGGCGGGCCCAACTTCAGTGCTTCAGGTCGGCTAGTGCCTGGAAACTGAGCCGCGGTTCAAAAAAAGGACAGCGGTACTGGCATCCCCACGCCGTCGCCAGTCTATTGATGTAAAAATCTTAACGCGATATGGGGTGCGTGATGGTGGGGGGGTTATTTAAGGTCTTGATTAATTCCTATATATAAATAAAATCTTTTAGTAGCCCATCCATAATACCAGTAAACAGTGGCACCAGCTGCATGCGCTTATGGAGCTTATTTAGCTTTTGGCACCGTCCACTAGTTTAATGGCTGGAATACTTTCTCATGCCTGTTTTTATATACCAACACACTTAGGGCCCTATTACACAGGGTAATAGTCTGCCGATTTAACAGATTATTGCTCCGTGTAATAAAGACAACAATCGTCGGCCGATCATGTCTTTTGGTCCAGACTAAAAATCATCGGCTGAAGACTGCCGACGGCTAATGACTCTCTGAAGTCTCAGCCTGTCACAGGACAGCTCCGCCAGTGACTGGCTCTGTTTCACCATCAGGCAGAAGTGAGGAGAACATTGGGAACGTGGACAGGTATGTATATACTTTAAAGCAAGGGCTGTACAGACATTGCTAACCATATATATAATATACATATACACAGCCCTTGCTGCACGATTATCGAGAAGTGCAATAGGCTCAGTAATTTTTGGTTTTAAAGTGACACTGTCACCCCCTTTTTGCATTATGACTTCTCTATACAGGGGTAAAGGGTAAATTTAGCCGTTTTCATACCTTATTTTAGATCATACGTCATGGTGCTTGTTCCAGTAAAAAGTAATCTTTTATCATCTGTGGATTGTGCTACCTGGGCGAGGCTTTGTGGCCGCAGCGCCACTTAGCCAACACACATCGCCACCGTAGCCCCTCCCCTCTGTGATGACATTGGCGCATTGGCCGGCCCATCTCAGTGGCCTCTGAGGGGGTGGGGCCTTTGTGGCAATGACTTCAGAGGGGCGGGGCTACAGTGGTGATGTGGGCAGGGCTAAGCGGTGCTGGGGTCGTCAAGCCCCGCACAGGGAGCACAATCGGCAGATGATAAAAGATCGCTTTTTACTGGGACAAGCACCATGGTGTATGATATAAAATAACGTATTAAAACTGCAAGATTACCCATTACACCTGTGTACAGAAGTCATAATGCAAAAAGGGGGGGACAGTGTCACTTTAAAAATCTGTCAGATAAATCTCTTTGTAAAGGCACCATATCATTTGCACACACTTCCCACAACAGCTGTAAGCTGTTACGGCACACTTTCTCATACCCACTTGCTGTTGTGGTTACTTAATCATTTGATTTTGCACACCCCCTTATACTTGCTCTTTCACACCCATGTTTGCACACTCGTATTCAGACTCACGTTTTCCTGTAAGCCTTTTAAACACTAACTTTCACACACCTGCTTTGTCATTATGGGTGAGATGGCAGAGAGATGGCCGTATACTCAGAAGCTGCCACTAATATCTCCACATCAGAGAGACTCGGCTTGTTAAACAAAAACTGATTCATCTATATCATAAAAATCAAAGTCTGTCTGTCCTTCTGTCTGTCTGTCTGTCTGTCCTCTATAGACTTCCAAACGCCTGAACCGTTTGACCCCAAATTTGGCACACAGATACATTGGGTGCCCGGGAAGGTTATTGCGAAGGTCCCGTCCCCGCCAGATGTACAGGAGGGGAGGGGGAGGGGGAAGAGCGCCCCACAGAGATGAATGGGAAAATCTCCTCACTGCAAACACAGGTGATATAATTAGCTGCAGCAGACACGGCAGTTGGAGCCTTAGCAACCAATAGGATTACTGCTTTCATTTTCACAGGGAGCAATGGTTGCTAGGGAAGCTGCCTCACAACATCCACAGTAATAACTGGTAGACCCCCTACTCCATCTATACAGTACATGTATATACAGGGCCCCCTACTCCATCTATACAGTACAGGTATACAGGACCTCCTACTCCATCTATACAGTGCATGTATATACAGGGCCCCCTACTCCATCTATACAGTACATGTATAAACAGGACCCCCTACTCCATCTATACAGTACATGTATATACAGGGCCCCCTACTCCATCCATACAGAACATGTATATACAGGGCCCCCTACTCCATCTATACAGTACATGTATATACAGGACCCCCTACTCCATCTATACAGTACATGTATATACAGGGCCCCCTACTCCATCCATACAGTACATGTATATACAGGACCCCCTACTCCATCTATACAGTACATGTGTATATACAGGACCTCCTACTCCATCTATACAGTACATGTATATACAGGGCACTACAGGTATACCAAACTGTGACTGGGTAACACTGCCACACCAGACCTGACCAATACCGCCATACTGACTGGATAACACTGTCATACCAGACCTGACCAATACCGCTATACTGTGACTGGATAACACTGTCATACCAGACCTGACCAATACCGCCATACTGTGACTGGATAACACTGCCATACCAGACCTGACCAATACCGGCAAACTGTGACTGGGTAACACCGGCACACCAGACCTGACCAATACCGCCACACTGTGACTGGATAACACCATCATATCAGACCTGACCAATACTGCCATACTGTGACTAGATAACACCGCTATACCAGACATGACCAATACCGACACACTGTGACTGGATAACACTGCCATACAGGTAAATACAACCCTGCAGGTATACAGGACACTACAGGTATACAGGACCCCAAAACTATACACTACAGGTGCACGGGACCTCCACAAAACTATATACTACAGGTATACAGGACCTCCACCAACTATATACGTCAGGTATACAGGACCTCCACCAACTATATACGTCTGGTATACAGGACCTCCACCAACTATATACGTCAGGTATACAGGACCTCCACCAACTATAAACTACAGGTATATAGGACCCCAAACTATACACTACAGGTATACAGGACCTCAAAACTATACACTACAGGTATACAGGACCTACACCAACTCTATAATACAGGTATACAGCACCTTCACCAACTCTATAATACAGGTATACAGCACCTTCACCAACTCTATACTACAAGTATACATGACCCCAAAGCTATATACTACAGGTATACAGGAACTCCACCAGCTATATACTACAGGTATATAGGACACCAAACTATACACTACAGGTATACAAGACCTCCACCAATTATACACTACAGGTATCCAGGACCCTCAAACTATAAACTACAGGTATACAAGACCTCCACCAACTATACATTACAGGTATACAGCACCAACTATATACTACAGGTATACAGGACCCCTGAACTATACAGTACAGGTATACAGGACCTTCACCAACTGTACACTGCAGGTATACAGGACCCCCCTCAACTATACACTACAGGTATACAGCCCCCCCTCAACTTCACACTACAGGTATACAGGACCCCCCCAACTATACACTATAGGTATATAGCCCCCCCCCCAACTATGCACTACAGATATGTGTGACCCCTAAAAACTATACATTGTGGGTATACAGAAGCCCTCCAACTATGCACTACAGGTATACACTAATTCCACTGATTAACTCAGATGAAACAATACCTTTAGCTTTGCCTCCTGGGCACCTTAGAACAAATCTAATTAACACACTGACACTTTATACCCCGGCAGCGCCGGGTACATTTTCTAGTTTAGAATAAAAAGGCTAATATAATAGCAGATACAATGGATGATACAGTGGTATACACTAAACAACATTAGCTGGGTTTAAATGCATGTTTGACCCCAGACATGCCCCCTAGTGGGTGGGGCAAAAGATTGTAGACATAAACACCAATGTAACTCATAAACATATTGTATAAAGTAAAACTCATTGGGTAAATACTGTAATACAGATAATGTTAAAGGGGTCCTTTTTTATTTTTGTTTTTTGCAGATACATTGCTTTAATAAAGTTATATCACTTTAAAATGTATTCTCCCCCCCCCCCCCCCCCTTCCTTATTTCTGTGGCAGCAGTAAGGGGCAACACAGGCTTCTCTGCTGCCACCAATATTTATGTTGTGAACTGCAGGGCTGTCAAAGCGGCACAGCGCTATACAGAGCAGGGTCTTTTGTCTCCCCTGTGTACTGTAAATTTATATTAAGATAAACAGTACCCAAAGGGGGAGGCTGCCCGCTATTATTACGGCACTAGCTACAACCAGCAATCTTCCTTTTTTTCCTCTCTAATTTTCCACATTACAATTTTATATTGTAACGTTATCCTGAATTCTTGAAATTTCCATTCTGGCCACTAGGCTCAAAGTGTCCCTGTCGTTCCAAAAAACTTTTGACATGTCAGATGTTTTTATTGGTCCGGTTCTGAGTGTTCAGACCTGTACTGATTGTGAGAACGAGCTGAGAAGAGAGTGGTGATTCGTACTCGTAATGAAAATCTATGGAGCCCGACTCTTTCACTGACAGAGCGGATAGCGGACCAGAAGGCAGCATAGTCTTCTCCTGGCTCATTCTCACGATTGGTACTGGTGTGAACACTTGGACCCAGACTAATCAAAACTTTTCATACATCTCTCTGGTGTAACACAACAGTTGGAATCTTAACAGCAGGAATCCGATCCGTCTGGTGGAGAGTAGACAGGTGGAGCCGTATGATTGGTATTCTAAATTTACCAACAAGTAGACATCAAAATAGGTAGAGTTCAACAGCATCTAGCATAGAGATTGATCTTCTAATGAGCTTTTGGGCCCTATTCCACCAGACGATTATCGTTAAATTGTTCGAATCTAAATGATCGTTCGGTTGAAATGCAGTTAACGATTAACGACCGAAACGAGAAATCGCTTTATAGGACCAGGACCTATTTTTATCGTTGCTCGTTCGCAAATCGTTTGCATTGAATAAGACATCGTTTGGTCGTTCGCAATAGCGAAGAAAAAACTATCGCTATTACGATCATAAGTAACTATTATCGTTCCATGGAAATGAGTGAAAGCTTTCAGGTCATTCAAATAGCGGTCGTTTGAGATTGTTAATCGTTAACGATTATGCAAACGATAATCGTCCGGTGGAATAGGGCCCTTATTCTATATCCAGGACAAACAGTGATGTTTCAGCCAGCAAGCATACTGTATGCCTGACAAAGACCAACTGCAGGTTGAAATGTCGCTGTTTGTCCTGTATCTATATAATAAAAATCAAAGTCTGTCCCAAATAGACTTCCAAACGCCTGAACCGTTTGACCCCAAATTTGGCACACAGATACATTGGGTGCCCTGGAAGGTTTTAGCGAAGGTCCCGTCCCTGCCAGATGTACAGGAGGGGAGGGGGAGGGGGAAGAGCGGCGCCCCATAGAGATGAATGGGAAAATCTCCTCACTGCAAACACAGGTGATATAATTAGCTGCAGCAGACACGGCAGTTGGAGCCTTAGCAACCAATAGGATTACTGCTTTCATTTTAACAGGGAGCAATGGTTGCTAGGGAAGCTGCCTCACAACATCCACAGTAATAAATGGTAGACCCCCTACTCCATCTATACAGTACATGTATATACAGGACCCCCTACTCCATCTATACAGTACATGTATATACAGGACCCCCTACTCCATCTATACAGTACATGCATATACAGGACCCCCTACTCCATCTATACAGTACATGTATATACAGGACCCCCTACTCCATCTATACAGTACATGTATATACAGGACCCCCTACTCCATCTATACAGTACATGCATATACAGGACCCCCTACTCCATCTATACAGTACATGCATATACAGGACCCCCTACTCCATCTATACCGTACATGCATATACAGGACCCCCTACTCCATCTATACCGTACATGCATATACAGGACCCCCTACTCCATCTATACCGTACATGCATATACAGGACCCCCTACTCCATCTATACCGTACATGCATATACAGGACCCCCTACTCCATCTATACCGTACATGCATATACAGGACCCCCTACTCCATCTATACCGTACATGCATATACAGGACCCCCTACTCCATCTATACCGTACATGCATATACAGGACCCCCTACTCCATCTATACCGTACATGCATATACAGGACCCCCTACTCCATCTATACCGTACATGCATATACAGGACCCCCTACTCCATCTATACCGTACATGCATATACAGGTATAGCAAACTGTGACTGGAAAACACTGCCACACCACACCTGACCAAAGATTTTATGGCAAGTCTGAATGGGAGGGTACTGCCCCTCTGCAAGGTGCTACCCTACGCACCAGACCATGGGTGCCTAATGGTAAATACGACCCTGCAGGTATACAGAACACTACAGGTATACAGGACCCCAAAGTTATACACTACAAGTGCACGGGACCTCCACCAACTATATACTACAGGTATACAGGACCCCAAACTATACACTACAGGTATACAGGAACTCCACCAACTATATAGGACCCCAAACTATACACTACAGGTATACAGGACCTATACCAACTCTATACTACAGGTATACAGCACCTTCACCAACTCTTTACTACAGGTATACAGGACCCCAAAGCTATATACTACAGGTATACAGGAACTCCTCCAGCTATATATTACAGGTATATAGGACCCCAAACTATACACTACAGGTATACAGGACCTCCACCAACTGTACACTGCAGGTATACAGGACCTCCCTCAACTACACACTACAGGTATACAGGACCCCCCCAACTATACACTATATGTATACAGCCCCCCCAACTATGCACTACAGATATGCGAGACCCCTAAAAACTATACATTGTGGGTATACAGAACCCCTCCAACTATGCACTACAGCTATACACTAATTCCACTGATTAACTTAGATGAAACAATACCTTTAGCTTTGCCTCCTGGGCACCTTAGAACAAATCTAATTAACACACTGACACTTTATACCCGGGCAGTGCTGGGTACATTTTCTAGTATACAATAAAGCTCATTTGGAGATCAATCTCTCTACTGGATGCTGTTGAACATTCCCTGGGAGTGGTGCACACTGCTGCCGTTCTCTCCCCAGCTATATCATGGCAGGTCTCTGCAGTAAGACTCACTGCGATCAATAACTTTTGGCATGTCTGATGACATTTTATAATGTCAGTGTCTCTTTAAAGCGTAACTGTCATTTCAGGGCCATTTTTCTGAAAACATTAAATATCAACAGTACAAGCGATTTTAAGAAACTCTGTAATAGGTTTTATGTACTAAAAGAGTTTCCTTCTGGACTGAAAAAGCAATCTCCCAGCCTCCCCCCTCACATCAAATGAAGCAGGATTTCTGTCTCCATTATGTGGCTATGGAGAGGGGAGGGGCTGTTAGGAGTGACTGAGCACGGAGCAGTCCTGCACAGCACAACACCCTGCAATCTTCTCTCAGTACGTTCATAGATAAGCACTGACCTCTCTGACCCCAGAATCCTGCGGTTTAGGTGCCCGGAAAGTCTACAAACAGCTGACCTTCATGTCACCTCTTCCTGCTCCCTCATCTCCCTCAGCCCCTCCCCCCTTCATAGGCTTACAATGGAGAGAGCAGAACCCGTCTTCACTGGCTTCTCTGTAATGAAGACGTGTTTGCCTGATAATGCACAGATAAGAAGTCAAGGGGGGAGGCTGGGAGATTGCTTCTTGAGTACAGAAGGAGGCTTTTTTGGCTGATGAAACCTATTACAGAGTTTCTTAAAAACGCTTATACTACTGATTTCTGCAATAAAAAAAAAACATGACAGTTACGCTTTAAAACTAAACGGAGACTTGCTGCTCTGTACAGAACATTTCCCAGCAATGCCCTTATACCCAGAGAGGAGCACAGTGACAGGTGACACCAGTATATAGATAATAGAGGTATACACAATATGTTGCTCACCACTCGGCGTCTCTGTAGAATGACCTCTATAAAGGTCACTGAGCACACCCAGCAGCCTGTTATTCATCTTAGTGGAACAGGTCCGGTCTGTTTCCTATGGTCCATGAGGTTTGCAGTAAAGCATATTTGTAAATGCTGTCTGATCGGTAAAACCATTCTAGGTGATACATTCCCTTTAAAGGGGTATCCCTGTCACCTACACTTATGGGTATTTCCAGATAGATTTGAGATGGGGTATTGTTTTGGTCAGTCACTTTCCTCCCACTAGATTTCCAGACAGCGGAGCTGTTCTCTGCTGGACAGGTTTTTCTTGAAGGTTAATATGTTACCTGACTCTGTAGGAACACACCTAGCAGATTACCAAGATCTGATCCTGTTCCTTGAGAAACAAAGATTTTACAGGAAGATACAATACATACAGTACCTCCATATCAAGAATAACAGACAGGTTTTTTTTGTATTTGTTTCTTCTTATTGAGAACATGTAATAATATTTAGAAGGCAGATACAGTGTTTAACATAGAGCCATTGGTTATCAGAGAATTCTTTCTTCATTTGTATGTCCAATCCTAGCATATCCCAAGGGCTGCAGTCAGTAATGCTGGGAGTTGTAAGGTTTGAAGGTACAACTCCCAGAATGTAGGGTATGCAGCGTGTGTAGTTTGACTGGAATTCGTAGTTCTTTAGTGGTTTAATGTGTGGAAGTGGCCCCAGAACAACAGTGCGGTTACATGCAATGACCCACAAGGGGACATTTTCTCTGATCGGAGTGGTTCACTTTTCCTGTTCTTCTCTACCTGGAGTGGACCATTGTGAAGACTTCTACTGGCGTAGCTCCTCACTCCAGCATCCTCCTTGCTGCTATTCAAACTCCCCACCTATGTTGCCTCGCGCAGTAACAGTTCCTACTTTGTTCCCTCCATATAATATTTGGGCACTCAAATAGCTAGGCCCCTCTGTGCCCTTATATCTTACACGGGCCCTCACATGGTACCTAAACCACCTCTAGAGCCCCATATAGTAGTAAGGCTCATCCTTGTCCCCATAGAACTCAGGCACTTTAAGGTCTCTCTCTGCAGGTAACACCCCCCCCCCCCCCCCACCATGCAGCCATAGTCCTTCATGTCAGCTAGCCAATTTACCTGATCAGAAATCTAATGATTGCTTATGATAGTTCTCTAGGGGGACTTAAAAACGGCACAAAAAGGTAAAAAAAATATAAGTTAAAAAATAGGAAAAAACTCTCCCATGATAACTTGAAATCATTCTCCTCTCCTTTACTATTTTCCATATTAAAAGTATAAAGTTTTGTGGAGTTGTTTGAAATATTAAAATGTTATTGATCCTGCACTGTGAATGTTGTAAAAAAAAAGTGATTGAAAACTCCTATCTATACCAAAATGGTAAAGATAAAAGATTATGTGGCCAGAATGAGCCACCAAACAGCTCTGTAGACTTAAAAATAAACAATTTATAGGGTCAGAATATGAAGGTGTTTAAGCAATAAAAAAAGCCAGCTGTGTCTCCTTATTAAATACCTGTTTTCCTGTGTGTTTTTTTTTTTTTTTCTTCTTTAAAGGCCCAGCTTGTTGACATGAAATCTGAGCTGACGGAGACTCAAGCTGAGAAAGCAGTATTGGAGAAAGAGGTTCATGACCAGTTGCTACAGCTCCATGCTGTACAGTTGCAGTTACATGCCAAGACGGGCCAGAATGTGGACTCTGGTGCAATCAAAGCCAAACTGGTAAGTACAAGCTGTACTGATATGCTCCTGCAGCTCAAAGAGACTGTCAGGTTTATGCTGTCCTTTCTGAGGGCTGCTTAAACTAGTGACGGGGACGAGAGGAACAGAAAGCATTCTTTAGATTGTGCTGTGCAGCTGATTTAGAAAAATCATTACGATTGATGAGGATTCTGAGCTCCGAAGACTAGTTTTCTACATTATGTGCATTATGTGAAGGCAGATTTTCTGACTTGTGCTAGTTGAAAAAAAACAGACTAAACACAGGAATTCCGGCCAGTACAGAGATTCGCGGCTCAATGTGTCTGTCAGTCACCTGACTGCCTTCTCTCTGTGAGCGCTCAGATGGCCTGGGATACACTGGACTTCCTGTTTTCTGACTGTTTACTGTTTTTTTGAGAGAGTCAGAAAACAAAGTGCCGTGTTTTCCGTGATAAAAATAATAATAATGTAAATTGCAAACTTTCTTTATATCACATCTACTGTTGATTTAGATTTTAAAAGTTATAACGACAGTGACACTTTAAGCTCTTACGGTAAAGCAACCTTTACCTTTCTTGGAGCTGATGGTAACTGGCAAACTTATAAAATCACCATTTTTTTTTTTTCTCAAGCAAGTGTAAAGGAGACAGAGCAAAACTGCACAAGTGCCACAACCTGGCATTCTTCCTTTTCCTTTACTTCTGGCCCCTCTATGTGACGTACAGGGCTCTAGAGGTCAGTCAATGAGGGGCAAGAGGTGAGGGCAAGCAAGGAGCTGTGCCAGGCAGTGGCACTGAATATGATTGGTACCACCTCCTTGACACTTGGCTGAGATCTATAAAGGAGAATTTTGGCAACCACCGTCGACTCCAGAAAAGGTACAACTTTCTTTTATACTCTAACAGCTATTAAACAGTGCCTGCAGCTCCTGGCAGCAAATACAGATTTTTTTTTTTTTTAATTGAGGTTATCCTAAATTATAGAAACATAGAAGATTGCTGACAAAAAAGACCTCCTGGCACAAGCCCCCTTTCCCAAAGGGAAAAAAAAGTGTGTACACACACGCTGAGGACAGTATCACTATAAAACTACTTGTAAAACACAGGTGTAGGTACCCGACCTAATCAGAATTCTCTCCCTGGACATTATTTATTATAGAACCTGTTTTTGTATGTCAGCCCTGCCCGACTTAATTTCTGGTATAGTAAATCCTACAGTGTATTTTAGAAGTCTTCCTAGGCCTCTGCTATGTTTCTGAGGATTCATGGTAAACAGTGACTCGATTTTCAGAATAGATCATAAATTTTAGATCGGTGGGGGAGTCGCACTTTATTGGTGGCACGGCAAGTACAGCCGCAAAAAAAAAAAGTACAGTGTGTACTAGTACAAACCCAATAATACTGTAAGTACTGGGGGTGAGGCAGTGTACTCCGCATGCAGCTGATGGGCTCGGGTCTGTTTGTTGACACCCCCATAAATCTAATACATTTTTAAGGGTTTTCTAGGATTTTTAAAAATTTCTTTTTCTTAATACTCTATCTAAACCTAATGGCTATTCTAACAAATGTCTTTCTTCTTGCTCTAAGTCTGTCCCTAGTATGGAAGTACTGGTGAGTATTGCATGATTATGTGATTCACTGTCATTTATTTTTATTTAGTTTAGTATTTTTTATTTTTCAGAAGCTGTCAAAACTATTTAAAAGCCTATAAAAGATATAGCAGATATTCTAGTGTTGGTGCATAAGTATCACAACCAATGCACTGAAAAAGAACTATAGCAAAGGCAGCAGTTTACCCACCTCCTGCAATGCCCATTCACATCCTAGCTGACTGACAGCGCCAGTACTGACAGTAAATACTAGTTCTGAGGCTTCCACCCTCTTACTACTGCTTATTTAAAAAACTACAAAAATATGACGCCATCACATGGCATGAAAAAAAGTCCCCCATAGTTTAATCCTGTAGTTAACACCTTGTGATAAGGTTTATTCACTACTGAAACTAATCAATCATTGCCGTGTTGTGATTATACTAACAAAAATGAGATAGTGTCTTTCTGTTGCTTCACACTACACACTTGCGAGCATGTACATTTTTATTTGACTTTGGTTACAACCTGTCCTTTGTCATTTACTAAGTTGGGTCACTCATGCTCAGTTCAACTGCAGCCTGTCTACCAGTCTGATCTGTCCCATTAGTATTGGCACTTGGTCTTCATGCACATGCGAGCAATGGGGGAGGGTTGTGTGAAAGTATCTGAAGTGTTGGACAACATCGGGGTCTCCGTTCAGAGAGGAAACCAAAAAGTTATCAGACCCATGGGGGGAAAAAAACAGTACAGTGATTTCAATTGTTAATTGGTTAAAAACAGCACATTAATACTCCTTTACACATGTGTGTGGTACATATCATCGAATTTTGCCAACTTTGCTTCGTGGGACAACTCCTTTGTTAGGCCATGTACATGTGAGTCATCTTATAACCTACCTTCTACGTTGCTTATACTGATGGGACAGTCAGTATAACTTAGATCCATTCATACAGTATAGTTTAGGAAAGAAACCTCATGTAAAGGCAGTGTTTGTTTTACCAGTTCACTGTGCCTGTTGTTAGCTCCATGCCCTTAACAAGTATATGGTGCTTCTTTCATCTTCTATATTCGATGTTGTTGATGCAGGAAAAGGAATTGGAGGCCAACAAGAAGGAAAAGGTGAAGGAAGCACAGTTGGAGGCTGAGGTGAAGTTGCTTCGTAAAGAAAATGAGGCTCTCCGTAGACACATTGCTGTCCTCCAGGCTGAAGTTTATGGAGCAAGACTGGCTGCTAAATATTTAGATAAAGAGCTGGCTGGAAGGTAAGAGTCTACAGAATAATAGGCCCATCTGTTCTGCTACAGATATAATCAGGGCTAATACTTATTGTTGCCTTTAAAGGGGTGTTCCATTTTGGTAAAATACATGCCGAATCATCCCCCCCCCCCCTCCTGGAGGCTGACAATTCATTCCATGCATGTCATTACCTTATCTTTTTCTCCTTCCACCAGTTCTAAACTGCTGCTTTGTGCTAAAGACCTGTTCTCTCCATCTCCCTTACAAGACATCTCATGTAATACAGCTTTCCTGCTCGCTAATTATGTAATCTTTAATGCGGGAGAGTTAATCTAAGGTTAAATTACAGTGTCTGCATGGGGTGGGAGAAAAATAATAAAATGCTTAACAGACCTCAAGCCCACTCTGCGTCGCATCACCAAGCTCCTGTACCCTGCCGGATGATATTTTCTTAGGGGCACGTCATAAAAAAAGTGGGATTTAGCCCGCTCAGCCAGTCAGTAAATGCATCGATGTCCCACCCCAGTGACTGACTGGCTGAGTGGGCATCGGTCAGTCTGGGCCCTGATGTAGCAGGTGAAGAGAGATGAAGAATGTCGGCGGTGGTCAAGGAGCGGGATGTGGCACTATTTGGGCACTGGGACAGGTGAATATGCATTGCTTATTTTCCCACAAACCCCCTGCCATTTTTTTTTTTTTTTCTCAGACTGACTTCTTCTTTAACCATAAATTTCCAAACCCTGTGTGTTGTCCCTAAAATATATAGGAGGTAGGAACATATAGGAAATTTTTCATTATGAAGGGTGAGATTAAAAACCATCCTTAACGTGCCATGCAGTCACTACAATGTCTGTTCCAGGCAGTCATAGCGGGATCCTGTTGATTGCAGGCGACTCTGCACTAAACCCCCCGTGACCAATCCGCCCAAGTCCTGGTGGAGCAAATCTGTAATAGCCCCAGCCATTCAGCCTGACCAGAACTCGGGCAAAACTGAAAAAGTCGAGGGTGTTAGGTCCATTAAGTGTTAATTTAAAATTGGTGTCAATATGTGTATGTTAGGAATTAAGGAGAATATGGGGCCAAATTGTCTACAAAGGATTTTGGTGTAAAGAAATGGTCACAAGAGCCTGTTGAAAGCGTTTTCTGCATCTAAGCTTGGTATCATGATCAAGGGAGAAGAGTGGGTCATGGGCCTCCACAATGGAGGAGATAGCAGTTCTAAAATGTCAAACAGCCTGCCTGCTTTTTATGAAGCGTGAATAAGAGAGTATCCGGTGCTGATGTATACATGCCACATATTGGGCAGTTGTGTTGTGAAACTACCTTAAAGCGACTCTGTACCCACAATCTGACCCCCCAAACCCCTTGTACCTTCGGATAGCTGCTTTTAATCCAAGATCTGTCCTGGGGTCCGTTCGGCAGGGGATGCAATTTTTAATCCTACAGCGCTGTGTCTAACGGCCGGGGCTTACATTTGTATATGCATTAAGCTGGCACACCTCTCCTTCCCTCCTCAGCATTAGGAATGATCCAGGAACATTTACTGCTGCTTCAGCTTTGCACAGGTGTCTTAATGATCCAGCCCATGTTCATTATGCACAAAGCTGGGGAATAGGAAGCAATCTGCCTGGAGTATTCCTAATCATGAGGAGGTTGGGGAGGAGGGAAGAAGAGGTTGTGCCAGCCTAATGCATATACTAATGTAAGCCCTGGCTGTTAGACCCAGCGCTGCAAGTTTAAAAGTTGTTTTTAAAACAATAACTGCATCCCCTGACGAACGGACCCCAGGACAGATCTTGGATTAAAAGCAGCTATCCGAAGGTACAAGTGGTTTGGGGGGGGACAGATTGTGGGTACAGAGTCGCTTTAACTTGCTGTCCTCAAACAAAACCGCACTGGTTTGTTGCTCATGGTATAGTGTGTTGTACAGCATATGGAACATGATTCTGACTGAGAGGGAGGAGGGAGAGCATGGGAGCGGTTCTACTGGGAAGGGGGGATGTCCTCCTGTTTCTAGTATTGGATGTTGCAGAAGCCGGAGTACCTACCAGATGCACGGTCATGGGGGCTTATTATTGGGTAAATGAATCCTCCCAGGAAATCCTATTACTGATAGTTGGCCCATATAAATGGACCCCCAAGTCATACGTCATGCACTAAAGTTAAACAAGTTATAGAGGTCAGGAAACTAACTTGCTAATGCATTACAGATGAATGCCTCAGAAGTATATTCCCTCTACCGGTTGTATGCTTTGTGGTGGGAAAATGGAAAATACTCCTGTAATCTCATCCATTTACCTTAAATGACTGCTTTGTATATCTCTTTAGGGTGCAGCAGATACAGTTGCTTGGCCGTGATATGAAGGGTCCAGCTCACGACAAACTATGGAATCAACTTGAGGCTGAAATTCACCTACATAGACATAAAACAGTCATCAGAGCCTGCAGAGGGAGAAATGACTTGAAGAGACCCTTGCCTGCCCCCCCAGGACATGTAAGTTGCTTTTCCTTTTGAGCTGACCATAAAATCATTGTTAGCCGTTCGCTAATCATTTGCAGACCTTTTGCTGTGTGTACACATTGTTCATTCGTTATTATGATCATTTTGTAAACTTGTGTACAAATTATTGTTATGGCAGTTGTAACTGTTCTGTATATTATGGTGACTGATTTCAGGTTGTTGGCAATTATTACTTGGAGAAAATGAAAAATTGCTTTGTCTAAGAGGACCCTTAGCCTAGTACAGTGTAAACACCAATGATCTCTACACGTCCCCAATAAATACCAAGTACAAAGTTTTGGTCACCGCATCCGGAGTGTAAATGCATATGGTCACCTTTTAACTAACTTTTGTGGCAGAACAACCATCCTGATGTGATGGGGAGTTGTCATTTCAGCTCTGTCACCAAATTAAGCATAACTTCTACCTTTGGGCCACCACTGTAATGATGCTTTGTAGACTATGGCATAGAGAAGCATTGTGGGGGCCGGGATCTTTTACCACCTTCATCTTATTTGCTAATGGGACATATATATGTAGTTTTAGATGCTTTTAACCTCCTGACGGCTCCAGTCATTCTCTATGGGCATCGGACTCATAGCAGGTATTTTGCATACAGCGCGCGCACGGCTTCGGTCGCTGATATCTTTGCCCCAGGATCAGCTCCAGGAGCGGGACTCGCCGGAAAGGGTAAGTATACGGGGGCTGCACCGGGGGGTCGGGCGGGCTCTGTGCCCGCGTCCCCAGTGACAGGTTCCCTTTAACTGGTCATCTCAAGAGTAAAGAAGCCATGACTCAGGGCCGCCCTACAATGCCTCTGCCGGCTTCCCTATCAGTCACCCAGCTTTTAGTGATGGGCAGGGCTCAGAAAGCAGTGTATCCATAGAACGCATTTTGTATGAAATCCACACATTAAGTTTCACAATTTCTTTTCTTCCTAACCTCGCCCCCATTTGCTATGAACGATGATCAGAAATCTCTATTAACATAGCACGTCTGACTGCTATAGTGACCTACTGCTTTATATACACAGGGCCTAATAGATGTGTGCCTAAGGAATCCTTTGTACACAGATGAATGTTTCTGCTAAATGATAGGGTGGATCCTTGTATACATGCTTTAAACTTCTACTTCAAAACTAAAAATAGAAAACTATACTACATATTTCTTTAGTCTTCAAACTCCTTTCTTTGGTGTGAAATTATAAATGTAGCCTTCTGAATCAGCAGGATCCAGAATGCCTCAAGAAAAGTCAAGGCGTTGGTCCAATCAGAAAGGTCGTATTGGTGAAAGAAGATCATGAAGGACTTGGCATATCAATTACGGTGAGCAGTGTCTGCGGGTGTATTAGTAACTGGCTTTGTACACAGGATCCGTGTCAGTACAGTAGCGTGAAGATTTAAAAACTTTCAGAGTTTCCTGCATTATCCTGAATGATGATGCCAGAAACCCAGAATTCCATTCCGTAGCACAACTTCCGTATTTATGGACCACGCATGCAGTGTGGAAATGCCCCCATAGACTGGTTTTGGTTTAGGTCCCGTTAGCTGCTATTTTCACCACTTTAAGGGTACAGATCAGAGCCAGGTTTAGGTGGGTTCTTGGGCAACAAAGTAACAGCTGACGCCCTTATGTCTTAGCTTCTTCTACTCACTAGTATACTAAACATTATTGCCATAATTGATGTTTTCATCATGTTTGCTTTTTTTTTTTTTTTTTTTTTTTTTTTTTTTTTTTTTGGTGGGGGGGGGGGGTTCTCCTAATTGACAGCTCGCTCCCTAGGTTACCGACCACCCCTGTCCTCTGAGCAGTGGCCTGGTGAGTGCACTTCTGTCTTCCACTCAGATCACACACTGCCCCAAGGCTTGACTGTCCCTGGAGCCGTCTGTGATCTGAGAGGGAGACACAAAGATGCAGATCAAGTTCAGTTTCCTGCTCTCCCTTTCCCTGCAGCAGAGCTTTGCGTCAGAAAATTTGCGCACTGTGTTGGATCTAAATACTGTTCTGCAAACTATTTATACATATTGTTAAAAATATTCATCTGGATATCTATTGTTCCTACAGGGTGGAAAAGAACATGGTGTTCCTATTTTAATATCAGAAATTCACCCAGCTCAACCCGCTGATCGCTGTGGAGGCCTCCATGTCGGAGATGCCATTTTAGCCGTTAATGGCATAAATTTAAGGGATGCCAAACACAAAGAAGCAGTCACTATTCTTTCTCAACAGGTATTGTGCATTTCTATTTTGGCTCGGCATTCGGTAATATTCTTTGCCTGGATTTGATCTTGCTACAAATATTTCCTTTTAAAGAATGCATTGCTGCTAACACTGTAAGCTCCTTGTTTAACAGAAGTAGTTTTGCCTATACCTTGTGCAGTTATTAGGCATGTTATATTTTTAAAAGATTTGTTTTATTAGTGAACAACTACAGTGCTGTCAGTAAATCTAAAATGTTAATAGGTTAGGGGTCAGCAATAGAGATGAGCACAACTCCTGTATGCCAGAGTCTTATTGTTTGGCATTTGAACACCGAAGAAGTTGGATGCAGTTCTAGGGGGTCTGAGAGAACATGGATAATACAGCCTATGGCCGTATCCATGCTTTCCCAGACTTCCTAGGGCTGCATCCACCTTCAGCCACCGGTGTTCAAATGGCGAACAATCAGACTCTGGCATACAGGAGTTGTACTTCTCTCCAACAACACCAATGCCGAGTGGTTGGAGAAAGCTCCTGGGATGTTTTCTTGAGTTTTCAGTGCTTGCGGGGTTAAATCCTTATTTAGGACTAACTCTTTGTGACAAAAGTATTTGACCTGAAATGACAAGAAAATTGTCTAATCTCTGGGTTGCATAATCAATAATCAATAAATCGTGCATCGCAGCTTCACAAATAAGACCTCTAAACGTGGTACATGAGCTATCCTCTGACATGTTATGAGCAATATAGATGTACCACATTAGTAAGCGCTCCCAACATTACAGCGGTGCTTCCTGGAATTGATTGGCCACCTCACATTCTGTGTTAAGAATTTAAGCATACTAGTCATTAGTAACAAACTCTTAAAGTGTCACTGTCACTGCTGAGAGAGCAGCAAAACAGGACAATGAAGAGTTAATTTACATTCACATCAGGGGCTCTCTCCTCTGACAGTCACCACTGACCTCTCTGACCTCTGAATAGCACTGTGAATAGCTCCCCCACTGAGCAATCCTTTGTTCTTGGCTCTCAGCTGCCAGCTAATCTCTCTCCTTCCCCCTCCCCTCTTCATAGACCAGACAGATCCGACTGGTGAAAAAATTGTCGAGATTTCCTGATTTTGAGCAGTGGATGACAAAATGGAGAGGAGGGGGGACCTGGGAAAAGGCTTTTTACATGCAGATAACGGCATATTTGGCTAATAAACCCAATTACAAAGTTTCTTAAAATCGCCTGGACTATTGATTTCTGCAGAAAAAATTTTAACGACAGTGACACTTTAAATAAACCAGTTAGATGTACACAATATTCAGTGCCATACCATTTCAGGACAGTAGGTGGTAGCCTATTAATATGAGAAGACATTAGACGGAAAATGTGCAAGGTTATGAGTCTTTAGAGACCCAAAACTAAATACACTAAGAATAACGTGAAGAAAAAAAATCAGTTCGCTTACATACCAGGCCAGGGCACCAGTCCTCCATCATTTATGTCAGTGTAGAGTAGGAAATGAGTTGCCCTCACTGGTAAAAATCTTCAGCTTTATTTCTTAATCTTAAAAAATTCAGGACTGTGCAGACATGACATTAGCAGATGCCAAGATCACAATGGTGTCCCACGGCACTTACACGGACCGTGAAACAGTTGGTCACCATTGTGATCTTGGCGTCTGCTCATGTCATGTCTGCACAATGTCCTGAATTTAAGATGGATAAATAAAGCTGAAGATTTTTACCAGTGAGTGCAACTCATTTCCTACTCTACGTTGATATATTTTCAAGATCTTTTTGTCTGAGTGGGCACCTCCAGGATTTAGCTGGTTAGTACATGATACTATACAGCCCTACACCTGCTGGGACTAGTAGTGCCACCACTTTCTTGTTTTCTACCTCCATTTATGGTTTTACTAATTTTCCCAAATGGGCAAACAATGGTCATCACAATACTGTAGCACAAAAGTGCCAGGCTGGGACTGAAAAACAGTCCTATGTCAGGCTGTAATATAAGTAATAGAAGGGGGGGAAAAAAGCACAAGAGACAATGTAATTGGAGTTAACATGTGCAAAACTGTCTAAGGGCTCGTTCCCACTGAGCAAAAGCAGCTGAATTTCTGCGCTGAATCAGCGCTGAAATTTCAGCCGTTAAAATAGGTGCAGAGCTAATTTCCATTGTGTTGAATGGAAATTCTGCCCTGCAGTTCACACAGTGGAATTTCCGCACTGAACTAATCCGCTTTCCGCCAGAAGAATGAACATGTTCATTCTTCTGCTAGCGGAAGCCTATACAAATCAATGGGGCTCTGATTTTCTTTTTCAGCGCTGAATACGCGCGTATTCAGCGCGGAATACAAGCGTAATACAAGCGGAAATTACTCGCTGAATCAGCGCGGAAATGGGGAAAAGGGGGGGGAGGAGGATTCTAGTATATGTTCTGGTATAGTCTAGTTTACTCACCAAATACTCGCTGAATTTCAGCACTGAATGCATGCGGATTCAGCGCGGATTCCTCGAGTATTCCGCGCTGAATTTGTCAAGAGCTGATTAGGAGCTAAACACTTTCCTAGTAGAATACGCAGGGATTCTGCTTACATTCTGCTTATATTCTGCTCGGAATTCAGCGTCAGTTTATTTCAGGCGGAAATATTTCCTTGCGTAATCCGCTCCTTTTGCTCTGTGTGAACGTAGCCTAACAGTTAAAATATAATTACTGATAGCACACAGTGACTGCTGTAAATGAAAGAAAATAATGGCTCTTTATTTGGTCAGCCCAGAGTAAATGTAAAAATAAAATAAAATGTGACATGGAGAGAAGGGAGCTACTGCACATCACACCTATGGCTGATACTAATGCTGCTCGGCTAATTTTAAAAAAAACAATGCCAGGATGTTGGTATATAATTTGATCAAACCATACTGCCCCGTGTACCACGAGCAGGTCTCCTGGTTCACACGGGTCCCTATGCTAACTCCACACCGTGTCGGTCAGCGACTGCCAATCCCGCAAAGCGTGCACATGCAGAGAAGGGAGGCCATGGAATGTCCCTCCAACCCCCATGTCACAGGACCAAACCCAAAATGCCCCACTAATACCCAGCCGGCACCACTAAATCTCTATCCCAAAATTGTACAAAAAAAAAAAAAAAAAAAAAAAATGAAAACGTGCTTTTTTTTTTTTTTTTTTTTAATTCTAATTCCACCCCACAAGTATTTATCTATATGTATTTTAGTTCTGCATTATATCTATTGTATAGTCCTATTAAAAAGTACTACTACTCCTGCAAGAAAAAAAAAAAATTGGCCTTGAGGAGGAAGAAAAACTTAAAGGGGTTTTTAAGTTATTATTACTTTTATTTCATATTGAGGCTATCAGTCTGGTGGCATTCAGCTGTTTGGCAGAGCCCTGGTGGCCAGATCTATACTGTGAAGAGAGCCAGAAGCAGTATAAGTGTGTAGTGGTTGTGCCAGGTTACTGCTGCTTAGATCTCATTGACCCGGCACAACCACTATACAGTGAAAGGAGCAACCTGACTCCAGCCCTGTTCACAGCGAAGATCCGGGTGCTGCTCATGCTTGTTGGCAGATCAAATGATCCTTTCTACTGGTGGTTTGTCTGAGCTGCCCAGAGCCTGTTTGGGTGGGTGGATGGATTCAAGTACCCCCCTCTGTAAGTCTGCTATGCATGCAAGTCCTTACGCCGCCTTGTGGCAAGACCCCACTTTTAATGAGTACACAACTGTAATTATATCGATCTCTCTCTGCTTGGTGAGGTATGCAGCAGTCTGACATCTCTGTGGATGCATATATTTTTCTCATTTGTCTTTTAAGGGGAAACCTTTCGTGCTGCCTGAACCACAAGCATCAGGAGGTTCCCGGCAGCATCCGGCCTTAATTCATCTCTTTCCGTTTGGGTATATAAAGAGATCTATCAGTCTCGTCTGGCTGGTGAGGTATAACCACTGGAGACTTCCCTGATGACTCGTGGTTCAGGCAGCATAAAAGTCAAGACAGATTCCCTTTTTAATCTAAATGTTTTATTATGGCTAAATTTGTGACACAAAATACAGTGCAGGCAAAGGGAGTGCAGGAACATAATAAAGAATCTATACTTACCCATGCTCTTGCAGAGCTTTGTCGCCACTCCCAGACTCCTGCTGGCCTCCTGCAGCTCCCGCTACTGCAATGTGAAACTGCTTAGGCAGGCAATGACTGGGGCGGAACACCTCTGCAGTCACTGACATGCTGAGTGGGCACTTTACACTGGGCGGTGACAACACCAGAACACAGGAGAAAATGGAGACTGGAGAGAGAGATACTGCGCTGCAGGGGAACAGGGATGGTTAAGTATAGATTCTTTATTATGCTACCACACTATTTTTATTTTATATCTTTATGCCAAAATTCTCCCAGTTTCTGGTTTTCTGAAGTTATTGTTTAAAGTTACAATGATTATGCTGGAGTCAGCTAATATTGTAACTTGCAGAACAACTGTGCCTGTAAATGTATAAACCATTGCTATACTGCTTACCTATACAAAAACAATTTTTACTTTAATATTTTCCATACTGTGAGTGCATGACCCTAAACTGCTTCACATCACCATCCTGCTCCCGGTTATTTTCCAGCGAGGGGAAATTGAGTTTGAAGTAGTCTACGTTGCTCCAGAGATTGATTCAGATGATGAGAATGTGGAATATGAGGATGAGACTGGACATCGCTATCGCTTGTATCTCGATGAGTTGGAGGAAGGTGGAACTAGCCCCAGAGCAACCAGTAAAGATGGAAGTGATGATGTTAAACCGTTACGAGGTAAGTCTGATTGCTGAGGGATAACCTCAAGGAATATATTAAAGGGTATTTCTTTTTAGTTAAACTTGTAGGGCTCGTCAAGTTAAATGCGAAGTCCCATTTAAAAAAAATATAACATTCAGGAAGGCAGGGGGGTGCAGGAAAATAATAAACAAAGTATTCTTACCCATCACCGTGCCCTGTAGCAGTGGTCCCATTGACAGCCGCCAGCCACCTGCAGCTCTTCCAACTGCAGTGCTGACTACTTGGGTGATCAATTGCCTGCCCAGCAAATCCTGTCCCAGTCACTGATTGACTCGTCAGGCAATCTCTCAGACAGGCCATGACGTACCCAGATTCAAGCTGAAAATAACCGCAAGTAGTTGTCACTGGCACCCAGGAGCAGTGAAACTAAGGCACAGTGACAAGTATGTTTACATTGCTTCTTAGTTTCCCTCACCCGCCTGCCTTTTTATTACATTTATTAAGTATAAGCATGCAGTGGTGATTTCCTCATCTCAAACAATTTATTGAAAGAAAAGCCAACACCAGTAGCTGGTATATCCCAACAAACAATGCCTCGAATAACTTGTCATGTGCCCCCGATTATCAATTACAGCTTGACAATGACGTCTCTTGCTGTTCACAAGGTGATATATTGCCTGGTGAGGCATGGTGTCCCACTGTCCCCAGAACCTTAATAACCTGAGGGTTGTCCTTCAAGACCAGAGTTATGAGCCTCTGCACAGCGACACAGGTGATCCTATATGTTTTCCATGAGATTCAGGTCTGGAGAAAGTGCAGGCCACTACATGTAAGGTCCCATAGTATCCAGTAGCCATTCCCTAGTAATGTCACCTTGATGAGCTGCAGCAGTGTCCTCCATGAAGATATTAGGCGGCTGTGTTTATGTAGAGGCACCATGACTGGATTATTGATGATATTGAAGTAGTACAGGCTTATCACTGCACCATTCACAAAGTGTAGGACAGTTCTGTATTGACTAGACACACCTGCCCACACTACCACCACCAAACACCACCTAACAAGGTCCATCTTAGAGAACAGCAATGTGCTGTGCCGCATCTAAGCTTGTGGATGGCATGGAAAGCAGCACATAGAGTAAGGGGGTGACAATATCACTTTAACCTGTAAAGGTTACAGTATATTTTAGATTAATCCTGAAATATTAGCCGCAAGCCAAATATCCCTAACTTTTTGTGAGTGTGTGTAGATCGAACTAGACCACTGCGCTTAGCTCATTGTCTAGGTTAACAACCACCACTCTGCTCTATCGGCAAGAAGTGGGAAAAGAGCCACATATCCAGAGAGGGAGGCAGGTTCGCTAAATGAATGTATTTGAAAAAAATATTCAAAGCAAATCTGTAGCGGTCGCCACCCACCCCAAACTGCCAGTACCGTTCTCTAGTCGTCACCATGTCTGGTCTGCCATGTTGGGTCTGCCTTCCTCCTGGGGCTTGTATGATGGTCAAAAACAAGTTTTATTCAGGCAGCGAGTCAACGGGGTGGATAGCAGGTGGTACAGATTTGCTTTAACTTGATGAAAGTGTAATTATATTAGTTGAGATGGAAATACCCCTTTAAGTAATGAGTTTATTTTGCTGTTATTTCTCATTTCTCTCCTAGTGTTTGACCAGAAGCAGCACATTGAGGTACATGAAAATGGAGAGCTGGAGTCAACAAGCGAATCTCTTGCTGGGGACACTGCTTCCAAGTTGGCGTATTCCTCTGAATCTCTGTCATAGGAGCAGCCTCCTGCTTATGTAGAGGAAGAGACCAATACTTATTCTAGTGGATGAGATACTACAGTCCCGAGGGGGGCTGGATACTTCTGCCTCCAATGCGGTTTCCTCAGGGTTTGTCTGAGCAATTCTACTTGTGCAAAAATCTGTCATTTATCCACTAGGAGTTGTAGCCGTTGACATTGCATGTTTTTCTTTTCTTTTCTACTTCTTTTTTTGTAAGCACCAAAGCATGTCTTTTAGTTGTAACCTGAAAAGACCTCTTTTTTTTGTAACTGCTTTACACGTCTGTCGTTGGTGAAACTGGACTGATGGTGTTTACAAGACAGACCCAGAAGGGAGCTAGACAAGAGGGAGAGAGAATTGAGAAGAGCATCATTTATCCTAAACGTTGGTGAGAGTGGCCGTCCAAGTGCCAACCCGGGCCAGCACAATCATCATACCAGTGAGGGTGCGCTTGTTCTGTCATGCAGTAACAGTATCTTGCCTTCTGCAGTCCTTTTTTTTTGTATTTAAAAATTTTTCAAATAAGATTGTTAACCCGCCCATGTATGTATTTTTATTTATCCAGAGTGTAGGTGGAGTTTGACTATACAGGGTACCCATTACCTTATCCAGAGATCCTTGGATGTTTAGTAGATCAGAAAAATTAGCTAGTGTTTGGATTTTATTTCTTGATTTGCCAAAAAGAATGAATTGACTATTTTTGCTTGAAATGCATCAACATAAACCAACTTTTTATTCTTTTAAATCAACTGGTGTCGAAGTAAAATTACAAATCTAAACTTTTTATTTACAAATCTCAAGTCTTTCAGTACGTTTCAGCTGCTGTATGTCCTGCAGGAAGTGGTATACTTTTTCCAGTCTGACACAGTGCTCTTTGCTGCCACCTCTGTCTGTGACAGGAACTGTGCAGGGCAGTAGCAAATCCTGTAGAAAACCTCTCCTGGAGATTTTTAAATAGAAAGTTAGATACATTTGTAATTTACTTCTGACACCAGTGGATATGAAAGAAAACAAAAATGCCCATTTAAACAGAGCTTGTCATGATTTATGCTGTCCGAACCATGAGTCATTGGGGCGGTCTCTGGCGGCTTTCATCTGCCCTGCCAATATTAATGGATATCGCTCTCTGTTTGGGTATAGGGATAGGTCTGTCAGTCAAGTCTTCTGGTGCACAGAGAAGCAGTGGGGAAATGCCCCAATAACGCGGGCAGCATGAAAGTAATGACAGGCTTCCTTATAATAAATCCAGGATCACCTGTAGATTTCATGTGCATTCAAGCTAGGGGAGAAAGTAAATCCTTCCCTTCCTCTCATCCATCCCTCTTTTAAAACTCATTGTGTGAACCCTGCCCAACACTGCAGTAACTTATAGATCAGTGTACATAAACAGGGACTTGCCATTCTCTATCCATATATAAGAAAAGGATCCAAAATACTTCCCTCCACCCCTGCCCTGTGTTGTCCCTGTTTCTCCAGCTGCACTAAAGGCATCATGAGAAAGCCTTGGGAAGTGTATATAGTAGGTAAATTGCTATTTATAAAGATATTTAGTCTCTCCTGTTTGTGACCTGATCTTTTTTGGTGTCACTTAATCTAGGTTATGTATATGTTTAAGGCTTTTTATACTGTATATTTTTTTAGGTACCCTGTTTTTTGATTTATATTCTATTGATATATGTACGTATCTCCCCACTCACAGCCAACACAGTACTCATATGACCATGTACTGCATTTATCAATACATTCATTGTCATTTTCTTTAATAGCAGTAATAGAAAGTTTCCAGGATGTCTTTCCTTCTATCCTGGCAATGGTGGATATCCGTGTGCATTTTGTACATCATATTTTCCATGCCAAAGCGGTGCAAATGGATTTCATTCTGATACATATCCATGTCATAGCGGTATGTTTTGTACTGTCTTCTCCTTGGGACTACAGTGATTATAGGTTCCACCAAATTTAAATAAATGCACTAAATCGGTTTTGTGTTGTGTGTATTTGTGATTCTGGTCCATCACATTTGGGAACCCTGTTTTCATGATTAGCGGGGATCTCAACTGCTGAATACCAAAGGGGATCCAGCTAAAGGGATCCCTACTGATAATGAAAGCAGGTAAAACAGACTGAGCTATCCATAGGTATGCAGACAGAAGGAACTGGTTCAGTTCACTATGTAGTGGTCCACTATGTAGTGGTCTCACCTGACTGCAGCTTTGCAGCCATCCACTTGACTGGAAGTTATGCTGCAGTTACGAGTTGCCAGTGCTACACAGTGAATAGAGCCAACTTATTCTAGCTCCGTTCACTGTGTAGTATTGGGAGTTGGCACCGTGTCAATCAATGACTGTGGATTGCTGTTTTGTTGGAAAATTCCTTTTAATACCTATCCCATTGATAGATGATAAAGTAGCTATCCCAGCATTGCAACTGAAGTGGTGTTTGGTGTTTAGTTCCTGTTCTAAGTATTGCATATGTACAGAACCTACATACCATAGTTTGTATAGCTTATCATTGTCTTATCCACACCATCCCCCTGCTGATGCTAATATCCTTTATGCAACAGAACCTCATTAAATGTCGTGAAAGCCAGCCCTCCTGTTTATCCCAGGGCCTAGTGCATGGCCAGGTAGAGAAGTTCATCAAACAAATGAGAACTCCAGCAGATCGGTGTCTGGCTACATGCGCGCGAGCCTCTCATAGACTGCACTTTTTGTTTTTGTCTGTACTTAAGCCACAAGCAGCATGCAACCTGCAGTGTGAACAGAGACATAGAGGTGCTGCCAATTTTTTTTTTTTTTCTTCTGTTCCATGTTGGGGGGGGGAACTACCTCCTTGTGGCTTGCACTCCACCCATGTCCCAAGGGTTCTATAAAAAGAGATCATTTGGATCCTTTCTGCCCAGTTGTAGGCTTGTTCAGCCCAGGAGAGGCCATTGCTAGTGTGAAAATGCTAGAGTTGGGACCATGCCTCTGAGGACACCTTAACGTGGTGACATGGTACATTCTGTTTGATTAAATAGTTTGCTAAGATCCTCATTTTTTCAATATCTACATAGCAGGTTTTTTATCGTGTATACACTGAGAGGAGTATATAGGTAAGATCTTGCACCTGAGCGTTTCTGTTGCACTTTTTGTATTTTTGTCTGTACTTAAGCCACAAGCAGCATGCAACCTGCAGTGTGAACAGGGGCATAGAGGTGCTGCCAATTTTTTCTTTTTTTTTTTTCTTCTTCTATAAACTATTATGACAGGGAGGCTGGCGGAACTCTGTCACTTTTGCTCCGTGTGCACATAGCCTAAAAAAACCCAAAACTTTCCTTCATAGTAAAATACATTTGAAGTCATCGGAAAGGCATAGTTTGAGTCTTTAGACGGCACTTCTGTGTCTGTGGGTGGTGCACGTAGTAGGACAAAATCCCAGCAATACTGTAAAAGTTCAATCTCTGCACTCGCCATAAATGCTTCATCATTTTATTGTAGAAAATTCATATCCATCATAAATACAACAGGACGTTTCGGCATTAGCCTCTCAGCTGTGGCATAGTTTGGCACATTTTTAGCCTCAGTTGTTCTTACTCATAGAACATTAAACGTTATATGTCCAGTGTCCCAAACTTTTTCTACTGCTCCTTTATGAACTGAATGTGTTCACGGTGTTTGTTTCGGCACTCAAGACAACAGTGAGAGGGTAGGTAAATACATATATTTTTTATTATTTATTGAACATACTGGAGTCAATTATTATGACCACCAGCATAAGGCTTGAAATAAATCTATGTACGGCCCATGCTATGACTCGTGTACTGCCCATGTATCACTGGCTGAACACTAATCTAGAACAGGACACTGCATCTTAATTCATGATAATGCAGTGACCTCCCAAATGGCCAGAGGATGACACTGCTAAACTGCCACAGCTTTGTTAGTTCAGTAGCACAGTGCTCTGGCCATTTAGGAGTTCCCTACATTGTAAATATACAGCTGAAAAAAGGGTTGTATGAACACAGCCTTACTGTCTGATACATCTGATCACTGCTATATTACACTGCACTAGGTCCCTAGTGTATTGAGCCTGTTACATACTGTGCTGCAGATATGGCAGATCTGAGGGCCTTCACAGTGTCCCCAGCTGCCATGGAGACCCAATCAACACTGGAGATTGCACCACCCCGAAGCCGATGGGTTAGTACAGTGTAGTAGAAGCGTTACATTTCAGGTACGCGAGTGCCGGGTTTCTGCAGTCTCTGCACAAGGGGACATGCACTGACTTTTTTTTATTGTAGTCCTGCTGTGGCTTCTTAGAATAATTACCCTTAAGGTATGTTCACACTTTTCTTTTGTGTGTGAAAATACAGCTGCATTTTGATAAGGCCATAAATAATCTGTGGCCATAATTATCTAAATATGGCTGTAATATGCTTTGTGAACATAACCTTAAAAAGCTGTATTGATGGTCATTGAGGTTAAAACTAAGTATGTGCACACTGAGGATTTCCAGCAGATTCCGCTGCTCGTCCCCGCACGCTCCCGTTTTACTCTTCACCTGTGCAATAGACTCCATTCTATGGTTAGGCAGAATTTGGCAAAATGTGATTCTAAAGCAGACGTGTCAAACTCAGGCCCTTCAACTGTTGCAAAACTACAAGTCCCATCATGCCTGGACAGCCAAAGCTTTAGCTTTGGCTGTCCAGGCATGATGGGAATTGTAGTTTTAAAACAGCTGGAGGGCCTGAGTTTGACATGTCTGCTTTAGAATAAGGAAACACTGGCTAAATCACATTTAGCCAACTCCTGCTTATAAACCACATATTTAATGACAATTCAATAGCTATTTTCATTAGTTCATTTTCAGTAAATTAAAATTATTACTTTTGTCAATTTCAAATAATTTCAGTGACCATTGTGGTGCTCTGGTTCATTAGAGGAGAAGCCCAGCCAAAATGAAAGATCTGCTGCAAGCAGGGGGTGTGTGGGAACATAATAAAGAAGCTATGCTTAGCTGTCCCCAATAGCGCCGCAGCACAGGATTGCTGACCGCCACCAGGCACCTGGCTTTTCTGCAATGCTGTGGCTCGGGAATGTCTGCTCAGCCAGTCAATGTGTGGGGCAGAACACTGCTGCAGTCACTAACAGGCCTTTCCCACCGTGTGGGAAGAGACACTGGAGCCCAGGGGCAGTCAGCCTGTGATGCAGAGGAACGGGTATGTAGAGCTTGTAGAGATTCTATTACGACAGGGATTCTTCCACAGGACTGGCACATAGCTAATGTGGTACCAATATTCAAGAAGGGGTCAAGGAGTGATCCTGGAAACTACAGGCCTGTAAGTCTAACATCTTTAGTAGGTAAAGTATTTGAGGGGTTTGTAAGAGATGCTATACTGGAGTATCTTAATGAAAATAATCTTATGACACAGCACCAGCATGGATTTATGAGGGATCGGTCCTGTCAGACTAATCTGATCGGCTTCTATGAAGAGGTAAGTTATAGACTGGACCTGGGGGAGGCTGTGGATGTTGTGTATGTGGACTTTTCAAAGGCATTTGATACTGTGCCGCATGAAAGGTTGGTCTACAAAATGAGGATGCTGGGACTCGGGGAAAACGTATGCAAATGGGTAAGTAACTGGTTGTGTGATAGAAAACAGAGGGTGGTCATTGATGGAACATATTCAGATTGGGTTACTAGTGGGGTACCACAGGGGTCAGTGTTGGGTCCACTTCTTTTTAATATTTTTATTAATGATCTTGTAGAGGGGCTACAGAGTAGAATCTCCATTTTTGCAGATGATACTAAACTGGGTAAAGTAATCAGTACAGAGGAGGATAATATCATATTACAGAGGGATTTGGAGAAGCTAGAGGCTTGGGCGGAGAAATGGCAAATGAAGTTTAATGTGGATAAATGTAAGGTTATGCATTTGGGCCATAGAAATAATAAGTACAGTTATGTGCTAAATAATAACACTGGGTAAAACTACTTCCGAAAAGGACCTGGGGGTATTGGTGGACAGTAAACTCAACTTTAGTGATCAGTGCCAGGCAGCAGCTGCCAAGGCTAATAAAATAATGGGGTGCATCAAAAGAGGTATAGATGCTAAAGATGAGAACATAGTTTTGCCTCTTTATAAATCACTGGTCAGACCACACATGGAATACTGTGTACAGTTTTGGGCACCGGTATATAAGAAGGACACAGCTGAACTAGAGCGGGTGCAGAGGAGGGCAACAAAGGTCATTAAGGGAATGGGTGGGTTACAGTACCAGGACAGGTTATCACGCTTGGGGTTATTTACGCTAGAAAAAAGACGTCTTAGGGGCGATCTGATCACAATGTACAAATATATGAATGGACAGTACAGAGATTTTTGTAGTGGTCTTTTTACTCCTAGGTCTGTAACAATGACAAGGGGGCATCCTCTACGTCTATAGAGGAAAGAAGATTTCATCATCAGCATCGACGCGGGTTCTTTACTGTACGAGCGGTAAGACTGTGGAACTCTCTGCCACATGATGTTGTCATGGCTGATTCATTAAATAAGTTCAAGGGAGGCCTGGATGCTTTTCTTGAAAAATATAATATTACAAGTTATGGGCATTAGATTTCTGGTGATACGTTGATCCGGGGATTGTTCTGGTTGCCATTGCAGTCGGGGGAGGGGGGGAGTTTCTCCCTGTGGTGGGGCGTTTGTCTTCTGCCCCATAGGGGTTTTTCGCCTTCCTGGATCAACACAGTAGGATTTTCCTAGGTTGAACCTGATGGACTCTTGTCTTCTTTCAACCTTATTTACTATGTTACTATGTATATGATGTACCCGCAACAATTGCCCCCACCCCCCGCAGATTTTACATCCTGGCCAGACTCTTACGGACAGAAAAGCAACAATTCTGTCGGTGTGTAAATGCTATGTGTTTCTATCTCTTGGCTACACTAAAGCCCCTATTACACGGGGCGACTAGAGAAGCAAACTATCAGCGCTCGTTTGCTCCTCATTCCCTAGATCATCCGGGTGGCCCATAGAGCCGTGCTTCTCAATTCCAGTCCTCAGGCCTCACCAACAGGCCATGTTTTGAGGATTTCCTTAGTATGTCACAGGTGATATAATTATCCTCAGTGCATCAGGTTGTATCACAGGTGATCCTTGTATGGGAAATCCTCAAAACATGACCTGTTGGTGAGGCCCGAGGACTGGAATTGAGAAAAACTGCCATAGAGGATAGCGGCATTGCCTTCTATTACACAGAACGATTATCGGCTAAATACGGACGATAATCGTTCCGTGTAATAGGGCTTCAACTTTCTCTTTATCGCTATTTATCTCTCCACATCCATCTCTTTCTATCATAGTACACTGGTAGCTTAAAGTGGTTATCAAGCGTTAGGAAAAACATGGCCACTTTCTTCCAGAGATCTCATCACTTGTCACCAGTTCAGATTCGGTTTGCAATTAAGCTTCATTAACTTCATTGCAAATGAGTTGCAAAATCCCACCCAAGCTGGAGACAAGAGTGGTGCTGTGGAAAAACGTGGCCATGTTTTCTAATGCTGGATAACCCCTTTAAAGGGAATCGGTCACTAGGTGTATGTGGGATTAAATGAGGGCAGCATAAACGCTAAACAGATCGGTGTGTTACTTACATCATTCGGTTAAGCTGTTCTCCTAATGTGCAGAATAGAATTCTTGCCGCACCCCTACTCCTCCTGCTGCTGATTGACAGTTGACTGCCTATATAAAGTATGGATAAATAACTGCCAATCAGCAGCTGGTGGGCGGAGTTTCCTGCTTCTCATAAATATACAGGACTACTAAGCTCATGCACATGAGAGGACTACTTATTGTCCATGTTATTCAGTAAAATATCAATTAAGTGATATATCATTCTGTTCAGCTTCTCTGTTACTAGTTTATGCTGTACTGAGATAGGACAGCAGAAACTTACTGACAGTCTCTTTAATAAGTGGGTATCACGTTACAATCCTGAACAGAAAAATAAAGAGCAGCTCACCTGTGCATTGTCTTTATTACAAACAAATTACTTAACAGATTACTTAAATGTTTCCAGGAAATCCAAACATTTCCTATTATGATAACATTCAAATGGGAGAATCCATAGGAGTCTGTAGACTGGGAATGCACTTTACATAGACATCCACAGGTAATAGTGACATTGTATAAAGGGACTTGTGACAATTAAATATGTTGCTTGGAATGGGTAGATTAAAAAAACAAAACTTTTACATGAGATTAAAAAAAAAAAAAGCTAAAAACAAAAACCTCAGACCGTGTACTGAAACAAAAAGTATCTGTGGATATCTAATCCAGAATACCCGATTTGCTCCCCTCAGAATAAAATCTTTAGCTAGCTTTAGCTGGTATTTTTCACAGTGGATATTTGTGGTGAATAGTTAGGGGCTCATTTTACTGTCACAGCAGCTTATATAGAAATCATTGATTTTTTTTAGGTTGGGTTAACATTGTTTTTTCCCCTCTATGTTTAGTGTGCATGTTGGGTAAACTTGCTAAACAAACATTAGAGATGAACATGCTGGAGCACGCTCAAGTCTAATCATTCAGCATTTGAATATCGGTGGCTGAAGTTGTTAGATGCAGCCCTAGGAAGTCCTGGAAAGCATGGATACAGCCATAGGCCATAGGCTGTATCCATGTTTTCCAGGACTTCCTAGGGCTGCATCCAACTTCTTAAGCCACCGGTATTCAAATGCTGAACGCTAGGACTCATCTCTACTAAACATCTTTCTAGGGGTCCATGGAGCAGGAGCCAAGAGAATGCCTCCATCTAGCCATATACATCAGTTACACATGGCTTTACTGTTCCTACAGACAGAAAAGAACTAAGTGAATCTGTCGTTCTATGTTATGGAAGCTCAGAAACATTAAGGAGACACAGGGTACTTTTAATATAACAGTGTCAGCAGTTTGACACTTTGCATTTTTTTGCAATTCATGTTCCAAAGAGCTTTACCAAGTTCCTAAATTGCTAAAGTCTGTACATTTTCCCCACTCCCCTTGCCATTCTGTATCTGCTTGATTGACAGTCAGCTGGAAACTGATCCCCATTTCCACCTCTCATGCACCAGATGTTGAAGCAGGTCTCAGCTTTTATACGACTGTCAATCAAGCGGTAATGGGAAGGGAATCAAGGAGGCGTTAAGCACTTAAGGGGCTTGGGAAATCCTCTGACACTTTACGTTACGGAAACACAGATGGATATATGAAATGAACAGCTATCTCTTTGCCCTAAAAGCATCTAACAGTCAACAGTTTGAAATGCAAGTTGAGGATATGAGATTCACTTTAACTAGATACTATATTGGCCTATGAGTGATGAATGACATAAGCATCTGCTAAGCAAACACACCATGAGGTTTCAATAGCTTTTGATGATAGCTCTGTAAAACAGATAACAGTGGTGGCATCTCTTGGATAGATCATGAAAAGCTAAGAAGTTATCCATTGAATATTTTAGCCTATGGTTGACAGATGCAACTGCTCAGCATTTGTCACAGCGCTGGATGCTTTTCACTGTATATACAGTATGTTAAAGACCAAAACCGCTTTGTGAACCCAGCCTTATGGTGAAGAGGGCAGAATCCCTCTATTCATGGTCAGAGAAGCATGCAGAGAACTGTCCAGCTGTCCAAATAGTATGCATACAGCTGTAGGGGACTGCTCATTGACTAAGCATTTACTATACCGTATCCCTGCACTGCAATGTCAGTTACCTGAGGTTTCTCTTGTCCTTTGGTCCAGCCAAAGAATTCAATGAACAGCAAAATATGGAACTTTCCGGATTTGTTATGTAAATAAAAGGTTTAGGCAGCTATTAATGTGTAAGTATATGTGTGCATATGCCTTTTTGACAAGCCAAGCAATTCTACTTTGGGCTATTCATCATCACTGGTCACGGGATGTATTTGGGTGCTAATATAGCATAGTGCCATACACTTTCCATTGGTATTGGGTCACATAAAAAGGTGCCATCCAAAGTAGCTAGTAACTCTGCAGATGTCAAGTGTCACATAACACAATCTATGTAAGTCATAAGAAAAGCAGCTTGCAAACTGAAGAACATTTATTTGCTCTGAAACTGCTACAATGCTTCCAGCTGTATCCTGTGGACTGAACCAATACAATCTTACTGGCATATATGTAGTCCATGAGTAATTCTCATGAAATATAGGTCTAAGCTGGGTTCACATTTCTGTTGTGTACCTACAGTATATCCACTCTGCACATAAACAGATCCTTCTAATTGGATGACAAACCAACGCAAACTGAATTGAAACTAATGCAAACTGTCCACTTTTTTCCCCATTTGTAATAAAACAAACAAAAAACCCATATGCATTGCTTTGTTTCTGTTTACACATCTTTTTTTGCCAGTTCCTTTTGTAGGGGGAAAAGAAAAAAAAAAAAATGAAAAAAAAAATGGATTGGTTTTTTTAACAGAAATTTTTGTTCCCCACTTTTTTTCTGTTAAAGAAAATGGAGTGGACAAAAAAGAGATGCAAAAGGATCGAAGCAGTGGAAAAACAGCAGACTAGTAACGGAAACGTGAACCCAGCCTAACAAAGTGGATCATTGTTGATATCGGTACAGCTCACAAAATTAATAACATTGCATCAGAAGCAACAAATATCCTTAAATCAATGGTAAACATGTTAGGCTTGAAATAAAAATAAGATAAACTAGTTAGATGGAAACGTTGCGGTATGGACATTGGGGTATCCAAATGCAGCTGTCACGTGAGGAATTTACAGTATTCAAGGTATTGACAGACGACGTGACCAAGCCAGCCCTGTAGGAGGTGAATCAGGAATGATCTGGGATAACACCCCTTCTTCTATTTTGGTTTCACATTGGGCCTTGTTCCGGAGATAGACAGAGTTTACTATGTGGCCGACTATCTGCACTTGTCCCTGAAAAGATGGATTAGACAGAACTTTATTTCACCAAAAGGTGTGGATGCTAAGCTCAGAGGGGCATGAACTTGATTTATACCCGCAACATAATTCATGCCCTCTCAGCCTTATTCACAATGACTGATCCTGATTCATGCACTCTTGGCCTCATTCACTACCCCAGATTCTGATTCACGCCCTCTCAGCCTCAATCACACCCTCTAAGCCTAGGATTTATACAGATTTTTTAAAAGTTCATGCCCACCTGACTATTCAGAAAAAAGCACAGATAGTCAACTAAATAGTATCATGCCTGTATCATGGCAATGGAGAGGGTAACAAAAAAAAAAAGTGATACAATTATGGCAGCAGAAGCTACAAAAAGATATAAAGAACTCTTATTTCACTAAGTCGGCCATTTCCACCAACAGACTTGCTGATGCAGCAGGTATCTGATGAATGAAGATGAATGAGAATCGTTACTGTAAACGACCCAATTCTATGTCCATCTAAACAATCAGACCCTGTATAGCCACCTAGGGCCACACAGAGGCCACACTCCAGATCACTGTGTAATGAAGAGGTATGATGGGTTAACACTGCGTCCATCAAGTCCTGTTTTACAGGCAGTATAAATTAAAGTGACTTTTATATGTTAAACATTCACAGCGTTCAAGAATAAAGAACAATTAGAGAGCACCAGTGAAGTCAAATGTAGCAATGTCTGGGGCACACGGACTACATGTAGATCAAGCATGGCGGTCTGTGTAGAAGCTAGGTAAAAAGTCATCAAGTCTTTCTTAAATATCTTCTGTACACATTGCACGTATTTCACAAGGTAACGGGGGCTGCAGATACTGTTTTTATGTACTGTTCACCCCATGCAGCTTTTCTCCTGAACTTCATGCTAAAATTCCTAGAATATCCATGTAAACACCTTTGATCTTCAGCAGCTGTGCAGTAACATTCATGTAGAGTCTTCTCTATAGTCGGTGTCCCCGGGTGCTAGTCATAAGAGGGCAGTGATTGCAGTCTGATTTATGGGCTTTAAACAGTCCCTTGGTGATGAGTAGCCATCTGCCACTAAGGTGCAGAACTGCGGCTTCTGATAGTCTCCACTGTCCACCACGGCCCATGTACTGTGCACTTTGGGCCGGTCATATTCACACTGGTCAATGTGTATGCTGAGAGGAGTCTGGTAGTCCCCTCCACTGTTCTCTGCACTGGAAGAAATAGAGAAGCTGACAGCAGAGAATGAATGCTTGCGGTCCAGAGATACTACAGGAACGTTGTAACCTGAGTCTGGTGAGAAGGTGTGGTCCTTCATTATGTGACGCTCAATGATAGGGGTGGCATACTCTGGCTCGGGATAAGTGAGAGGCAGTGCATACTCATTGGTCCGCAGAGGGCAGTCATAGTGGTTTTCTTGATCCTGGCCACTAAACATGTCTTTATTATCTGTGTCCATTGGCTTGAAGGTGGATCCTTTCCTTGTGACGGTGCCAGTACCAATCATCTGGGACTGCTCATAATCTATAGTGAAAGAAAACATCTTATTTAATGGGAATGTATCCCCTAGAGTTTTACAGCAAACCCTATACACATAATGTACAAAACTAGGCATGCTCTGTGACCTGTGTTGAGTCATTGTAAAGGGAGGGGGAGGCTGAGCTACTGACAAAGTGTAACTGTTGCACAGATTTATTTATTTATTTATCACGAAATCAACAGGGGTTGTGATCACAAGCAGTTTTGCAATATACTTTATTTATTTTAATTTTTTTGTTGTTTTAATCAACATTATACTTATTGCTCAACTGTGCCGATATTTGGTCTTTTCTCTTTCAAAAGAGAGACCAAACACAGGAAGTCCCAGCCCTTTGCGCTCGCACAAGGAAATACACCTGTTCATCATGCAGGTTGTGTATCAACTGAGGGCAAGTAACGCAGTAAGTAAGTAAGTATATTAAATTTTTTTTATTTTATCAGCTAAGAAGGAGACAATGGTCTTTGTTAGACAACAATTACGTCAGTATAATGTCACTGTGTGGTTACAGAGTTTTTGCTGATGTGTGACAGGAGAGCTGACCATACAATGTGAGCACCCCCAAGATCCTTTCTTACTCAATATGTATGCACAGCAGCTGTACACATGCACAGTGAAGACAGTCAATACAAAACTGAGACTGGGACTTCCTGTGTTTGCTCTCTCTTTTTTTTTTTTGGAACAGAGAAAAGACCAAATGTCGCATGGAGGGAGCATGGATCTCAGTTTGACAATAAGGGAGACACCTAGTGGCCATATGTATAACACTGATTTAAACAGAAAAATTTCAAAACATAGAAAAAAATGTCACCACAGTGCCTCTTAAATGGCCTGATCTGAAACAATATATTGGTGTCACCGTTCACTGTAATAACTGCTGGAAAGTGTCACCTTTCACTGTCTGATAACTGCGGGGAAGTGGACTGTGCAAAACAGAAAGTGGCGTCTTATTAGACTGACAACTGCAAAAGATATTATAATTTTATAATGGAAAATTACAATACACATCACCAAAAATTCTTATTAAGTAATTTTAACATAAAGACTTGATTAAACCAATGGTTCATTTATAGGTGACACATTCCCTTTAAAGCCGATTGTATTCCAAGTCGATTGCTTTATTCCTGTTAATGCTATGAAAAAAATCATCTGCATGCTTAATGGTATAATATGAAAACTAATAACCTTAACTGTGGTGCAAGAGGAACTTATAAAATACATTCCAGGCTCTGAATTTACCATAAAACAAGCATAATACAATGTGCTGCAAGTACATTTGACCATTTTCATCCTTCTTTATAGTAAACTTCCACTAGATGGCGCTATTGTTAAAGAAAATGTAATGTGTATATGTAGCCATATACCATTTTTTCTATTCCAGCAAATAAGGCTTTGGAATTGACATAAGTATACTATTCGTTTAATCCTCATATAATATGCCGACTGTTTCATTGATCTCTGTTTTCTATTAAAATGGGAGATTTCATTGTTCACTTTCAGAGGATGAAATCTGTCTCGGGATAACATATGTGGGCAGTTACTATGGCAGGTGCTTTATTATCCCCACACCTTTGTATCAGTGCCTCAGATCTTCGGGTGACTGTCACCTTCTGCTGGATATAAATGGCAGAGCAGGGAGCCATCATTCCCTGGACTGACACAATGATGTGATGTATCCTGGCCTGGTGGCTGCAGGCGTGACGAGGCATTGTGGGAATGTGAGCAATATTATTAAGTTTGGTATTTGGCCACAATAACAGGGAACACTAAAAGGGGTGGGAGACTTGTAAGGCAGTAAGTGGGGGCAGTAATACTAAGTGGGGGCAGTAACACAGAGTGGGCACAGTGTGGGGTAGTAATAGTGGAGGCACTGTGTAAGGAGGTATTACTAAGCACAGTGTGAGGCAGTTACTCTTAATGGGGGAGTTCTGTGGAGCAGTAAGACTTAGTAGAGGCAATGTTTCACCAATACTAATTGGAGTCACTACAGTATGTGGCAGAGGGGCCACTGTGGGGTACTAATATTGAATAGCACTAATATGGTACTAATATCGAAGACACTAAAAGGGAGCCATTACTAACCAGAGAGCACTAAGTGGGCTACTACTATTTTGAGCAGGGTACTAAGGAGGGTATTGCTACTATGGGGGCACTACATAGGGCACTATTACCATGTTATTTACTACCAGGACAGAAACTGTGGCTGGGAGTAGCTGCTATTACGGTCTGGGACAGTAGTGAACTAATCTAATGAGAAAAGTTTATCACATTGTCCATGTATGGAACTGGACTATAATCACTTTACAGTCTGCAGATCCAGTGTAGTACTGCAAATCAGCAGGACCAAAGTTATAAGGAAAGCCCAACCTAACAACAAGCAATGAGATAACTGAGGCTTTTAATATGCACTAAATGACTTACTGAAATTAGATCACATACAAATCCCATACTCGGGTATAAAATGCTGCTATTCTCAGGATGAGTAGCAGGACACTCAAAACGTAAAGGGGTTCTCCAGCAAAAAAGTTTCTTTCAAATCAGCTGATGCCAGAAAGTTATATAGATTTGTAATTTACTTCTATTTAAAAATCTCTAGTCTTCCAGGACCTATCAGCTGCTGTATGTCCTGCAGTAAGTGGTATATTCTTTCCAGTCTGGAGAGAAGGAGAGGTCTGCTGTTGGGATTTGCTGTTGCAATGGACAGCTCCTGTCATGGACAGAGGAGGCAGCAGAGAGCATTGTGTCAGACTGGAAAGAATATACCACTTCCTGCAGGACATACAGCAGCTTTTAAGTACTGGAAGACTTGACATTTTTAAATAAAAATAACATACAAATCTCTTGCACTTTCTGGTGAGTTAACAAAAAAATTCTCACTGGAGTTCCCTTTTAATCACTATGTTCAGGCCATTTTCTGCACATCTATACTTTTAATTTAGCAGGAATCAGAAGTGTGGTCTAATGGTCTTTCTGAGTGTCAATAAATAAAAGTATACATGCAGGAAGTGGCCTGAACGCAGCCATTAAACTGAATGGGTCCAGTGCCAGAATGTCACAGTGTATATGGCATCCTATTCTGAAGCATATGACATACCAGGTTAACACAGTGTGAACCCAGCCTAATGTCTATGCTGCCAACAAGATCCTAAGAAGTAACACCACAAACATAAATGAGTGCAATTACTACTTAGGGCTGGTTCAGAAGACTATGCTTTGCATATACATCTAAATACAAGCTAAAAGGTACTTAAGATATATATATATATATATATATATATATATATATATATATATATATATATATATATATATATATATATATATATTTAGGTATTCACGTAATATGGATGTAGGCAGCATGCTATGCTAGACTCAGCAGGAACTGTTGGGGATAAGTATGTGGGGTGTGGATTTCATGCCCAGGCATATAGAGTATGCTAGACTTCCAGAGCAGCACAGGTAGGAGGAGACGTGGAGGGAAATATGCGGTAACACTTGTTTCTTACCTTCGGTGTCGCACTTGACAAGGTCAAACTTCTGCAGAATCTCCTTGTCACTGGTGTAACTGATAGTGAACTCTGTGGACTGCTGCCTCATGAATGGCTGCTCCAATTGCTTCCAGCACCCTGCACAAGAGAACGCATTTACTTTATACAGACCCATAGACAAACCTAAGTGCTTGTTCACATGGCAAGAGGTTTGGCTGCAGATTTACTTATTTAGCAATCTGCGGAAAAGAACAGATAAGAGACAATGTACTTTTTTTTTCCAGGACTGAAGAATCTGACATTATGAGCTGCTTCTCTCCAAGCCAAACTGCGCCACATGGTGACAGGTAGCCTATTGGATGTTACCCTTACACTCACCATCACTTTGAGCTTCAGCCTTATAGGCGTCTGTTTTCAATTGTTTTCTAGAAAATAAAAAAAAATATATAAAATTTTATAGATAGTTTTATAAACAAACAACAGACTCTAATGCTGCCACAATTAACCCAATGAGGTCACTCATGAAAACTAAAGGGTCTTTTACACGGATGATTATCGATTTGCCAGGAACGTTGCTAGAGACGCTCCTTTGGCCACTCCATGTAAAAGTGTCAGCGATCAGCCGAGGAGCGGGAAAACGCCCAACCTTTGGCAGATCGCTTTTGGATTGTGGTAAAATTCATTAATATCGGCCACATATCTTTATGTGTAGCCAATAGCAAAAAGCAAAACTGACAGCACAGATATGTATATGTCCTCGCATTCTGTTTCAAGATCAGCAGCACTGCTTGCATACCTAGTGTACTGCTGTGTGATCCAGCATCCTTCTCTCCGACTCTCCTGTCCTGCTTTCTATCTTCAGGCCATCGCCTCTTCCAGAATGATTGACAGCCGGAGGAGGAAGGACAACCCAAAGATAAAGGGTAGGATGGGAGATCTGGAAAGCAGGATCCTGGATTACACAGCAGTGCACTAGGCACATAAGCAGTGCTGCTGATCTGGACAGCACAGATATGTATATATTGGGTTCTGGGATATGTATATATCTGTGCAGTTATTAATTAATTTGTTGTGCCGTGTACAGGCACTGCATCTCACTCATCTCCACTCATTTGTGTCCTTACACAGCCCCATGTTGAACTTTGTAACAGGACCCTAACAAAAGAGGTATTGTCCATACAGATAGATTATTGTGCTCCAGGAGACTTATTGCACCAACCTAGTTATAAAAAAAAAAAAAAAAAAAGGAGAAAAACAGCAGCACTGTACCTTCTTGCTATGCATATGCAGATGACTGTGATGAATATACACACAACCAAGGCCAGTGTAATAAAAATTGCAATCAGTTTCCAACCTATAATCAAAACAAAACATAACATTACATAAAGCAAAAAGTCCAAATATTTATTATTATTAAATGTGATAATATCAGTCGGAGATGATGACCGACATTGTGACACAGATGCCAAGCTCTCCTTACAGGTCTAACTTTATAAATACATTCTGCACAACTTCCTAGGACTGCATCAAACTTCTGCAGCCACCGGTATTCAAATGCAGCACACTTGGGCTTGGAAGAACCAGAGAGTACTCAAGATCCCCTCATCTCTAGTTGTGAAAGAGCACAGAGCAGGGAGAGGCACTCGGCCATGCACTTTTCTCCCTTCTTCTAGCAACATGGGGGTCTGAATACCCAAGACCAATCAAAACTTTTGACACGTCTCTACGACAAGTCGAAAGTTTTCTGAAATGTCAAGTAGACTTTAAAGTAGACATCTATTAGAATACAGAATAGATACCAAAATCATTTTCTTCAGACGGAACAGGTTCGGTGATGTTCTTTTCTTCTTTGATGACATTCTTTCGATTCTTCTCATTCGGCTTTTTCCACATGGGGTGAGTGGATGAATTATGGGCTGAGGAAATAAGAGCAGGATGGAAAGTTTCATCACTCAGCAAGGACTAAAGGTTTATTTACATTTGGCCACTTTTCATGTATTTTAGTATAAAGCAGCTAGCAGACTATGAGCAGATAAGCTGCAGAACAGCATGGCTCCAGGCAGGTTTCCTTCTGCATGCATTAGCAATATGAGGCCTTGTAACAGTATAAGGCATCATGCACACAGGAGGGCCCTGTGATAGAAGCTCCCTGGTACACAGTCATACACTGTTTGTGTTCTGATGTATATGTATGGAGCTACTGTCCCCTAGAAGCTAACCTCAATAGAGACAGCATCAGGAGGAGCATGGCACCATCTGTATGAATTAGAGCACAATACATTGTACACCTCTGTATATAATTAGTGCAGTATAGTAAAGGCCCTGTGAACCTCTACTTAAACCCTATTAGAACTTTGTAAAAAAAAAAAAAAAAAAAAAAAAAAAGTTACATGCACGTGCATAAGGCCTCAGTAATAAAAATATATATTTTTTTAAGCAATTACTTTACTTTCTTCATTGAGCAGATTTCATTCATTTATATTAATTATAAGTTGTTTTCATGTGGATCACAAAAATGACACTTAAAGTGACTGTACCACCAGGCCCAGGCTGAAGCACTGGAGGCGGGCCGACCCACCCTTAGTGGGAAGAAACCCTAGCCCCTCTATGATAGGGTTCCATTAATTCTAATGGAGTCACGTCATAGAGGGGCTGGAGTTTCCTCCCACTAAAGGTGGGTTTGCCCGCCTCCAGTGCTTCAGCCTGGGCCTGGTGGTACAGTCACTTTAAAGAGGCACTGCTGTAAAAAAATAAAGGTTAAGAAAATCAACAGAGGTTGAGATCACAAGCAGTTTTGCAATATACTCACTTTATCTATTTAAGTTTTCTTTGTTTAAATCAACATTTTACATATGGCCACTAGGTGTCACACCACATTTTAGTTTCTGCGCATCCACATTCAGTAGAAGATAATCCTGCTTGCATTGTATGGTCACCTCTCCTGGCACACAGCACCAAAACCTTTGTTTTGGCACACAGTGAGATTATGCTAACTGAATTGTTGCATAATGAAGAGCATTGTCTCCCGGTAAGCCCTCAGTTGATATACAACCTGCATGATGAACAGGTATCTTTCCTTTTGTGAGCATGCAAAGGACTGGGACTACCTGTGTTTGGTCTTTTTTTTTTTTTTTTGGAACATAGAAAAGACCAAATATCAGCATGGAGGAAGCATGTGCTGCTGTTTGGCTGTAGGTATAACATTTTTTTTTTTTTTTTAAGTTTTCTATGTTTAAATATTGCAAAACTGCTTGCAATCATTACCCCTGTTGATTTCTTTAAAAAAAATTTTGACAGTGCCTGTAAGAATTTTTTGCTGAATGTGATTTAGATCACTCTCCATATACAATACATACTTTGTGCAAGGGCACATCCCATAAGTTCCATCTTCAGAGCGATTCTTTGGTTCCAGGTCCGTGGTATTATCCGAAGAACTCGAGCCACAACCGGAGGGATAAAGTTGTTCCGCGTAGGATCCTGGAAGTTTGAGTTGCCCTCCAACACCTCCAAAAACATACAAGTAAATATGAAAACTATAGTAAGATAGACACACAGAATAAAATATTCCCTTATGGTGCGTTCACACCTACAGGATCTGCAGCTGATTTTCTGCAGCAGATTTCCTTTAAATAACTGAACACAGCATCAAATTTGCTGCAGATCTGCTGCAGATCCTGTAGGTGTGAACGCACCCTTAATAAGGAATCTGGAGTTTTCCAGGGTAAATGTATTTATGACCCATCTTTAGGATTGGTGGGGTCTTGCCAATCAGCTATTTTCCAGAACTGCAGCATCTACATATATAAGGAGCACACCCAGAAGCAGACATCTCTGTGGATAGAGTAGTGGCTGTGTTGGGTTTCTGCAGCTTAGCCATCATTGAAGTAAGGGTGTGTTCCCACTATGGGATATGCAGCGGAATTTTAAGCAATGCGGCTTCCGCTTGAAGTTCCGCCTGTCCCTTAGACTAAATAATATTCTCAAACGAAGTCCGTCATCTGTCCAAAGAACTGACGTGAATTCTTTGGGTGGATGGCAGATTTCGTTTGAGAGTATCACCGAGTCTATGGGACAGTCCGCCACACGGCCTCTGCTTAAAATTCCACTGCATATTCCGTATAGGGAACATACCTTAAACGAGAGCTGAGCTGCAGGAACCCAGCATGGACACTACACAATGTATGTATTAATGGTACCAGTTGAATAACCAGAAGTAAGCACCAGTCCTATCTATATGACATAATGTATGGTGTTGTCTACTTCCAGCTTGGTTAAGTCAGTTGTGGCCATCCCACTCATCTGACATTGATGACCTACTCTGGATAAGTCATCAGGAAATGTAGCTCCGAAAACCCCTTTAAGAAACTAAAAGGACATCCTAAAGTACATGTACATCATTCTGTAGGGGGTTTAGGAGTGGTGGAAATGCGTGGTTAGCTCAGTTATCAGTTCACCTTTTCTTCGCTGCTCAGTGCTCCTTTGTAACTCCGCCACTTTGATCCATCCCTTTTATAGCTGATGATATAAGATTTCACGTAAAAGTTAAAGTTTTGCAACGTGGATCCTGTAGTTACAATACCTAGAACAAATCAGCAAAACAAGAGACTATGAACTGTTAATATCCAGGAACAATGGCCCATGGCCAAACTTTAGTGATCTGATGAATGGATATCAGTTTTAGAGTCCTTTAGATTTATGCAAACTTCAGCTGTCCCAAACCGCAAATGAGCACTCATCAGCGCTCAATTTCAGTGCCTTAACACAGCACAGATATATGCATACACATAATTAATTAGTAATTAATTGTGCCGTCAATTTCCAGATTACACAGCAGTGCATACTTACCTTCAGCACTGTGGTGTGATATGACACTGTCAGCTCCCGTGCTGCTGCTTTACCTACAGAATCCTGCCCTGCATTTTCCAGAATGAGGGGGGGTGGCAACCTGAAGACACAGCAGAGCTGGAGAGTGGGATGCCAGATCACACAGCAGTGCATACTTAAATCACACCACAGTGCTGAAGGTGACACTGTAAGCTCCCGTCCTCTTGCTGCTGTGCCTACAGAATGCTGCCCTGCATCTTCCAGAATGACTGACAGCTGGAGGGAGAGTGGCAACCTGAAGACACAGCAGTGCTGAAGGTAAGTATGCACTACTTCATCTGGAAACAGCACAGATATCAGCTATCAGCCACACATCCCGTTTATAAGATGTGCAGCCGATAGCGATAAATTTTAAAGCAATACAAAAGATGCAATCAGCCGAGGATCAGGCGTTTTCCGCTCCTTAGCTGTTCGCTGGCACTTTTACATGGGACAATTATGGGACAAAGGAACATTTCTATGAACAACCCTGGCTGATAATTGGCCCATGTAAAGGGCTCTTTAGCTGGGAAAAAAAAGGATCTGACTTTAGAGCTTTGGTTTCTCCCTGAGTTGAGTAACAACCAGAGATGAGCGAATTTACAGTATTAACCAAGAGAAGCGCTTCGTTAGCTTGGCAGTCGGCTTGTCAGCTGGCTGCCATGGAACTCTTTGCCTCTCCACTCCGGGCACCTGGAAAAGCTGGATCACCTGGGAGACTTCTCCAATTTTCCCAGGAATAGATTTAGCTTTTCCAGGCACGGAGTTTAAAGGCAGCAGACTGATAAGCCGACTGTCGAGCTAACAAATCGCTTCGCTTGGTTAATACTGTAAATTCTTTCTAGTAACAACTAATCACCTAACTATTCAACCGCACACATATGCACATTAAAGTATATCTATAGCCAGGTTAGTCTCTATGAAGCTGTAAGTACACATTATAGCAATTTCACTTTGCTTTGGGCAGTCACGTACCAGTTATTTTCCTTTTTTCTCCCAAATCAATTTCTAGCCATTCCCGGTCAAACTGATGACCTGATGCCCAGGATACGCCTGCAGTGCTGAGCTGTGCCCTTTCAGGAGACCAGCGTAATGTTTCACCAGTTTCACTGCTCCACTCCCAGGACGACGTGGCCGAAAATTTGTCTCCTTCATGGTCTCCAGTAAGCGACGTGCTGCAATCTTAAGAGAAAATCCAGAAAGAGACATTAAAATAAAGCTTCCTCTATGTCCAGGAACAATGGCCGAAGCAATAAGGAAAAGTGTCTGGGTTCTAAACCTGTGGATCCTTCAAAAACCTCATCATACATGTCTGGACACTGCTATAGCCCCATGTTCCCCAGAAAGTGGTGACATTAGTTTGGGCATCCAATATGCTAGTAAGGGCACAGACTGTAAACTGGGTGGTTGTAACTGCTTAGTTCTGCCACACCTCATTCAGAGTAGAGATGACCACAGTCCATAGACTGAAGTGATGAATCTCCATGAATCTCTGTAAGCAGGAGGGTGAATCTAGGACGATAGATCAGAAGGGGCAGCCCTGCAGGCAGACTCTGAATGTGGAATTTGTGTAACCTTCACACATTGCCTCAACAAGCTAGACATGTTACAGAACAGCTGCAGATGCATTCTGACCTCGGGTGACTGGTTTCCTAAAGTCCTTCACTTTCCTATGCCAGACAATGCTAATGACTGGACTGCTGCATCCTAATGTCATGTAAGAATTAGATATATCTTACATCGTTTTGAGCTGGCCTCAAAATCATCTTATTTGTTCTCAAGTCTTCCAGTGTAAACACTCAGCGTTCATGGTATAAAGATACGAACGCAATGACGATCATGTTTATGATCAGATTAATGACTTTTTATAGCGAGTGAGTGTGCATTGATTGTTTGGGCTGCCCAAATATTTAACCCCTGCTGCTGCTGTTGTGACATTTAGTCGCCCAGTCCAGCATAAATGTAAATGGTGACCTCCAATTATCAGAATTCAAACAGAAGCCACATGCAGATGTGTACAGAGCATTATTCTTACCAAGGCTGCTGAAAACAAATCTGCGATCAGAAAGCGAGCCGCTGCGAGAAAAAACAATGGGGGAAAATGATTAGTAGAAGCCAGACAAAGCACTCTTTCATAAGGCGGTAATCTCATTACTTGACAGGGGTACAAAGTGCTGCTCCTATCAGTATCTCCAGCACAGACGACAGATGATCACTGAACAAGGCTTTTCTATGGTCTCGGAGGCCTTTGCCCTGGGTATGTTTGTGGAGAGTCCTCGAGGTGTCACGGATCATTACCATGTTTATTCAGTTTTAAGGAGTAGCATTTTAAGTGCCATCTTGTGGCCATTAAACAGCTGTTCCCAAGCCAGCGTCTGCAGAGAGTGGGGGTCATACCAATATGCTCTTCAGTCAAGTGTCTGGATGAAGAAGACCATTTTTGTACAAGGATATTATAAAGAAGTTTGAGGGCTAATTGTTCAATGTACTTGTGGGTTACTACCTGCAACCTTATAATAACAGATAACATGAGGTCACAATGACTTATGTCAGGTGACAAACTCAACTTTGCTCAACTGTTCATCACAATAGAAGAAGAGTGGATACAAATGTCACACGAGCTAGGGAGTTCACAATGGAGTATTAGTAAACTGTGACACCGCACAAGCCAACATTGTTTCGGTGACTAATGCATAAAAAACTGTAAATATCTATAGTCAGAAACAAAGAAAACGTGACTACAAGCTGCTCGTTTAGAGACAGAAGCGGAGAAGGAATTCACTCTGTGACGACAGAACTGAAGTGCTGCCGCTGGCATTTGAACTGCATTACTTCCCTCCATTCAGATTATGCTTCAGCCTTTAACCCCTAACAATACCCATTATGGGTCTATGAATGGGGGCACTATTGTGAGCCCACACACTGGAAGGCAGGCTAATGAGCCACAAGGTCAGCCAGCCATTCACAGCTCGGCCAGAACTCACATTTACTGTGTTATAGGATTAATCCAAGTCAATTTATACTGGAGCCAACTTATCTACAGCTTTTTTTTTTTTTTTTTTTTTTTGGCGGGGGGGGAATCCAATAGTAAATATTTTGAAATACAAAAAAATAAAAAAGACTCCAAAAATCAAAATGCAACGTATGAAAAAAAAAAAACACTGTTCGGCTGGGCTCACACTATGTTTTTTTTATCCATTTAAAAAAAGCAAAAAAATAAAAAAAAATAAAGGGTGCATCTCGCATCAATTGCCCCATCAATTACTTACTCTTTTGAAAAGATTCCATTGGCCAGGACACCAGTGTATCGACTTGCACCTTTATAATGGGTGAGATGAATCTGCCCCCCAAGTTCATCAGCAATAACGCCGGCATGAATTGCAGCTTTGCAAAGTAGTGAAGTCTGGAAAAGGAAAACGATTGGGAATTAAATAAGAATATCAAGGCAAGAAAGTTGCAGCCAATTTCCAACATTCATTTTTACTGTAACTTAAAGGGACCCACCCATCTTTTAAAGTAATGGTATACTGCTAAGTTATGCCATCACCTCATGATAAGTGGGGGCCTGACCTCTGCCAATCCTGAGAATGAGGGGGATCCAGTGCTGGCTTTCAGTGTTACATCCCCTTCTAAGTTTTCCCTGCACAGTGGCACTTAGGGTTGGACAAGGGCCTGCCTATCTGGGTGGCCAGGAGCACCATTTTGAAGGGATAACGTACAAAAGAATGCATAGAGCCCCATCATTTTCAAGATTAGTGAGGGTCCCATACGTCAGACCCTCACCGATCACAAAGTGTCAGCCTATCTTGGTGAAGCCTTCACTTTATAAGATAGGAAAACTACTTTAAGTGTTTATAAAGCTTGAAAAAAAACAAATAGAACACATAAGTTAGCAGCTAACCACTCCATGCCACAAAACAGAAGTGGTAGGTAGCTGAGAGGTTGTCAGTTTTGTGTACAGAATAAGCAGTTGGTGAACATAAAACACAGAACATGGTCCTCTCTGTAGATCATCTGATCCATCAGCGGTTCTGTCAGCAATTTTATTCTTAAAGGGGAATTCCGGTAAAATATATTATATATATATATATTTATTTATTTTTTAATCATCTTGTGTCAGAAAGTTATGCAAATGTGTAACTTCAAAATCTCAAGTCTTACAGTAGTTATCAGCTGCTGTATGCCCTACAGGAAGTGGTGTGTTCTTGCCAGTGTGACACAGAGCTCTCTGCTGCCACCTCTGTCCATCCCAGGAACTGTCCAGAGCAGGAGAGGTTTTCTATGGGGATTTGCTACTGCTCTGGACAGTTCCTGACACAAACAGAGGTGGCATACACCATACAGCAGTTGATAAGTGCTGGAATACTGAAGATTTTTAAATGGGAGTAATTTATAAATCTTTATAACTTTCTTGTGCGGAAAAATTATTTCGCCGGAGTGCCCCTTTAAAGGAGAAGTCCCACCAAGTTTTAAAAAAAGTCAGGAAGCCAGTCAATGACTGGCTGAGCGGGAAACCACTCAGCTGGGCCAGAGGGAAGAGCTGGGTGTGTGACGTATCCAGTTTCCAGCTGAAAAGGACTACTGGCTGCTGTTAGCGGGACCCGGGAGCAGTCAGTGCAACGGAGGCACGAGGACAGGTGAGTTTAGGTTGTTTATTATTTCTATGCACCCCCTTATCCCCCTTCATTTCTCCTTCAAAATTATGAACACCATAATTGAACTTGGGGTCTCCATTACAAGTCTATTAGCACTTGTCAAAATGAGTGGTGTTGTCAATAGGGTTCAATAATAAGAAATTCCCTCCATGTTGTGAAGGTTGTAGGGAACAATAGGGCCCTGTTTTATAGTCATTGCAGTATAAGCTCACTATGAGAAAGCATTCACGCACATGTTTTGCTGAACTGAGCAGGAAACAGTCAAGTGACCTTGTGTATATGAATAACCAGGCGGCCTGTCCATCCCCCTCAGGACATTGTATAGGAATGTGTTTGTTGAGGAGCTGTAGCTGCTGACCTCTGTCAGGTTGTACTATCCAGCCCCATCAGTCTCTACAGTGGATAGATGTACCTAGGCAGCCTGCCTGTCAGGTGTCCAGTGATGCACAAAGACCAGGCAGGCAATAGACAGCTCGCCTTAGCACTGAAGCGGCTCACGCCTGAATAGGGTATTCTCAGCACATTAATCTTGGAATGCTGGAATCTATTTTGGTGCATGCCACAATGCCAAGGGCTGAAGCAAATATGTATATTAGGATTGTATGTGATTGATTTTTATCAAGGCTTGTATACATCTGCAAATATAGTAGCAGATTACAAATAATCTGACTGGTATGGACTGAAACCTCAGGTGCAGTGATATCACCAGTTAACATGCAGCAGCACAGCCCGACCTGTAATTTCAAGTGAATATATTTCTTTAAGCACCAGTTTATTCTATATGTAACACATACATACATAACATTTGCCTACCGCGCACTGGTCCTAAGCTAAATACACAATTATTGCTGTAGCTTCAGAGCAGGTTTCTGAACTGAGAGGCAGCTCAGCCGTGGCCAGTGATTGGCTGTGTAGCCTGTCAGTTCAGAGACCTGCTCTTAAGCTACAGTGGCAGCTCTGGAAAGCGAGCAAAGGGGAGAAGAACACCTTGGAGCGTGGAGAGGTAAAGTGTACAGTTTAAAGTGTACCTGTCGTTATAAAAAAAAAAAAAAAAACTTCATGTCAAAGGTTTAAATGGGTCCAGGTCTGAGTGTTCAGACCTGTACCGATCAGGAGATAGAACCAGGAGAAGATCGCAGCTGCAGAGTGTCTCAGCTCAGAATTGAAAATTTTCTTTTTTTAAACTCAGAGCATCTGCATCTGCGGACTTATCCCCGCTCTATCTCCTGATCAATACAGGTGTGAACACTCAGACCTGGACCGATCAAAATGTCAAAAGTTTTTTTATAACGACAGGCACACTTTTAAGGGGCTGTACGGATATTGCCAAAGATGTCCGTGCAGCCCTTGCGATTATCGAGCCATGTAATAGGCTCAGTAAGCGCTCTAGCAGATGGCACTTTAGGCAATCGTCCAGCAGCTATTAAACATGTAAGGCCAGCGTACGACACAACATGACGTAGATGTCAAGCACACATATTAGCAACTGAAAAAGATAGAAACACAACGAGTCTTTGTCCTCACAACTAGGATTTAGACGTAGGAAACAAGCTTTCACACGCTCCTAATCCTTTTTATACAGATTGTGAGAAAAATGCAAAAATGCACAATGAGAATTTGTTCCATTCATACTCAGGTCTTGCTGAAAATATTCTGTCGACAAACCAGTTAGAGGTGGAATTTATGCCCCAGGTCACATATCTAATAAATAGGGAAAAGCCAGTGGAACTGATAAACCTGTCTGACACTGCAAGTTACAACGACCTAAACTCATTATACCTGGAGCATTAAACTTATACGAAGCTGGCTATATAGTAGTGTCCTGGGCCGCTGTATTACTGGGCTCCCATTAACATGAATGAGCGAACAATATGGAGAAGCAAAGTGAAGACAACAATTGCTAAATACCCTTAGAAGTCTATAACAGTGACCGAAACTATGAATTATCAGTCACTCATTGTTGGGAAACCAGACAGTTCAATGTATGAAGCTGGAGAGCACCATGTGCTCTAATGTCATTTTGATCACAGTCATCTATAATTGTCAGGTGGGGCAATCTGCCAGCTTCTTGTTTTGTTTCTTGAGTCAGCTGAGCATCTTCAAAGGACTTCTGGGACTCACCAAGCAATCAGTATGTGACACAGAGGTGAGATCTTAGAGGTCACTAATCTCAGCCGCCTTCATGTGGTTGGGTGGTGGCTGCATCAGCATGATGGGTGGGGGCTGGAAGCTTTTTTTTCTATTAAAGCCACTGACTGAGTTTGTATTATACCACAGTTTCACATAAATCTTACCACTCTGCTCCTCGACTTTCTCACAATGTATAGCCAACAATAGGATCACTCAGCAAAATGGACTAAACACATCAAAACACTTAAAGATAATATTGTGACGTTATACCTTGATCTACAAAGGCTTGGTTATACACCTAGCAATATACTACAAAAAAGGGACACCCCCTTTTCTTTCAAATCAGGTGGATATGTGGAGATATATATTTGTAATCTACTTCTATGTAAAAATCTTTAGTCTTACAGTACTTATCAGCTGCTGCATGTCCTGGAAGAAAGTGGGGTATTCTTTCCATTCTGACACTGTGCTCTCTGCTGCCACCTCTGTAAAATGTCAGGAACTGTCCAGAGCAGTAGCAAATCCCCATAGAAAAACTTTCCTCCCCTGGACAGTTCCTGACACGGACAGAGGAGGGAGACTAAAAAGAATACACCACTACTTGCAGGACATACAGCAGCTGATAAGTACTAGGAGACTGGAGATCACCAGTTGATTAAAATATTTTTTTTTTTCCTGCTGGAGTACCCCTTTAAAGCTTTCTGTGGTTTTCACAATTTGTTTGTAATTTTGCTCTAATTTATAGAACATAAGTAAAACAAGGGATTTTAATACTTACATCTCTATATCCTTCTTGAACATCCCCTGAAATATCCCCTTCAATGTCTTTACAGCCAGCTGGACAGAATTTGCTGTAAAGGCAAAAAGACAAAGCCAAACTCTGTAAGCTAGAACCAACATGTCCAATGGGTTGTATGGTCATTGTAAGTGTCATTTGCTTCATAGTGGATACATTCATTTACTTATAGACCCGATATGATAGAAAGGGCAATAAAACTCGGAAGCCTGGGAGATATGGGTCATACTAGCAGAAGAGTTTTATGCACAGTAAACCTAAATGGAAGCTGTCAGCTGCAAACTTCAGGATGCAGAGCCCTGACTGTCAATCAAGGAGGGTCAGGGATGGGAAGGGAGCGAGGAGGCGTACAAGCCAACTGTACTGTTGGGACTCGGCACCCCTCTGAAATCTGGCGTCTGGGGGGGGGGGGGGGGGGGGGAAAGCATTTTTCGACATTCCGGAAGCATGGCCAGTCTTATAAAAGCAAGATGACACATGGTACCTTTAACAGTTATCTAGCAGTTGCAGCAGTGTCGCAGCTGACAAGTTCCATATAAAAGAAGCAGATCATTGGATCTGAGCTATGAAAACATCTGTCAGCCTTAAAGGCTCTATTACTTAAAACAATTATCGCCGATAATCGGCTTGTTTAATAGAAGGCAATGATCAGCCGACATGAACAATGTCGCCTGATCATTGCAGTCGCTTGTCTTTCAACATGTTGAAAGACAAGTGACTAATATAGCAACCACGGAGGGACGGCAGCAGATTGCTGCTATTTGCTATGGGCTGCCCGGACGATCTAGCGATCACCCTGGCAGCCGTCCCGCAGCTCCCAGCGCCCCCCCCCCCCCCCTGTCCTCACCCGCTCGCTGCCGACGTGTGTAATAGCGCCAGCGATCGAGGAGCAAGTGAGCACTGACAGCGCCTGTTTGCGCCTCTCAGTCGCCCTGTGTAATAGGGGCTTAAGGGTCAGGAAGACCCTTGTTTCTCGGTCATACAACTTGCATGACTGAGAAAACATTGTTTCTTGTTTAGTAACCTAATAAATGCATACTCTTCTTATCTCCTACATAACAGCTCAAAGGATGTAACAATGTTACCTGTAATCAGTCTCCTTATAGTGGTTGGATCGGGCCAAGCAGGTGATCAGATCTGTTTTAAAAACAAACAAAAACAAAAGAACACTTAATATTTAAACACAAGATGGAAACGGCGCCAAGAATTTACACTAAACAGAGATTACCATTATCTTAAACTGTGGTGGGGCAACTAAGGAGGTGGTTTTAACAGATGTGATAACTGCAGAGTTTTTCTTTTTTTGCTTATTTTATAGTTTTAGCAAAGGATAAACTGAGGCCCGGGCCTCACTATGTTCTGGCTCATTGTTTTAGCCAGCATGGCATCTGCATTATTTTTTATTTAATTGCTCGTTACATCAAACATTGGTGACAAATAGAGGTGAAAGAACTTCATCCCTGGGGCTGCATCCAACTGCTGCACACTTGGATTTGAACGGACACAGTGGCAAATCCTAGGACAAACATGTCCTCATACTATACTAAGCTCATACTATTTATCTTTGTGCTCTTCCACTGTAAGGCTCCTATTCCACGGGCTGATGTGGGCCCGATCAATAATGTAAACGAGGTCAATCTGCTAGATCGGCGCTCGTTTACTGGGTCTATTCTGCGGCCCGATAATCGTTCAGCAAGGGCTGCAGGGACATAGTTTTCTGCGGCGGTCCCGGCCAGTGATTTGCTGAGCGGTCTGTCAGCTTAGACAGGCCGCTCCGAAGCTCCTGGGACCGGGAGAAGGAGCGCAGGAGAAGCCCTGTAGCATGGTAAGGTAAAGTATGCTGTGGAATCATCGGTCGCCTGCCGCGCACCACTATTCCACATAGCGATGCGCGGTCGGTGCCCGATGATTTCAGGTTTGCACCTAAATAAACAATCAGCCGATGACACATGAGCTGATCGCTGTCTCTATTCCACAGAGCGATAATCGTCCGATTATTGCTCCGTGGAATAGGCCCTTAACTAACAAGTGTCCTACCCCAGACGAAAACGTACACATGAACTAAGACGGAACGACTTTCAGTACCTGGATGATCGCTGCTGGCAAAGTTGATTAAAAATCCACGTCCAGACACATGAAGCCTGCTCTCAAAGCGGATGCGGGCCTCATTGGTGTCCAGGTACAGCTCTTTAGATGCAGGATTCTGGCTTCCGCAATAGCTAGCTAAAATAAAAAATGAAAATATTTTTAGGAAATGTACAGAACAGAATTCCAATAAGCGTAATATGCCAAACGATAGTTATGGAACGTTAAAAGTTCATTCACAGATCAAGTAGGAGAGTGGAATGGTTGGCTGTATCTGAAACATAGCTATGTAATTATATATATATATATATATATATATATATATATATATATATATATATATATATATTGCAGTCAAATACATCAGATTAGTAGTCAGAGGACAATGCATTCATTGTCTCTGGAGTTCACAGAAGTCATGAAAAATCAATGGGGATAAACTGATAGGCGTTTTGCGATTAGACAACAGTTGATAGACATATCTGAATGTATAGAAGTCTACTAATCCGTCTCTCCCCTCACTCTGCCAATCCCTTCACTGTTGACCATGACATACATACTACAATACTACATCCACAACCTGTCCCCTCCGTACATCTCTGACCTAATATCCCGCTACCGTTCCTCACACAACCTTCGATCCTCCAATGACCTCCCCCTTTGTTCGCACCTTACACAACCACCTCCAAGGTTTTGCCTGAGCCTCCCACATACTCTGGAACTCGCTACCCAGACATTTCCGGCTTTGATTCACCATCAAGGCCTTCAAAAGTATCCTGAAAACCCATCTATTTAAACTAGGCTACAACCTACAATAACTCTGTATCACACTCTGACTGGCTGCACCCTTACCTCCTGTCTCCCTCCCCTTAACTTGTAGATTGTAAGCCCTCGTGGGCAGGGTCCTCTATCCCTATGTACCAGCCTGCTATTCACCTTATACATGTAATATGTTTATGATTTTTTAATGTTCTGTTTGTCGCCGCTTATCATTGTATAGCCCTCTGGAATTAAGGGTGCTTTAAAAAAATAAAATTATTATTATTGCTACCAAACCACATAATTACACAGAAAAACTGCAGTACATTGATCCTTAGTGGTGGTGGGCATTTGTAGCTTGTTCCCCAGATGCCAGGCAGCAGGATTAAAGACACCAATGAAGGGTGGAATGCATCTCATCCTTTACAGCTAGCAGCTGCCTTATCCCAGGTGCTCAGGGCAGTATAATGATGTGCACTAGAGATCAGCGCAACTCCAGCATGACCAGATCACTTGACATTTGAATACCAATGGCTGAAGTTGGATGCAGCCCTAGAGCTGTACCCATGTTTTCCCCACACTCCTTAGGGCTGCATCTTACTTCATCAGCCATTGGTATTAAAATGTTGAATGATCTGACTCGATCATGCCCATCTCTAATGTGCACACCAATGGGTCAGCACTAGAGATGAGCGAACCGGGTTCGAGTCCATCCGAACCAGATCGTTCGGTATTTGATTAGCGGGGGCTGCTGAAGTTGGATAAAGCTCTAAGGTTGTCTGGAAAACATGGATACAGCCAATGACTATATCCATGTTTTCCACATAGCCTTAGGGCTTTATCCAAGTTCAGCAGCCACCGCTAATCAAATGCCAAACGTTCGGGTTTGGATCGACTCGAGCATGCTCCAGGTTCACTCATCTCTAGTCAGCACATACGCAGCAGTGGAATCTTTAGTAATAAAAACATAAACCCTTTTTCTAGATAAAAGTTAGTGAGGAGAAATGACAAAACCCTTAAATAAATAATAATAATAATAATAATAATAATAATAATAATATTTATTTGTAAAGCGCCAACAGATTCCACATATTTTTTATTAACAGTTACTAGTGATGAATAAAACAAATGGCCAGGAGCCCTACAAGCCTTGTAGCAATAAGTTATATAAATAATGAACAATATGTGGAAGTTGAGCACAACCTCCCCGGAGGACATCTACAATCACACAGAGCAGTAATAGAAGTGTCTGTCATCTCCACAGTCCGCTCCAGTCAGGCACAATGGATTAGGGTTCTCAGAGTCGGGGTCAGATAAGAGGCGTCCTGATCCTGACAGGCAGCGCTGCCGTTATCTCCCCCCTGCTCAGCAGACAGATCCCGCTGCTTATTGCTGCACATAACTGATGGAGCTCCCGATTCAGGAAAATACGATTAGTATCCTTCATCAGGGCCCAGGGCGATGGAGCAGAGGACCTTGATAGAGACAGGCACTGACCGTATACCTGCCTGGCAGAACAATGATCTGCTGAACTATTAGAATAGCAGCTATTACAACAGTAAGAAATATCTCAATATATAATCAGTACATATATGACGATAAGAAATGTCTTGTCACAAATAGGGTCACATTTATTCTGTTATTAAGAAACCCAGAATAAATAGCTAGAGGGTAAGCTATGTAATAGAATAAATGACATCCGTCATCTATTTTACACCCAATACAAACACAAGGACAAAATTTTACATAAAATATGCAAGGACTAAAAATACTATAAAAACACCAAAGAGCCAGAACGGTGACAGTTAGGACTACAAACAATGAAATGCAATTAGAAGTTCCACCATTAAAGCGGAACTCCGCTGCCAGAAAATTAGATCTGTAATAAAAATCTCAAGTCTTCCAGTACTTACCAGCTGCTGTATGTCCTGCAGAAAGTCGTGTCTCATTTACAGCCTGAAACACTGCTCTCGTGTCCAGAGTGGGAAAGGTTTTCTATGGGTATTTACTGCTACTCTCAAAAGTTCCTGTCAGGGACAGAGCTGGCAGTAGGGGGCACTGTGTTAGACTGAAAAGAATACACCATTTACTGCAGAACATACAGCAGCTGATAAGTGCTGGAAGACTGGAGATTTTTAAATAGAAGTAAATTACAAATCTGTATAACTTTCTGACACCAGTTGATTTGACTTGAGTACCCCCTACATATAAGATGCAATTCGAAGTCCATCGCTTAAACTCACACATCCCCATCATGCTATACACTATGCTATGTTAATTTTGCAGCAACAGAAAATAGCAAAGAATCTTTTTGGCTACAACAAGATCATGCATTGAGCTGAGCAGATCACTGACAGTAATAACACATGTCTATGACTATCCCAGCTTCCTTTTCTTGAATCATACAACAGACTAACATCCGTTATGACCTATCTTCCCGTTGTACACACAATACAACACACAGATTGTAATGGGACCATAGCTTTGTTCTGATTCTTTACATCATACATGGGCTACATAACAGGAAACCATTATTTGTCTGGGAATGACTTTAACCCAAACACAAGAAGAATATAAGCAACATAAAAACAGACACAAAGACAGTATGCAGTAATAATATGATAAAAATACAAAATGCAGACATTGGGGTCCGTGACCTTTAGAAACAAACACATGTCTATCTGGTAGTGAGCATATGGCTCTACAGGAACCAAGGCTCCTACTTAACACAGAGGTGTAAATTACTAGTCGTTTCCAATTTAGAGCTCTGTATAAACTTATAAAATACGTTTTTCTGTACGTTAAAAATGAAACCTACAGAAACAGATGCAAGAACGCAGTGTGACCCTAGCCAAACGTCACTGTAAATTTTGGTGCACAATGTTGAGTTCAAACCATGCTCCATATTGCCCAATTTCATGACCTTTGGCCTTTCTTGTTACCCACACCTTTGTCACCCAAGTGAAGGGTGACATAAAGCACATAAAAATCTGTTGCTAAGCATGTACTCCAGGCCAGAAATCTGGCACCTGGACTTATTAAAGGAGAAGTCCGGCGAAAATTTTTATTCAAGTATTGTACAGCCCCCCAAAAGTTATACAAATCACCAATATACACTTATTACAGGAAATGCTTATAAAGTGCTTTTTTCCCTGCACTTACTACTGCATCAAGGCTTCACTTCCTGGATAACATGGTGATGTCAGGACCCGACTCCCAGAGCTGTGCAGGCTGTGGCTGCTGGAGAGGATGATGGCAGGGGGACACTGAGGGACACAGGGCACTGGAGGGACACTGAGCATCCCCCTGCCATCATCCTCTCCAGCAGCCACAGCCCGCACAGCTCTGGGAGTCTGGTCATGACATCACCATTTTATCCAGGAAGTGAAGCCTTGATGCAGTAGTAAGTGCAGGGAAAAAGCTCTTTATAAGCATTTCCTGCAATAAGTGTATATTGGTGATTTGTATAACTTTTGAGGGGCAATACAATACTTAAGAGAAGTCCAGTGAAAATTTTCATTAAACAGCCTATGCCATAATTTAGTGTTTTTGGCACCAGCATCTTCTTTGGCAGCTCCTCTAAGCAGGTTACAAGATCTCATGAGTGGCTTTACGAGCCGGGACACTCTTGTATTTTGTTTTAGTCCACTTTAACTTCTATCAACCTGACTGTGGATTGTTTACATGTTGGCTGGTTCGGCACTTAAATGTGAGTTGGACTTGTTGTTTACATGCGGGCACCTGTGACCTAACAGGCTACTAGGCCTTCTGTGCCTTATTGGGTCTCCTGATGATCCAGCACTGTGTGTGTGTGATGTGTCGTAATTGTCTGCCATAATTTCTTGGCTATTAGTCGTTTGGTACATGATTTATACCAGGCCAATATGGTTGCCTAGTTGATTGCATTATGCCGAGACATTTTGGCCCCAATATTCGTGATCTCACACTTGCGGCACTATCCGCGGGTTCTGCCCAATGAACCTGCTGATATGCCCCAGCAGCTCTTTACCTTCTGACTTGATAGCTGGTAATAACGTTTTTCTTCTCTTCCATGTTCTCTTTTAATTTGCTAATTGCCCCCATGCTAATCCGGGGTTTATGAGCATTTGGTGTGTTGCCCGCCGGCCAGGAGCACCACCATGGCCCACCCAGCCCGACCCCTTGCAACTCGCCCACTATGCATTTTCATATATGCATAGTGACCTCTATTTACCACGCCTTCACAGGAAGAAGCCTGTCTCCGATGGGACATCTTCCCTGCACATGCGTGGTAAATAGAGGCCACCATGAATATATGAATATGAATAGTGTGCGGGATGCAAGGGGGCAGGCTGGGTGGCATGCAAGGGGCGGGCCGTGGTGGTGCTCCAGGCCAGTGGGTGATACCCCAAGTGCTTCTAAACCCTGGATTAGCAAAGGGGCAATCAAATGAGAATGTCGAAGAGAAGACGTTCTTACCAGCGATCAAGTCCGAAGGTACAGAGCTGCTGGAGCATATCAGCAGGTTCACTATGCAGTACCTGCTGATAATGCCGCTTTAAGAATTTTCTGGACAATTTTAAATGTATATCTAATAAAATTAAATAAAAAGTTTTAACCTACATGACGCAGTGAAAAGAGGTTGTTTTTTTTTTTTTTTATAGCGTGTGCCGGTATAAATATTTTTTGAATTGCATTGGCGCCATGTACATCACTTTGTACAAGAGTAAAATGCGACTATTGCAAATGAGAAAAAAATTAATTCTATGCAGACCCTGGCACAGAAAAAATATATTCACGTTTGTGTCATTCACAACCCAGTCAATAAATGAGCCAAGCTTTACAGCATTATTGGGCTAAAATGAAGCCACTTTTGAGAAATGCAACATTGTCCTTATGCTAATACCTAGTGACACGGCCAGCTGTTTGGAAAAGCTGGGACTGAACAAAGAAGCGTGCGGAGCAGAGAACAGAGGTCACCTAAGGGTAAGGGGACATATGCTCAGACTGCTTAAGCTCCACAACACAACCTGTTAACTGGTAATTAATTGTATAAGAGATAAGATCTAATGAATCTGTAATCCCCTCAGAGTTAACTGGACAAGGGGCGGCCGAGAGGACACAGTGGATGGACACCAGCGCCATTGTTTACCTGAAGCAAATAAACAAGCAGAGTTGTATGCCTTATAGGGTCCGTGCAGCAACACTGGATAGCACCAACATACACCACAGCGCTTCATACAAGCAATGCCTAGAAGGGAGGATCTGATCAATGGGGATTCAGTGTCTTGCACCTGAAGATCATGTACACGACGTGACCCTTTCCAGGTGGGCTGGTGGTGGCTCGTATATTATAGGGGTGGATTAGCAGGATAGGACTTTGTCTGGCCCTGTCTCAGGCAGTGAAATATTTTGCCAACTCACCAAATTCCTCATCTGATGATCCTTTGTAGATCTTAAGATAAGCAGATTCACAGTCTTGGGATTCTATATCCAGGTCTGCCAGCTTCACATATAGACTTTTCCCTAGGGGTACTCTGATTGTGACTGAACACTGGGTATAGTTTGGATAGGTGCCGGGATAGTTCTTAGAAGTTATGGTTCCGCTTTCTTCATTGCTGACAATGTGTCCACATCCATCCACTGGAAGAGAAGAAAAACAATGAGTATATTGACCAATTCCTCTATAATAGCAGTGCACATTCTGTGCTACACAGTGGAGATTCCGAAGAGCCTGCATATTTATTTTACCACATACGGGAAATCATTTATGTTATATGTGTTAAATGTTGATCTGCTGCTTTTCAGCAAAATTTAAACAACTATAAGGTAATATGCATATTCAAACTGTACAAGACTACCTGCCACTTCAGGACCACCTGATTCATGTGGGTCCCTAAAGGTCCTCTTACACGGCTTACACAAGTGAACGCCGATCAGTGTGATTAATCGTGCATCCGGGCAGTCTAAATGATTACTGTATTGTTTGTGCATCCATTTAAATAGACAAGGCATTAAAGCATGCTCAAGATTGCCTCATCTCTTCTAGCAATGATTCCAGCTGGATCCCTACAATAAAAACTCATTTTACTTTCTTCTCTTTGCTTACTTGATTATTCGGAGTTTGTTTTCTAATATTGTTTACTATATTCTCATCTTTACCTCCATAGTATAGTATAATAACCATCTCATCATTGCCTATTCGATCCACTATAAACTTTAGATGGTCAAATAAATGTATTGTCACATTCAGAAAGAAGTCACGGGTATTGACCTATAGGTGGACACATTGGTCCAGTACAGAGGTGGATAGAACACCTGGGCCAGGCTTTGTCCAAAACTCTCTCACTTGTGAGCATTCTGCACCTGTTATCTGTAGAAGCAAGGTGTGGAAAGAGTCCCTGGGGAACTATTTTATGAATGTAACAGTGAGAACTTCCTCATTTCACTCATTTCTACCCAACCTTGTATCTTATCCTTCCGTTGTTCTACATATATAGGTTACTTATATGCTTTGTGTACACAGGATGATCAGTCAAGAATGGTGATGATCACATAGGCACAAAAAGCGGAATTTGTCTTTTATCCCACCCAGAAAGTGACAATGACATGTGTCAGACTTTCATGCAATTCCAGTTTGGCAGCATTAATGTAGAGTCACATACCTCTAGAAGTCAATGTATATGGCAGGCTACGCGTCATGCAGTGGTCTCATTCAGCTGGCCAGTCAGTGTGCAGGGAGTGACTCCAGCTCTTGGAAATATTAGACTGCCAGTGTTAAGTGGGATCTACTCTCAGGGCCGTGATGAATTTTTATTTTTCAGCTGCATATTAACATGGAAGTTTGGCTGCTGAAACAACTTTGTGGTCTGCCGTATTCTTAGCCAAAGCTCAGAAACCTGTCTCCATTTGGCCCATACATTACTGCTAGATTTAATACTCACAGCCAAAATCCAGCAAACCCAAGTGACTCGTACATATTAAGATATATAACAGCTAGACTATAAGAGATATGGTAATATTGAGATGAGAGCCCTTATGGGAAAAATCAATTAGTAATAGGATATGTTGCTCTGCATACAACCAGGCTAAGGGTCCTATTACACAGAGCGATTATCTGCCAAATCAGGCCCCTGTAATAAAGACAATGATCAGCCATGGAGCCGATTATCAGTTGATCATTGGCCGTTGGCCTTGCATTGCTCCAAGTAGTAGGAGATGCACAGTTGTCGACTCAAAAGACCTATACTATACTTACCTCTCCAGGCTCCCCGGTGTTCCCACTGCTGACACTTCCTACCTCCTCTGTAGTGATAGCCTGTTTAGCCAATCACTGGCTGCGGCACGGTCCTATTTTAGTCAGTTATTGGCTGAGCAGGCTGTCACAGCAGAGACAGGGTAGGAAGTGTCAGCGGCGGCTGCAGTAAGCGGGAACAGGCAGCATGGAGAGGCAAGTAATAACATTTCCTATATATAGCAATGACTGCACAATCAAGCCGCATAATGGGTTTGGTAAGACGCCAATCTAGAAGACAGGCGCTCACTTAAATGGAAAATCTGTCAATGTAATACGACCCTTAGTTGAAAGTACTTTTGACAACATGCAGCCCCCATGCCCTATATGAGTTATATCATTATTATATCTAGTCCTCTTCTGACCTCATAAAAAGCTTATATGGAAATAAAATTAGCGAGATATATAGAGGGGTGAAAAAGCAGATCGGAGGGACTGAACAATTACAGCATTAGCTGCATAACAACAAATTCATTTAGGTAATTCCCTATTTCACCATTATAACATACACATGGATACCCATCTTTTTTTCTCTATTGTGTAAAGTGGCAACATTCACTGTCTTCTACCCTTATTGTACTGTGGTTTCTACACGACACAGTCCCTGCTGGGGGGTTTCTGTGAGGGGGAGAAGGCGACGTGCTGAAAGACATTGATGTCCCTAAAGACAATGCTGTGATGTGACAATACTGACTAGTGATGGAAGACAAGAAGTGGTGAACAGAAGGGAAGCAATGTAAAATTTGGTATGAAACATTCCAGAACATTGCACTATACCTAGTAGGCTGCATGGGTTATAGGGAACTGTAGGTAAAATAAAAATGCTGAAGGCCCACTAGACGGTGATGGGAGAGGAGTGTAATGATACCTTGTGCTTTGGTTAGGTTAAAGAACCTTTCTTGATACCCCAGTAGCTGCAATGGCAAGTGCCCAGGAGGCGGGCTCCTTTTTTATAGGTGCACAATGATTGACAGTTCTAGTGGTCTCCTAACTTGAAAAGACAAGAACATACTATAACTAGACTAGTGTTCTACAAAATAGAGTTTTCACGATACCAGAATTCACAATGCTAAAGTTGTTGTCCGTATGCAATTCAATGCAATTCATATCTGGTCCCATGTAGCCTAATGTTACAATTGGGCATGAAGGGCTGCCTTTACTTGGGCACACATCAGATAATAACTAGTTGGATGCAGCTCTAGGGAGTCCTGGAAAATATGAATATGAATACAGCCTATGGCCTATGGCTGTATCCATTGTTTCCAGGCAGCCTTAGGGCTGCATCATACTTCTTCAGCCACCAGTGAGTTCTGATGGACCCAAGTGTGCTCATCTCTAATAATATCATATAGAACACTTCACCAGGTCAAATGTCAACCTACGTATTGTAATGATCATACAATGGATCTCATTGTTCATTGGTAAGAATTCCCCTGCAGACCATAGCACACACCATGGCAGCTTATTGCCGTCACTGGAGATGCATTTCCGGGTGGTTACCTGTACAATGTGTACTACACAGTCCACATGCCACATGCCTACCAACTATGTGAACTACATAACATATAAAGTTGCTTCCTGTGTCTCCGCTCCTTGCAACATTTTTTGATTGTTGAAATATCCTTAAGAAAGATTATAGCAAACGGATGGGTAATCATGATGGCAGCGGCAAAGGCATTTTTGTGTCTTAAGCCTGTAAACCGCACACAAAAAACCTCAGGAAATCCTTTTTGGATTATAATATAAAAGACAACAAGCCGGGAGCCCATGAATACCTCTCCACCCACCTGCAGATGTTCCTGCCTCTCCGGGACTCAGCATTTACTTACAATCTAATTATCCCCAGTATAGTCGCTGCAGGCCAAACTGCCCGGCCCCTGTGTGCGCTCGGGACCCTTCCTAGCACACAGCTGTGGTGATGTGATGATGTACGTGCAACTGAAAACACATCCATGCAAAATGCCTTACAAGCTTTAACCTCCTCCTTACGGCTCATGCACGATACCAAATTAAAGGGGTTATTCCGGATCAGAAAAGGCACAGCTACTTTTTTTTTTTTTTTTAAACAGCACCACAGGATCTGTAGTAGCTATACCCACATCAATGCTGCCAGTCACTGGCCTCAATGGCATCCAGCACAAGTGGTAAGGCCAGTACAGAGACACATAAGGACCCTATTACACCAAAAGATGTCTGACAGATTATCTGACTGATTTTTTTCAGCCAAAGTCAGGAACGGAGGATAAACAGAGAACAGGTCATAAAGATAAAGGCCCTATTCCACGAGACGATTATCTTTCAGATTATCGTTAAGTCGTTTGAAATTAAGCGCTAATCGTTCAGTTGAATAGCAGTTAACTATTAACGACCGAAGGAGAATTTGTTGATTGCGCAATAAGACCGGAACCTATTTTTATCGTTGCTCGTTCGCATTGAGTAAGACGTCGGTCGTTCGCAGTAGTGACGAACGCAATAGCGACGACAAGAGGACCGCAAGAACGATCATAAGTAACGATTATCGTTCCATGTAAATGGGTGATCGATTTCAGGTCTTTCGCAATAGCGGTCATTTGGATCGTTTATCATTAACGATTATGCAAACGATAATCGTCCCGTGGAAAAGGGCCCTAAGACTGAGATTTTTCCTCTTTTTAAAACCGTTCCTGGCTTTGGCTGAAAAAATCTGTCAGGCATCTTTTGGTGTAATAATGTCTTATGGCCCTAATTCACGGGTCGTCATAGAGGAGCAAACGAGCGCTGTCAGCTCTTGTTCGCTCCTCGTTCCCCGCTCTCTGCCACCGCTATTTCAACATGTTGAAAAACAGGCGACTGCAACGATCAGCCGACATGAATGATGTCGGCTGATCGTTGCACTCTATTAATCGTTCCGTGGAATAGGGCCTTTAATCCCTGCAGCCATCTAAACAACCTCTTTAACAAAATCTCAAAGTACACAGGTCTAAAAGGAATGAGTTATTCCTAAAACTGAACAGAAACTGATACAATGAAAATAATAAATAAATAGTAAACAAAAGATCTGTATTACGCATGCGGGCTGCTTCCCTATTTTCATACCAAAGTTTGAATCAGCCCATTGGGTGGTTTTACCTATAGCATTTCAGTAAGCAGCACATATTTCTTGCCATTTTTTATTTTTATTTAATTTATTTTTAAAAAGAACAAAAAAGTTACAGCCATGCTGAAAGTCTATAGGCAAGTATAATTTGCATTATAAACAAGCATTTTTAGGACCTTTTTTCCCCCAAAAAACACAGCACTCTGTAGGAGGTGGTGGTGGTGGATGGTGCATATAAGGTTTTCTATACAGTTCTCTGTAAGTACTTGAACGGACCCCGAAAAAATTTATTTTTGAAGTGTATAAATAGAAGAAATGCCTTCTAAAAAAAGGAAATGGGATTCACGACATTCTTAGGAGACAGAAGAATTTGGGCAAACCAACCAAGATGGTGTTTGTTTATAGAGTGACAAACTCGTGCCTTTTTCACACGTCCACATAAGTTCTCAGTATTTGTGGATCCGCAGATACAGAGTACTTTGTAACCCATTATTTCCTATGGTGCAATTCCCACATCCTGTATTTTTGCAGATCCTCGACAAAAAATAAAAAGGAAATGTTGTAATACGGTATAATAAGTCTAGCACTCTTCAAAACAGTTACAGAATTGTAGAAGCCATTTAAAGGGGAACTCCGGCTACGTTTACTCGCCAGAGAACAGCACAGCACTATCTCTGAAAAGGAGGGCGACACAGCCTGAAGCAAGTCATGGCACAGCTGCATTCTAAAGACGCCATTCTGTGCTGCGACGTCGGACTTCAAGCTCCGTTTAAAGGAAGCATGGCCAGAGTAACCCTTTAAGCTCCTGCCGGCAGCCATTTTCAGTTAGTGACATTTTTTGCCACCCCCCACCCTCTTTTTCCTTTTTTTTTTGCGGATCCACCTCTGTGGTTTATCTCCAAAAAGGATCAGGCATTGAAATCCAAAATGCCCAATCCTGAAGAGTGGGAAGACCAACCCCTGGCACCGCACCAATCCAGAGACCAGGGATAAAATTCCTTAAGATGGGAACACCGCTTTAAAGAGGTACTTCGGCGCTGATAACAAAAAACAATCAATCATAAACATAGTTTTTACATTACCCATCCCTCCGGAGTCTGTCTCCGTTTGAATTTCCTACTACTTGCAGGTCCCTGAAGCTCCAGTTGGTGGCTTCATTTTTTTCTTTACTTCCAGGTTTGGGCTTTCCCATGATGCACTTTGTCTCCTGTGATGCCTAACTGACTCTGTAAAACTGTTAGATGGCTTACAGCTTGTTCAGCCAATCAGAGCTGAGCAACCTGAGTCATCTGACAAAGGGAGGCTGGCCTAACAGGGCTTAGACCCGCCTCCCTCTTGATGATGTCATTGACACAAAATGGCTGCCACAGAGCAGCCTGGGGCCAACAGTCATTAGGTAAGAATGAGTTTACTTAACTTCCTGGTGGGGGATTGAGGGGGGAAAAGATAGGGAAGGGGGGCAGATAGGTGATTGAAGCATATTACAAAGTTATATAACTTTGTAATCTGTTTCAATTACTGGGAAAAACCTTTTTGCTGGAGTACCCCTTTAAGATAAGACCTCAGATGGGCACACAGTAGCGGTGTTTTACCATATAGTATCTAAAAGCCACATCATTTTTCTAAAAACTAACTTACAACAAAGTAATTAATGGAAGTATGTCTGTTATATCCAAGTATGGAAAGTTAAACACAGGAACAATACATCCAAATTCTAGTAAAACCTGAGGGGGCAGTGCATAATATAAGGCCACAGGATAACAGAGGTCATCATGCAAGTTTTTCCTAGAAACTTTCTTTTAGGGTGCCTTCACACGTACAGTATCGCAGCAAAATACATTGCGATACTCTATAATATTAGCCCCTGCCCACTTAACCCACCGTTGCCAGGCTTAAACATTACCCGCCCGCGCTCCTGCCTGCTTCTTCAGCTCCCGGCTCCCTGATGTCCCGCTCAGCCAAATCAGTGGACAGGGCACTTATTGGCTGAGCGGGAGCTGGAGAAGCAGGCAGGAGCACGGGCAGGTAATGAATTAGCCCGGCAATAGCGGAATAAAAATCTGCTATGAGAATGTAGAGCCTGAATGACAGGACACCGCATCACAACGGATTTTGCTGCAGAATTTGCAGCGTAAAAAATCCACTGCAATACTGTACATGTGAAGACACCGTATAGCTAGATTCATGATTTGACAGTTTACAGCACATATACATTAGGAACCAGTCAAAATGGGATGCTAGCACAGGAACCATTGACTATTTCCTAAAACTTAAAAGTGCAGTGTGAATTTTCAGCTTCTGCAATAAATCTGCCATACCTTAATACGTTCTTCTACACTGAAATATCAGTCTACTGAGAACCCCCATTACATAGACGGACACTCATTAAGGAGAAGACATAGCACTTGCGTGTTCTGGTCTAACAATGGCCATCATTTCTCCTGTAATATCGAGCACCCTCACCCTGTTGGTAAATATTTGAGCACGGAGCCACTGATGGTTATCTATCAGCACTGTCAGCAATTTCCTTGAAACTCTTACAAGTGAACAACCAATATAACATAAGTAATAGAATCTGTTCAAGGTACAGTATATATATAGGTCTTGGGGAGAAGGACAAACTGGTATAGTAAGGGTGGTATTACACTGGACGATTTATAATCTTAAACGACCACTATGAAAAACAATCTTAAATCGTTCACAGTATTACACAGGATGATCATTACTTACAGACGTTCTTGTCCTCGTCCTTTCCTGGCTGATAGACCAGGGAACCACCGAACGACGTGTTATTACACCAAATGATGTTCAAATAATTTGTGCACCATCAACAATGAAAATAGGTCCAGATTCTATCAAACGTTCAACGATTTCTCGTTGGTCGTTTAATCGTTGCCTGTTATTTCATGAAACATTTATTGTTAAAATCTGAATGATCTAACGATTTTTCGAAGGATAATCACCCTGTGTAATATGGCCCTTAGTCTAGGAAGGTAAGTTGACTTTTTTATAGTTGTGGTACAGCAGCAATTTAACCGGTTACGGAGCAGATAGATATATTATATATATATATTATATATACACACACATACATACATACATACACACACACACACTTCTTTTCGGTCTTATCATAGACCCATGTCCTGTAAAGTTAGTAACCAGAGCTTAATACGTATACATACAATTCTGGAGTCTGTATCAGATTTTCTCATTCACCTGGTGATCATGTGATACAATACAGAGAAATGTAACCAGACACTCCGTGGCATCTTTAGCTACAGAACTGGTGTTTAAGAATTTACTGTAACTAGTTCTGGCCATAAAGTCAGGAAGTGGGTAAGAAAACAACTACACGATATTTGCTTGCACATAACAGGCTGTGTAAACCTCATGCTTCACATCTAAACCCTAGCAGAGACCAGGCAGCTTGTAGTCAGCACTATTTTCTAGCAAGTCATCGTTTCAGAATAGGAGATAATACAATAGGTAGCCATAGGTTATGATGAGCTACTGTACTGTTATTAAAGGTGTAAACAAAAAATTGATTTCTTTAAAATCAACTGGTGTCAGAAACAAATTACAAATTTGTGTAACTTTCTATTTGAAAATCTCAAGTCTTCCAGTCCTTATCAGCTGCTGTATGTCCTGCAGGAAGTGGTGTATTCCTTACAGTCTAACACTGACCAGAGTAGCAGCAAATCCCCATAGAAAACCTTTAATTCTCTGAACAGTTCCTCACATAAACAGAGGTGGCGGCAGAGAGGATGGTGTCAGACTGAAAAGAAAACACCACTTCCTGCAGAACATACAGCAGCTGATAAGTACTGAAAGACTTGAAATTTTTAAACAGACGTAATTCCAAATCTATATAATGACACCAGTTGATTTTAAAGAAGACATTTTTTGTCGAAGTACCCCTTTAAAATGCATTAGCGTAATTATTTTGGTGCATAGATTTCCCTTCTATACACTGCCCCAAGTGTCCCCCCCCCTTTTAATTTGGGTCATTTTTAAATTAATTGACATAGGCACAACAAGTGCCTGAAAGCATATGAAACAGCTATTGACACTATAAAAGGTAACGGCAAAGGCTCCATTTCCTAAACCTTTTATTGACCATGACTGTATAGGCTCAATACCTAATCTCTAAATCTGCATAGGGGCAAACATGGCTTCCTGGCAGGTCTGATCAGCTCTGATCTGTGACAAAAGACTTTCCTAAAGATCTGTAGGCCGGTCGCTGCCAATTTACATGAGAAACAAGGCCAAGCGAGAAGCAGCAGAGCATGTTGGGTTCTGTTTGAAACCGATCAGCGCACTAAAATACCATTCCAATCCCAGAAATTGCTGAAGTCAGCGGCAAGTCTGCCAGCTGGTGTCTCTCCAGAAAATAACAATACCAAGGGAAGCTTAGGTGCAAATGACAAGCTGTTTCTGCCGCGCCACAAGACAACCTGTGCTCTACAGGCACACCACAAGGCTGCTACAGAGGGATCAGATTTACCATGGTCAGCCGAGAGTATGCCGGATCTATAACCACACAAAGAGATCTCCAGGAACTTCTGCCACAATCTGACTTCACTCATGGAAACTCCCACAATCCTATTCCCATATTCATATTACTTCCAATGTCTTGGACTTTGTAGTGTTATTCCTAGTGACACACACCTAATATGTAAAAATAAAAAGACATTTTTCTTTTAAATTAACTGGTTTCGGAAAGTTATATAGATTTGTAATTTACTTCTTTTTAAAAATCTAAAGTCTTCCCATACTAATCAGCTTCTGTATGTCCTGCATGAAATGTCATTTTCTTTCAAGCCTGACACAGTGCTCTCTGCTGTCCGAGACAGGAACTGTCCAGAGCAGTAGCGAATCCCCATAGAAAACCTCTCCTGCTCTGGAAAGTTCCTGACATGGTCAGACTGGAAATAATACACCACTTCCTGCAGGACATACAGCAGATGATAAGTACTAGAAGACTTGAGATTGTTAAATAGAAGTAATTTACAAATCTATATAACTTTCTGAAACCAGTTGATTTGAAAGAAAAAGATTTTCTCCGGAGAACCCCTTTAACAGTTTAGAAAAGTAACTTTGCAAACTTGTATCTAAATCAATATACAGTGGTACCTTGGTTTAAGAGTAACTTGGTTTAAGAGCATTTTGGTTTAAGAGCTCCCGCTACTGGGTGGGAGGGGGAGTGGAGAAGGGGCATGGTCTGCATAGCGGGGTCTACAGCTCTGTGCCCTGACCCAGGAAGTCTCCCTCACCTTTCAAATCATAGCAGATCCACTTCAGGCTGGGGCTTACATCAGGGGACTGGACTGTGAAGGTAATCTCTCCATAGCTGTAGCCCCTCTCTCCCCGGACAGAGAGTGCTGCTATACTGTGCCCACATCTGCCCTGCTCATTCCTTCATTCTCCCTACGGTCTCTGTCCGCCCTTGTGTTTCCCATCCTCTCCATTACTGTATAGTAACTTATAATATCACATATTCTGCTGTTTCTGAATGTTTGTTTCATCTGTTTTACATGTTATTCAGAACAATAAATCATTATTTTTGGGGTGTGGAACCAATTGTCTGCATTTCTATGATTTCTTATGGGGAAATTAGCTTTGGTTTAAGAGTGGATTTGGATTACAAGCACGCTCCTAAACAACAAATTATACTCTTAATCCAAGGCACCCGTGTATTGTCCTTGCACAGTGATTGTGTCTGCCTCCTGTGAAATAAAGGACACATGAGAATGCTGACATGTCAGGCATCTGTTTACTGGCAAAACAAAAACCCTGTGACTGCTGGATGTCAGGGAGTGATCCCTAATGAAATCTCTGAAGACAACCTGCATCTCATCCCACAAGACACAGGGACACTAGCAGCAGGCTGCTTAGCATGTGCGCTCACATATATGTATATCCCAGACAGGTTTACATTCAGTTATTGTAGATTTACCAACCACATCTGCTGGAAGTTTGTTCCAAGCACCTACTACTCTTTCGGTAAAGTCATATTTTCTAGTTGCTTCTATAATATCTTACTGTACTCATACTTTCCAAACTGTATGGTGGCTGTGCAATATATTGAGGCTATACTATATATAAAGGTTTGAATACACTTATTTGAACAACTAGGGGAGAGATAGAGTAAAACATAGTAAAATTCTATCACATTCTAGTGCTGTGCAAAAAAATAAATAAAAAAAGACAAGTTTTCAAAGAAAAACCTTTGAAGTTTTGCAATATATTATAGCTGCAGAACAAAGGATAAGCAGGAAATCCTATGGACACGGTTAGTAAGCAGACGCTGTGCTGTGACCACGCTGAGTGGGATGTTATCTCTCAGACAGTGATCAGTGGAAACAAAGCATTCCCCTGGCAATCTGTGCTGAAAGCAGGACAAACCGCTACAATGGTGTCTGCCCATAAGCCGCCCCACACTGCATATGCATCCCCTGTGCTGGTGATAAAGGGGGGGAGGGGGGGTCCTCTATTAACAGACGCTCGCTTCTTATTAAACAGGGTCATCGGTCATTAAACACAATGAATGGATTATTTATTTCATTTACAATGTGACAGATAGGGGCTATCACTTATTAACTATAGTAAGATCTCATTTGCACAGATAGTTCCCTCCCTACTAGTGTGAAGAGTCTGTGTACAGTGGAGACTTCTCATTACTGCACATTAGGGCTCAAACAGTTTGGAGGTTTTCACAGTGAGGTGCAGCAGGGTTGTATTAGCACGTTACAATACGTGGATCCCTAACATGCCCAGACAACATACTTCTTATGTATATTGTTGTGAAATATAAATATGTTACCATATTTTTACAGAATTTCCTATTATTCCTCGAAAAAGTCAGTAGGTACGGCAACTTTAACGGGGTACTCAAGCGAAAATATTTTTCTGGTGTCAGAAAGTGACATAGTGAGATTTGTAATTTACTTCTATTTAAAATTCTCGTCTTCCAGTACTTATCAGCTGCTGTATGTCCTGCAGGAATTGGTGTAGTCTTTCCAGCTCGATACAATGCTCTCTGCTGCCACCTCTGTCCATGTAAGGAACTATCCAGGAGAGGTTTTCTATAGGGAATTGCTGTTGCTCTGGACAGTTCCTGTCTGGGGCAGAGGTGGCAGCAGAGAGCACTGTGTCTGACATGAAAGAATACACCACTTCCTGCAGGACATACAGCTGCCGGAAGACTTGAGATTTTTTTTAAATAGAAGTAAATAAAAAATCTATAAAGCTTTCTGAAACCAGCTGATTTGAAAGGAAAAAAAGCTTTTCACCAGACTACCCCTTTAAGGCCCCTTTCAACCATCATTATACTGTCTACAATTATAGATCAGTATGGTACTCACAGATTTAAAGGAGAAGTCCGGCAAAATTTTTTATTAAAGTACTGTACTGCCCCCCAAAAGTTTTACAAATTACCAATATACACTTATTACGGGAAATATTTTCCGGGAGATATTTTTTTTTAATCTTATTCATTTTTCAAATACTAAAAAGCTGCGGGTTTCCCCCCCCCCCCCTCCACACAGAAAGTGAGTGCAGATAATCTACAGCTAATATACTACTTGTGGCCCTACCCTTACGGCAGCTGAAAGCACAATTACAGGTCTCCTGGTGTATACTTTCAAACAGGAAACCAAGACGTGTGAGGCATTCTGTTTTCTTACTCCATAAATAGTGCACACGACTTCCCTTGGGTGGAAAACACAATGAAACCAGAAGAATCTATAGCATTTGAATATTGTCCAAATCTCTAGTAAGCAAAGGGTCCCTGTATATGAAAGCCAGTGGGAAAACGGGAATAGTCCTGGACCTGTCCGTGTCACCTTTCCTATAACACACACAACTTGTATACATAACTTTCCCTAAAATATGGCCGCCCATGTCCCAGGAAGCAGCTGCTCCTCACATCTACACAGTGAAATGGATTCAGTGAGCGACCAATGGATTCAATCATGGCTATGCTCCAACAACGGGAAAATGACGACCATAGTTTTTGCGCCAAAAGTCTACTGGCAATGACGGCCGCAAATAACGTTCATGATCATCCAAGAAGACAGCCACCATTTTTCCATTGTGGTAACATAACCTAAGGCTATGTTCACACACTTTTCTGGCTCATTTAGAGCTATAGGCCACAGGCTGTATCCATGTTTTCCAGGACTCCGTAGGGCTTCTTACTTCTTCAACTACTGGTACTCAAATGCCGCACGATTGGACTCAAACATGCTCAAGTTCCGCTCTTCTCTAGCGTTTTGCCTTATATTGTATTATAAACTACACGATGGTGGCGGAATTGGCACATGCCCGCAGGCGGTGACCGTATCACTAGGTGTTTCATAACAAAATTCACATAATGTGTTTGTGGCAACAAGCAATAGTCAGAAAACCAGTCTAAAGAGTTTCTCAGACAGTGACTAACAAAAGATCTAAACCAGATATATGACTCTCTAATTAGTAACGTAAATGAAACCGACACATCCACCTAACCCTACACTAGGATGTCAGACAGGTCCATCATGACTGGTGTCCTTCAGGTGGAATACACACATACCAATATACGGTGCTATGTGATTCACTGGAAGAAAAGCATAAAATCTGAGTCACATTGAGAAGTTTGCGTTGACATTGTGTATGTTCAATGTATGTATCACAGCACATAGGCCGAATGTGTGCACGGCTACCGTACAGCTTCTATACGTGCACATTACAACTATCGCTATAACACAGCCCATTCAGATAAAAACCTTAATAGTCTTGACGTCCATGCACTCTCTGACAATCATAATTCCACTGTATGACACAAGCGCTTGGTCGTCCCCATGCACGTCATTTACTTCTACTAAACACGACTACTTTGCCATTGTCGTACCTTCCATTTTTTCCCAAAACAACAGGTTTCTGTCACAATACCATGGAATGTGGTGTCTACAGCTTGGCATAGAGAGACACAAAGCATGTCAAGGGAATGGGTTGGCGAGGAACCATCCTGCACCAAACCACAACAGGGGTCGTGCATCAAACACATTGGACAGTTGCCTCAGCAACCCAATTGCCCGGGATGAGAGGTGTCTCTCCAAGATGAACTGAGGAGTACATGCGGAATGGTATCATGATAGTGACCTTTTCACATTTCCAACTTCCTACTCCGCCTCCTCAACTCAGCTCAGGACTTCAAACACAAGATGAAGAACATTAGAGAAAGCTTTAATCCCCCTAAAACTCTTCTACACAACTTCTCAGTGCTCTTCTCAACTACTACTGATAAAATGGCTTCCACCCTACTCTCCATATCGCATCTCACCACCTGTGTACTGGAGCTGGTCTCATACCACCTTAACCTTACTGTGTACGCCCCATCCAATCTCTAACCACTTCCAGTCACTAACCACTTGCATCTTCCTTTACACGGGGAGCCATCACGCCCATCCCTCAACCCACCTCACTACTCCCTATTTGCCTCAACACTCCTTAAACCGGCACTGTCATGGTCACATAGAGTCTTTCCCATCTTGCCACATGAGATGGTCTCTACGGTAAAGGGCCCTTTTCCCAGCAAAGAGCGTTCCTAGAAACACGCAATAATCGGACGTATACTGATTGGATCTTTGAGCGGCGGTAAATTCTATCTTATCGGTAACGTCTCTCTGTGTAGACAGGAGGGGGGAGATTTATCAAACTGCTGTAAAGTAGAATTGTTAGTTGCCCCTAGCAACCAATCAGATTCCGCCTTTCATTTTTAAAAGAATCTGTGAGAAATGAAAGGTGAAATCTGATTGTTGCTAGGGGCAACTAAGCCAATTCTACTTTACAGCAGTTTGATACCGCTCCCCCGAGATGTGCGGCTGCTTCATCGTTCCTTGTAAAGCCATGGCAAATGAGCGCTGATCGGAACTCCTTTGCATCCTTGGACAGCCGTGTAAAAGGACCTACGAAGCTCTTCTCCTGCTGCAAAACGGAGACATTTTTCTATCCTTGAACCCCTTAGCTGTAGTGGGGTTCCCTGGTCATCACAGAACAATGGAAATTTGATGAATCAGATAAATTAGTGTCAAAAGAGTCTTCCAATGAAAAACTGTGGAGATCATTGCAGGAATCTGCATGGCTGAACCCAATGATCTGGCAGAGTACCGATACCTGCTGCTGGGGCAGATACCTTCAACTGGTGCCATAACCTTCACTACCAGTCCTTTAGTCTATGGCCGGTTTACACTGGAGGACGTTCTGGTTCCCTGGTGTTTAAATCCAGCAGCAGAACCCTTCCCTATACGTTAGCACTCTAAGGGTGGTATTACACGGGCCGAGCAGGGCCCGATAATAACTGTAAACGAGCGCCGATCTGCTAGATCGTCGCTCGTTTGCTGGGCCTATTACACGGCCCGATAATCGTCTAGCAAGAGCTGCAAGGACATCGTTACCGATGTCCTTACAGCCCTTGCTAAACTGGCATACATTACCCATCCACGTTCCAGGGCTGCTCCTGCCGTCCGCTTCTCCCGGGGTCCCGCGCGCGCTCTAGCTTCACATCGGCCTGTCAGCTGATAGGCCGCTCAGCCAATCACAGGCCGCGGCGGTCCCGGCCTGTGATTGGCTGAGCGGCCTATCAGCTGACAGGCCGATGTGAAGCTAGAGCGCGCGGGACCCCGGGAGAAGCGGACGGCAGGAGCAGCCCTGGAACGTGGATGGGTAATGTATATCGTTAGTCGCCGCTCGTGCACCGCTATTACACGCAGCGGTGCACGGTCGGCGTCCGACAAAAATAGGTTCTAAGGGCCCTATTCCACCGGACGATTATCGTTTGCATAACTGTTAACGATTAACGATCTCAAACGACCGCTATTGCGAAAGACCTGAAAACGTTCACTCATTTCCATGGAACGATAATCGTTACTTATGATTGTAATTGCGATAGTTTTTCTTCGCTATTGCGTTCGTATCTATTGCGAACGACGTCTTATTCAAAGCGAACGATTTGCGAACGTTTTGCGAACGAGCAACGATAAAAATAGGTCCAGGTCTAAAGGCCCTATTCCACGGAAAGATTATCGTTCGTATTCGGCCGATATCGGCCGCTACGGATGATAATCGTCCCGTGGAATAGAGTGCAACGATCAGCCGACATCGTTCATGTCGGCTGATCGTTGCAGTCGCTTGTTTTTCAACATGTATATAGCATGATATAGCAGCAATCTGCTGCCGGCGCTCCGTTGAATAGGAGCATCGGCAGCAGACGCTGCTATATCCTATGGGCTGCCCGGACGATCAGCGATCCCCCGGGCAGCCCCCCCGCAGCTCCCCGCCGCCCCCTCTCACACTCACCCGCTCGCTGGAGCCGCGTTGAATAGCGGCGGCAGCGAGCGGGGAACGAGGAGCAAACGAGCGCTGAGAGCGCTCGTTTGCTCCTCTAAACGACCTGTGGAATAGGGGCATTATAAAGCGATCAAAGATTTCTCGTTCGGTCGTTAATCGTTAACTGCATTTCAACCGAACGATTATCGTTTAGATTCGAACGATTTAACAATAATCTGAACGATAATTGTGCGGTGGAATAGGGCCTTAACCTATATCAACGATCAGCCGATGATCGTTGTCATCGGCTGATCGTTGCATTTATTACACGGAGCGATAATCGGCCGAATCGGGCCAATTCGGCCGAATATCGTTCCATGTAATAGGGCCCTAAGGCCATGTTCACACACTGTTTTTGGACCTGATTTTTGACAGTTGAAGGGGTATTCCCATTTAAACAAATATAATTACACTTGTAGGGCTTATCAAGTGAAATATAGTCGCAAATACATTCACTTTGCAAACTTGTCTTCTTCTGATATGCTGCTCTTTTCCCCCCATTGTGGACACCCTGCAGTCTAGGTTACAGACCATCACTCTGCTCTAAAAGCATTCCTCTGGCTGTAGCGATAGCTATAGTATACATATATTATACAATATGTATACACTTTCTCTCTATACATGTACTGTTATATATAAATATATATCCATACATACAAGCCAGGCCAATGCTTTTAGAGCAGAGTGATTGTCCCACAGGGTTAACTATGTTTTCTGGAAAGAGAATAGCCTTTTAAATAGCTAAAAAGAAGGACCAAAAGCATAAAAAAAATTGCTTTTTTTTTTCCTTTGATTTGTCTTTTTAGCCATTTGCTGCTGAAAAAAAGGCTCAGAAAACAGTATGTGCACTTAGCTTAAAGCTAGCCAGGAATAATAGCCAATTACTACACAATATGGTGGAGGCCCCTCTCTGATTCCACCGCTGTCTAGGAGACACCGCATTCACTTATTACCATAGGGTGATGACAAATTAATTTCTATGGTATCATCCCTGGTTATAAATAACCATATACCAGATTAACCAGTCCAGACAGAGTTAAACATAGACATGTATAGACACATACACTGTCACCCAGCTTTCCTATAACTCTGATACCATTATATGAAGACACATATACCGTGATAGTGATCATATTGATTGTCACCCAGCTTTTCTATAACTCTGATACCATTATACATAGAAACATACACTGTAATAGTGATCACATTGTCACCCAGCTTTCCGATAACTCTGATACCATTATATGAAGACACATATACCGTGATAGTGATTATATTGTCACCCAGCTTTCCTATAACCCTGATACCATTATACATAGACACATACATGGTGATAGTGATCATATTGTCACCCAGCTTTCCCAGGAACAGATATAGGAGAATATTTATTGGCTGAATGAAAGCCACTCCACACCCTATAAGTAATGTTAGTGGGGTGCAGCCCTCCAGGACCCACTGGGGAAAGTTCAGGTGAAAAGCTGTCACTCTTCCAGTCCCAGTTCACACTGTAGATTAGAGTACTCACCCAGGGACTCGGCCAGCAGCAGGGCAGGGGCAGAGAGCCACAGTCCCAGCAGGGACAGCAGTCCCGCCAGTGTCCCGGCCATTGCTCCCTGCACTCTACACACAGGAAGAAGTTGTCAGCCGGCTGAGGATCACATCCACCGGGTAAGGAGTCCACACAGCCGGCCCCGGCCTCTCCATATGGATAGAAGAGCAGCTCATACACCGCTCCCCCTCTGCATGCGATCTTTACTCCCACACCGGCTGACACTCAGCCCCGTGCTCCTCCCGTGGAGGGGGGAGTCCGCTCTGTTATGGAGCCAGCGCTGCCCCCTGCTGGTCACCAAGCGCAATGACACCCTGCGCAGGGTTATTACACCAGACTGGTCGAGCAACCTGCCTGGGGAGGGATGACAAGAAGTACAAGTACGAGGAAACTAAATACTGAACCAATTATACTATAAACACTCAGGTCATCTGTAAATACTAAACTACTACTATACTAGAAAAATTACTAATAAACTAACACTAGGAATCCTCAGGCAAATTCTAAATCAATACTCTAAATGCTAAACTAATATAACTTTTATAGAAATATAAATAATAAACTAACACTAGGAATACTAAGATAATCTTTAAAGACCCAACCAATAGTCTGAATACAAGAGTGATGACCTAAATACTGTACTAAACCAATACTGGCTATATTGTAATAAATAAATACTGTAAATACTGTGAATATTATAAATACCCAACTGACAGTGTGAATACTGAAGAAATACTACAAATAATAAAACACTATAAATACTAAACTAATACTATGAGTTCTAGACTAACACAATGAATAGTAACCTAGTATTATAAATACTAAAGTAATACTATAAAGGTCCAGCCAATAATGTGCTAGCCCTCCTCATACACACCTTCATAACTTAAAGGGGAACTTTGGTGAAAAAAAAATCTTTCAAATCAACTGGTTTCAGACAGTTATATAAATTACTTCTATTAAAAAATCTCCAGTTTGCCAGTACCTATTAGTTGCTGTATGTCCTGCAGGAACTGGTGTATTCTTTCCAGTCTGACACAGTGCTCTCTGCTGCCACCTCTGTCCATGTCAGGAGCTGTCCAGAGCAGGAGAGGTTTTCTATGGAGATTTGCTGCCTCTTTGGGCAGTTTCTGACATGGACAGAGGTGACAGCAGAAAGCACTGTGTCAGACTGGAAAGAATACAGCACTTCCTGCAGGACATACAGCAGCTGATAAGTACTGGAAGTCTGGAGATTTTTTTAATAGAAGTAATTTATATAACTGTCTGAAACCAGTTGATTTGAAAGATTTTTTTTTTTTTCACCAAAGTTCCCCTTTAAGTTATGAATATGTTAGCACTATATAAATGGCGCAAGGAACAGTTTTGTAGAATTTTACATTATGGAGCATAGAGTGTCAGAGAAAGGCTAAAGTTTGGGTCTGAGTGAATACACTTTTTCAGCAATGGGACCCCCACTAACACACTGAAGACATGTCCCAGGGAGAAGAGACAGTGAGGGGCTACTACTAAATAACAAACAGACTAATAAGTGAACACAAGCGACAGTATAAGGTCGGTCTTCAGCATCAGATTACTATTGCTGGGATCCTTTCTTTTGTCACCACCTGACAGATCACCACTACACTGGCACCCCGGTTGTTCCAGGACTATGATGTCAATGGTCTGAAAGGAAGGTCATTTACATTGCAATGTAGAATATTAATAGAAACCTGTCACACCCATTTACAGTAGTAGTTGCTCTTTTTTTTTGTTGTAAAATGGCTGATGTAGTCACCCGACTGGGTATGTAAGTGAAGGATCCATAAGGCCTGAGTGCAACTGCAAGTGCCTGCACCCCCTATAGCTTAGGCTGGGTTCACACTGTGTTCTTGCTGTCCACTTAACTGATCCGTTTAATGGAAAAAACTAATTCAAAATGGAATTGCCCACGTTTTTGTGTACGCTAAAAAAATAAAAATAAATTTTCACCTTTTTTATTTTTTTTGGTAGTCCTTGGAAAAACGGATCCAAACACAAGTGCATCCATTTTTTTTTACATTAAACGGACAGTCTCATTTTACAGTTTAGGAAGCTTAGACCTTCAATAAGTGGAGCATATGTACTAACTCTTTATTTGACCAACTCCAAATCCTTTCAAGTATGTCAATAGCTCTGTGTCATCCATCCTGCTAAAACAACATGCATGACATGACATAGACATGGAGGCTGGGTGCAGTTGTCATCCACTGAGATACTTTCTATAGAAATAAGTCCACATTTGTCTATAGGCAGCCATCACACACATTCCTGCTGTACCGTAAGATGTTACCACTTATAAGGACCAGAGACGCAAGAAAACTGTCAGCTGAGCAGCTGCCATGCTCATAAACATGCATGCCTGGATTGGAGCATGCATCATTATTTCTCTGAGGACAGGGGATGGGCTACTTCCTTTGATAGTCCTTATTTCTTTCCTTTAAAGGAGTACTCTGGTGAATGTAAAAATGTTTTCAAATCAACTGGTACCAGCAAGTTATGCAGATTTGTAAATAACCTCTATTAAAAAATCTTAAGTCTTCCAGTACTTATCAACTGCTGTATGTCCTGCAGGAAATGGTGTATTCTTTCCAGTCTGACAAAGTGCTCTCTGCTGCCACCTCTGTCCATGTCAGAAAATATTCAAAACAGTAGCAAATCCCCATAGAAAACCTCTCCTGCTCTGGACAATTCCTGCCACGGACAGAGGTGGCAGCAGAGAGCACTGTGTCAGCCTGGAAAGAATACACCACATCCTGCAGGGCATACAGCAGCTGATAAGTTATGGAAGACTTAAGATATTTAAATAGAAGTACATTACAAATCTATATAATTTTCTAGTACCAGTTGATTTGAAAATAAAATAAAATAAAAAAATTCAGTGATGTCAGTTGAACCCACTACTGGCAGCAGGTCCTACCTTCAGTATAAAGTATATGGAAGTACTGAAGTATAAGATAGGGGTCAGACATGAACGGATTTCACTGCTTAACTCCATTGTTGCTTACACCACCCATGGAGAATATAGGAATCTTTGGCATGTGTATGGGAAAGATCATTGGGCCAACAGTTATTGAAGGTGTTTGCCCACCCTTAGGGTCCTATTCCAATTAGAAGTTTTTCTTCGATTAACAATCTCAAATTACCGCTATGGCGAACGACCTTAAAATTTGTTCACCCAATAACACAGAACAATGATCGTTGCTTATGATTGCTCTTGTAGTCGTCCTGTCCTCGCTACTGTGTTTGTCGCTACTGCTAACGGCCAAACTACATTTTATTACACTAAACCATGCGCAAACGATTTGAAAACGATCAACAATAAAAATAGGTCGAAATTCTGTCGGTTTAATCGGTGCCTGCTACTGCATGAAACGATTATCGTTCAATTAGGAACGGTGTAACAATTTCTCGGCCGATAATCGTCTCGTGGAATAGGGCCCTTAGGCCACATTCACACACCCGTAGTGCAGTCCGTGGCCATGGACCGCACTACCGTATGTGTATCCATAGTGCTCTGTGTTTCACGGAGCACTACGGTCACACATCATTACCCCAGCAATCCGTGCCGCAAACAACGGTCAGCATTAGAACATGTCCGTTTTTTTGTGGCACGGATTGAGGCCCCGTATATACGTACGGACGTGTGAACGGGGCCATAGGATAACATTGGTTTCATGTTCTGTCCGCAGTTGCGTGCCCGCAATTGCGGACAGAACAACGGACGTGTGAATTAGCCCTTACTCCTGCTCCAGTCAGTCAGACGTTCATGTGTATGGGAGAATTGAAGAGCTGCCAGCAGAATGAGCCTTTGGCTGACAGCTATCCTATATGTATTCGTACTGTCTTTCTGTAGTCAGAGTTGTCTGAAAGGAACTTATCTTGCTCTCCTCTATGTACTCTGTGGTGATAGTTTTCAGCCGACGTCTATCTAAGGCTATGTCTTATGTCTATCTATAATCTTGCTGGTGGACGCTGACTGATGCATAGTAGATTGCTTGTATTCACTGGTTTCGCTAGAAACTCTCCTCCTTGTTTACCTTCTTTAGTGTTGGGCTTAGAGGGGCTTACGAATGACAAAAGCCGCCGCACACTTCTGTCCCTTTCTCTTTGTAATGTACCATGAAGAGGGCTCCATGCCGAGATTGAATACATCAACCACCGAGCAAATACCACACACAAGAACTTTCATTTATTTGTTGCATTGCATTTGTCCATTTCCATTGTATGGCAATACATTTCTCTAAAACGCATCCGTAACTCTATTTTAGTAGATTTTTTTGTGTGCAAATATCATCTCCATAAAGGGGGGGGGGCATGCTGGGAGATATGCTCTCAGTCTATAGTCACTGGAAATTCTGTTAAGTGGCTGCGAATTAATGAGCGTGGTGTGATCTCCAATGATAGATGAAGCTGCTGGTGGTAAGTGATAATTAGATTTTGATGATGTATGTTACGGGCTGTGGTTTATGTCCTATGTGCTAGACAAAGGGCTGACTATGGACAATTGTAAGAATCTCAGCAAATTCTTCAAGTACAAATATTGAGATGCTCAAACACAAACACAAGTGCACACAAATGTATTTATTTGGTGTGGGTATGTATGTGTGTGTGGGGGGAGGGGTAAGGTTCACGCTAACTCCACAAAAATAAGATTTATTAAAATCACTTTGAAAGGGCCACCTATCTATCTATATATATCTATCTATATATATATATATATATATATATATATATATATATATAGTCAGGCCTGTATTTAGAGTTCATGCTGCCCTAGGCACTTTGCATGCAGGGGCGCTCCCCCCCCCCCCCCCCCCCCCCCCGGCACTGGCAGGTTATATGCATGGTATACCCTGGTACTTGGGTTGCGCTATGATTGATGCCCGCTCTTCTCATCAAACAGACGTGATGGAGGAAGGAAGGGGCCGGGGACGTCTTAGTTCGAGGACCGCTTCTGTCCAGTGTCGGACTGGGGTACCTGGGGCCCACCAGAGAAAATGATCCTTGGGGCCCACCAATATAGAACCAGTGAGACATGACATGCTGACCCACTCCTCTCCTGGATTCATCTGTATCTGTGACAAATCCCTACATTTATACAGCTCTCAGGGTATGCTGGGAGTTGTAGTTTCTCAGTGGACAACCCTGTAATAAATCACTGTGTGCAGAGGCTCCTGGTGGCTGCAATCTGTGGGTGACAACCATCAGCCCTAAAGGTCCAGCAATACATCTGTCTACACTGTACTACAACTCCCAGCATATCCTGAGGGCTGCAGACTGTCAGTACATGCTGGGAGTTGTAGTGCCTGCAGCTGTTGTAGTTGGGTCCTAGGTGCATTATACACTGGATGCTTTGTGGCATATAAGAATACATAGATCTGTGGGGGCTCAGTGCAGGGAAGTGACCCCAGAACAGCACTAATAGGGGATAGAACAAAAACATCTCCCCCTATCCCCTATTAGTGATGTTCTGGGGTCACTTCCCTAAACTGAGCCCCCACAGATCTCTGTATTCTTATCTCCCACAATTATCTAGTGTATAATGCACCTAGGACCCAACTACAATAGCTGCAGGCACTACAACTCCCAGGATGTACTGACAGTCTGCAGCCCTCAGGATATGCTGGGAGTTGTAGTGCCTGCAGCCCTTATAGTTGGGTCCTAGTTTAACGGTTTGCACTAGTGTACTGTAGTGACCGCAGAGCTGTGTCAGTACACTACCGCAAACATTACACTGACCCTTATAGACCCCAATGGTACACAGGCTCTGCACACTATAGAAGTGATTACAGTGCAGTTACTAATGACTCACAGGTGACGTCTTCTCTGATTGCCATTGCTAACTTTTTGCTTTCTTCTCCATCTGGCGCAACCATCATGAAGACTTCTCCGACCACAACTCATCTGCAGGCGGGCAGCTGGGGTGACGGGGAGGGGGAAAATCTGGGGAGGCAGGGGGAACAGCTGGGGTGGCAGGGGGAGTAGGTGGGGGCAGAGGGAGCAGCTGGGGTGAAAGGGGCAGGAGGAGCAGCTGTGGGGGCAAGGGGAGAAGATGGGAGAAGCTGGAGGGGGCAGGGGAGAAGCTGGGGGAGAGGCAGGGGGAGCAGCTGGGGGGACAGGCAGGGGGAGCGGCTGGGGGACAGGCAGGGGGAGAAGCTGGGGGCAGGGGGAGAACCTGGGGGGGGGGGCAGGGGGAGCAGATGGAGGCAGGAAGAGAACCTGGGGGGCAGGGGAAAACCTGGGGGGCAGGGAGAGCAGCTGGGGGGTGCAGGGGGAGAAGCTGGGGGGTGCAGGGGGAGAGGCTAGGGGGGGCAGGGATGAACCTGGGGCATAGGGAGAGCAGCTGGGGGTGCAGGGGGAGAAGCTGGGGGGTGCAGGGGGAGCAGATGGGTGCAGGGAAGAAGCTAGGGGGGCAGGGAGAGCAGCTAAGGGGTGCAGGGAGAGAAGCTGGGGGGGGGGCAGAGGGAGCAGATGTGGGCAGGGGGAGAACCTGGGGGCAGGGAGAGCAGCTGGGGGGGTGCAGGGGGAGAAGTTGGGGGGGGGAGAGGAGGGAGAACCTGGGGGTGCAGGGGGAGAACCTGGGGGGGGGAAAGGGGAAGAACCTGGGGGAGACGTCATTGCGCCGAGCAGGGGAGAAGTCCGGGACCGCGGGGCTGCATCTATGAGCTTCCGGCTTGTAATAGAGGTAGTGTGTGCCGGGAGCTCAGCCGGCTGCTGCACAACGCCCCTATCGCCCCCCCCCCCCCGGGCGCGGACTGGGCACCCGTGGTCCGGTACCTAGGGTGGCGGGGGTTAAATTTTTTTTTTTTAGAAACCGGACCACGGGTGCCTAGTGGTAAATACGGCGCTGTATATAGTTAGTTGATGAAACCCTTGCTTTATATAGAAAGTAATACAGCTAAGCTTATCTCTCTGACAGTGTCTCTTTAAATATCTCAAGCCTTCCAATACTTATCAGCTGCTGTCTGCTCTGCAGGAAGAGGTGTTTTCTTTTTGCTCTCTGTTGCCACCTCTGCCCCATGGAAAACCTTTCCTGCTTTTCCTGTCACGGACAGAGGTGGCAGCAGAGAGCACTGTGTCATACTGAAAAGAACACATCACTTCCTGCAGGACATACAGTAGCTGATAAGTACTGGAAGACTTGAGATTTTTAAAGAGAAGTTAATTACAAATTGGCGCTATACAAATACATATTATTATTATTACAAATAACTTTCTGAAATCAGTTGAGTACCCCTTAAGGGCTTATTCCCAGATCCCCTATTTTACAGATGCTATGGACAGGGAAACCCTGTCCTGGAGTATTTCCCCAACTGGCATGATGTACTGATACCCTGTCGAAACTTTTTGAAACTCCACAGCACTATAGTGATAGAGCCACGCAAATCTCTCCACTATAGGACTGTCCTGTCTATAGTATCTGTATAATACAGGATGTGGGAATAAGCACAATAAGAATAATTGACAGATATATGGTTTAGATCTTAGTAGTCCTATGAAATATCTAATGCATTTAACATGTTCGGCTGATTAGCCACATGCAGGGAGCCAGAAAACCCCATATAGTTCCCGAACCACTGGTGGGGGGAACACTAGTGTAAATCTGCTCTACTAAGGCCAGCAATACCAAGACATTTGATTTCAATTTAGTTGCCATATGAGCTTTTTACTATTCTGAGACCAATGGCTGTATAAAGTGTAAACTAGGCAGGGTTGCGGAATGAAATGTAAAGAAGCATAATTTACAAATCTGAAAACTACCCTCAGCTCTATTAAACATCAGTGACATAAACTGCTTTGAAGAAACATTAAGATGCGTTTTATATAGTAATTCTGCCCTTTTAAGTGTTTACGTGTAGGATTTATGAAGCTGAAGCCGAATTATTTCACAGGGCTTTCAAGTTACTCAGGTTTATGCAGAAGTGGGGAGGAAATTCTTTACTACAGGAAGAGGCCAACATTGTCCACCACTGTAAAATATTTCTAAACACCCTTTGAAGTCAAGGTAGTGAAGGTTTACATGTTATTTATATACAATCAAGAGTGTTTACCGCTAAATATTTTGGTGTGTTTATTATGAAGATACTTAGGATCTGAAAATAAAAGAATGTCACATATTCTAAATGTTTTTGTTGGGTGCACTATATATATATATATATATATATATATATATATATATATATATATATATACAGAAATTTGCCTGATGTATAAGGGGACCTCCAGATCAGGACCAGTGAAAAAGCAAAGCTTCTGCTGAGCACTTCTGCTCCTTCGTTCTAGCGATTGGTGAGGGTCTCAGCACCCGGACCTCCACAGATACAAACTTCTGAAATGTCACTATGATGTTTTCTGTATCTGTTTAAATGATAGATACACTTTAAAGTGAATGAAGCGGAGTTGTAATACCACACACAACCAGAGGACAGGTGTGGCACTGCTTTAGGCAGAAAGCAGCAATGTTTTTGTAGTCCTGAATAACTTTAAAAGGGGTTGTCTGGTGAAACATTTTTTACAAAAGGTCCCAGGTGCTGTAAATATAAAAAATAAAGCATACTTACCTGCCCTGATCCCCTGCCGCTGCTGTTCCAACAACTCCCGGTCGCCAGTGCTATTGACTACTTTTCTTTTGACCTGTCATTGGAAGTAGGATAAAGCTGACAGGAGGGGGTGATTAGGCAAGTAAATATGCTTTACTTATTTATTTTTGTGGCACCCTTTATAAGAAATATTTTATACTTAGACGACCAATAGACAGCTTTTCGGTAATTTAAGACAGGAAGTAGGGAATTTTGAACTCCAAACATCTTTAAATACAATAATCAGCAATTCATTTTGGACCTAAAATATGGTAGATTTCAACTAATTAAATAGTACATTTGGCAGAAGTCGATGATCTTGTTGCGCCAGTGCAGAAATCTGGTGGTGCAGTCCATTTTTCCAAAATGCCGCCTGGTTCCTGCAATTGGTGCCAGTTCCTTCATGTACAGCAACCTGCTCTGTGCACTAGAGGCGGGCAGTTTCTCTAGTGTAATGATAACCTCTTCTCTTGGTGAGCCGGCCAGACTTTATTCTAATGGGGGCACGTCACTGACGAGAGGGGATATCATTACACTGAGGGTGCGGGGCCCCTCTCTAGTACATAGAGTGGGCTGCTGCACATGAAGAAACCGGTGACTAGAGTGGGAACCGGTCAACATTTTGAAAAATGTATTGGGCCACTGAGATCTCTGTGCTGGTGCTGACAAGGTAGTAAAAAAAAAGTTTCACTTAATGGCCCATTCGCTTTAAACCCTCCCAGTCCAGTTATGCTCTGTTAACAAGTACAGTTACTGATACTGGTTGCTTCTGGGCCTCGCTATAGCTTCTTAATGGCCTTTTACACAGGACGATTATTGTGCAAAAAAATTGTTAAATTGTTTGAATTTAACGTGTACCTGCCATATATCATTTTCAAAATCTAAATCAACAGTAAATGTGAAATAAAGCAAGTTAGCTATATACATTTATTATTTTTTTTGTTGTTATCATGCTGTAAAACAAAGCTGAACTTACCGTTTTTTTTCAACTTCCGGTTGAAAAAAAGAGACAAAACACAGGAATTCCGGCCATAACAGAGAGTCACGGCTAAATGTGTCCATCATTCACATGACTGCCTTCTTTCTGTGAGCGCTCAGATGGCCTGGGATACACAGGACTTCCTGATTCCTGACTGTTTCCTGTTTTTTGAGATAAAAAGAGTCAGAAAACAGGAAGTGCCGTGTTTTCCATGATAACTAAAAAAAATAATGAATGTAAATTGGAAACTGGCTTTATATCACATCTGCTGTTGATTTAGAATTTGAAAGTTATAACAACAGGTACACTTTAAGCGATAATCTTCTGATGTAAATGTGGCAGCGATCAAACTACGAACGAAAATTTGTTCGTATGTCGTTGATAGCATCTTTTGAGCTGACCTCAAAATCGTTGTTAATCATTCTTTTAGTGTCTTTCAGTGTAAAAACTCATTGTTCACAGTATATACATATATGCAAACTCAATTACAGTCATTCAAGGTATATAGATATGAAAGCAATTACAATCATTCTGAGTATACAGATACAAATGCAATTGCGAGCAACAACAGTATATGGCTATGTTCACACTACGTGAACAACCGGACGGTCTCTGCCAAAGATCATCCCGGCCGATACTGCAGTACCGGCCGCATGATCTTTCCGGCCGCAGTGTTCTGATGCGGGCGCATCAGCGTGTGCCCGCATCAGAACCTCCCACAGCACACAATGAAGCAAGTGGCCGGAACCGCTTGCTTCATTGTGTGAACTGATATGGGTGTCTGTGGTTGCAATTCACTGAATTGCAGCATAGAAAACTGACATGTCAGTTATATGCGGGTCCGCATGTGATCCCCGCCAGAGCGTATACGATGTGTATACGCTCCGGCCGGGATCCCATAGAAATGTAGGCAGTGTTCACAGGCGTACAAACTTTTACGTAGTGTGAACATAGCAAACAAGAAAAATGAATAAAAAAGAGGAGATACAGCTCACCAGTGAATGGTTTCGACAGCAGCAGGCAATGAATAGAAAGGGTGCTCGATCTTCAAGACGCTGGCCAGACGCCACATGCAAGACTTAGCTGGAAGGAAGAGGTGTAAAAGTCGGCACTCCTGGACGTAGAAGTATAAAATATAACTTTTATTCGTGCATATTAAAATCCGATGGTGGGCATAGCAGGACCTACGCGTTTCGCGCTACTGCGCTTAATCATGGTCCATGATTAGGTCCTGCTATGCCCACCATCGGATTTTAATATGCATGAATAAAAGTTATATTTTATACTTCTACGTCCAGGAGTGCCGACTTCCACACCTCTATCGTTTTAAAGAAAAAAATCATACCTTGTCGTTTGCTAAACAAGCGATTGAGCAATTTATTTTATTTGTAAAAGGACCCTTACAGAGGCTTCTTCTTAGGGGCTGTTGCTATTGACCCCTCATCTTCCACACACCCCAGAAAGTGCCACAATCTTACAGGGTAAGGAAAGGAAAAAAAAGGCCATGAAATGTTATGATTTTCTCCAGGGTATGCGCGCAATTCCTTCTAACCAACTGGACATTCCTAGCTGGCCCCTTCCACTTCATGGCCATTCACCAGATTCCAAATTCCTGCCTGTAACGTTTTCAAATTGTGGACCAGAAGGTAAGAAGCGCAAATATGAGAGAAAACAAACAGATCTAGTTGGTTTTCTCAGCTGCTGCAGATAGACTAGTCCAACTGAGAGAAGAGTGTCAGACTGTTCTGTTATGTAGGATACTCTGTGCATACATAACAATGACAACATCCATTAGGAAATCCATTAAAGGGATAAAAAGAATTTACCAAACAGAAGAGTAAATCAAGTAGATTCATGGAATGAAATGTCAACCTCATGAACAGCACAGGACATACAGTGTGTTTGTTTATAGAGGAACTGTAGAGGTCAGCAGCACTTACTTAAAAAAATCTGTTTATTTTTCATCCATATTCATAGAGAAGTCCGGTGAAAATTTTTATTAAAGCATTGAATTGCCCCCCAAAAGTTATACAAATCCCCAAATATACACCTATTATGGGAAATGCATATAAAGTGCTTTTTTCCCCTGCATTTACTACTGCATCAATGCTTCACCTTCTGGATAAAATGGTAATGTCACGACCCGACTCCCAGAGCTGTGCGGGCTGTGGCTGCTGGAGTGGATGATGGCAGGGGGACACTGAGGGACACAGGGCACTGGAAGGACACTGAGCATCCCTCTGCCATCATCCTCTCCAGCAGCCACAGCCCGCACAGCTCTGGGAGTCGGGTCGTGACATCACCATTTTATTCAGGAAGTGAAGCCTGGATGCAGTAGTAAGTGCAGGGAAAAAAAGCACTTTATAAGCATTTCCCATAATAAGTGTATATTAGGGATTTGTATAACTTTTGGGAGGCAATACAATATTTGAATAAAAATCTTTGCCTGACTCTTTTAAGGGACGGTATGGCCAGAAACGCATCAGACTGTTTGTCCTGCATGTTTTTGTACTTGGATTTTATGAAAATTAATGAAAAAAACTGATTTTGTTTGAGGTAAGTGGTGACCTCTACAGTTCCTCTATATTCAAGTGCTCTGGATTTTAAGGTCCTTCGGTCGTGCACTTTCCAGGTAAGCTGGTTGCCTCCATCTGTTTCTAGTGTGCTTGTTTACCTGTCTCCAGCTCTAGGAAACTGCTAGGCATTCTGCTATAGATTGTAGCTGCTGTACCCAGATACAAAAACCATGCATTCCAGAAAAAAAAAGTTTTCAAATTAACTTGGGTCAGAAAGTTAAACAGATTTGTAATTTACTTCTATTTTAAAATCTCAAGTCTCCAGTACTTATCAGCCACTGTATGTCCTGCAAAGAGTGGTGTATTCTTTCCAGTCTGACACAACAATGCTCTCTCCTGCCACCTATGTCCATGGTAGGAACTGCCCAGAGCAGTAAAGGTCTTCTAGGGGGCTTTTTTACTGCTCTAGACAGTTCATGTCATGAACAGAGCTGGCAGCAGAGAGCACTGTGTCAGAATGAAAAGAAAACACCACTTCTTGCAGGACATACAGCAGCTGATAAGTACTAGAAGACAAGATTTTTTTTTAATAAAGTATTTTTAAAATCTGTATAACTTGCTGACAAAAGTTAATTTAATATTTTTAACCCTCTGGAGTACTATTTAAATATAGAATACAGCACCCATAGATATTTATGAAGCTTTGCTGTATCTTTAAAGATGTTGAGAACTGGACTATCATTCAATGTATATGAATGGTAGAAGATGTTTATAAGAAAGTAGCCATCGGCAACAACGGCTGTACTTTTACATAGTGTGAACATAGCCTTAAGCTGTAGCAGTAGCTCCACAGTAGAGTGTGCAGAATACAGTAAAGTGTAGTAAATAAGAGGTGTGTTGCATATACTGTAAGTTATACTTTAATGAGAAGCAATAAATAGATATGTTCAAAGTCCACATGGAGAGAATGTAGCTGTTGTGTAACATACTGGGTGGTTTCATGGGTGACAGGTTTTGTTGTACAAGTTTCTTCCATTTGCCTAATGCTGGTTTCACACATGGCAGTTTTGGTACCAAAAGTGGATTCAAATGGGATGGATAATATAAAGAGAGGACTTGTACTTCTCTTTCCTGTTGGATCCACTTCTGGTTTTGGCAGAAAAAGTGCCAAGTGTGATTCCAGCCTTGAGGTGAATGAAAATGTTTTTCAGTTTAAAAAACTGCAGCGTGTGAAACCTCACATACATAGAAGAAGTGTTGCCTTGTCCATTCTTTCCTGTAGGAAATGAGTTTATCTCAAATTCTATTCAAAATCTATTCACAAATATTTTCAATGATGTAAAACAAACTTATTAACCCTTTGAGGACCAGGCCCAAAATGACCCAGTGGACCGCGCAAATTTTGATCTTAGTGTTTCCGTTTTTCCCTCCTCCCCTTCTAAGAGCTCTAGCACTCTCAGTTTTCTATCTACAAGCCATGTAAGTGCTTGTTTTTTACAGGAATAGTTGTACTGTGTAATGGCGTCATTCATTTTACCATAACATGTATGATGGAATTCCAAATATATTATTTATGAAGATATAAATTGGTGAAATCGCAAAAAAGAATGCAATATGGTAACGTTTGGGGGGTTCCTGTGTCTACGTAATGCACTATATGGTAACAGCGACATGACACTATTATTCTATAGGTCAGTCCGAACACAACCATATGCAGGTTACACAGATTCTCTAATGTTATATATTTTTTTTTTTATGAAATCCGTTTTTTTGCCAATTAAATATTAATAAAATGGGCCTATTGTGACGCTTATAACGGTTTTATTTTTTCACCTACGGGGCTGTATGGGGTGTCATTTTTTCCGCCATGATCTCTAGTTTTTATTAATACCATATTTGTGAAGATCGGACGTTTTGATCACTTTTTATTGATTTTTTTTAATATATAATGTAACATAAAATCGGTAATCTGCGCACTTTTTCCCCTCTTTTCGTGTACGCCGTTTACCGGTCGCAATGACGCTTGTTATATTTTAATAGATCGGACAATTACGCACGCTACGGTATATTATATGTTTATCTATTTATTCATTTTTATATGTTTTATTTATATAATGGGAAAGGGGGGTGATTTAGACTTTTATTGGGGGAGGGGTTTTGGGGTAGTGTGATAGTGTTTTGAACTTTTTTTTTTTTACACATTTGAAGTCCCTTTGGGGGACTTCTACATTCACTAGTTTGATTTTTACACTGATGAATGCTATGCCATAGGCATAGCATTGATCAGTGTTATCGGCGCTCTGCTCATTGAGCCTGCCTGTGCAGGCTCAGTGCAGCAGAGCGCCGATCGGACCGCACGGAGGCAGGTGAGAGACCTCCGGCAGTCCGTTTTACCGATCGGGACCCCCGCAGTCACACTGCGGGGGTCCCGATCGGTAAGTGACAGGGGACTCCCCCTGTCACTTACACTTAAACGCTGCGGTCGCGCCGCGATCGCGGCGTTTAAGGGGTTAATGACACGCGGCAGCGCGATCGCTGCAGCGTGTCATTACCGGTGAGGTCCCGGCTGCTCACTGCAGCCGGCCCCCACCTCCTATGAAGCGCGCTCCGCTCCAGAGCGCGCTTCATAGCGGGAATAACACCCATGACGTAAGGTTACGTCATGGGTCGTCTGGGGACAGACTTCCATGACGTAACCCTACGTCCAGGGTCGTCTAGGGGTTAAAATATAGTGGTGAGCGAACATGTTTGTAATTGTACGTGTTCACTAATCACAAACAATTTGTTCCACGATCGGAATGGTTATAACAATCATTTTCGAACATTTATCTCACAATGTACCCAACTGTGTAATTTACACTTTGCCCCTGATATTCTGTATGCATGTATGTAACCTTAGTCTGAAACATATGCAATGGCGTAATTTACACTTTGCACTTGATAATCTGTACGCATGCGTGTACTGTAGACCAAAACGTACGTTTCTACTGTACTTCGTTATCACTATCATTTTTTTTTTATGTTCGTGTTCGAGATCCGCTCATCACTATAAAATACAACCACTTTGTTTTTCCCTGATTTCTTTGTTCAGTGTTGAACAAAGTGAATAGTTTTCTGATTGGATGGGTTAAACGGTATCATACAGTTATAATAGTAACTTGTTGTTAGAAAAATGCTCCTGTTCATTATCTGTTAATATTAATAAATATGCCTTCACATATATCTGGCAGTCTGGATCCATTTCCTTTCAGCAATGTGCTAAATGGAAACTGATGTGTGATCTGATTCTATTCATTTGAATTGCACAGTTCATAATATCTGACACTTCAATCTGAATGTCGGATTGCCGGGCAGGGGCGGATTAACTTTACCATAGGCCCCGGGCTGTTCACCAAGCCTGGGCCCCCAACCCACTGTAACTATGGCAACACTAGCCTGGTGTTCTTAGCACAGGATAGATAATGTCATGATGCCCTGATTTGTGCAAAATTGCGGGAGAAAAGCCATGATTTCTTGCAAATCATGGCAGAACTGTAGCCAGGAGACATTTCATTACTAAAAGTATCAGTCTTTTTGGGTGGCCATGGGCCCCCCAGAAGCTCAGGGCCCCGGGCTACCCTGTGAAACGGACCTATTATAATCTGCTACTGTTGCCGGGCAGGCTGCATAAGAGAACATACAGCGTTCCCCTTTTTGTCCTGTCTAGGTTCGGGGTGACCCACAGGGGAGCAGGGGATTTCCCCGGTGGGCTCTACCCTTTGGTGAGCCCCTAAACAAGAGGTAGGACGCCCTCTCTAGCAGCTCCGGGATCACATATAATCCCCCAACACTGCTGCACGTGCCTTTCACCTGGTCACTTACTTCCTTTATCTAGTAACCTGGGGTTTCTTTATATTATATAGAGGCAGGGAGTTACTGGGGTGACAAGCAGCAGCATGTAGTGTGCAGATTTAGCACAGCCCCTCTCCTCTCCCCTGGGACCCTCTGTCACCTCTCAGGCTGCCACTATCTGCTCTATGTGCTGCTGTTGGCAGTCGAGACACAGGAGGAAGGAGAGGGGCTACAGCCTGCCCAGCGTTTACTTTGCAATGACAGACTTGATTTTTGCATAAAATATGCTGCAAAACCAGAAAAAAATTATATGGGCAGTAAAATAAAAAATAAAACACAATATTTTTTATTTGGGGTGGTTTTGTGTTTACTCCATTCTCCCTATGGCAGAACTGATGTGTTACATATGTTTGTCAAGACGGTACGATTACAGTGGTATACAATTTTAACTTTTATTCTATTTGATGGCTTTTAAAAAATGAAAACCTTTTAAAAAACAATATTTCTTAAAATTGCTCTATTACCATCACTATTACACTTTTATTCTTTGGTCTATGGGGCTGTGTGAGGTGTCATTTTTTTGCACCATGATGTGTACTTTCTATTGGTACAGTGGTGCCTTGGATTACGAGCATAATTCGTTCCAGGACTGTGCTTGTAATCCAAATCCACTCTTAAACCAAAGCAAATTTTCCCATAAGAAATCACAGAAATGCAGACAATTGGTTCCACACTCCAAAAATAATGATTTATTATTCTGAATAACATGTAAAACAGATGAAACAAACATTCAGAAACAGCAGAATATGTGATATTATAGGTTACTGTACAGTAATAGAGAGGATGGGAAACACAAGGACTGACAGAGACTGCAGGGAGTATGAAGAATTGAACAGGGCAGATGTGTGGGCACAGTATAGCAGCACTCTCTGTCCGGGGAGAGAGGGGTTACAGCTATGGAGAGATTACCTCCACAGTCCTGTCCCCTGATGCAAGCCCCAGCCTGAAGTGGATCTAGTATGATTTGGAAGGTGAGGAAGACCTTCTGGGTCAGAGTACAGGGCTGTAGAACCCGCTATGCAGACCATGTCCCTCCTCCATGCGCGCTCCCACAGTACAGGGAGCTCTTAAACCAAAGCAATGCTCTTAAACCAAGTCATAATTTTGAAAAACTGTGAGCTCTTATATCAAAACGCTCTTAAACCAAGTTACTCTTAAACCAAGGTACCACTGTACCTTACTCGCATATATGCAACTTTTTGATCACTTTTTATCACAATTTTTCTGGATTTGATGTGACCAAAAATTCGCAATTTTGCACTTTGCAATTTTTTTGTGCTTATGCCATTTACCATGCGAGATCAGAAATGTAATAATTTAACAGTTCCAGCAATTACACATGCGTCAATACCAAATATGTTTATTTTTTATTTATTTAATTTTATTTATAAAATGGGAAAAGGGGGGTGATTCAAACTTTTATTAGGGGAGGAGATTTTTTTATTAATAAATTTTTTTTTTTTTTTTTACTGTACACAGCACTGATCTTCCATTGAAATCAATGCTATGTATATAATAGAGCACCGATCCATTAGATCAGTGCTCTGTTACTCTGGTCTGCTGCAGACCAGGTACACAGATTGCTGAGCCGGGATCAGTGCCATTTGGACGCTGAGTCCTGGCCTGGCCAGTACAATGGATCCCCCCTCCGCGATCGCACGGCCACTAGACACCAGGGATGGGGGCTATAATGAACATTTTAATGCAGCTGTTATGTTTATAGCCGTAATAGCTGCAGTCCTGGGCTGCAGAAAACAGCCGGGATTGCGGCGGTTAAGTGCGGGGTCACGACGCAGGCCCTCTCTGAACCTACCGATACGCAGCAGGATGTACCGGTACGTCTTTCTGCGGGAAGAGGTTAAGCAGTGAGGGAGGAGAGAGGGGACTTTCTAGCTTGTAGCTATTCAGGGGTTTGGAGAAGCCTTTTTGACTCTTTGTACCAGAGAATAAAAACATTTTCTATGCTATAGAAGCACAGACAAAAACGTGTCTCCTTGAGCTAACAGCATCTTATAGTATCGGCAGTTGGGACCATGCATTACAGCTGACAGATTCCCTTTAAAGGGGTAGTCCACCCAAAAAATTTTTCTTTCAAATCAACTGGTGCCATAAAGTGCCAGAGATTTATAATTCACTTCTATTAAAATGTTTTAAGTCTTCCAGTACTTATCAGCTGCTGTGTGTCCAGCAGGAAGTGGTGTTTTCTTTCGTGTCTGACCCAGTGCTCCCTGTTGCCTCCTCTGTCCATGTCAGGAACTGTCCAAAGCAGGAGCAAATCCCCATAGAAAACCTCTCCTGCTCTCCAGACTGGAAATAATACAACTTCCTGTTGGGCATACAGCAGCTGATAAGTACTGGAAGGCTTGAGATTTTTTAATAGAAGTAAATTACAAATCTCTGGCACTTCATGGCAGCAGTTGATTTGAAAGAAATTTTTTTTTGGGTGAACTACCCCTTTAAAGGAGAAGTCTTGTGAAACTAACAAATGACAGGTAGGCAGGGGGGTGCGGGAAGATAATAAAGAAACTATACACACCAGTCCCCGTGCCCCTGCACAGCTCTCTCCCACAGTCGCTGAAGGTCATTTTCAATAATTTTTAACTGGGTTCCCTGCATGTCACGACCCCAGATCCTTGTCACATACTCGGCTGATGGACTGCCTGCTTAGCCAGTCAATGCCTACAGCGGTGTCCATCCCCAGTTATTGGCTGAGCGGGCGATCCATCAGCCCAGTATGTGACGTTGCAGCTGGAGGAGCTGCAGGAGGCCGGTGGCTATTGGATATTATTAAGGAAAAGCTTTTTAATAGACAGGAGTGGAGCTGTTTCTGGGAGAAGGCTGTGTTCACACAATGCATATATCTGCATTTTGATTGGTGAACTTATTGAGAGACCTGGGAGTTCACCAACCAAATTGCATCATAATTATCCAGGTAAGGATCCCCTCCTTGTCTATTTATTTCAACAGCTTTATATATAATTCTCTTTGGCAGCCCTTTCAACATACAATTAAATCAGATTGTCAGCCGTCTCCTTCATGTTAACAAACCGGTCATACATAACCGTATACCAGTGGTATCTAGTGACAGGAAATGCTGGGAATTGTAGTGTATAGAAATGTCTGTGAACCACAAGTGTCTCTCCAAAAAGTTGGGAGGTATGGAGGAAGGGCTGACTGCAAAGCATTATGGGGAACCTTGATGTCATGTGTTTTCAGTCATCATTGTCATAAACTTTACAGTAATGGAGCCTTTATAAACCTGCCAGAGACACAGTCTGATTCGTCTATAGCAACCAATCACATATCACCTTTCACATCCTAACAAGCTCTAATAAAATAAAAGCTGAGCTTTAATTGGTTGCTATGGCAAGTTAGACTGTCTAAGTTGCACATGGCAACCAATTACAGTTCAGCTTTTATTTTACCGGAGTAATTTGAGAAACAAAAGCTGAGCTGTGATTGGTTGCTATGGGCCACATAAAACCATATTGTTTAGTGTTCTTAGTGTGGCCTAACCATAAGCTGTTGGTCACAAGGGTGTTTAGTGACCTCTGCAGTAAAGCGCATCACCAGTCATTAATGGGTTAATGCTTCAGATGTGTTTGCCCGCAGTAACCATGGCAACTGTGCACTGTGATGACAAGCGCTTCTGTCATAAAGGTTATATAAAGCAATGCACCGCCCCCTGATCAGTGCCATCTTGGATGCGCCAGAGGACCTTGAGCTTGACTACTTTACTGCCCCCTACCCTTGATGGAGGTTCTAGCAGGGGAAAAGGGGTGGTCTGCTTTAGACTACCCCTTCATCAAGTCTCAACCATCTTGAGAAGTGGACCTGGATCTATGAGAGAGAAGAGATACATCCGCCTAGCCATCAATAAGGTGACAGATACTGCAGCCATTTCTCTCTCACATCCAGTTCATTATATTTATAGTATGGTATTACCCTCTAAGCCCAGGGGAGGGGCAACTCTCCAGCCATGGCTACCTCGAGGTTTCCCCCACAGGGGTTTTTTCCTCGCCTGAGTGCTGGAGGGTGACTCTTTGTGAGTCGGGGGTCTGCCTTTTTTTCGTGTCATGTATTTTTAAATAAAATTGGGCCCCTTTGACACCTGATTACAATGTGTTGTGTCTTTATTTTGCTTTCTTTGGTTTAACTTATTATACTTGGGAGTTGGGGATCTATCACATATTGCAGAGTGATAAAGCTGGACATCTGCCTGCTACACAGATCCATCACCTGCACAATGAACGCAAGTAGGATGGAGCAGTGGATAGTAGAACTCCTGCATTTATGTGCGTATCCCTGGATTAAAGGGGCACTCAAATCTTGAAGAAAAAACATACATCGAGAGGTTTATACCTACATCTGTAAGGTTTGTCAAGTTTTTTTTTTTCAAGTGACTGGGTCACACCAATCATAGCATAGCATATCATAGTATAAATATACACATCATATATACGTTGTAGATAAATGCTAAAATCAGGGATTTAATCAAATCCCTAAGGATTTGATGTATGTATCGTGCATGTGTGTGTACTATGTATGCATACAGGTAACGTGCATTTCTTTATATCTGTGTATGATGTGTGGATATTTGTATCTAATATGTACCTACTAGAGATGAGCGAACCTGGAGCATGCTGGAGTCCATCCGAACCCGTGGAAAACATGGATATAGTCATTGGCTGTATCCATGTTTTCCAGACAACCTTAGAGCTTTATCCAAGTTCAGAAGCCCCAGCTAATCAAATACCGAACGCTCGGGTTCGGATGGACTCGAACCCGAACCCGGTTCGCTCATCTCTAGTACCTACATATTATATTCACTAATTTGTATCTCCCCCTTCCATACCTAAACCTGCTGGGGACTCAACGCCCAAGTGTCATTTTAGCAGGGAGAAGCCTCTTTGACTCTTTGTACCTGAGAATCAAAGCAATTTTTATGCTATGTGAGCAGAGATAAATATATTTAAGGTACCATGTGTCTACGTCTCAGCCCTGGCTCATCCAGCTGCAATGTCACAGAGCGGCTAATGGATTTCCTGCTCAGCCAGTCAGTGACTGTAGCGGTGTCCTGTCCCAGTCACTGATTGGCTTAGTGGGTGATCCATTGGCCAAGTGTGTGATGTATTAGTTGGAGGAGCTGCAGGAGGCCGGCGTCTGTCAGATATCTTTAAGGAAGCGCTATGAGGGCATGGGGACAGGTAAATATACTTTCGGTATTATATTCCCGCACCCCCTGCCTGCCTGAGGTTTGTTAGTTTCATGCCACTTTTACTTTCAAGAAAATTAAGTGACACACTATGCTGTTTGCATAGAGTGACTGACAAGTTACTAGCAGTGAGCTAACATCCCTGGTCACATACGCAGCTCTGTGCAAAGTCGCTATAGTAATGTGAAAAATTTGGCGCTGGCTATATCTGGTATATGTAGGGTGGGCCCCAGCTGTTGGGTCCAAGGTACCCCAGTCCGACACTGGTTCTGTCCAAGAACTGATGGCTACTGTTGGTTTCTATGAAAAAAGCTTGATGACAACTGATGCATGTTTTCTATTCTTTGTGGTATCAGTTGTCATTCGCTTCTAATAGAAACAAGTGAGCCAGACTTCCGGACATGTGTGCACCCAGCCTTACACTTTAACTGTCAATGCTAATGTTTAGGGAAATCACTCTCAGTTTTTATTATAGGGCGCCATCTTGTGGTAAGTGTTGTAAGCGTAACCATGGATTTTAACGTTATCAATGATAAAACTTGGGAAAATAACACGGTCTTTCAAGATTTACTATAACCCTTTAACAGATAATAGATTTAACTATTTAATGTTTACAAGACACACTGCTTTCTCCAGTATGATTTATTAAGTTTCCACTAGAGATGAGTGAACTTTAAGTTTTTATTAGATTTCACGCTGTAAGTTTGGCAGCGAAATCCACTGTGATACTTGGTACCATTATAGCTTATAGCCCTGTATTCTCGCAGTGGATTTTGATTTTATTCATTTTTATTTCATTTCCTTATTTAACTAATTAGCTGCCATGCTGGTAAAAATAACAAACCGCCCATGCTCCTTTGTTGCACTCTTGCTCGAGTCTCTGGGTCCCTGCTCACTGACGGCCCGCTAAGCCTATCACTGGCCACAACACTGTCACAGTTTCTGGCTGAGTGAGCTGGAGGCGGCTGCAATCAATGGGGAGACTCGTAGGAGGACACCAGGGGAGCGCAGACATAGGTCTTTTTTTTTCATTTTCTATGTGTATTAACATGTGCAGCTGCCATTTTTACGAACTCTTTGTGAACCCTTCAAAAAGTTCGGTTCTGTAATGAACCAAACCTTTTGCAAAGTTCGTAATGAATCTCATTTTGTGAAGTTCGGTTTGCTCATCCCGAGTTTCCACATTATAATCGATTCTCGATAAATTCCTGGTGGATGAGTAACTAGAGAACAACCTGTTACGTAGTTTTATGTCAGTCTACCCTGGAACTTTAGTCACAGGAGGGTGTGACTGTGTACAATAGGATTGATATAGATAAGTATACCAGATGGGATGGATGAAATGCAGCGGTCACTCCTATCGTACTGTTATGTCTTCTGTTGTCTGTGCTGTTGTAGAGAAGACTGGTAGCCATGTTTAGCAATGCAGCTGCTGAAGAAATATATTCTAGATAATGCATTCTTCTTTCCGAACCATCACTGAGAATGTTTTATTAATGGAAATTTAGAATTACAGTGACTTTCGCTGGACTCTAAATATGAAAACTATTCCTAGCCAATGCTCCCTATATATCCCCTGGCTTGTAGCCCTGCTGACCATTGGGAATTGGTTATTTTTACAAGCAAGTGGCCAGGTAAGTAACAACTTTAAATTTGTGTTTCAAGTTATCAAGCAGTCATTGATTTACCTGTATTGAATCTTGCCCTTGTGCCATTGGTCACATATGTTTTATTCTCCATAGAGACTATGCACCATAGAGACAAAGCCAAGAACTCACAAATATAGAGACCACATTTTAATCCCCCCAGGCCAATTGTGGGGGTGAAGAGCATTAAAGAGGCTCAACAGACCTCACCATACTTCTCTTATATCTCAGTTTGCTGGACAGTGTGTCATTATAGGGTGGGGGTGAAATTTTGGGATAAACTGCAATCCACGAAAAGTCTCCCTGTGTCCACGTCATAAAATAATTTTGACTTGTGATTAAGAGTTTTGGGCTTCGTTTACACAATGTCATCTTTCGGCTTTATTTTTGGATGGCTGTATGGTCATATTTTTGCCATCCAAAAATACAGATGTGAAACAATGTTGTATGGACATAACCTTGATCTGCCAGGGTCTGTGTGTTCAGACCTACACTGATTGTTAGATATAGCTGGGAGAAGTTTCTGGCTGACTGCTTCACTTTCTGGTTCACTGGCAGAAAATTTGTACCATTTAAAGCGACTCTGTACCCACAATCTGACCCCCCAAACCATTTGTACCTTCGGATAGCTGCTTTTAATCCAAGATCTGTCCTGCGGTCCGTTCGGCAGGTGATGCAGTTATTGTCATAAAAAATTACTTTTAAAATTGCAGCCTCGTGCCCTACGGGAGTATCTGTGCCCTAACTTTGCACCAGCCCTCCGTTCCTCCTCCCTACCGTCTTCAGCATTAGGAATGCCACTGGAACATTTTCTCCTGTTTGAACATTGCACAGGTGTCTTAAAGGGAACCAATCACACACAAATTGGCCATAAAGATAAGGAAACGTGCTGGTACATCAGCCAGCACGCTTCCTAACCATCCCCCTGTCCCCTCCGTCCCATGAACATTCAGCCCGCAAAGTTAGTTTAATAGTGTCCCGCGCTGTATGCAAATTACCATGTAAGTAGTCAAGGTGGGCGGGCGGCTGGTCAAGTAGTCCCGGTGGGCGGGGGCTTCGTCATGTAGTCACAGGCTCCTGGGCCGCCTCCGGTGCTGTAATCACGCCCCTCCGGGCGTGTTGTAAAGCGGCTCCTGGTGACGTCACTCGGGGGGGCCGGCATTGCACGTCGGCCGCGCCGACGTCTTTACTAAGCTGCGCGTGCCCAGTACAGTGGGTGAAGCCGCTGCTGTACTACGCCGCGCAAGCGCAGTACAGCAGCGTCTTCTCAGGCTGCACTGCGCTTTACAACACGCCCGGAGGGGCGTGATTACAGCACCGGAGGCGGCCCAGGAGCCTGTGACTACATGACGAAGCCCCCGCCCACCGGGACTACTTGACCAGCCGCCCGCCCACCTTGACTACTTACATGGTAATTTGCATACAGCGCGGGACACTATTAAACTAACTTTGCGGGCTGAATGTTCATGGGACGGAGGGGACAGGGGGATGGTTAGGAAGCGTGCTGGCTGATGTACCAGCACGTTTCCTTATCTTTATGGCCAATTTGTGTGTGATTGGTTCCTTTTAACGATCAAGCCCATGTGCTGTGGTAACACAGGTGGTGAATAATAGGCAATCTGCCTGGAGCATTCCTAATGATGAGGAGGGCGGGGAGGAGGGACAGAGGGGTGGTGCAAAGTTAGGGCACAGATACACCCATAGAGCACGGAGCTGCAATTTTAATAACTGCATCACCTGCCAAACGGACCGCAGGACAGATCTTGGATTAAAAGCAGCTATCCGAAGGTACAAGAGATTTGGGGGGTCAGATTGTGGGTACAGAGTCGCTTTAACAGAAAATAACGAAAAAATCTTAAACAGTTAAAGGGGTAGTGCGGTGCTTGACATTTATTCACTAAATAACACATATTACAAAGTTATACAACTTTGAAATGTGTGTTATTTAAGTGAATGGCCCCCTTCCCCGTGTTCCCTCCACCCCCAGAGGTGTGGTGCATTATACTCACCGCATTACTGTCGACCCCGGCCGCCATCTTGGGACAATGGCGTAATCTTCAGGAGGCTGGCCTGTCCTCTCCAGCCCTCCCTCATGCCGGCCCCCCTCTGACGGGTCCTTAGCTGCTCAGCCGCAATTGGCCCAAGATGGCAGTCGGGGTCGATGAGTATAATGCACCACACGTCTTGAAGGTAGTGGGGGGAACATGGGGAGGGGGCCATTCACTTAAATAATAAACATTACAAAGTTGTATAGCTTTGTAATGTGTGTTATTTAGTGAATAAATGTCGAGCACCACACTACCCCTTAAAGGGGTACTCTGACGGAAATGATTTTCCTTTAAATCAAGAACGTTATACAGATTTGTCATTTACTTCTATTTAAAAATCTCAAATCTTACAGTACTTATAAGCTGCTGTATGTCCTACAGGAAATAGTGTATTCTTTCCAGTCTGACACAGTGCTCTCTGCTGCCACCAGAACGGGAAAGCTTTCTGTGGGGATTTGCTACTGCTCTGGGCAGTTCCTGTCAAGAAAAGAGGTGGCAGCAGAGAGCACTGTGTCAGACTGGAAAGAACTCACCACTTCCTGCAAGGCATACAGCATCTGATAAGTACTAGAAGACTTGAGAGTTTTAAATAAGTAAATTACAAATCTGTGTTACTTTCTGACACCAGTTGATTTAAAAGAAAAAGTACCCCTTTAACTCTTTAAGCTTACTTCGTTTTTTCCTGGTTGAAAGATTTTTTTTCTCCTGGAGTACCCTTTTAAGCTTTTGAAAAACCTTTTGACATGTCACAGACACTGGGAGACGTGTCTGGCTTATCACTTCACTGCACTTTCCATTTTCTATGAAGCCAGTCTCCTGCAGTGAGATAGAAAAATGAGTAATTTTTCATAAAAATTTTACAGATACACTTGAAATATATTATTTATTCCATACTGTGAACATCACTTTAGTGCGGCCATAGTTAGGGTAAGTTTAGGGGAGGAATAGAAAAGGAAATATTCCTGAGGACAATTTTCTCTTCTTGAGTTGGCGCAGAATTCCAGCAGAAAAGCTGAAATTCAAAGCTCTAAAAGTTCCTTCTATGGGATTTCTCTAACGGAATCTGCGGCAGAACATTCCACATGTAAATTCCGCTGTGTTAACAACAGAGCGGAAATCCCCTTGAACACAATGGGACATTGCTCTGTACATATTTTACAGGAATTTCAAGCAGAAAATGCATAAAACTGAGTGTGAATGAGCCTGAAATTCCTCACCTATTCCTCAGTGTGAACATACTCTTACAAAGTGAGGAGGCCCAAGCTTTATGTCAGAAGCATAATTTAAATCTTTACGCGTCTTTTGATTTCTAATGTGTTGTGATATACATATATGTATATGTGTATTTTTACAGGTTATACACTGTGATGTCCAATGTCACCATTTAAATGTGTCAAGCAACAGCAGCCAAGGCTTTTCAGAAGGTAAATGGGTTATATTATTTACAATTATGTTTATTGTTTCTGCCATTATTCATTCCCTTACTTCCCTGTAGCAAATAGACTGCTGTGCAGTAAAACGAAAGACAAACAGAAGTTAAGCAGATTGCAGAGAGCAATGTGTCAGGCTGGAAAGAATACACCACTTCCTGCAGGACATAAAGCAGCTGATAAATACTGGAAGACCAGAGATTTTTTTTTAGAAGAATAGAAGTAAATTACAAATCTATACAAAACTTTCTGACACCTGTATCTTTTTTTTTTTCTGGAGTACCCCTTTAATGAGAATCACTGATGCTCTATGTAACCTCAGAAGTTGTATTAGCCAATATGGACTACAATATATTTAGATCAATGATCATTTGTCAAAAAATCATTAAAAAAACATTTGGTCACTGATCATTAATCTACTTTTTTATGTTTGTAATTTCACACTAGCAGAGTATTGGTGCATATAATATTTCTGCATTGTTGTTATGGATGTATGTCCCAGCTATGCTGCAGTCCTTATGATATGACCCCACAGCATTATAGATCCCTGGGGGGTTGGGGTCATTTAACTGTAATACACACAGTTGCAGCAGTTTAAAACTGGCCAAAAACAATGGATCAATAAGCACCTAGAAAAGTTTTCATAAATTCTCCCTACTGCCTCCCTGTGGCATAAAACAACGAATGAGCCTTACCTATCCCTGCCCCACCTCTGCTGTGCGATCATCCTATCCCGGCTGTTTTCCTGTTCTCCGCGCTCTCTCTGATTGTGTGATTGGCTCATGCACAGGAAGTGTTATTTATGGATCAGTATGGATCTGTTATAGATCACCCGGAGGATGCTGTTGGCCCATTCTATGCCTCCGTTTTATTGGGAAGTGGGCATTGTCTGTCTCAAAAGCATACATGTGATTATAGCTGTGTAGACTGTCTGGATTAAACTTTTTTTTTTTTTTTTTTTTACAGACTGTATCATTGACCCAACACCTCCTGTTGTGTCTTTTATTGGGGCACATAATGTAACATTAAAGTGGAATTTAGCAAATGTATCTGAAGCAAGATATATGGTTCAGAGCAAATATGTTAACTTTCCAAGTGAATGGGAGAATACAGAGGTAGGATGTATCAATACTACATATTAAATTGCAGAAAAACAGTAACAAAATACTAGCTGTGCATTTCCAGGAGAATATGCATAGTACTTGGAAGAGTTCCCCTTTATTAGTGACTTCCAGGGTGCCCCTTTAAGAGAAACTTTATCCCTGCCCTTCAAGAGTGAATTTGGTAGCAGACCTTTAACAGTGAATTCAGTATTGGTCCTTTAAGGGTGAATGCAGTACTTGTCCTTTAAGTGTTAATTCGCACAGCCTTTCTCAAGGTATGTGGGAGCTGATAATTCCAATGCTAAAGTTCACTCATTTATTACTACTTAGCCTGCACAGTGAAAGTAATACATTCCCTGGGTTTAACTATTAACTTTTGCAGCTCAAGATGCCCAGATTTGTATATTACATCACAACATCAGTTGTAATATAGGCTATATCAAGTTGTAGCAAAACTGCCTTCTATCCTGTGACCTGTTTCATCTCTGAATTGTGGATGTATGTTGAATTATTATACATGGGCTGTGGAGAACCCCAACCATTGACTTACAAGTATCTAGATCCTTACTAGGCATCTTTGCTCAATTAGTATGCCTGCGATCCCGGGTGCATAGGTGGATTTCCAGGGAATGTATCTTGAATTCCTTGGAAGATCCCGGCATCGCACTGGAGTGAGCTGCTTTCGGACCGAAAGTCCGAAAGTTCCGCTCATCTCTAATCCTTACAACAGTAGAACAATGCTTTATATGTGGGAGAGGAAGAAAAAAATGAAAACTCATAAATTTTAAATTCCAGGGCCATTAAAGGGTTAATATAATTTTCAATTAAAGGGAACCAATTAGCCCAGGAGCGATGTCATTTATCCCCTCCTAGAATGCTGATAGGATACGGGTGGGGAGCCGCCCAGATGACTACTTCCCCGCCGCTGCCTGTCACGTGCCCGGAAAAAAAAAACTATTTTTTTTGGTACATACAGCGCTCCTGAAAACCATACATATCAGCCCAATTGGGCTGATTGGTTCCCTTTAAGGTTGCTACTGTGCAACCAGGTACCACGGTGCCATTCTGCCTGGTCATGCAACTTCATCAATCAATGAAGTGAATATTATTCTGTGAGCGGCTACTACCACAACCCCACAGTTGAGAAAAATTCCTACTCACAACGTACCAAAGTTAAGAAACAAAAGGTTGTGGACCTCACACTATTATTATTATTATACGTCCCTGTACATACCGCTTCCTCTCTGTAGTTAGGCTGATTGCTCCACACGGTAACATTAAGGATCTGCGTGTCATGTGATTCAGGTCCTTCAGCCTCTCCCTCTTTGTGTGTAGAAAGCTGGGGGAAAATGCAGAGACTTCACTCTGCCTCATGGATGCAGCAGCCCTGAAGAGAAGCAGGATGCGGGCAGGTTCTGCTCCTCTATTCTATTCTATTCCTTTTGATGTTTATCCCTCTTATCCTGCACACTCCAGTGTAAGCTGAACATTACAGTGGCGGGCCCCTTTCCCTCTTCGGGCCCCTGTGCAGCCAAACTGCCACATGCGGTATGTCCGCCACTGAACAGGCCAGCCAGGGGCAGATTGGTGCTCTGAGGGTGAAAACTTATTAACACTGGAGATAAGTTGCTAATATCATGGAAACACTGCAGAGGACGAAGGAAAGAGATTTTGTGTGCAATAGGGACATATCAGGAGGTTAAATGCTTCTATCCTGCTGATAATTTCAGTTTAACACTGCTAGTTGTATGTATGGATAGAAAACCCTGACATGTTGTCTCTAAATACAGATAGTGACAGAACCATTCTATACAGTGTGTAATCTGCAACCCTACACAGAGTATACGTTCCGTGTTATATGGATTATTTGTCAGCTACAGTTCTACTCTCTACCCAGCCCTGCCTACAGGACCCTTGCATCAGGAGGTAAGATGGAAGCAATATTGTAAATCTATTTTGTTCTCTCTTCTTTGTTTAATGCATTTAGGATTATTTATGCCAGAGACAATGGTTTGGAAAAGCAGCGCTGCAAAATTTGGTTCTGGGAAAGATGGGTGATAACCAATATGGGTACTGACACATCTAATATTTGTAGTATGCCCAGCAGTTACTGGTTATTTAACTTTATACAACCTGTAAAAGCCAGGTTACCACCCTCCTGATCTGAACATGATTGAGTTATATAGATTTGTAATTTACTTCTATTTAAAAATCTCCAGTCTTCCAGTTATTAGCTGCAGGAAGTGATGTATTCTTTCCAGTCTCAGCTCTCTGCTGTCTTGATCTCAGGAACTGTCCAGGGCAGTAGCAAATCCCCATAAAAAAAACTTTCCTGCTCTAGACAGTTCCTGACATGGACAGAGGTGGCAGCAGAGAGCACTGTGTCAGACTGGAAAGAATACACCACTTCCCGCAGGACATACAGCAGCTGATAAGTACTCTAAGACTTAAGATTTTTAAATTGAAGTAATTTACAAATCTGTATAACTTTCTGACACCAGTTGATTTGAAAGGAAATAAATTCAGCCAAAGTAACCCTTTAAAGAGGTTTTATTATGAAAACATTTTCTGCACATAAGGTATGTGCTATTAGAGCATATGGACATCATAGAAGAACCAGAATGGAAGGCTACATTGTAGCCTATGCTCCCTCCTATAGAAGCAAGGGGATTGTAAAACATGCGTTGGGGTACTGGTACCTGCTAGGCAATATGGGTGGGTGCAGTACTCAGTTTGATTAACCAGGTTACTGTATCCCTGGGAAATTAGTCTTATTCATGTGCTTTATAATGGGCTGGCCTTATTTAAACAGACTGGGGAAGTAACTCTGCCCATAATACAAGGGGAGACAGCAGTTTATTCATCTATTCATCCACCCATTATTAGGTATGTGGACAAATCTATGTTTACAATAGCATTGGCACATTATTTCGCCCTGGAGGTACTCTGTTTATTTGGAATCTCCTACATCTTTTGTCATTATTTTAAATGGTATAATAAACTGGTGTTTTATTGGGATAACATGTCTTGGTTCTTCTTTTTAGTATAAAATATGATTAGTTCAGGAGATTACCTAATGTTGAGTTAATGCCTCTCTGTCTGTGTTTCTCAGATGTCTCTCTGTCTCTCTGATGTCTGGGGCTCTCTCCCTGCACTATGATTGCCAGCATGGGAGCAGAGCTTTGAATCTTCCGCCTTGACTTCCTGTCTACCATAAAAAGTGCTTTTATTGACAAAGGGCAGTGGAGCTAAAACAGTGACACCTAGTGGTCATATAAGTTATAACTTTGAATTACACATAGAAAACAAAAATTTTTTTAATAAGATGAAGTACACATATGTCAAATATTGATGTCAGATGTTTTTGATCATAGGTAACCAAGTTTAACTAACTTTGGGAGGCTAGAAAATGTATTTCACTTTTTGTCTGTACTTATATAATTTGTTTGCGTTTTCAGTTCCGGCTTCTGCACCCCTGTTTGAAAGCCTTAATAGTTTTAGCAGCAACACAATAGAGGTCAGCTGGCTTCCTCCACTTTACCCATGTGGCCCAATTGTTGGGTACAATTTGAGACTTTCTGCTGATGGTGAAACCCCAAACCATATTTCAGTGGCTGAGAAGCAACATTTTCAGTTTTATGGTACAAAACCAACAACAACATACAGGTAATAATACATATAAACCTATCAAAAACCAACAGCAGTATTATAGGTGCTAAGCAGCAAGACAATGAGGAGGTGTGGTTTATCATGAGTTTTGACTGCTAGTGTCGAAAATTTACACCAGCTTCAGAGCTGCTATAGATTTATGAAGGTGCCACACAGCAGCCTCAGACTTGCTTCCTTTACTGAGAGGTGTGCGGCAAGGAGGTGAGAATTTATGAAAGAGCACCATGCACATTTGCCAGTCTTGATTGATCCCCCTATATGTTTTTGAGAGCATAATAGAACAATTTTACTTTTCCTGACTGAAAGATACTGCCACAAAAATGGAATTTATTACATGGTTCATTATACATATATTCTGAAAATAAAAGCTTTGTCTTGAGTAGAGATGAGTGCAACTCTAGCATGTTTGACGTGGCTGAAGAAGTTGGATGCAGCCCAGACGAGTCAGGGAAAACATGGATACAGCCTATGGCCTCTTTGCCGGCATACGTGTCCCCACCTCCTAGACCGCGCAGACACCTGCTCTATGAAATTCAAAGGGCCAGTGCTCCCTTAGGCTGGGTTCACACTACGTATATTTCAGTCAGTATTGTGGTCCTCATATTGCAACCAAAACCAGGAGTGGATTAAAAACACAGAAAGGATCTGTTCACACAATGTTGAAATTGAGTGGATGGCCGCCATTTAATGGCAAATATTTGCTGTTATTTTAAAACAACGGCTGTTGTATTGAAATAATGGCCGTTATTTATTGTTATATGGCGGCCATCCACTCAATTTCAACATTGTGCGAACAGATCCTTTCTGTGCTTTTAATCCACTCCTGGTTTTGGTTGCAATATGAGGACCACAATACTGACTGAAATATATGTAGTGTGAACCCAGCTGAATGTGTAACACCTGCCATTATACTTATATAAAGCCTGCCCCTTCCTGGGATCTTTGCTGACTCTATGGGGAGATTTATCAAACTGGTGTGAAGTAGAATTGTCTTAGTTGACCCTAGCAATTAATCAGATTCCACCTTTCATTTTTCAAAGAATCTGTGAGGAATGAAAGGTGGAATGTGATTGGTTGCTAGGGGCAACTAAGACAATTCTTCTTTACACCAATTTGATAAATCTCCCTCTATGTGTGCCCCTTTTTTGCTGTATAGTGTTGACTGTTATTCTTGCCAGTTTCCCTGTTTCCTGTCCGCCATCTTCCCGGACCTGCCTGTCTGTTCCTGACCTTAGTTGCACCTCGGGCCACCACTGCTATCTAGCCAAACCAGGGGTAGAAACCTGGGTGTTGCCTAACACAGCAAGTCCATCCTGCCTTGTGGTGGGCACTGGTGAAGACTAGTGGCACCTTAGACTCCGCTCCTTGGAGAGACTTAGTCATCTCTAGCAGTGGTGCACGGGAACCACAACCCCAGTCCTTCCAGTAGGACAATGATCCTAAACATACAACCAGTGCTACAAAGGCATGGTTTAGATCAAAGTGTATTCATGTGATATAAAGGCCCAGTCAAAGTCCAGACCTAAATCACATTGAGAATCTGTGCCAAGACCATTCAATTTGACTAAGCTTGACTAGGCTGACTACAAATGCACACCACAATTTACAGATTTTTATTTTTGAAACATTTTGAAAACCAGGTATCATTTTCTTGACACTTGACAATTACTTGCCACTTTGCGTTGGCCTATCTCATAAAATCCAAATTAAATACATTTACTGTGGAGAAATGTGGAAAGGTTCAACAGGTGTGAATACTTTTTTAATGCACTGTGTTTGTGCCATATTTTCTAATATACTGGGTATTGCTTATTTATAGGCTTTTCATCACCGCAGTAAATGAAGAGGGAGAAGGCCCTGCCGCAGAAACTAACATTACTACAATGGGATCAGCAGGTATGTTGTGCATTAAAACTCCATTTTACGGTGACATCCGTGAGTGTGCCATCTATCTGAAAAAGAACCCAACCCACAGTACAATGCTATTTTAACTGCGTGGTTACTGGCACATATTTAAAACACATGGAATAAAAAGTAATCTTTAGACATATGATAACTACAGATTATGGTTATGTTCACATAACTTTATTTCTTTCCATTTATTTTTTTTTAAAATGATATCTGTCATTTTGAGGCCCCAATAATGTCTGTCATTTTGCGTTTTAGTGCCCGTCATTACAATAATGGCTGTTGGTACATTATTCTAGTCTAGGTGGAATGATTGCTCTTTGGGTGCGTCTTTAAATAAAAAGTCTATTCAATTTAAAGGAGAAGTCCAGGCAGACCTCTTTTTTCACAAGTGTCGGGGAGGGGGAAATAAAAGAAATAACATGCTTTTACTTCCCCAGCTCCATCGCTGGTGGCTGCATACCACTGATCAGATTCCCCGGTCCCTGGCCGCTTACTCAGTGGGGACCCGTGTCGTGACGTGTCAGGTCCACTCAGCCAGTTAGGTGCCGTAGCAGGGTCCTACCTCAGCTGCTGACCGGTTGAGCAGACCTGACCCATTATTTTGTTTTCCTTCACTTCCCCAACTTCATCTTTAATAATAAAGACGGTGAAAGGATGTTGAAAAAAAAAAAAAAAACAGTGTGTGAAAAACTAAAAAATAATGTCTGTTTGCAAAAGACGTTCACAAATAATTATCATGATCATTATTTTGATGTCTACACAATGTTCGTTATTTAACGCATTGAGTGCTTTGGATGGCCTTCATTCCATCGACTTCAATGCATTCCATTAAGGTTAATTAAAATAGGTAATAACAGATGTAATTTTAAAAAGAAAAAGTAGACGCCTTTTCTTTCTCTTTTTTTTTTTTTTTTTTTTACTTCGTGTGAACATAGCCTATGGCACAATAAATGGACTCCAATACAGCTATGTAGACAATAAAAAAAAAAAAGTTAGAGGAGTCTTTTTTGTAAGAAAAAGTTTTAACATTTTTTAAAAGTAATTAAACCTGATGGAAACCATGCATATTGGATATCAATATAATCATACCAACCTGAGGAATTTTACCACACAATGACTGATGTAACCCCCCCATATGCAAAATTGCTATTTTTTCCATTAACCTCAAAGGATCCAGTAAAAAAAGTATAAAAAGACAAGGATCCAGTAAAAAAAAAAAAATGCATAAAACGACATGTAACCCCCACTATTGCTGGGCACCACAAAAACATAGCGTGAATAAAGCCTAGGTATATATATACAGTATATATATTTTTTAATTGTAACAGAAAACCCAGCAGTACAAAAAAAATGAACTGACTACCAAAAGTAGTCCTAGGAAGGACTAATGGTGAAGCCACAGGGTTATCGGTATCCATGCCTCACTGATATGTGTAGGATGCAAAGGCTAGCTTGTATGGCTAGCTTGAGAGGGTGGCCCAGAAACCAGCAGATGTCTGGGCAGCAGCATATATTAATAGTTTATCTCGGACAACCCTTTTAATTAACAAACTAGGCTATGAGTAGCAGACACCCGCTGCTAATGACTGACATCAGCGATCCCACAGATCAGTTCTGATCCATGTTCATTCAATCAAAGTGAGAAATAGATTTTTATTTCTTACAGCCAACAGCGTTGGGGCAGCAATTACACTAAAGGTATCTTTATCTCTCTCTATATCACTGCTGCTCTAGGCATGGGAGCTCGAGTGCCTAATGGCAACTACAGCCCTGGGGTACTTTTTAATGCTAAGGCTAGTTGATGTATGTACAGTATGACAATTTCCAGTTTTCACTTCAGTATTCAAATGTTAATATATTTTTATTGAGGATTTGACATTTATTGCACCCAGAGATTTATTACTATACCAAGAGGAAAGATAAGATTTATGCAAAGTAGATAGTCATTGCGGAAACAGGTTACACAATAAAGGACTTTTGTTGAAACCTTTTAGAAAAGATGTATGAGTAATACTGCATGCAATATTACATATTAAAGGGAACCTGACCCCCCTATACTTACCTGATCGAGCTGGGTCCCGCTTCTTGATCCGGTCCGGTGACGGAAATTTCAGCGCCTGAAGACCGGCGCACGCGCTCTGAGATGAGTCCGATGCTCATAGAGAATGAATGAAGACTCATCATTCATTCTCTATGAGCATCGGACTCATCTCAGGAGCACGTGCGCCAGGCTTCGGGCGCTGAAATCTCCGTCACCGGACCGGATTAAGAAGCGAACCCAGCTTGATCAGGTAAGTATAGGGGGCTCTAGCGGGGGGGGGGACACGGGGGAGGGGGGGGGGGACAGGTCCTATTTAAGCACTGAGAATGTCTCCTTAACAGCAGAAATAAGCCGCCTTTCGGTGTGTCTATATTTTGTGCACTTTGAAACACAACAGCTACTGCCTGTACATAGCAGATGAGACTTAGGGCCCTATTAAAGATTATTGTGCGAAAAATCTTGAAATTGTAAGAAATTTAAGGAGACGTTCGGGCGGGGAACTTTTTTTCAAGATTCCAGGGAGGGGCAGGATGAAAAAAACAACGAGCACTTACCTCCCCGGCTTGGTGGTCGTATGCGGGACCATACTACAGCCGCTGACTGGCTGAGAAGGCCTTGAATGTCATATCCGGTCCTCTCTCTTACCAGCACCGCGGGGGGACTGGAGCGGGGCTGAGTGGCCACCAGCTCCAGAGCCGAGGAGGTAAGAGCATGTTATTTTTTTCATTCTCCCTCTCCCAGGCACCTTTTAAAAAAGCTCCCTTTCTGGACTTCTCCTTTAAGAAATAATTTTAAGGGTGCCTTCATACGTACCGGACCCGCAGCAGATTTCACGCTGCAGGTTTGCAACAAAAACGGATAAGTAAGCCGGCCTCTTTAACCCCCTGCATCCCGCAGCCCCAGCCCAAAGCATTCATTACCGCCGCGGCTGTGTGAGGCTCCTGGCTCCCCTTGCTCCTAATCAGCCAATCAGTGCAATGAAAATTCTGCTGCGGATATGTAACCCATAGACCTTCACACTATATGGATCCGTAGCGGATTTCGCTGCAAACCCACAGATTGAAATCCGCTGCGGATCTGGTACATGTGAAGCCACCCTTAAGGAGTATACAAACAATGGTAATTACAATCGTAACTAATGACTATCGTTTTGTGTATTATGGTGACTGATTTCAGATTTTTGGCAAAAGTGCTCATTTGCAATCATGTATCGTTAATCGGAGAAAACAAAAAATGGCTTTATCTAAAAGAACCCTAACGTTTTCTAGCATTGTCACTGCGGATCCACAATTACAGACAAATTAAGGGCCAATTGGGGTTGTTATTTCTAAGTAACGGCTGCTATTTTGAAATACGGATGTTGTTTTTACATAGTGTGAACATAACCTTAAGGTGTATTAATTTAATGTTATTTGCTGCAATTTGGATCTAAAAGTCAAAAAGACAACCATCATTTATTCAATGTATTATTTAGTTATTTAATTACTTAAGTAATTAATTTTCTTATGCTGCGTTTACACGGGACGATAATTCGCACGATTGTACGATTAACCATTTTGAAGTAACAATTTTTTTTATAACGATCAGTGTTTAGACGGAACGATATATCATACGGAAAATTTGTTTTGCGATCGTTTTGCGATTGCTTAAGCCTATCTCGCACATAGGTAAAATCGGTGAACGACTGTTTACACGGAACGATCTACGAATTTTTTGCGAACGACTAGCGACGATTTTAGAACATGTTGTAAGATCAAAATGAACGATTTCTCGCTCGTTGCTTGATCGTTCGCTGCATTTACACGTACGATTATCGTTCGAATTCGAACGTTATCGTGCAAATTCGCACGATTATCATTCCATGTAAACGCAGCATTATTTATTTTAATAAATGATGGACACAAATAATGTTCATGACCTTTATAAACTTTCTAAACAATATAAACTATGCTATGTTCATGTATGTGCTAGACTACATTGTGATATAAGTGGATCCGTCAGTCAACTTTTTATTGTCTGGGAAAGGGTCTACTCCCAAATGGCCGGTCATGTGATATGTCAACCCTCAAGCATAAGTAGAAGATATTTCCATATAGATGAGAACCAGCATCTGTTCACTGTTATCATGTTGATCTTGGCTATGGCCATTTCTTACAATTCAGTAGTGCTGCTTATTGACTAACTTCATTATCAGAGACACCATACAAATCCATCAGAGATAAAATTACACAAATCCTCTTGAAAATCAACAGAAAATATCCATGGTAACCTACACGGGCGATGCTTCAAGAGGTAGCTCAATACAGTCGTATTTATTTCCAGAAACCCAATGGAGTCTGTCTTCAGTGTAACAAACAAATTGTCAATCCGGCTGCCTGGACCATTAACATTGAAAAATGCAATCTCCACATTTAATCATTCTCTATTTAGTTCCAGATCAATCTCAGTGGTTCTTTATGTCAAGAAATGACACTCTCAAACTGTGGGAAAACCTGAAGTATGATGTGCATGAAGCTCAATGTCTCAGAACAGGCAGCAGAATACACAGTAAGTGTATACTCCATTTAATTATATCGTGAAAATAAATGGACATTATTCGCGGTGGTCTTCATATGAAAATAATCACTAGGTAATCTTGCCTAGTTATAGCCAACATGTACATTTATTATGTTCGAAAAACTCTATTAATCATACATAAAATAGGGCAGAAAATGAGCGATTAGCCCAATCACAGAGGAAGAGCATAAATGGCAACATTTAAATTTTTTTCCAAGGGACACTTCAGCTTTAACAGATGGGGCGGGGCTTATTGTGGGTGAATATTTTGTGAGTGTGGGGTTTTGGGTGTGGTTTTCAAGGGGCGTGGCTTCAGAAATTTCTCTAAATTGGCCTTATTGTATGGACCTTACAGTTAGGACAATAAAGAGCGAGCATTACAGACTCCAGGATCAGGCCCCCAGCATATTACAGACCCCAGTGTCAGACCACCAGCATATTACAGCAGTATTAGGGGGTCTGTAATATGTGGCTTATTGGAAGTGGCTTATTGGAAAATGGGTGTAGGTTCACCAAAAGGGGTTTAAAAGCAACACTGCATACCAGAAATGTGCCAAAATTTGGTGCCCAATTATGACGTAAATTAAAACAACTTAATAGATGGCCTAAACTTAAAATGGGAAGGATAGATTCACAAATATTAAAAATGCGGCCTTCATTTTGAGGTAAAAATACAGCCGTATTTTCAATATAATAATGTGAGGTGTACCCCCTGTGTGATGTTATATGGGAGGAGCGGCCGGTCACTTGCAAGGTGTTGTAGTGTGACACCACTTCTATGGTGGATGGCCGAGATACAGCCGGACCTTGAGATGTTGTCACATAACGCCAGTGCTCCTCTACATAAATCCCCTGAGCTTCGGAGCTGCGGGGACATTTGTAAGCCCGGCGTAAAAAACACCGGAATTCATAAATGTCCCCCAATAAGTACAGACTTTTGCAAAGGGTGTTGTGGGAATTAGCTATGGTATACACAGGATTGACTCATTTGGCAGACAGAGACAGGGACACAAAGTCCAATTAAAAAAGTCCAGTTTATTGTGGTGCCGGCAACAGAAAATAAACAGCCTTTACACATCAGACAGATTCAATGGCAAAACACAAAACAAAACCCTGCTCGTCTGAGCACTAACTAAACAGTTCACCTTTAACTAACTCCAGCACCTTACTACCAGGCACTGGTACAGCTACTCACATAGCAGTTTGGCACCTCCAGGCATGGCACAGGACTGAGGAGGAGAGTGACCACTCTGCCTGGCCTCTCTATATGCACCGGCTGCAGGTGCAGATGATTAGGCCTCAGCCTTGTCCACTACCAGAAGTGGACTATGGATTGGGGAACCCACCCAACTCTTCCCCAATCCAGAAAACTCCAGGCCCTATTTTGGCTTCCTTACAAAGCCAGATAAGGTTTTTCCTACAAACACACTGGGCACTCCCTGGAGCTATAACTCGTATGACAGGAATCTAGGAGAAACATACCTGACATCTATTATTTCCCCAGTTAATGCTTGAGTGCTCAACTCAATGAACCCTACTGAAATTAATGGGAGACTCGAGCATCTAACCAGGTGCCCCCTGCTTGGTAGAACATAAGGTGCCTGGTTCACCTTTAAGAGATTTGTAAATGAAATGTGCAAACGTTAGAACACAAAATATAATAGGTTACGGCAAGACATGTTAGAACTCCGGCAGTATGCTGTCAAAGTTTTAATGAATCTGATGTATTTTGCAGGACCACGACCAGACGTCTTTTTTTGGCCATTTTTTGTAGGGATGTCATGTCACGTCCAAATAATGTCTGTCCATCAAACGGCCAAAAAGACATTGTATGGTCATGGCCATGTATTGCATTTTTTCATTCTTGTGGGACTGCTCCTTTAGCACAAAGAAACATTTCCAGATTTACTTCCTAACGTTCCAGTCAATTTTAGAAAAATTTTTAGAAAAAATTTGGCAGACTTAGCTGATAAATGTCTTGTCCTCATTTCTTTCTTACCTATCATTACTTTTGCTAGGTGTCTCTGTTAATGTGCATACCCAAGTAGTCTATTTCTCAGAGAGCAAGTATATTTGGTTAAAAGGAGCCACTAACATGACTGACACATCTGACCTCAAGATATTTTACATGGGCCATGGGAACATAACTTCCTTATCTGTAGACTGGTTACGTAACAGGATATACTTCATTATGTACAATCAGGTAAGAATGTGTTATGCATGCAGTCCTGAGCTAGGCATGTATGGCTTAGTATCTCTTTATGCAAATCCAGGTAACAAAGTGTATATATAAAACAGTTTTAAGATACAAAGGATAACTTCAACCTGAGGGCCTTTTACACAGGCCGATTATTGTGCAATAAGTTGGTAAATTGTTTGAATTTAAGCGATAATCTTATGGTGTAAACACGGCAGTGATCAAAAGTACTTTGTATTTGTATTAATTGACCTCAAAATCATTGAGACTCTGTCAGCAGGTTTATGCTGTCCTATCTCAGGGTAGCATAAACTAGTGACAGAGAAGCTGAACGGAATGATGTATGACTTACATTGTTCTGTGCAGCTGATTCAGAGATATCCTCCTAAATAACATAGATAATAAGTAGTCCTCTCCATAATGAGCGGTTATGAGGAGTTATCTATCCATGCTGTATACAGGGACTGCTCTAACTGTCAATCAGCAGCTGGAGGGTGGGAGGAGGGACACATCAAGAATCACATTCTCCTGCATATTAGGAGAACGGCTGAACAAAATTATGTAAGTAATACACCGATCTGTTCAGCATTTCTGTCACTAGTTTATGCTGCCCTCATTTAGAGCAGCATAAACCTATTGACAGATTCCCTTTAAAGAGGAAGTCCCAAGAGAACGAAAAAACACAGGTAGGCAGAATCAATGTGATGTACCTGGTGGTAAATGCCCTTTAATATTTTAAGGACCGTCATGGCATCCTGTCACTTAAGGACCCATGCTGTACCCGGACGTCATGGAGTCCACCGGTGCCGCAACTGCTGAACTTACATCAGTGGCAGGAGCTGTGCTACTGTCACTGACCGATCGGGGCCCCCACAGCGTGACTGCGGGGGTTCCGATCGTTGTATCTGACTGCCAGAAGTCTCTTACCTTCCTCCTGGCAGTCAGATCGGCGATCACTCTACAGAGACTGCACAGGCAGGCTGTATGCAATGATCGCAGATTTCACTGATCAATGCTATGCTATGGAATAGCAGTGATCAGTGTAAGAAATCCAATGTAAAAATGTTAAAGTCCCCTAAGGGGACATAAAAAGTGCAAAAAAAAATAAGAGTTTTAAAAAACACACCATAGCCCAAATAAAAGTTTAAATCACCTCCCTTTCCCATTTTATGAATTTAACACATAAAAATAAATAAATAAATAAACATATAATATACCGTAGCGCGGTACCGCGCGGTACGATTGGCGCTCTGGTCACTAAGCCTGCACAGGCAGGCTCAATGAGCAGATCGCCGATAACACTGATCAATGCTATGCCTATGGCATAGCATCATCAGTGTATAAAATGAAAGTAATCAATGTACAAGTCCCCCAAAGAGACTTAAAATGTATTAAAAAAAAAAGTTAAAATCACTAACACACTACCCCAAATCCCTGCCCCAATAAAAGTTTAAATCACCCCCCTTTCCCATTATATAAATAAAACATATAAAAATAAATATATAAACATATAATATACCATAGCGTGCGTTATTGTCCGATCTATTAAAATATAACAAGCGTCATTGCGAACGGTGAACGGCGTACACGAAAAGAGGGAAAAAAGTGCGTGGATTACCGATTTTATGTTATATTATATATTAAAAAAATTTATAAAAAGTGATCAAAACGTCTGATCTTCACAAATATGGTATTAACAAAAACAAGAGCTCAAGGCGGAAAAAATGACACCCCATACAGCCCAGTAGGTGAAAAAATAAAAGCGTCACAAGCGTCACAATAGGCCCATTTTATTAATAATTAATTGCCAAAAAAAAGGATTTCATTAAAAATATATATATATAATATTAGAGAATCTGTGTAAACCTGCATATAGTTGTGTTCGGGCTGACCTGTAGAGTACTAGTATCATGTCGCTGTTACCATATAGTGCATTACGTAGACACAGGAACCCCCCAAACATTACCATATTGCATTCTTTTTTACGATTTCACCTATTTATATCTTCATAAATAATATATTTGGGCTTCCATCATACACGTTATGGTAAAATGAAAGACGCCGTTACACAGTACAACTATTACTGTAACAAACAAGCCATTACATGGCCTGTAGATAGAAAACTGAAAGTGCTAGAGCTCTTAGAAGGGAAGGAGGGAAAAACGGAAACACTAAGATCAAAATTTGCGCGGTCCACTGGGTCATTTTGGACCTGGTCCACAAAGGGTTAATATGTGCTGTCCACGTGGCTCCTCCAATGAGAGGAAAATATAACTTTAGCTGTATGAGGATTTATGTGTACTTGAAATGTGTATGTTTCTTTATTGTAGATATATACATGTCATTTATTGAACTGCACTACCGCTAATATTCCATTAGAAGATGTTCAGAAGCCAAAAAAGATAATAGTTGATCCGAATAATGGGTATTTTTTTACTTTATTATTTACCTTACTGATTTCACTATTCAGCATATTTGTCCGTGTCTGTTCAGACCTCAGCATGGCCCTCTGCCTGTGAGAGCCTGCAGTTTTAGCCATGATTCAGTGCCTGAATTGTATTTTTTTTGCACCAGTCTACACTGTTATGTTCTAGCGCTTGCTCTGTGCTGATTGAAAGGTTCTACCACACCCGCTTGGTTTCTTTTGCTAGCCTAGTCCTGGGCTGCAGAGAGTCTGCACTGAGCAGAGATGAAAAGTGGCTTTTGCCACTCATCTTCTTTCCCTGTCAGTCTCTGTTCTGTGTGGTATGGATGTCAGAGGGCTGGTCCAGTCACGCCTTGGACCAGGACTCTGACATCTTATAAGAAGTCCACTTGTGGTCTGGTACCTTGCTTGAGATAATCTGTTGTAACTTGAGCTGGTGCTTCATATTGTGTTAGATTGGTTCTGACCTCTTTCCTTGTCTTTCTGTTCTGACTTCAGTTTTTATTGCTTTTCTTGAACCGCTCTGCTATCACCAGTTTGTCTGTCTTGTTCTGTGTCACTTACCCAGCCTAGGGACCGCCAATGCAGGTAGGGACAGTCTTGGGCAGCCTATCGCTAGGGCTTGCACTGTCTATTCTAGGTATTCTATCTAGGTCTTGAGTTCCCTTAAAATATTGCATTGTGTATGGCTTGTTAATAGTAGCAGTTTATCTTAGGCTATGTTCACACATCCTCAAAACGATGGCCGTCATTTAATGGCAGTTATTTTAAAGTAATGGCTATTATTTGCCTTTAAATGATGGCCCATTATTAAAAATGAACATAGCCTCAGACTGTAGTATTCTTGAATATTCTTTCTTTATACTTGCAGCTATTTATTCCTCCTTCTGGAAGATGGTATTCACAGAATGATTCTTCCTGAACCTTCCATCGTGAAAAATGAAACCGAGCACATTGTAAAATACAAAAACATTCAGGATTTTATCCTCACTGTCCAGTCCAAGAGAATAGTATATGCACGGCGAATTGGTTCAGGCACTTTTTACCTGATGTCCGTTTTCTTGGATGGCTCAGACGATAAATACTTGCGACAAATCCATGATGGATCCATTAAAGGAATAATAAGCTTTCTTTATATCAATGACTCTTTAATGTTCACAGATGGAGACAAAGTGTTCTATGAAGAATTTGCAATGAATAGTTACTGGTACAATGAGTATTTAGTAACCTGTAACTTAGCAGCTCCACCATCATCAGACTATAATAACATTATATTATATGGAAGGTCTACACAGCCAATTCCTATGCCAGGATCTCCTCAACATGTGTTGGTCGTGTTTGGAACAAAATCAGTTGAAATTCTGTGGAAGCCACCAAAGCTAACCATTGGAGCCAGTAAGTTATGTTGGAGTATTATTGTATTTAATGTGTCCCTATACACATTAAATACCCATGAATAATCCTGCACTACTAATGTAGGATCAATAATCCATGAAATGTAATGTACATTTCATTTGATTGAAAATACACATACATACAAAAAGTTAAAACTGCCTAAAAATAAGCTACACACTGCACCTGAAAAAAGGTGGGGGGATTTGCATATAGTATTCACATACAGTATATTACATATTGAAATATACAAAATTTGCAGTGATCACCAAAATTTATTAAAATGTAAATCTTATTGGAAGAAAATAGTAAATATATACATATGTATAAAATACTAAATTTAAATACATTTTTAAATCCCCCAAAGATGTAGGAGTCATGTAGAGATTATATAATCAGACCAGTACTAACCAACACCATACCAGAAACCCCCCAAAATATAGAGCAAGTTACTGACAGAACTTAAGGGCCTTTTCCACGTCTGCCATCCAGGACCTTTACATGGCAAAAGAGGCACTTATTACTTCTCCTTCATCTCCTTCTCCCACTACGGGTTATATGCCTGGTTGGAAAAAGTCCACATGACCAATAAGTACCCTGTTATTGGGTATACTAACTATATGTGAAAGTATTACTAAACGTTTTGTAAAACGTGGTGGAAAAAAGTGCCGAAGTGGTGCCTCATTTACATGTCTAGTGTTTTTCAAAGAGTGTGATTTTGTCCGCACTGTGAAAAACACTAGACATCTGTTGATTGCATCCGTGAGGGTAAGGGCCCTATTCCACCGGACGATTATCGTTCAGATTATCATTAAATCGTTCAAATCTAAATGATAATCGTTCGGTTGAAATGCAGTTAACAATTAACGACCGAAAGAGAAATCGTTGATCTCTTTATAAGACCTGGACCTATTTTTATCGTTGCTCGTTCGCAAAACGTTCGCAAATCGTTCGCATTGAATAAGACGTCGTTCGGTCGTTTGCAATAGATACGAACGCAATAGCGAATAAGTAGCGAAGAAAAACTATCGCAATTATGATCATAAGTAATGATTATTGTTCCATGGAAATGACTGAACGTTTTCAGGTCTTTCGCAATAGCGGTCGTTTGAGATCGTTAATCGTTAACGATTATGCAAACGATAATCGTCCGGTGGAATAGGGCCCTAAGGGCAGCGGGGGATATAGAACCGGTGAGAGACGGGAGTGGGTGACAGAAGGGCGGCAGATGGGACGAGGTGACAGGAGCGGGGTTGGGGGGGTTTGACAGGAGTGGAAAGAGGCATCCACCACAATCCGCACTGTCACCTGTACTATTTTTTTTGCAGCAAGGATCACAGCACGGATGGTATAAATGCGCACACAGGATTTAATGGGCCCTAAAATTGTCCATAGTCGCGGATCTGTCATCACAGACAATTTTACGGGACGTGAGCATAAGGCTTAATGCTTTCTTAAATGAATGATGACGTGATAAGCATTAGTAATCGCTACTATATTGTATTATCATTAACTGGCACCAACAAACACGGAGTGCACTAGGATTTACTATCACTCAATCATTATTGGTCAAACATAGATTTCTCATTGTGATTGAATTATTTATCTAGAAGGAAAAGGTATAATGATCAATTCATATATTTTGTTTTTTGAAAGGTCCTACAGCTTGGCAAAAGTGGATATATAGAGTCTCCTTATTATCAGAACATGGAACACAGCAGATCATCTCTAATATTAGTGTAACTCAAATAACATTGACTGGTCTGGACATATCTACACGCTATCAAGTGACCATTCAGGCATCATCACCTGCTGGCCATAGCAAGTCCACAGAACCTATAGTAGGGACAACTCTATGTCCAGGTGAACTATTTTTTTTAGCATCCCAATTTTAAATACAGAGAATGGGGTCATATAACACATGGTGGATATGTTGTGGGCTTTTGGTGTGGTTTGGTAATTTGTATAACTTACAAAACTTAAATAAAAATTTTCGCTGGACTTCTCCTTTAAAAATAGGTTTTTATTGTCAAACAACTCCTTTATGAAGGCTTTATTGCTAATTCCATTTCCTCTAATTTAAATAATCTACTTTTGTTTCAGCTGAGGAGGACCCATATTTTCTAGCAGTGGGCTCTACTGGAATATGGAGGCAGCCTCTAGATAGGTTTGGTGCTGGACAGCTGGTCTCCGACCAACTCAGGCATGTATCAGGTAAAAGACAGAGTACATGACATATACAAATGACATTCATATTTGAATAATTTTGTGGGAAGAGATTCAGAATAACATTGACGTTTTTACCAAGGAAAGCTTTGAATTCAGCTAAATTGCCCTCTGTGAAATATATGGATGGCTTGAGTTTGCACTTTAATTTTTTTTTTAAGATGATGTGTTCTTATATGTAGCAATATAAATGAAAATATTTTGTATTTGCACTCATTACACTGCTATCAAGAATAATTATATGTATACATAAAATCGTGTTATACTTTGGAACTTTAGGATTATGTTTCTGTACTGAACTATTCTGTTTGCAGATCTGGACTGGTACAATGGCACCATCTACTGGAGCAATGAAACAGGCCATGTGCATTTCTGGAATATAAGTAACACAGCTGACTTTTCAGCCCTGCATGTACCTGTGATTAGAAGAGCCGGACCCTTGACATTTGATTGGATTGGACAATTCATTTACTGGGCTGACAAAGCTGACCCAAAGGTATAAGCTAAAATATAATTTTAAGGGGAATGACACAGAGAATTTTAAAGGGGAAATGTCAGCAGGTTAGACGAATCTAACCTGCTGATATGTCCCTATTGTGCAGGAGACGCCAAGGATGAACGTATGTCTTTTACCTTCATCCTCAGCGCTGTTCTACTGGAGTTAGTCATTTGATCCATATCAAATGACCAGTCCATATCGATGATCCATTGAGTCCCTGGCTGGCCTGCTTCGTTGAGTATCATTAGAAAGGGGTGGTCCAGCCGGGCAGTACTCCTAATGGTCTTACTGGACCATGAAGCAAATGACTAACTGCACCAGGACAGCGCTGAGGATGAAGGTAACAGACATACCTTCATCCTCTCTGTCTCCTGCACAATAGGAGAGGAGGCCCAGAGGGCCTAGATATAGCAGCATGCAGACATAAAGCAGCACAGATGTGGATAAAGTTGTAGGTGCATCTAGTTCTGGGAAGTGATCAACTGTAAGAGATATTTGTTCTCAATGATGATCCCATTTTGGAGTTTGGAAATTGATGCAGAGACTAGCGACCTGGCTATGGTGGAGAGGCAGACTACTGAAAAAAAACTTCTTTTCTAGGTTTTCTATTTTTAATATATTCAGAGATAGCCTGGGTCTCGGAGAGAAAAAGGGTAAACATCAACACGCTAGGCTCATTAACAAACAGGAGTTTCACCTGGCAGATGTAAGGATGATATGGAGGCAGTGTCTCATCCTCCCTATTACTGAAGATGTCCGCAAAGGTAGCATATTTTGGTGGAAGTTCACAAAGGTTTTTGCTTACTAGAGGCAGGGAAGCAGGTCAGACCTCCGATAAGCAGAAGGAAGGATAATAAGAACCTCAACAGAATGGTATGGTAGTTGTATTTTTGGATTGGATTGAAAGCAGAGCATTTGTGGTGTCCCACCATGGGTGTTTTGTGTCTCTCTTTTGCACCTCTCAAAAAAGCTTCTTACTCCAGGTTAAGTGGTGATGAAGTGCGCTCTAAGGTTTCACCATTAGATGTCTGTGTTATTTGCTATGTGTATGCTCCTATGTATTGCACAGCAGAAATAAGTTATGCTGTGCTAAACACTACAAAGGGAGAAGAGTCTGGGAACATCCTTGCCCAAGCCGTGAACCAGCCTAAAAAGTGCAGGGCAGTATCCTGAGACACAAAGAGGAACTAGCCTGGATAGGACAAAGATACCAAGAAGGTCTATGTATCTTATCTCGCAGTGCAGCTAACTGGGTCACCCCCATGAACTTAGCTTCACCCAGGTAACCACGAACCCGAACCTCGGAGGTTCCGGACCATCCCTTAATCTTGGGTTATTTTCCCCTTTCTGTGGGTGGCAGTACCGATAGTCCAGGTGGGTCAATTGCCTCTCAGGACTACCATGACAAGAGCCCAAGTAATCCATCACAACCCAGAAGGTCACCGACCATTTCTGGGAAACACAGCTGAGCTGTACAAAAAAACCGACCAACCACCATAGAAGTGGCGTCACCAGTAACATCTTAGTATGTTACCAGTTGAGCTACCACACATGTAAGATCTGGTTCTTTAAAGACCATTTAAATGAAAGGTCTGCAGATTAGAGAATTGACCTAAGGTAGGGCTTAACAAGACAGCATTCTGTGGAGAACTTGTGTCTGTGCCAATTGATTCAGATCAGGCAACTAAAATGAATATAATACCTTTAATAATAAATTTAAAAAAACCCTTTTCGTTTGAATTTTTTTTTTCTTCCGGTTACAGATTTACAGAACATCTGTAAGAACATATGCAAGTGAAACAGTGAAAGTTACCAGGTATCTAGTGAATGATTTGGCAGTGGACTCTGTCAATGCTTTCTTATACTGGACCACAGAATACACAGTGGAGAGCTGCAGACTGAATGGACAGGACCATGTAATTATTCAGAACTTAACATTGTTTTCAAATTTAGAGGTAAACACCAATAGGTTTCAATATACATGTATGCTTTAATAACCTAACTTGGTGAGTGGGTCTAAATGAATGAATTAATGGATACTAAGGCAGTTTCTAGGTAATCTGGCCAACTGGGCGAATCTTAAATAATGCTGAAAGAGCTCCTCTGGTGTCCTCCAATGGGTCTTTGGTGTCTCCAGCCGCCTACAGCCCGCTCAGCCAATCATTGACTGAGATGCGACAGCACTGTGGACAGTGACTGGCTGAGCAGTCACTCCTGAGACAAAAGTGACAGCCCACTCTGCCAATCATTGGCTGCAGCATTGCCCTGTCTCAGTCAGTGTTTGGGTAAGCAGGCTGGAGGCGGCTGTGGCGAACACTGGATACCATAAAACAGGGGTGGGGAACCTCCGGCCCGCGGGCCGCATCCGGCCCCTGAGACCTCCCGATGCGGCCCGCGGCCCGCAGCTCTCCTGTGATGGGCGCCGCTCTGGAGGAGGAAGGAGCCGGCATACACAGCATCCTCCGGTGTCTGTGACAGCTGCCGGACACAGGAGGATGCTGTCTATGCCGGCTTCTTCCCCAGCAGAGCGGCGCGTGTCTTCAGTCTCCTGCGGGCCGCGCACGATGACGTCATTTCATCGCGCGCCGCCTGCAGGAGAAAGACCGGCACAGAGGACCTGGGACAGAAGAGGACATGGGCAGCGTGGGAGCGGAGGTAAGGTGAGTGGGATGTTTATTTTTTTTATTTGGGGGTTAACTAGGCCACCAGGGACATGCCTGATGGGGGTTAACTAGGCCACCAGGGACATGCCTGATGGGGGTTAACTAGGCCACCTGGGACATGACTGATGGGGGTTAACTAGGCCACCTGGGACATGACTGATGGGGGTTAACTAGGCCACCTGGGACATGACTGATGGGGGTTAACTAGGCCACCTGGGACATGACTGATGGGGGTTAACTAGGCTACCAGGGACATGCCTGATGGGGGTTAACTAGGCCACCAGGGACATGCCTGATGGGGGTTAACTAGGCTACCAGGGACATGACTGATGGGGGTTAACTAGGCCACCAGGGACATGCCTGATGGGGGTTAACTAGGCCACCAGGGACATGCCTGATGGGGGTTAACTAGGCCACCAGGGACATGCCTGATGGGGGTTAACTAGGCCATCTGGGACATGACTGATGGGGGTTAACTAGGCCACCTGGGACATGACTGATGGGGGTTAACTAGGCCACCTGGGACATGACTGATGGGGGTTAACTAGGCCACCTGGGACATGACTGATGGGGGTTAACTAGGCTACCAGGGACATGCCTGATGGGGTTTAACTAGGCCACCAGGGACATGCCTGATGGGGGTTAACTAGGCCACCTGGGACATGACTGATGGGGGTTAACTAGGCCACCAGGGACATGACTGATGGGGGTTAACTAGGCCTACCAGAGGCATCACTGGGGGGGGTTAACTAGGCTACCAGGGACATGACTTGGGGGTTAACTAGACTACAAGGGGCATCACTGGGGGGGTTAACTACAATAGCAGGGGCATCACTGGGGGTTAACTACAATAGCAGGGGAACTAGGGGAACAATACTTTGCCTTGCCCTGGGTGCTGCAAACCCACGCTACTAACTGCCGCACACGGTATGCGGCCCTCGAATGATTTTATTAATGCCCGACCGGCCCTCGACATGGAAAAGGTTCCCCACCCCTGCCATAAAAGAAGGATATCAGGGGGGCATGGACAGAAAAGTATGATGAGCGAACTTGCTGAACCGTACTTAAACAGCTAAATTATTTTTTACTGGGGTTCATTTAAGGTTCAGATTGGATGAACCCAAACTTTGCTTTAAAGTTCCGCGAACCCTGCCAAACGGAACTTTTGAAAGTGAATCTGTACCCACAATCTGACCCCCCAAACCACTTGTACCTTCGAATAGCTGCTTTTAATCCAAGATCTGTCCTGTGGTCCGTTTGGCAGGTGATACAGTTATTGTCCAAAAAACTATTTTTAAACTTACAACCCCGTGCCCTACGGGAGTATCTGTGCCCTAACTTTGCACCACCCCTCTGTCCCTCCTCCCCTCCCTCTTCATCATTAGGAATGCCACTGGAACATTTTCTCCATGCTGAACATTTGCACAGGTGTCTTAACGATCCAGCCCATGTGCCAGGCTCTCACAGCTGACGAATAGTAGGCAATCTGCCTGGAGCATTCCTAATGATGAAGAGGGTGGGGAGGAGGGATGGAGAGGTTGTGCTGGCCTAATGCATACACAATCTAGACCACTCCCGTAGGGCACAGGGCTGCCAGGGGCTGCCAGGCTATGTTCACACAATGTTGAACGGGCGCCATTTAATAATATTAATAATATTTGCTATTATTTTAAAACAACGGCCGTTGTATTAAAATAATGGCAGTTATGAACCGTTATATGGCGGCCATCCACTCAATTCACACATTGGGGGACATGTATTAACGGGCGTACATTTTTTTCCGGCGGAAAGTGGCGATTTGGGCATGATTTTATTTGCAAATCGGCACTTTCCGCTGGCTACGCCGGGGGGCGGGGAGGGGGTGTGAGGGGGCCAAATGGAGGGCGCGGACTCGCCATTCGTTCCGCCAAAAGATACGCTGAAAACCAACTCCAGTCCTCAGCTGGCGTAGGTTTTCGGCCGTACGCACAGGAGCGCGCAGGATTTATGTAGAGGCAGTCCGCCTCTACATAAATCCCCGTAGTGCCGGAGATGCGGGGACATTTTTAAGTCCGGCGTAAAAAATGTCGGACTTAATAAAAGTCCCCCATTGTGTGAACATAGCCTTTCTGTGTTTTCAATCCACTCCTGGTTCAGGTTGCAATATGAGGACCACAATACTGACTGAAATATAATGTGTGTGAACCCAGCCATAGTCTGTATCCATGTTTTCCTGAACTTTCTAGGGCTGCATCCAACTTCTTCAGCCTCCGTTGTTAAATGCTGAATGATCAGACTTGAGCATGCTCCAATTGTGCTCATCCCTATTTTCCTACAAGGGAGTATAGAAAACAGCGTGAACAGTGACCATTTTATGTTATATTTTATTTTTCTTTATGAAATGTAATATTCATCTTAATAAAAATTTACAGGTGGTGGGCTTGACACTTAACATTATAGATGGACAAATTTACTGGCTTGTTAAGAACAGGTTGCATATCAATATGTACCAAGCAAACACACTCAAAGAAGGGTAAGATATTTCTGGTAATTTTCATACTTATTCTCTATTATAAACATATCATAAAATTGTGCCCTGCAAAATATAATGCTTGCTCAAATCTGAATTTAGTGTTTGTGGAGCACTGTTAAAGGAAACTTGGTTATGGCAACCAGCCTGGACAGCCCAAATCACTAAACAAGGACCTGTTAAAGCGACTCCGTACCCACAATCTGAGCCCCCCAAACCACTTGTACCTTTGGATAGCTGTTTTTTAATCCGAGATCTGTCCTGCGGTCCATTCGGCAGGTGATGCAGTTATTGTCCTAAATAAATACTTTTGAACTTGAAGCCCGTGCAAAACGGGAGTATCTGTGCCCTAACTTTGCAACACCCCCTCCGTCCCTCCTCCCCACCCGCTTCATCATTAGGAATGCCACTGGAACATTTTCTCAATGCTGAACATTGCACAGGTCCTTAATGGTCCAGCCCATGTGCCGGGCTGCCACAGGTGGGGAATAGGAGGCAATCTGCTTGGAGCATTCCTAATGATGAAGAGGGTGGGGAGGAGGGACGGAGAGGTGGTGCAAAGTTAGGGCACAGATACGCCCGTTTGGCACGGGCTTCAAGTTTAAAAGTATTTTTTTAGGACAATAACTGCATCACCTGCCGAACGGACCGCAGGACAGATCTTGGATTAAAAGCAGCTATCCAAAGGTACAAGTGGTTTGGGGGGGATCAGATTGTGGGTACAGAGTCGCTTTAAGATCAGAGCAATATTCCTCTCTCAGATCTCGAAAGAGTAGGGTCCATTGAGGAAATATATTTGTGAGAGCAGTTTAGGGCTATGTTCCCACATAGTAAAGAACAAACAAACAAAAAACCCCGGACATTATTTTTACATTATTCAACTATAAGTTATTAAAATCTGTAATAAAAAGCAAAAAGAGTAACCAAGTAAGGACTATATACGTGTACAAGATTATTGATCAGGCATCAAGTGTCCGGAAAAGAAAAATAGCCAATGATAGCTGGCTTTGGCCATCAATGCAATGTTTAGGTTTAGAATACAGAGCCTGAATAATACAGGTGATTTAAAGGATCCAATTATTTCACTGAAAGAATGCTGCGATGTTTTTTTACTTGTTAAGGCTATGTTCACACACCATCTTTTTGTGGCCACTTGACTGCTATCTTTTGGGACAGCCATTATTTTAAGCATCATATCAGTTGCAGATCCTGTACGTGTGAATGGACTCTTAAATTCTATTTTGAGTTATAGTAACAGCAAGACATGCTTTGAATTGGTTTCCCCAGGGGGGCACTATTAACACATAGATTAAAATAATACAATGAAATTACAACAAATTTTCAAACCACCAAAATTTCATTTCAAATTAATCCAAAATAAGGTTGATGAAAAGTAATCAGAAAGCTAATACAGGTAAAATATTTATTAGAGGTGAGCAAGCTTTTAAAAAGTTCAGTTTTTGAGGCAAAGTTCGGGTTTGTTAGAACCTTAAATGAACCTCACTAAAACAGCTAAACAATTGCAGGCACTTAGCTGCTTTAGTGCGGTTCAGAAAGTTTGTACTTGTCTACTTACTTCTCCATGTTCCTCCGGTGTCCTTCTTTTCCGATGCCCCCTATAGCCACCTTCAGCCCACTCAGCCAATTACTTACAGCGTCATTGGCTGAGCAGGCTGCACTCTTGTCTATGGAGTGACAGCCCACTCAGCCAATCACTGGTCTCAGTCAGTAATTGGTTGAGTGGGCTAGAGGTGGCAAAAAAACACTGGAGACCCATAGGGAGAGCTAATAGGTGAGCATACTTTTTTTTTTTTAATTGTGTAGTTTATTGTGCAGCAATCCTTTCTCTGGCTGCAACAATCTGTGGTTTTCGAAAAATTTACTCTTTTTGTACCGCAATATTTTTAATTGTTGCACGGACTGAAGCCCAGACATTGGTTTGGTGTATCTGGCAAAGCCAAAGCATTCCTTTGGTGAAGTTCCTGCTGTGCAGTTCACACACTGGGACATATAAATAAAAAGTTTTCACTCATGAAAACTAATGAAAAACCCACAAAGTGGCTGTTTCATTTAGAGGATATAAATAAAAAGTTTTCACCAGTAAAATAAAATTTTCCCGACAAACCAAGGACATAAACAAACACAGTTCACTGTTGCATATGTTTTGGTGCACATTTCATGGAAATGGTAAATCAGTCAATTGTAAAAATGTAGATTTATTTAGGTTTCAAAAATACATTTCACATTTCCATGAATTGTAGCCCCCCCCCCAAAAAAAAAACATGAAGCTGCCCTCACTTGATGTCTAAAGAAGTAGGTCATCCTGACAATGTCCCAAAGTAAACGTTGCAGACACTTTATACAATGCTGTTATGCTACGTTTACACGGGACGATAATTGGCCCGATCGCACGATTAACGATTTTGCAAGAACAATGTGTTTTCCATAATGATCAGCGTTTAGACGGAACGATAGATCGTATGGAAAAATCGTTTTGCGATCATTTTAAGATTGCTTAAGCCGGCCGAAAGCAATACACTCCCATATTACTCGTGTGAATGCAGCCCAAGTGCTGCATTTTCCACCAATAAATACTCTTACTGAATTTTTATTTTATATGTTCGTTTCTTCTAGAACCTTTGATGTGAAAGTAACAGAACATGAATCATGGGGTTATTCGGAGATTTCCCAGCATGCTTTAATGTTACATTGCAATCGACTTTTTTGGATAAATGGCCAAAGATTTATAACTGTGCAAGAAATCAACCAAAGTTTTTGCACACCTATATCCCAACCTGCAGAATTCACAAGTTTTATATTGGGATTGAATTCTTTTAAACCATTGCCAGGTAAGTGGAGACAAATAGAGGTAAAGAATCTTAGTTGAATTACATTTGTTTAGTCGTAAGAAGAAATGTTTGATGATTTACTTATTTAAAGGAGTACTCTGAGAACTCCCAAGAAAAAAACGTTTTCAAATCAACTGGTGTAATAAAGGTATTTAGATTTGTAATTTGTAATTTGTACTTCTACTTCTATTCTATTTCTGATGCCTTCCAGTACTTATCAGCTGCTGTATGCCCTGCAGGAAGTAGTGTATTGTTTCCAGTCTGACACTATGCTCTCTGCTGCCACCTCTGTCTGTGACAGGAAGTGTCCAAAGCAATAGCAAAGCCCAATAGAAATCCTTTTTTGCTCTGGACAGTTCCTGACATGGACAGAGGTGGCTGCAGAGAGCACAATGTCAAACTGGAAAGAATACACCATTTCCTGTAGTACATACAGCAGCTGATAAATACTGGAAATCTTGTGATTTTAATTTTAATAAAAGTGACTTACAGATCTGTTTAACTTTCTTAAACCAGTTGATTTGAATTTTTTTCTCAGGAGTACCCCTTTAAGTCTATAAATTGCCCATACAAGAAAGGGTGAAAAGATGTTACAGCTAAAACCACCTCAAAAGACAAAGGGGTGGTCCCTCTACTTAGAGAAAAAATGGTTCAGTCTCCAGAGGCACCACCTTTACCATAAGTGCATCATACATATATGTAAGAAAGAGTAAGATACACACAACAGTAACATACCATGCATGTAATGTTAAATGGGGTTTAATGATACTTCTTCCAAATTACAGGCAATTTCTCTTACACTCCCGAAGTGACACCTGAGGCCATATTGAGCTCATCCTTTAAAATAAGAGGAAATTATTCAGATTTTATCATTCAATGGACAAAGCCGTCTAATATAGAATATGGAACATTATTCTACTGTGTCAAGTCTGCAGTGCTTCAGGAGCTGGTATCGCTAACATTTTACCTATAGTATGAAAGGTTTACAGGGATATTTTTAGTTTAGACTTTTAGTTTAGAGGGTAAATATTAATCGAGGCTTGTGTAGTAGGGAGAAACCAGAGGCAATGACAGGTTCCCTTTAAGAAAATAATATATTGTTCTTGTGCAGTACTTCTAGGCTTGAGAAATGTTGCAGTTTTGGGGCAGATACGAATGGATGGGGTTGGTTCTTAGTCCTGGCTACTTTTGTGGGAGATAATATACGCATTAATAATATCTTTATGTTTTGAAGCTTGGAACTGGATATGACTATTGTCTTACACCTAAAGGATTTACAGAATCATCCTATACTGTAAAAGGACTGGAACCATATACAGAATTTGATTTTGCTGTCATTCCCTACACATATTGGGCTAAAGGACCTACAAGCTCACTAATTCTTAACGCACCACAAGGAGGTATGACAGTAACCTTTTCTTTTCCTATATTATAATCCATTGTAGACGGTTCATAATGACTAATGTAGGTAATTTGGCTTAGTACCAGATACCATTGATTCACATTATTAGCACACAGCGGTTCCTTATTCTATTTTGTGTTTTAGCTTTTTACAAGGCGGACAAAATGCATTTTGTTAGGGTCTTGAATGTATTAAATGCATTGTTGTAAAAGTTTCTGCTTGTAATATATCTCTATTCTTGTTTATGAGCAGAATCATTACCTTGATATATGCTTTCAGATATGGAGACACAGCTCCGAAAAGTTAACTTGTGTTAACAATTAAATGCTGTCATTAATCTAGTCAAACAATAGATCTTTTATAACTCTGAATTGAAAATTCCCTGCCGCTGTCACTTCGGGTGCCCTTACCTTTAGGAATTTTTTTAAGCAATGATAATCGTGGATACTTGTCAAAACAGTTCAGTGGGAGGTGAATGGTGCTTAGAAAAAGAGGAAATGAGACAAAATAGAACAAAATAAAAGAATTATTGGACAATTTAGTCTTTAAAAGTCAACAATTTCAATACTAAAAGGGTTTCAAATCTGTGATAGAAACACAATAGTGTCCGAATAATAAGTACACTGGCAGCATACCAACAAATGTTCTCTATTTTGAGGCTATCCTAGGGCAGAATTTTTACCTGTAACATGAAATGGTCCTTAAAGTGTACCTGTCATTACAACTTTCAAAATGGTTCTGGTTGAAAAAAAAGAGACTAAACACAGGAAGTCCCAGCCAGTAAAGAGTGTTACAGCTCAATGTGTCCGTCAAATGACTGCCTTCTCTATGAGTATGCAGATGACCTGGGAAACCCAGGACTTCCTGTTTTTTCCATGATAACTAAAAAAAATGTAAATTGCAAACTTGCTTTATATCACATCTACTGTTGATTTAGATTTTAAAAGTTACAACGACTGTGACTGTCAGAGGCCGGGCCGTGCGGTCAGCTCATCGCACGGCCGGCTCTCTGGCAGCACCAATGGCATCCCTGGCGACCGGCCCGCACTTCTCTATAATGCTACCGGGGCCTCACCAACCCCAATTGACATTAGGTGTGTGTGTGTGTGTCAGGATGGGGAAGGTAGGCACACGACACAACAATGAGCCTTGAAACTGAACCCACCAAACTGTCCCTACATACTTGCCTTACACGGCCCTAGGCAGCAGCGGACAACCACGATGCTCTGATAGTGTCTGGGGTCCAGTTAACCAGATCCACCCCTTTTTTAGTTAAATCAGTGAGAGGTTTGGCTATGAGTGAAAACCCCCTGATAAATTTCCTGTGATAATTGGCAAACCCCAAAAACCTCTGCAGGGCCTTTAGGTTATTGGGTCGCTTCTAATTTTCAATAGCTATGACCTTAAGCGGAGTTTACCAAACGAGTTTGGGGTTATTCTATTCCCCAGAAATGAGACCTCCTGGATACCAAACTGGCATTTCAACAACTTGGCACAGAGATTATTTTGTCTCTATAGTCAATACAGGGCCAAAGCCCACCATCTTTTTTGCCCACAAAAAAGAACCTCGCCCCCAAAGGAGAGGAGTAGGGGTAGAATGTGGCCCTTACGTATGCCTTATATATTCCTGCATGGCCTCCCTCTCAGGACAGGACAAGTTGAATATACAACCTTTGGGATATTTGCCACCTGGAATTAATACAATAGAACAATCATATGGTCTGTGAGGAGTTAATCCGTCCACTGCGCTTTCATAAAATACATTAGCATAGTCGGACAAAGACAAAAATTCCGAACATTCCGAAAGTATCACAGCAATACAATGTGGACCACACTTAGGCCCCCACTGAACCAGTTCCCTGTTGGACCAGTCAAACCACGGGGTTATGTTGTTCCAACCAGGGCAACCCCAGGATAACATCAGACGACAGGTTATTCAAAACAAGAAAGTCCAGGGACTCCTCATGTACTGACCCCACTTTTACTTTAAGACGGGGGGGGGGGGGGGGGGGGGGGTGGTAATGTACCGCACATTCTCTTAAGCAAAGGGGACACAGGAGAGCCAAGTCGGTGTTGTAGCGTAGCTGATACCCGCATGACACAGCAGAGCCAAGTCAGTGTTGTAGCGGAGCTGATACCCACATGAGACAGCAGAGCCAAGTCAGTGTTGTAGCGGCGCACATACCCGCAGAGGTGAGCCATTGAAGTAGCAGAGGTGAGCCAGTGATGTAGCAGAGGTCAGTCAGTGATGTAGGAGAAGAGAGTCAGTGATGTAGCAGAGGTGAGTCAAATTAGCGCTTAACTCTTAAAGTGCCAGTATCAAACTAGCTTTTAAAGAGCCAGGGCCACATTCGCTTATAAAGGGACAGTACCAAAGTAGATCTTAAAGGGAAGGTACCAAAGTCGCCCTTAAAAGGGTGGTACCAAAGTTGCTCTTAAAGGAACATTACATAACTCGCTCTTATAAGCACGGTACCAAAGTAGCTTTTAAAAAGTACCAAAGTCAATATATAGGTCACTTTTAAAGGGTTGGCACCAAAGTTGCTCCTTAAGGGACTATACTAAAGTCGATCTTAAAGGAAGGGGAATCAAGGATTAAAGGGAAGTCACTGTTAAAGGAGTGCTCTTTTCAAGCACTATGAATTTCCCTGGAAATGCAAATCTAGTTCGACAATAAAGCTTTATTCACATAAGAGTAAGTAAATCCCACTATGGGATTTCAAGACCATCTTACTGGATGTCCGTCTTTTGTTAATGACAGATGCAAATAATGATGATGTGTAAGCCGTGTACCGGGGTGAGCTTCCCAGGATACAGCGAAGTCACAAACAAGCACCTCCAACATAAACTGCACTTTAATGAAAAAAACAAGGTGCTGAGAATTTAGATAACCCCTTGTGCTACCCAGCGTGTTGCCCAGACATATGTTGTATGAACACACACGCAATAATTTTACCTGCTAGCGATAGGATAGGCCGGCCGCCAGCTTATAAGATATTTACACTATTCCCAAACCACAAATAACAGTATAAAAAGAGAAATGGCCGAGTATGCTTTAAGCTGGTATCTTAGGCCAAGGATTTCAAGGTCCCTCCACTGTGATGTTCCTTACACAATATTTTGTGGCCTGTCACAGATAATAGCCCTAACTATACTAGCTATAGGCCCAATGCCTGTCCTAGAAAGTTTGGCATGCACGCTTACTGACCCGGGTCTCTTTTAGACAGTTTCTAAATGAGGAGGCCCCTTTTGTCAAAGTTCTGTACCAAAGATGGCGGTCGCTGCTCTTCACAACTGGATTTGGCAGGGCTCCTTAGTTGACTCAGTGAACGTCATCTCAACAATACCCAATACAGATAGGTGTAGTTGCCGTCCACAGCAGTTGGGGGATCACAGAAGAAATATACTTCACGTAGATGATATCAGGTCTCTCTGTCTGCATCAGCTTCAGCCAGCTCTTTAATCAAAATGGCTGCTCCAGACTTCCCTCATCTGCTCCTTCTCCTTCTTTTAGGACACATCTTCCAACTGTCAGATTCATCCCTTGACAACAGCACAGCCTTAAAGGGGTTATCCAGCGCTACAAAAACATGGCCACTTTTCCCCCTACTGTTGTCTCCAGTTCAGGTGCAGTTTGCAATTAAGCTCCATTTACTTCAATGAAACTGAGTTTCAAAACCCCACCCACACTGGAGACAACAGTAGGGGGAAAGTGGCCATGTTTTTGTACCGCTTGGTAACCCCTTTAACAACGCAGGCTGTGTACAGCAAAACAGCGACATCTTGTGGCCAAATGCAGAATGTCAGTTCAAAACCAAATGTCATACATATTATTATATACAGGTACATCTCTCCGGTTGTTTCACCATCTCAAACATGAACATTATTTGCAGGTGTTATTATCAATAGACGGCTGTCATTTTAATGTAATGTGAACATAGCTCAGTAAAAAAAAGTGACAAAAAAAAAGTCATTCATGGCAGGGCTAAAAAAACGTGGCCATTTGTTAACTGGAAGTCAAGGAGGAAATATAAAATCACAAACCTACGTGGCATTTTAATGGCATTATTTCAGCCCGTTCACATTTTTTTTTTTTTTTGCCTCAGTGGCAGTTTTTTCTTTTCCAATTGCAGCGCATATTTTTTTTTGTTTTTTTCTTTCATTTTCTGGATTTTGCAGTGTTTTCTCTCCCATAGACCTTCATAGGTTGAAAGGAATGCCATGTACAAGGCATTTTATTCAGGCTTTTTTTCTACTCACATTCCTCAAGAGAGAAGCAGATGAAAAAACACCACTTAAAAACACCTTTATTTATGCACACTATTTTTGGAAAAGAAAAAAACAGAAAAACTGTCTCATAAAGGGTATGCAGTAGGCCCACTAAGGTAAGCAACCACTAGATGGCGGCATGTACTAATAGCTCACATAATAGAGCCACATCACTATATAATTGACATGGGTCTCTATTTGAAATGGTGGGCTGTAATTATCACAATTAAAGCCGGCATAGCTCAGTAAATTTTTGGTGAAATTAAAGCCAGCTCAGAGTTAGGTACTTCCCACCCCGTCCCTTGAAGCTACTTATCTATTATCACTTGAGAACCTGCAGCCAAGTAGCAAATAAAAGAAAAAAAAATATTTGGCCAATCCCTGTATAAATGGCCTTGAACTAGGAAACCAGGAGGACTTTGTATCTGAACATTTTGGGTTTGCAATGTAATATGGACTGTGACTCTGATTCTGTGCAGGATTGGTCAGACAGTGTGTTCCCAAAGTTATCTAAAACAAACCTGTTAGGTGGTTTAGGTAACTGAGAACAGCATGATAGGCTTAGGCTATGTTCACCTAACGTAAAAAAAAAAAAAAAAAGGTATCCACTTTCCGTTATTGCGATTTAATTGACTTCAATGCAATGCATTGTAGTCAATGGGATAACGGATGTCCAATGCAGTCCTGAGGCTGTCCAACACCCACTGTCCCTGCTTACTTGCCTTAACGTGTCCTAAGCGACACAGGGCAACTTGGACATGTCCCCTACGCTAATATAGGCCAAGACAGAATCCAACCATGTTCACACCAGTGAAATGCAAACATGAGAAAAACTGGCAAGAACGTAAATTCTGCCACAACGGCCATAGCGGGTGGCCACAGCTCAAAAACTAAGGGTTTATCAGACACAGTCATGACAAAAGCAGAGTAAATTCTGACAGGACAGGGGAGGCAGTGCTAGTCCTGGTTATTCCATTGATTGATTGACATGACAGCTCTTCCTATATTAACTCTGTGGAGACTGCGTGGGCAAGATAATCACATTTTCTTAGCTTTTTTTTTAACAAAAATTCTGTTCCAAATACTGTAAACTTATCTATTTTGGATCTCCGCATCAATCCTATCTTATAATGCTCTTAAACAGAGCAGAAGAAATCACCTGACAGCTGTTCCTCTGACAGTGTCATTCCTAGTTCCCCAAAATCCAATAGAACTAATGTACATTATTCTGGGCTCCAGAAGAAACAGATATTCATTTAGTACAGCGGTGGGGAACCTCCAGCCCAGGGGCCGCATCCGGCCCCTGAGACCTCCCGATGCGGCCTGCGGCTTCCCTGTGATGTGCGCGCCACTCTGGTGGGGCAGGATCCAGTATTCACAGCATCTTCCTGTGTCTGTGACACAGGAGGATGCTGTGAGTGCGGTACACATCTTACTTCTCCTGCGGGCCACGCGCGATGACATCATTTCATTGTGCGCCACCTGCAGGTGAAGACAGGCACGGGCTAGAGGGGAGACAAGAGGACCTGGGCAGCGTGGGTGCGGAGTAAAGGTGAGTGGGATGTTTTTTTATTTGGGACAGGCACTGGGGGTTAACTAGGCCACCAGGGACATGACTGGGGGGTTAACTAGGCTACCCGGGACATGACTGGGGGTTAACTAGGCTACCAGGGACATGCCTGGGGGTAATCTAGGCTACCAGGGACATGACTGGGGGGTTAACTAGGATACCAGGGACATGACTGGGGGAAGGGGTTAACTAGGCTACCAGGGACATGCCTGGGGGGGTTAACTAGGCTACCAGGGACATGACTGGGGGGTTTAACTAGGCTACCAGGGACATGACTGGGGGGGTTAACTAGGCTACCAGGGACATGCCTGGGGGATTAACTAGGTTACCAGGGACATCATTGGGGGGGGGGAGGGGTTTAACTAGGCCTACCAGAGGCATCACTGGGGGGAAATAACTAGACTACAAGGGGCATCACTGGGGGGGGATAACTAGACTACAAGGGCATGACTTGGGGGTTAACTAGACTACAAGGGGCATCACTGGGGGTTAACTACAATAGCAGGGGAACAATACTTTGCCTTGCCCCGGGTGCTGTAAACCCACGCTATTAGCTACCACGCATAGTATGCGGCCCTCGAATGATTTTATTAATGCCCGACTGGCCCTCGACATGGAAAAGCTTCCCCACCCCTGATTTAGTATAACATCCACGAAAGCTTATTGCATGATCTACAGCCATGATCTACAGTATATAAATGGTATAGGCTCCCAGTTTACACACAATATTTAAGACAATTTTTGATCCTTATTCTGGTCCATATTTCTACCAGACCAGGAGTGGGTTCAAAACTGAAAAAGTGGCTAGTCTTTTCATGATGGTTTTTCTTTGTGTCTGTTCCACTTTCAGTAAAATAACTGTCCAAATACTGACTAAAATACTGCAAGTGAACCCAGTCCTAGTGAATTCTTTATCCAAATATTATATACTCCTTTGTTTTTTGGACTAGTTGTCCATTTGCAATTTGCAAATGGGCACAAGTCGATGTGGTCTTAAACATAGATACTAGTGTTGAGCAAGCATGCTTGGATGCTGTTCGAATTACTGATGTCTGAACGATTGTTTGGCCATCAGTTGTAGGTCTGGGGAAAAAAGTAGTTTTTTTAACCCCTTAGGGACCGAGCCTATTTGGGCCTTAATGATCAGGCTCATTTTTCAAAATCTGACCTCTCTCACTTTATGCGCTTATAGCTCAGTGATGCTTTAACATATACTAGTGATTCTGAGACAGTTTTTTCGTGACATATGGTACTTTATGTTAGTAGCAAATTCGGTCACTGTCTTGTGTGTTTTTTGTGAAAAAAATCAAAATATGAAAAATTTGCACTTTGCAAATTTTGAAATTCTCTGCTTTAAAAAAAAAGAAAGTCCCATGACATAACTTAGTTACGAAGTACCAGGGACCAGTTCTTTTTTTAAGTGGATGTATTAGACTTGTATACTAGAAACCCCCATAAGTGTCCCCCATTTTGAAACTACACAGCTTAAAGAATTAATCTTGGGGTATACTGAGCATTTTGACCCTACAGGGGCTGGAGGAAAGTATTTACCATTAGGCCGGTTAAAAATGGAAAATAGAAATTTTCCAATAATATATTTGTTTAGATTAATGTATCTCATTTTCACAAGCAACATGAGAGAAAACGCACCAGAAAATTTGTAACACAGGTTCTACCGAGTAAACGACTGTATGGGCACACAGCAGGGCTCAGAAGGGACAGGAGCGCCAATTAGCATTTCCAGTTCAGATTTTTCTGAAGAAGTTTCTGAGCACCAGGTACGTTTGCAGTGCCCCTGTAGTGTCAGCAGAATAGAGCCCCCCCCAAAAGTCATCCCATTTTTGAAAGTACACCCCTCAAAGAATTCATCTTGGGGTGTGGTGAGCATTTTGACCCCACAGGTATTAGAGGAAAGTATTCAAAATTAGACCGTAAAAATGAAAAAAATTAAAATTTCCAATAATATGTTTGTTTAGTTTGAAATTTCTCATTTTCACGAGAAACAGGAGAGAAAACACATCTCAATATTTGTAACACAGGTTCTCCTGAGTACAGTGGTACCCCACATGTGGGAATAATAATAATAATAATAATAATAATAATAAATGTATTTGTATAGCGCCAACAGATTCCACAGCGCTTTTTTCTATGCATACAGTACAGAGGTACATAATACACAGTTAAATAATTAGAATAAATAAAAATAACATAAAAATACAAAGTATAAAGGAGACCTGCTGGTTGGAACTTACAGACTACAACTTGGGTTGACACCAGGCATAAGTGCTTCATTTGTCCATGATCCAGCCATTGTACATAGTTAGAAATACAGGATGAGCCAGCAACAACGCCAGTGTCTGATTGCAAGTAAACATATAGAGTGCAGGAACCGTCATAGATAGAGCGAGGGAAACAACAGAAGGGGAAAACAAGTTTAGGGAACGTTATAAGCGAGCCTGAAGAGATGAATCTTCAGGGCACGCTTGAAACTGTGAATATTGGGTATGAGTGTGATGTCTTTGGGTAGGGCGTTCCAGAGAACTGGTGCAGCACGAGAGAAGTCTTGGAGGCGGGAATGAGAGGTTCTGATTATGGAAGATGTTAAGGTTAGATCATTTGCAGAGTGCAGAGCACAGGAAGGATGATAAGTGGAGATGAGGGAGGAGATGCATGGAGGGGCAGCTTTGTGGAGAGCTTTATGGGTGAGGGTGAGGAGCTTGAAGTGGATTCTGGATTTAATGGGTAACCAGTGCAGTGACTGGCACAGAGGGGAGACGTCGGTATAGCGGCTGGAGAGGAAGATGAGCCTGGCTGCTGCGTTAGGGATAGACTGGAGAGGGGAGAGCTTAGAGAAAGGAAGACCAATTAGTAGGGAGCTACAGTAGTAAACTACTGTATAATCACACAGCGGGGCTCAAAAGGGAAGGAGCGCCAATTAGCATTTTCAGGGGAGATTTTTCTGAAGAACTTTCTGAGCGCCAGGTATGTTGGCAGTGTCCCTGTAGTGTCAGAAGAATAGAACCCCCCAAATTTCACCCCATTTTGGAAAGTACACCCCTCACACACATCTTGGGGTGTAGTGAGCATTTTGACCCCACAGGTATTAGAGGAAAGTATTTAAAACTAGACCGTAAAATTGTGGAATTTTTCCAATAATATGTTTGTTTAGTTTGAAATTTCTCAATTTCACTAGGAACAGGGGGAAAAATGCACCCAAAAATCTGTAAAGGAGGTTCTCCTCAGCACAACGAACCCCATATGTAGGCATAAACCACTGTATGGGCACACAGCAGGGCTCAAAAGGGAAGGAGTGTAATTTTGGTTACGGGCAATCTGAGGGTGTTTACTGGCTATCTAAGGTGGTAAGTGGCAATCTTGGGGCGTTTACTGGCTATCTGTGGTGGTGACAGGCAATCTGGTGTGGTTATGGGCAATCTGGGGTGGTTACGGGCAATCTGTGGCAATCTGGGGTGGTAATGGGCAATCTGGGGTGGTAACAAGCAATCTGTGGCAATCTGGGGTGGTTACTGGCTATCTGGGGGTGTTTAATGGCTATCTGAGGTGGTTATGGACAATCTGGGGGTGTTTACTGGCTATCTGGGGTGGTTATGGGCAATCTCGGGGTGTTTACTGGCTATCTGAGAAGGTGACGGGCAATCTGGGGGTTTTCACTGGCTATCTGGGGTGGTGACGGGAAATCTGGGGTGGTGACGGGCAATCTGGGGAGGTTGCGAGCAATCTGGGGAGGTTACAGTCAGTCTGTGGCAATCTGGGCTGGTTACAGGCAATCTAGGGTGGTTACGGGCAATCTTGGGTGATAACAGGCAGTCTGTGGCAATCTGGGGTGGTTACGGGCAATCTGGGGTGGTTACGGGCAATCTAGGGGTATTTACTGGCTATCTGGGGTGGTTATGGGCAATCAAGGGGTGTTTACTGGCTATCTGGGGTGGTGACGGGTAATTTGGGGTTTTTCATTGGCTATCTGGGGTGGTCACAGGCCATCGGGGTTATAAGTAATCCGGGGTGGTTACAGGTAATCCGGTGCACTTGACTTTGGTGACAGGGGATAAAAAGTTACGGCAGCATTTGGAACAAGCGATCAGCAGTATATAGTATATACTGCTGATCTCTTGTATCAGGACCACACCAGGTGGTCCCCGATCATTTCCCCATGCTCTCTGCCACCTCCGGTGGTGGAGAGAATCGGGCTTTGATCATTTTTAGGAATCCATCACTGTGAAAAGAGTTACAGTGATGGTGGCAGCCATCTTGGATCAGATGGCCGCCCAGGGAGGGGAGTGTCAGTGTCCGGGTCACTAGGGTTAATCCTGGGGGGGGACATGTTTTTATCTCCTCTCACCGTCACTCATAACATAATAAATGTATTCTCTGGGTCACTACAATTACCAAATTTGTGTAGGTTTTTTTTAACTATTACCACTTTGGCGCAATAGAAATAGCGTTCTTATCTTTTGTGCGATAGAGCTGGATTTGGGCATATTTTTTGCAGGAAGATGTGTAGTTTCTATTGATACCATTGCAGTATCCCAGAACAGGCCCTTTTATGCTCACACTTTTATTATAACCATTCCTGTTCTGGAAAATCCAAATAACGGAAATACAGGTGCCGTTACACCATAGTAGCGTAAGGTCCAGTGGTCAAGACAAACTAGGGTAATCACCGGCGTATGGGTACCACTTAGGACTAACTAATACTTAACTTTTAATAATTCATTAAAAATTGTACAACAAAAAGGTCCACACTAACGACAAAAAGACATTCACTAATGTGCTCTATATACAGTGAAGTAACCTATAAGGCCAAAATGCACATAGGGAAGATATCCCCCGTTCCTAAAAGGATGCTGATACTTAGGGACTAACGGCCAGGTACAGAAATACCCAAGATACAATTTGAGAGTCAGGGAGAAAAAGAGAGAGAAGAAAGTAGTGGTGCGTCCTACTCTCAGCCCTAATAGCCTCTTACCCTGCCTTTTGGGGAACCCACCTCCTTAACAGGGTGGCCCCAACCACGATGACAGTCCCTTCCTTATTGCACGTGCCCAGTAGGAAACAAGAAACACAGAAGACAGAAAAGAGTGAAAAAACAGTGTAAACTCAAAACCACCTTAAAAACAACCAGCAAGAGATATCATAATATATACACAGTACCTATTGTATAAGCTGTGCTTGTTCCTACACAGCGCCTAAGTCAGAAGCTGTGTTTGTTCCGACGCGTTTCAGCCATCCCAATTATGGATGGATTCATCAGGGAACATGCATAGCACTCCAAAAGGATGTGCCTAAACCAATTCCTGCTGTGAGGGATGTCCTTTCATCACAAAAAATACATGGACCTCTTAGGAATGGTAAAACATAATATAGTAATAAAATATAATTCGTACTCAGTATGGTGACAGCAAAATAAGAGAATAGCACAAGAAAGACCCCATATAGATAAACAGATAAATATAGCAGATAATTGTACTTAGCTATACAGATTGTGCTGCCTGCGAAGGTCCATGCTCACCCCACCTCATCGTGGGGTGAGCATGGACCTTCGCAGGCAGCACAATCTGTATAGCTAAGTACAATTATCTGCTATATTTATCTGTTTATCTATATGGGGTCTTTCTTGTGCTATTCTCTTATTTTGCTGTCACCATACTGAGTACGAATTATATTTTATTACTATATTATGTTTTACCATTCCTAAGAGGTCCATGTATTTTTTGTGATGAAAGGACATCCCTCACAGCAGGAATTGGTTTAGGCACATCCTTTTGGAGTGCTATGCATGTTCCCTGATGAATCCATCCATAATTGGGATGGCTGAAACGCGTCGGAACGAACACAGCTTCTGACTTAGGCGCTGTGTAGGAACAAGCACAGCTTATACAATAGGTACTGTGTATATATTATGATATCTCTTGCTGGTTGTTTTTAAGGTGGTTTTGAGTTTACACTGTTTTTTCACTCTTTTCTGTCTTCTGTGTTTCTTGTTTCCTACTGGGCACGTGCAATAAGGAAGGGACTGTCATCGTGGTTGGGGCCACCCTGTTAAGGAGGTGGGTTCCCCAAAAGGCAGGGTAAGAGGCTATTAGGGCTGAGAGTAGGACGCACCACTACTTTCTTCTCTCTCTTTTGCTCCCTGACTCTCAAATTGTATCTTGGGTATTTCTGTACCTGGCCGTTAGTCCCTAAGTATCAGCATCCTTTTAGGAACGGGGGATATCTTCCCTATGTGCATTTTGGCCTTATAGGTTACTTCACTGTATATAGAGCACATTAGTGAATGTCTTTTTGTCGTTAGTGTGGACCTTTTTGTTGTACAATTTTTAATGAATTATTAAAAGTTAAGTATTAGTTAGTCCTAAGTGGTACCCATACGCCGGTGATAACCATTCCTGTTCTGGAAAGCTATGGTTCACTGCAAACTGTGTGTGTTGTGTCACCCCTCTCAGTGTTCAGGTCTGCTATTCCATTCATTTCTTGTATGCATATTCAAGAGTGTTCAAGTATGGTACTTCTCATGTATATTTCACTGTATATGCCTAATGGTGTGATGATGCAATGGCTGGATGTCACGTGACTGCCCCTGCTTCCATGGTAACTCCAATGGCCATCGAGCTTTGGCTGGGGAATACCATGTGACTTCCTGGTCTACTTAGTCTATCTCCTACCACAGGGGGGATAGGTTGTGTGTTGCTGCTGCTCCTGTGTCACAAGGCCGCGACCCTGCGGTATCTGCTGCAGCATTACCAGAAATGTTCCTGGCTGTGTTCTATTCTCAAATCCTCAAGATTCACATCTGTTCTCAAGATCTGGGTGCCATTCTTCAGTCATTCCTCTCATCATCTTCTCTAATCATCAAAAGCAAGTATTCATCTCAGTTTCATTCCGCCCAGCATCTCAACTTCAGTCCCACTACTACTCCCATCATTCAGTACGCTATCATCACAGCCTATTGCAGCATCACCCATTACTCTGCCTTATCCAAGTCTGCCTTATACCCGGTGGCATCCGGAGAGACTGTTGCTACTAGTTACCACCGTTACAATAAATATACAACTACCGTTATTTCTGAACCTTGGCATTGGTGTAATTATTGGTGCCCTGACTAAGAACAATGAAGAATCGCATGCCCAGCCTCCGCATGGTCAGGAGCCCGGTTCTCAGCTGTGTTGCCCTCGTGTCAAAACCGTGATAATCCTCTGCTCAGCAGCTGCCCCGGTTCCTGCCAGTAACAACATCCTCTCAGCGGAGTGGCCCCTAGGGGCCCGGGCATCGCACCATGTTTTATATATATATATATGTCGTTTTGATCTCTTCTATGATGTATTTTCTAAAGCGGATTGATAAAATACAGCTATTCTGTTACTGTTTTTTTTTTTTTTACAGCATGCAATATAATTATTGATATAGTTTTATACATTGGGTCATTACGGAGGTGGCGATACCAAATATGTATAGGATTTTTTTTTTCCTTTTACACTAGTGGACATTACTGTACACTAATGTAAATACTTTAATCACTGATACAATACATTGCACTACTACTGTGATCACTGTACACTAATGTAAATACTTTAATCACTGATACAATACACTGCACTACTACTGTGATCACCGTGGAGACATGGGGGGACATCGGGATCACGTGAGTATGACGGTGGAGCCGACTGGGACCCACTGTAACCCGTTAGATGCCGATATATTTCCTCTCCAGGTAGTTACAGGGGGAGATCAGCTGTCACACTGACAGCTGATCCCCAGCTCTGCTGCCGCAGGGAGGAGGCAGTTAACTCCAATGCATCCGCCGTTAAAAGGCTTCGGAATAAAGCCCATTAGTGACCGCCGTGAAAAGGTAGCATGGCGGTCACTAAGGGGTTAAATCCTTTTTTTTTTTTGCATATTTCATTCACTTAGGGGATATTTTAACAAAATGTACAAAAATTAGAATGAAATAATGGAAAAGCTTTATGCAAAACACATACAAATGAGACGGGGAATGTGGGGAATGTCGGCATTTGCAAGTATAAACCTATGACATCTTTTGTTCTACTTTTTGGATATTTTATTTAAACATCTTCTGAAGGAACGAATTATACAAGAAAAAGAATTAAAAGGGACATTTAACTCTGAACTCCTAAGTTAAAAGTTCCTATGTTAACCAGGTACTCTCCACTTTCGAGTAGCAAGCACCTTGACTTCAATGGGGCATGTTACTTGAGTCAAGCATTCAAACATTAAAAAATGCTCATCTCGGTAAATGAGGTAAATGAGTATTTTATTACTCGCTCAACACTAATAGATAGACAAGCCTTTGATTACGTTATTATCGTAGAGTTTCTTTTGGAAATACTAATTTCCTTCTCTTTCTTATTACAGTTCCTTCCCGACCCTTAAATCCTCGGATATATAGTTTACAAAATGCAAGCATATTTGACCCAATGGATATTGGGGTAGAATTGAGATGGGATCCTCCAATGATGAGCAATGGTGTTTTGATAAACTTTGTAATTTCCTACAAAGTAATTCATGAAAGTAAGGAATCCCATACAGGTGGTGTGTGGGTTACTGTGAACACAACAGCATCTACTAGGTCATTTATCCTTCATGGCCTTAGTCCAGGACTACTTTTTCAGTTTCAGGTAAAACATCTTGTACAACTGTTCACTGTTTACTAAGTTAGACTGGGTTTACATCCACCCAGTGATCCGGCAGCGTTTCCCTCCGGAGAAGGAGAAAAGCCCCGGAGGGAAACAAATCTTTGAACTGATCCCATTTATTTCAATGGGACAGTTTAAAGCATCAAGCTTGTTAATACATGATAGGACAACTGATGCATTTCTTTTTTTGTTTTTTTTTTTTGTTTTGGATTTCTTGAATCATTGATTTAATTTATTCATCTATAGATAAACTCATTGATTCATTGTTTGATCCTACAAACAGTCATGCATTCATATATATTTTTTTTAATTTTAATTTTATCATTTTCAAATGAAAACACAATACAAAAAAAAAAACATCCGATAAAAAGGGAAATACAAAAATTCATCTACTACCATGTTCTCCCCTACCTACCCAACCCTCCCTATCCCCTTTTCATTTCTGCCATCAGTTGTGGCATCAGTTGTCACAAAGGAAGGATGCTGGACCACTGGATATATGTAAACCAAGCCTAAGGGTCTTAAGAGAGGTGTTTTAAGCTGAGACATTTTGAAGTTACGTAAAATATGGAAATTGTATTTACCCTCTCAGGTTCCTCACACTCCAAGACATGGCAGGTCAGGAGAACAGTGTTATTGTAATACTGTCGGACAAGACTCACCGCCGACGGTGCCTTCCTACAGCATGACTATCTTTCCTACAAGCAAAGGATTTTAAATTAAAAAAAATGTTAATTTTTAAAAATTTCTATAACATTTTGTAGTTTTTCCACAAATAATTACTGAATATAATGACCCAAAATTTGTCAGACATGTCAAAATTTGAAGACTGCATCACTCCTTAGACCCTAAGCTGCAGCTCTCCACTCCCTGACAGGAATATAAGCCTCCATAGACTGTAGTTATTGACAGCCAGGGAATGAAAAAAAGATGTTTTGTGGTGGTGACCTTATATTGTATATAGGTATCTGTTAAAGCAATTCAAAAATATTAGAAATAATGATTATGTTATTGTTTTATAGGTACAAGCTTTCACCTCTGCTGGACCTGGACCATTTTCTGAAATGGTAGAAGAAATAATTTCAGGTAAAATTTTGGAAAAAAAAGTAAGATTTCTATTCCTTATTCAAAATATTATATTCAAAATATTCAAAAAAATCTGGTAACACACATCTGCCACCAGAGTCTCAACGAGTTTCTCCCTACTTGGGATCATCAGGAGACCAAACATAAGCACAATGGCTAGTAAACAGGGTCATACCACAGCTATCTCAGTCATGGATTAAAAAAACAAAACAAAAATGGCTGAGCTATCAAATATTGTCAATATAGCAGTGGTGCAGAGGGCAATGCTCCCAACCAGCAATTATATTGGGGGCACTTTTGGGTGTGCTTACAATTTAATTAATGATTGACCTCAATACAATATATGACAATGAGAACCGCCAAACATTGTGTGAACAGACTGTGAACAACAGCTGTCTGCCGGCCGCAAATAATTGACATGTCATGGCCGTAAGGGAACAGCGGCTATTGTGCAATACATTGTGTCCACAGTGGCTGCTGTTTCCCATAGAGTGTATTATTTTTTGATAAGAACCGCTATTGTTATAATTGACAACAATGGGCGTTCATGTCAAAAAAGAATACACTGTGTGAACGTAGCCTAAGGCTATGTTGACACTACATCTTTTTATGCAAAATAACAGCTGTTGTTTTTTAAAAAACGGCTGTTATTTTATGACAGCCGTCAATAAGGATCATGAACATTACTTATGGCTGTTATTATCAAACAACGGCCGTTATTTTACAATGACGACCATCAATAAGGATCATGAACATTACTTATGGCCGTTATTATCAAACAACGGCAGTTGAACATAATAACTTTACCGTTCTCGTTACAGATCTTTATCCTGTTCCAGTTCTAATCAGCTTTTCCTCCAAGAAAATAACTTATAATGACATGGACAGAAAACAACCATTGTGGAATTTAAACGCTGAAAATATAAAGATGATTTGCTACATAGCTCATGAAGAGAAATTCTTTTATCTGGATAATGATACTCTCTTCTCGACAGATTTGAAAAGCCAGTCTGCTGCTCTGGTATTTATTAGGATGCGAATTAAATAATTGTAATGTTTGGGTCTAGGACTTTTAATTGCTCTTACCTATTGTTATATAAAGGCACAGTAAGTGCCATTGTGTGGTTAACGTAGCTTCATAATACAATGCAGAGAGAACAATCGAAAAACACCAAAAGAAGGTCTTTGAAAATAATAGACATAGTCTCACAAACCCTTTAACATCTCTGTACCATGTGATGATGAGACACTTCAGAGTAAAATTCAACAATTTATGCTACTATTCATTAAATTAACACTTCTTTCAGAGAAGAAATCATCGTCACGAGGGCCAAATACAGGGCAGATAAATGACTACAATTCAAAAATTATAGCTAGGTATAAAGTGCCAAACAATACACGAGAACACATCATAATACACGGTATGTTTTTATGCACACTTGATAAATGTAGCAAGGTTTTCAGGTATATAAATAAAAACCACTTGAAATTTTATTAAAAAGGGTTCTTCATTGTTTCATGCATTTGCATTCCTTTTGTTCTGAAGATTTACTTTATTTGTAGCTATTGGAAGATGCCCGTCTCTCTGGATGTCAGAGTATGACAATAGACTGGATCACAAGGCATGTTTATGTGGCTGTACATTCAGAATGGAATGGCACTCAACTTCTTGTTATTGACCTGGAGCAAAAGGAAAAGGTTCTAAACCATCTCAACACATCTGAAATATCTCCAAGGCTAACCCTACACACAAGTCTAGTCTACCCACTGCTTAGGTACAAAATCAGCCTTCTGCTTCTGCCGTATTGTTAGATATATTAAAATATTAATACTGTACAATATTAATTAACATAATGGATCTTCTTCTGATGAAATACCTTGCCTTGTGTATAGCCACACTAAAGAAAGCAATTAGCATTAAGCAAATTTTTGGGATAGGCAACATTCTCCAAACCGCTCGTTTTGACTCCCAGTGGCTATAGAAGTTGGATGTGATACTATGGCTAAGAGAAAAATATAGATACAGCCTATGGCTAAGATCACTTGCTGTCAAAATGGTGTCTGTTTTTGTTAAACGGCTGTCAATTTATGGAAAATAAAGACCATTATTTGCTATGAAATGATGGAAGTCCAATGGAAACGGAAAATAGACATTGTCAGACCATGATTAAGTACAGCCACGAATAGATGTACGAATAAAAGTTATATTTTGTCTGCTGACATCCTTGAGTGCTGGCCCCTTCACCTTGTACCATAGCTATCTTCTGCTCACAGCATCTGGCCAATGCCCGGGAGCCCATGCACCGTCCATCTGGATAATCTGCTGCTGTGGGATCACTTCCATATGGTGAGCTGTATCTTCCATGCTTCTACTTGTTGAAATGATGGCTGTTTTAATTGATGGCTGTCGTTTACCAGAAAATAACGCCTGGTATTTGTCATTAAATGACGAGCATCCAATCAAACAGCCGTCATTTCAACAACGTGTAAACATAGCCTCTGGCTGTATCCATGTTTTCCCGGAGTCCCTAGGGCTGCAAATGCTGCACGATTAAGGTTTGCTCCTCTCTATTGCTGATATTTTCTACTACAGAGTGGTCTGAGACTCATAGAATTTGATACAAGATTTTATTGAATGATTTTCAGTATAACTGAGAAAGTCAAATGATTTCCTCTTAGACAATTATTTGTTATATTCTGTTATTAAAGGGGAACTATCAGCAGGTTAAACGAATCTAACCTGCTGATAGCCTCCTATAGCTCCAGGGACGCTGGGGAGGAAGGTATTCGTCTTACCTTCCTCCTCACCACTCCCGTGCTGTTAGTCGGGGTAAACTCCGCTCCAGAGCACCCTTAGCAACACTGCCGCGTCATCCAACCTGCCTCTTCTAATGGTAATCTATGGAGGGGGCAAGCCAGATGACGCAGCAGTGCTCCTAAGGGTGCTCCAGAGCAAGGTTTACCCTAACTAACAGGGCGGGACCAGTGCCAAGGAGCAAAATAAGACACATACCTTCCTCCTCAGTGTCCCCAGGGCTATAGGGGGCCATCAGCATGTTCGATTTCTCTTAGCTGCTGATAGTTCCCCTTTAATTTGTTTTCATATGTTTTTTTTCCCTTTGTAATATTACTCATTCTCTTTCTGCAGACGTATTTATTGGATAGACTCCTGGGAAAATAGTAATGGACTTTCATTCTACGACATAATAAATGATACAGTAGTAGGTATTTTGGGACATAATAGAAAAATAATTCCTACTGCTACAAATAATTGTGATTGCAATGAGAAGAATTGCGATCTAGGAACAATAATGGCTTTGGATACTTCAGATAAAAATAAACAGTACTTATTCTTCCTATGTAATGTCACGAATATCTGGGCCTCAGATTTGGATGGCTGCCACTGCTGGGAAGTGATGAGTGTTGCCCTTCTGCCTGGTAAGTGCTCATTATTATACTGGACCATTATAACTTTTCTGTCAGGCTGGTCTACCTATGCTTCCTTTATTTTCTTCCTTGAAAAGAACTTAGCGTACCATATTTTTTAAAAGTTGGTTTCGGCAGGTTTGCCAAACTTTAAAGCAAAGTTTGAGTTCTGTTTGGACAAACTTTTCTTAAGCCACTAAAATAATAGAATTATTATTTTAGGAGATTAACCCTTTCTGCACCGGGCTAATTTTCATTTTTGCGCTTTTGCTTTTTTGTCCTTGTGCTTAAAAGGCCATAGCAGTTGCAATTGTACACCTACAGACCCACATGAGCCCTTATTTTTTGCGTCACTAATTGTACTTTGCAATGACAGGCTTAATTTTTTCATAAAATATGCTGCGAAACCAGAAAAAATTATATACGCAGTGAAATTGAAAAAAAACAACAATTCTTTTTCTTTGGTGGAGCTTCGTTTTTACACCGTGTGTCCTATGGAATAACTGACATGTTATATATGTTCCCCAAGTCGTTACGATTACAACGATATGAAACTTTTGATAATTTTATTTTATTTGATGACTTCAAACCATTGTTAACAAATATACGTTCCTTAAAGTCGCTCTATTCCCAGGCTTATAACGCTTTTATCCTTTGGTCTATGGGGCTGTTTTGCGCCATGATGTGTTCTTTCTATCGATACCTTGATTGCGCATATGCGACTTTTTGATCGCTTTTTATTACCATTTTTCGGGATTTGATGCGACCGAAAATGGGCAATTTTGCACTTTAGAATTTGTGCTCACGCCATTTACTGTGCAAGATCAGGAATGTGATAAATTAATAGTTCGGGCGATTACGCACGCGGCAATACCAAACATGTTTGTTTATTTATTTATTTATTTTTATTTATAAAATGGGAAAAAGGGGGCTGACTGAAACTTTTTTTAGGGGAGGGGGCATTTTATTAACAAAATAACTTTTTTTTTTTACAAATATACTAGAAGCCTCCCTGGGGGACTTCTAGTATATACACACTGATCTCTCATAGAGATCTATGCTGTATAGTTATACAGCATAGATCGATGAGATCAGTCTTGTATTGCTTTTGGCTGCTGCAGCCAAAAGCAATAGAATGCTGAGCTGGGATCAGCGCCATTACGCCAGATACGGAGATCACTCCTCCGTGACAATGTCACGGGGGAGCGATCTCCCCACTAGACACCAGGGATCGGCTGCAATACAGTATTCAGAGGCAGCTGTCAACTTTGACAGCTGCATCTGAATACTTAATTAGTGGGCACGGCGATCGGACCGTGCCCTCTAATAGCCGCGACCCTGCTCTGAACTCCCCCACTGTACGTCCTCGCGCGGGAAGGGATTAAGCTGTTGCACATAGTTATTTTGCTGTATACTATCTTTGCAAAGACGCAACTCCTGTGTATGCCAATTGCTTTCTAGCCCACCAGCTTGTTTTGTGTATGTTTACTTATTACAGCATGTTTTTGTTCAATCGTTGCTGTTTTTCGTTTCCAATTGCAACATTGGAATGAAAACATGCTGTCAGGTAAATATACAGGAAACAAGCTGGAGGATGGCACCGGGGGACTGTGGACGGGTAAGCATAACATTTTTTTTTTTTTAATGTGTATTATATTGTGTGGCCGCCAGCTTTATGAACTGGTTACGAACGTTTCAAAAAAATTGGCTTGGATGAGAAACCAAACTTTTTGTAGAGTTTGTAATGAATTTCTGTTTGTGAAGTTTGGTTTGCTCATCTCTAATGATGCGTGTGCGCTTGCATCCGAATTCAGCAGGAGTAAGGATCGTCCAGCCAGTGCTGCGGTACCAGCCAGGATGATCGTCAGCAACACCGGCCGTTCTGTGATCTGCCAGGGTCACAGAACGGCCGGTGTTTCAATGATTGTGAACATGTACAAAATAAGGATTGAAACTGACAGGGCAAAATTATAAAGGAAAGTTCTGCACAGTTTTCTGTCTTTTTAACCCATACTCATTTAGGTACTTAGCCTACGTAGCCTACGCATCTTTTTATGGTTTTTTTTTCCCCTTAAATAACAGCTGTGTTTCTTTCTTCATACAAGGTACGTCAATAATCAGTCTTTCACTAGATGGCTATTTTATTTACTGGAGTGTTCAAGAAAATGGAAAAACAAATGTTTATTATGCAAGTAAAAGTGAAAAGGTTCCAAATTTGCTACAAATGTCTCAAGACGTTGTTCAGGTTACAGCATATAGCACCTCTCTGCAACCCTTTCCAGGTAAGGAGGTCTTTTTGTGTGATGTGACAATAATGCTAAGAATTATCATTGTCGTGATCATCATTCTCTTTATGATGATATTGTTAGATATTTTATATAGTGTCTGTCTTGGCACACATTGTAAAAAATATGTATATTTTTTTTGCAATGTGTGCGCCGACTGACATTTTCCCATAGACTTAAAGGGGTAATCAAGAGAAAATACGTTTTTTAAATCAGCTAACGTTGTACAGATTGGTAAATTACTTTGATTTAAAAATCTCCAGCTTTCCAGTACTTATTAGCTGCTGTATGTCCTGCAGGAAGTGGTGTATTCTCTCCAGTTTGACACAGTGCTCTCTACTGCCACCTCTGTCAGGAACTGTCCAGAGCAGGAGCAAATCCCCATAGAAAACATCTCCTGCTCTGGACAGTTTCTGTCATGGACAGAGGTGGCAGCAGAGAGCACAGAGAGATTTTTACATAAAAGTAATTTCCAAATCTATATAACTTTCTGACACCATTTTACAATTTTAAAAACTTTTTTTTTTCTTCTGAGAACCCCTTAAATGTAGCACATTACTAAATTCAATATATGGCCACATTGTGAACTTATTTTACTGTCGTATTTTGCTTTAGTTTTATTGATTTTATTGTGTTTGATCATTATTTACGACCTGCTTATCCAAAATATGACTTTTTCTCCCCTATCTGTTCACACAATATTTTATTTTCACTTATATTTACAGTCATATTTAGGTTTTATTTTACTGTGTGGGATCCCAGCCCTAAGGTTATATTTCAACATTATAACAATTTATACTCTTCATCTCAGAATCAAGAATTTGGGTTATATTGTGCAATGTATAATAATTAATTTACATTACCTGATAACTTGTTTTATTTCTCCTTATAGATAAAGATTGTCTGACATTGGCTTCACCTATTGATAATCCTATCATAATGAGCTCTGCAAATACAAGCATTACATTGCGTTTACCATCACTAACGACAGAAGTCATCTGTCCATTCATAATCAGCTGTACTTCAACATACACAGTTATACATAGGAAACTTCTCACTGGCTACAACATGCTTACAGCCTATCTTGAAGATGTCAATGGCACAACATTAGTAAGATGTACTTTTTTTACATCTAAACAACTGGAGCCATAAATAGTTGGAGCAGTTTGTAGACAAGGCCCCGTTCACACTACGCTCAAAGAATTGACATGTCAATCCTTTGAGCGGAGAGTGTAAGCGCGCAAGGCCTCTCGCTCAAACTGATGGAAGGCAGGATTCGCATGGGGGGTGGGGGGTGTTCTACACGGAATCTCAGCGCCGATTCCGTAGTGTGAACGGGCCCTAAGGAGTGGGACAGCCTTATGAGGTCCATTAAGGTCTGAGTGTTACTTTCCTTTAGACTGGTATACCCATCTGGGACATTTATGGCATATTTAGATCAAGGACTTCTTGGCCCCCTTTGCCCTATTTGTAGCTCCCCTTAGTTCATGGGTAGAAATACATTCATTTTACCCTGTGTTGGAAGTTAATGCCAGTGACGGTTGTTGTAATGTCAGTAAATTATATAACAGTAGAGATGAGCAAACCTTGAGCACACTTGGGATTGCCCGAACCCGAGTATGCAGTATTTGATTACTGTTGGCTGAAGTTGGACGTAGCACTAAGATCATAGGCCATACTGTAGGCTGTTTTCCAGGACTCCCTAGGGCTGCATCCAACTTCTTGAGCCACTAGTAATGAAATGGTGCACGCTCTGGTCGCTCTTCTCTAGGTTAGCAATAGTCGCCCCATGTAAAAGGATCCATAGACATTGGATACAATTCTGCCACTATTGATTAATGTAAGTCATTGTTACTAAGTATTTATTGTATAAAATTGTATCCCTAGGAATTTCAGGAGCAGATAGCAACCGTCCCTGACTTGCAGCCCTTCACTGTCTATGAATTTGAAGTCAATGTGAGAAACTATTATTTATTTCTACTTGATCAACAACCATTAGGAGCCACAGTCAATGAAAAGACAGCTTATGGGGGTGAGACATGTCAATAGAGCATTCTTACATACATTTCCTATAATGATGTTGACCCCAGTTTACAACATATATCCCACTCTGATGACCAGTGTACAATGCATCTACTAGTGGCAAATATACAGGTATGTCTAGAAGTATTTGGACAGTGTCAGTTTTTTTTTTTTATCATGTAGCTTCTGTATCACCATGGCGGATCTGAAAAAAAGCCATCAATATATCATGATGAAGCATAGAGCTTTATAGAAACTTTTTGTCAATTCCATACAAATTCACAGCCTTTAAAGTAATTAGACAATTGACTAATAAGCAGTTTTATGTTACCATGTGTTTATGTTACCACTTAAGTTCATAATAGATTAAGGAGATCTCAATATTAAAGCGAATGTACCACCAGGAACATCATTTTGTGTTTTTTTTTACATGAATAGACTGGCACTGGTGTGGGGATGCTGGCGCAGCAGTCCTTTTTTTGAACCACAGCCTGGTTCCTGTGCACAGCGCAGGTTTCGTCCCAACTTCCAGCCTAGCATGTAGCGCTGGGAGCTGGCCCACCAGCCCCCAGTGTGATGAAACCCCTACCCTCTGTGACGGGGCTGCATTGATTCCAATGGAGCTGCGTCCCAGATGGGAAATCACAACAGACATGCACCATTAAAGAAAATAGGATCTCAGCAGTTAAAAGACCCAATCTGGGTCCTCTGCTCAATAGGTAAACAGAAACTCCGCAAAACTCCAATATTCAATAAAAAAATGAAATGGTGTTTTTTATGTTGAAGAATATGCAACAGCTTCAGCTTATAATAATATTTTTTATTTATTTATATAACACTTTTATATATAAGCTCTTTACAATTCTAAAGCTTATGTTGGAGGACTTATGTCATGCAGACAGCAGATGGTGCTATGTTAAGGGTTAAAGTGTTTTCACCTGGACTTGCTTGGTGTCTCAGTATGCTTTGTGTCCTATACCTAGTCTGTAGATACAATGTAAAATCCTTTGCCTTACATTTCTTACATGTTTAATTAGATGCTGTGACGTTCTCAAAGTAATTACCAATTACCAAAGTTGGGTATATTACCTGGGGAGCAATCCTCCGATGGAATTAGGGCTATATGTTGTGCTCAGATTTACTCAAGTGTTGCCCCCCTTCTCACCCCACTTTTAGAGTAGAGTGATCCCTCAAATTACAATAGTAACTGGTTTCAGCACAACCATTGTAAATTGAAAATATTGTATCCTAAGACCAAAACCCCATTAAAGACTTGTAATTGGTTTTGAAGCCCAAAAATAGGAAAAAAAAGTTAAAGAAAAAGGGGCAGATACATAGATAAAGGGATTCCTTAAAGAAAAACAAAGTGCGGGTGGGGGGACATAATAAATAAGCTATACTTACCCGTCTCCATGCCCCGATCACGGACCCCGCTGGTCTTCTGAACCTCTCTCTCGCTACCCGACTCAGGAATGCCCGCTCAGCCAGACAGTAACTGGGGCAAGATACCGTTGTAGTCACTGACTGGCTGAACCGTCACTTCCTGCTGGGGCGTGACGACACTGGAACACGGGAGAACCTGGAGAGTGAGAGCAGTAAATCACTTTCTAGAGGACAGGATTCTTCAGGGCCCTGTACAATACAGTCCAAAGAAGCAGTCCATTCTGGCACAGGTACAGAGCACTTGATGATCATTTGAATATATTAAAAACACAAGCTGCTTGGCTCACAATCTCTACCTGGCGCTGTGATTAGTAACACTATATGATACCATCTGACAGATTCCATGTAAAAGTCTACACTTCAGTCTACTATTGATGGTTTTGATTCAGATCCATGGAAATTGGGTCACTGTCCAAATACTTACAGACTCAACAGTATCTGTCTGCGAAACTTTTACAAACTTCTCTCTGGGTCTACAATTTTTGATTTATATTTTTTTTAGTGCCTGGACCAGCAACAATCACTGTTGTGACCATCGTATCAGATTCTGTAGTCAATATCAGTTGGACAGACCCGCACAAGCCAAATGGACCCCTTGATATGATTCGATATCAGGTTAAGGCCAACAATTTGTCTCCAACCCCTGCTTCTCCTTTGAAAAAAAGTGAATTTCCAAATGAGGTCTTATTGTGGTCTATAGATGATCTTCAAGCAGGAACTGAGTATGAGTTTAAGGTACGAAAAACTCAACCTAGTTATCTCTCTCTACTAATATCTGTCTATTAGAGATGAGCACAACTTGAGCATTTTCTAGTTGGACTATCTATCTATCCTGATGTTATAATAACTCAACAATTTTTTTTTTTTTTTTTTTGTTTCTTAGGTCCTTGCATTTCATCCAGATGAGGACTGGTATTCAGAAAGTAGTGTTGTTTATGACAGAACATTTAATGCACCAGCTGCTCCACACAATATAGTTCCGGGGAATATAAGCTTACTATTAGAATGGAGAGCTCCAGATGTATCTATACAAGAATACTGGTTTCAGCTAAAAATGGTAACCCTTTATTACAGGTTTGTGGCTGTTTTGTATAATGTATATGTATAGCCCACTGTCTTATTGCTATCATTTTTCATTACAGTCACCAGGTCACAATTGGTATAAACCGACATATCAACACTGCACAAATGGATCGGTCCTCACCTGCACCCTCATGGGAGTTGTACCAAATGCGATCTATCAAATACAATCGGTGGTTGTTTTTCTTACTGGAGCCCAAAGTGTTTCTACACCTGCAAATTTCAAGACATTAGGTTTGAAATTCCTGATTTCTTACAAAATTACAAATAGTGATTCTGTGTATAGAAAACTAGTTACTGTCACACTGCCAGAGCGTGCAGCCGGTCTCCTGCAAGCGCCAATGGCGTCCTTGGCAATTGAGCCGGACGGTTGTGGGGAGCGTGTTGACTACGTCCCTGATGACTGGCCCAGCCGTTTGCTATGGGTGCATCGACAAAGTGTCCTTCTGTTGTTGCCACGGCTGTGGATTTGTTGCACCCGGCCGATTGGCTCAAGTGTTTTGTATATTGGCCTGCTGACTGGCAACTGGCACCACCAATCAGCTTCATAGTTTTTGCTGGGAGCTGGTTTCTGTGCCCCAATCATGCCTGGGGCTGGGACTCCAGCCTCCATTTAACTACCATTCCCATCATGCTTCCTTGCCTGCGATACAGCCTCTATGAGTGTGACTAAGCTAGCGTTGTATCCTGATTGTTATTTGCTGGGTTTCCTGATTTTGGCTTGACTTCCAGCCTATTCCTCTAACTTCTGATTTTGTACCGCGATGACCGATAGTTCCTAACCTGGCTTGTTGACCCTTAGATATTGTGTTTGTTTTGTCCAGTCTTTGTCTTGTGTACCATTAATATCAGCATAGTGGTCTGGTCTTCTGGCAGGCCTGCTAAGGAGCCGATCACTCCAAAAGAAAGGAGCAGTGGGACGGGTGCCAGCGTTAAGGCTACACTTGTCCAGTCCCAGCCTTACAGATACTTTATAAACTACATTGGGCAATTGAAAACTGAAGTGTTTTTATGAATAACACATTAATTCGTATATTTGTTCTATATTGTGGAACACTTGGAGGTGGATATACACTTATAGCTCATTATATGGCGAAAAGGACTTGAACGTTTTCACTTAAAAGTATAACTGCATTGCTTAAAGTTCAAAGAAAGGTTAAATTAGCATTTAAGCGTTTGTGTATTTAAATATATATATATATATATATATATATATATATATATATATATATGTTAAATGTGAACGTGATTAATGGATAAAAAATGCTCAAGGTTTGTTTACTAAGTAGACAAATTTGAATAGGTCATAAAAAAAAAAGAGTGAGGATTTACAGTTTATAGCTAACATAAAAGAGCATATTCCAATATGTCCTTGTAGCTGGTAAATAGGTTTTGTGTTTAAATGCAGAATTAATGTTTCTTTTAAAAATGTTAAAATTGTGTTTCCTAAATAATATCCCTTTGTATTGTTGAGAATAGCATAATTTTATTATGCTCTTGAATGTGCCAGTTTAGGGGAGAATTTTATGTTAACCAACAACCTTTTATCTTTCCTACTTTAGCTGGTGTTCCTAGTAAACCAGGAATTCCACAAAAAGTGCCTGGAGATGACAATACCATCCAGTGGAAAACATCCATTGATAATGGTAGTAACCTTACATATAATATCCTAGAGTACAGGTAAGCAGTGCACTATATCCATTTCTGTACAGGGCATTGATAGGGGAGTAGCTAAGATTCATGGGGCTCCATAGCAAAATGTGCTGCAAATCAAGCCAGAGGCTTTAACCCTTTCTGGACCGGGCTAATTTTCGTTTTTTGCGTTTTCGTTTTTTCCTCCTTGTGTATATAAGGCTATAGCAGTTGCATTATTACAACTACAGACCCACATGCCCGCTAATAGCCGTGGTCCTGAGCTACATGCTGCACCCGGGACCGTGGCGGTTCAGAGCGGGGTCGCCACGCGGCCCCGATCTGAACTCCTCCACCCGCGCAAGGACGTACAGTTACGTCCTCGTGCGGGAAGGGGTTAAAGAGGTTATCCAGCATTAGAAAAACATGCCCACTTTCTTCCAGAGACAGCAGGACTCTTGTCTCCAGTTCAGGTGCGGATTGCAATTAAGTTCTAATCACTTAAATGGAACTGAGTTACAAAACGACACCCAAAATGGAGACACAAAAGTGGCTATTTTCTTTTCTAATGCTGTATAACCCCTTTAAAGGGATATTCTAGGGAGATAACATTAAAATTAAATAAATCCAACGTCCAAGGTCATTGAACTATGTAATATACTTGTATTAAAAAAAAAGCCTGTGTGTGATCCCATTGTACTCACCCTCCTCCTGTAAGCTTTGTGCTGCTATCTTTCTTCTTTGTCTTCCTCTCCGCTTTACAGCTTCTTCCCACTCCCCCACCCCTGAGGAACGATACATATCTAGAGATAAGCGAACCTCGAGCATGCTCGAGTCTGTCCGAACCCGAACTTTCAGCATTTGATTAGCGGTGGCTGCTGAAGTTTGATAAAGCCCTAAGGCTACGTGGAAATCATGGATATAGTTCATTGGCTGTATCCATGTTTTCCAGACAACCTTAGAGCTTTATCCAAGTTCAGCAGCCCCAGCTAATCAAATACCAAACGTTCGGGTTCGGATCGACTCGAACCCAAACCCGGTTCGCTCATCTCTATACATTACCTATTAAGTTTAGGAGGCTTGGTGGGCATTGTGAGGCTGAGCTGACGTAATGTGTGATGTGAAAACAAAGGGAGGTGGAGCAAGCAGCATCAAATAGTCAGGACGAATAGAATAACACAGCTTCTGGCGGAGGGTTAGAACAATGAGGTCACGCACAAGCCCCTGACACTCATGCTTAGTTCCATCAAGGGTGCAGATTTATTTCAAGAGTGTACTCTTGAAATAAATCTGCACCCTTGATGGAACTAAGCATGCAGGGGTATGGTGTTATTCTGCCCGCTATGTCAAGTATATGTCCAGCTGTGGATACAGGCTTAAAGAAGAAGACCGGCCCTGTCAAAAATCTGACATAGTTTTGCTTACCTCTCCGTGTGCCTGCTATGAGCAGCGTGACTGGCCCCGGGATCCCCGCCAGAAAGCATTTTTCCCCAAGTTGGGATGATGTCACAACTCACGGAAGAACAACTGTCTCGGCTGATGGACAGCCCACTCAGCCAATCAGTGACTGCACTGAGTGGCCAGTCTATCAGCTGGGTCATGATGTCGGCTCTGGCCCGGACATCGATCCAGCGCTGGAGAGGCATGGTGAGTTGGTGTAGTTTTTTCTGTTACCTCCTGCCCCTGCTGCTAGAAAAATTTTGCCCCTGGCCGAACTGCTCCTTTAAAGTGAAAGTACCATCAGGGCCGGGCTGAAGCACTGGAGGCGGGCCGACCCACCCCCAGCGGGAAGAAAACCCTGCCCCCTATGATACAGTTCCATTGATTCTAATGGAGCCGTGTCATAGAGGGGCAGGGATTTCCTTCCACTGTGGGGTGCGTTGGCCCGCCTCCAGTGCTTCAGCCTAGGCCTGATGGTACATTCACTTTAAGGTGAAAAAAGAAAATCTTTGTACTGGGGAAGGAAAGCTAAATTGCATCTCAACATGCCAATATTGTTAATTTAATAAAATAAATTAGGCAACTGATTCACATAGTCTTCTTTGAATTCTTCAATGCAAAAAGCATTAATTTCTAAGGCTATGTTCACACAACGTATGTTCCGTGGGAATCACAGCCGCTGTGTGCAGCGGCACAAAAGATCGTGCACCCGATACTGCAGCACCGGCCAGGATGATCTTTTCAGAGACTGGCCAGTCTCATACGTAGTGTGAACATAGCCTAACAGTGTGAGCAAATATATGCACCTCACCATAGATGCAGAAGTGGATCTGAAGAATGGTAGAAAATCCTCCCTTTATTCCAACTTACTGTACTGCTTCCAGAATAAATGGCTACATAGGTTTATGTTCATGATATACTTTAAACCATTTCATCTTTAGGCAGCTCACTGATGTTAGAGAGATAATCCTGTGGAGACTGGCATACAATGGCTCATGTCATGACATTTGTATATGGAAGTCAAAATCTTTGGAGGGAGTCTTCCACTTCAGAGCAGCTGCTGCCAACACACTAGGTCTTGGAAATTACAGTGACATAAGTGAAGATATTCTGTTACATGCAGGTAGGTACGAGTGGATTGGTAGACTCTTTTGAGAATCCTTCAGCTCCTTTATAAAGGAGCAAGTCTCTAGCTCTGTTTTTAAACTTTGAGGAGGTGTTCTGCACACTGGCAGCTTTGCTGCAGCTGAACCGAACTGAGGGCTACCTTAAGGGGGGAAGCTATCCCGACACTGGGAACTCAGCTCTAAGGGGTTATAACCACCTTGTGTCAGTGGAAATATACTTGAGAGAAAGAACCTATATCCACAGCTATAAAGTTCCGCCTATTGCTGCCCGAAGGCACAGAATAACACAACTCCTGGAACACAGGCCCCGCCTTGTGGGTAAACTAGCCATTGGGATTACCAGTTAGGTCCTAATGAATTGCAGCAAAGTTACTCAGCTTTAGTTTCACTTTCCAGACTTCTGAAATTCTGAGACTCCTGTCGAAGTTTTCAGGCCACTTGAAGGAAAGAGAAAGAGAGCCCCTGATTGTGGATAAGTCTTTGGTCTCTGTCTACAGTAGCGTCACCGCAGGTTTCACTAGCTTGACATGGCCAGGTTGCAGAAGCGTGTTGAATAAAGGATCTACAGTACATGCACTCTCTGACTCAGGGTAGTGCCCCACGGGTGGGTTGTGGCCTTCAGGCTGAACCCTGGGAAGTCTCTCAGTAGGGAACACTTTTCTGCCTCTTAATCTTACCCTGACTGGACCAGAACTCTCTGAACCAACAGCGCCACCACTATATGAAGACCTCCGGGAGCTAACTGTTGGAAGAGAGGACATCAGTTGATATGTTAGTGAACTCCTTTCACTCTCACTGCTTTTGAGGGCCCTCCTGGCGCACGCACAATGATTATGATGATGTAATTGTGCGGTACATGGGTCCATTGGCTTCTCGTCGTAGGGATTTGTGAAGCACAGCCCCTAGTAATTGCGACGAGGGGAGACAGCTCCCTACATTGTAGTCCATGGCCCCCGTTTTTACAAGAGAGAATGGCATCGAAAGAGGACTTGCTTATCGCTCCTTTGTCTGTCAGTGTTTTATAGCCATTGTTTTATAATCAATACAAAGCGCAGACGGGCCCCCTATGAGTCAGGGACCCCCAGGCACCTTCCTTCCCTCCCCAATGGGAAAGATGGCTCTGTGCTGGATGTGTAGAGCTGTTTTCAAAGAATCTACACACTATTACACTACACTATTTGGAGTACCTCTGCAGTGTTCTCTTGGGAGGTTGGCCCATATTTAGTTTTAGCTGATCAGTGTATATTTTTAGGCATAAGGTAAACAACATCAGTTTACTATTTCTTCATAAGAAGAGTCCACTATAAAAATTTGTGGAGACTTCCTGCTACACTGGGAATTCTGGGAAGAAAGGATATGCAAAATAGCTCTCACACCACTCATGAAAAGTGGCATCCCTTTTAGGTGAGTGTTTCACTCCATTTGTGAATCTTTGAGCATTCAATGGTGATGTATGCCAAGCCACAAATCTCTCCAAAAGGAAAGAATTCCCATCCGCAGCTCTTTTGAGTTTTCGTCCCTCTTCAGTGCAAAGCAGATTGTTGGCTGGCTTGTGAGTGGCCTATCGACGTGGGTAGATTTTAAGAAGACCTTTGTAACATTGAATATAATATTGTATTGGACAACAAACAACTATGATATCATATAATCAGAGCAGTGAAGGTAAGAACAAAAATAGAAATTCTTCTTGTCGATGACAATATTTGTGGAATAAAAAAGCTTGATTAACCATGGACGTTAAAAGTTCTTACAATTCAGCGATCAGATAATGATACGTCAAAGTAATCTCCTTATCTAGAAGACACAGAGCTTTGTTACGAAGCTTATCGGCTACTGAACCCAGAGGCGCATTCATTTATATTACTGTACTATGTTGAACTAAAATAATCTACCTGAATATGTACTTTATATGAAGCACAGGTGTTGTATAGTGAGGGAGAATAAACGTTTTCACTCATAAAAACTGATGAGAAACCCTTACATTTCCAGCATATACCTAAAAAAGTTTGCAAAATATAATTTTCCTAACAAACCTGATTCCCAAAAAGGAGCATGGCTTTGTGTAAACTTCATCCAGGGTATAAGCAAACATAGCTCACCATTTTTCGGTACAGATTTCATGAAAACTGTTTTGCTTAATTCATGACTCATGGTATTTCTGAGTTCATTATGGCTAACCTTGACCCCTTCCTAATAAACCCCCATCAATCTCCCCCTCTTTCTCCACAAACTTAAAGGGAACCTGTCACCCCCCGTGCCGGGGTGATAGGCTCCCGACCCCCCGTTAGAGACCCCTATACTTACCTAATCCCGCCGGGTCCCGCTTCTGAAGATGGTCGGGTCCCGGAGATCTCAGCCGCCGCAGCCCGGTGCGCGCGCTGAGAGATGAGTCCAACACCCATAGAGAATGACAGGAGAGTCCAGCGCTCCGTCATTCTCTATGAGCGTTGGACTCATCTCTCAGCGCGCGCGCCGGGCTGCGGCGGCTGAGATCTCCGGGACCCGACCATCTTCAGAAGCGGGACCCGGCGGGATTAGGTAAGTATAGGGGTCTCTAACGGGGGGTCGGGAGCCTGTCACCCCGGCACGGGGGGTGACAGGTTCCCTTTAAAGGACAATAAAATAACAGAAAAATTGTCCTTATTAGCCGCTCTATTGGAGTGCTTCAACATAACAAGATATAAATAACATTAAATAACAAGTTAAAGTCAAATCTAGGGAGGTCTGGCAGGGTGCTATCCATCAGCACCAGTACTTACAGTTTCACCAGTGGCACCGCACCAACATGGAATCTGTCATCTAGCAATGCACTTCTGTTCCCTGGGTCCTATCCCAGTGGGAACCACACTGTAGCTCCTCAATTAACACCCTCTTTTATGGGTCCCCTCAGAACAACTTCACCTTAAAGTGCCCTGCAAGAGCCCCCTACCACAGGCTGTCATGACAGTAAATAATACTGTACAAAACAAAAGGCCACACCCGGACCCCAATACAGTCAAAGCTGCAACAAAGGCGTCCAGGTTGGCTGAAACTGGGCCAGTGGGAAACTCAATCTCTTAGTTCTTCAACTCTTCCCTTGTAAGTGATTCACTTAGCGACTCCTGCCCTTCCTTATTAGCTCCTCTCCACCCCCATCTGTCTCACACTTAACTCTGTAGACCCCCTATCCCATCCCAGCTAACTTGGTCATGATGGACCTCTGCTCGGTCTGCTCCCCCTCTTTGTGGCCTTCCTTTACAGTGAGTTTTACATGTAGAAAATTCTCTTATAAACAAGGGGAAAATAATTTTATTTATCAGTAAGTTCATTTTGAATTCATTTTGTTTTTCACAAATACATTTTACACTTTCTTTTACACTCCCCACTCGTGAGCTATACTCAGATTTATACTTAGATTTTCAAGTACATTTTTATGCTTTCATCTTGTAAATTTGTATACTTTTTATCCATTTTTTTTTTTTTTTTTGCACAAAAATGTTAACCAGCTTCTCAGCAGGTCAGGCTACTGTTGCTGTTATGCAGGCTTAAAAAAAATGCCAGTTGATCAGCTGCGCTAATTCTAAAATAACATACAATATTGTGTCATTTTTCTGTACGTTCTTTACCGAACCCGAGTGTGCGGCATTTTAATACTGGTGGCTGCAGAAGTTTTATGCAGCACTTGGGAGCCTAGGGAAACATGTATAATGCCAATGGCCTATGGCTCTATGTTTTTCAGGCAGCCTTAGGGCTACATCCAACTTTTTCCACCACAGGTAATCAAATGCAGCATGTCCCAATTCATATGAACCCAAGCACACTCGAGGTTCGCTCATCTGTAGTATTTAGACAAAATACATAAAGTGTAGTTACTCTGTCAGGATCGGGTGATACAGACACAACAAGACAGTGGGCCCTAGGTCTGAACCCACCCTCTGTCCCTGCCTGCTTGCCTCGATCGGCCCTAGGCGGCCGTGGACAACCACGTAGACGTTCCCTACGCTGATAAAGTGCACACAGAACGCGACTGACGAACAAACATAAAAGAATGGTAAACAGGCCGGGTCAAATCCAAACAGGCAAAGCAGTACAAAATCAGCAGACAAAGGGATCGTCAAATAGTCAGGCAGAAGGTCAGATAACAAGTTGAGTAAAACAGAGGGATTAGGAAAGGGGTTCGCAGGAATAGACAGGGGAGCTGGAACCAGGAGTAAACCTTAATAACCAGCGCTGGAACTCAGCTTTGTTTTATGCTGAGCTAGAGCCTGGTCCGGATCCTAATTGGACCGGTGCTCTGATCCTCCAGGCTGCAGACAGGCAGAGAACCCGTCAATCAAACAGACCACCCAGCTGTGTAATCAAGTCCCACAGCTTCTCAGCTAACTCCTGCATTGCCAGGAAGCTGAGAAGCAAGCGGGTGTGTCACACAAAAGCAAAACAGACCCAATTCAGACCAGGTTACTGCACAATGCTGATATACTCATTTCTAAACAATTTACACCAACATCAGTGACATCATACAAATTTGCTATGGTCATGTGTTCCTGTTAATACATAAACAATTGTACATGAAAGTAGATATCTGATGTTGTTGTTTTTTTCAGAGGACAGTTCCTTTGATAATGTCGGGGTTATTGTTGGCTGTATCTTAGGTGTAATATCTGTACTTACACTGTTGACTGTTTTTGGTAAGTATGTGCACTGCAGGTATCAAATGTCACTTTGTACTTTCATCTAAAGTCACCTTATGGAATTTAAAGACTTGTGTTAATTTTTTAGTTATTTACAAGCGCCTGAAGCAAAAACAAAATAATCTCATACAAACCAAGGAGACCATGGACATGACTTATAAGGATAAAGAGCTTGCTAAGCTGCGTAGCCTGTCCAATGCTGTTGGTTTAGCTAATGCTTGCTATGCTATAAGGTAAATGTTACTTCTATCTTTTATGACTTCACATAACATCTCTACTAGAAATGAGCGAACCAGGTTCGAGTCCATCCGAACCTGAACGTTCGGCATTTGATTAGCGGCAGCTGCTGAACTTGGATAAAGCCCTAAGGCTATGTGGAAAACATGGATATAGTCATTGGCTGTATCCATGTTTTCCAGACAACCATACAGCTTTATCCAAGTTCAGCAGCCCCAGCTAATCAAATACCGAACCCGGTTCGCTCATCTCTATATCTTTTCCAATGTCTGATCACGTCCTCATCAAGTGGGGCTATGTAATTCATTAAAGGGGCACCTGGGGCCCTCCAGCTGTTGCAAAACTTCAATTCCCATCATGTCTGGACAGCCAAAGCCGCTTTGACTGTCCATGCATGATGGGAATTGTAGTTTTTCAACAGCTGGAGGGTCACAGGTTTCCCATCCCTGGTGTAAACATACCCTAATCATCAACACAGTGTGTGGACCCCTATCATCTGGACTAGGTGTCGAGTGGAGAGGAAGACATGTTCTGATTAGGCAACATTCTTCAAGCCTGAATGCTCGGGATTTGAATCCCTGCGGCTGCAGAAGTTGGATTCCAATGGCTGTATCCATGTCTTCCAGGACTCCCTAGGGTGGCATCCAACCTCTGCAGCCCTGAGAAGTCAAATGTTAGGATCAATGCTAGATGCCTAGATAGTATACCCGATTCCCCAGTGTGTTAGTCCCTCTGCTATAGATGCGTAATCCAGGGCTTATGTTAGTATTGCAGTATAGAGTTGCTATATGGCTACAGTTTAGAGCGATTTTGTATACGTTCGCTAGTCCTCTCCATCTGTCCAGTTGATCACATGCCCATATTAGTAACGCTAATCTGTTATTAATGATAATTGAAAATCCATGCCGTAACTGACATGTTTCTTCAAACGAATCTGACTTTATTAAAGCCATAACTTTGATAAAGTCAGATTTATCTGACGAACATCTTCAAACAACAACAATAAAAGTTATATTTTTAAATATCTTTAAATAAAGTTTTTGAGTTAAATATATATTTTTTAAAGGCTACCCGTCACATTCTTTAGAGCAAATAATGCTGAGTAGACTGATATTGATGGTGTTGTCAATTATCCATGTAAACCTCTGCTCATTCTGTGGGTAAATAGTTAGAAAGCCAGTGATTGACAGCTATCTCTATATACACACTTGAAAAATAGTGTAGATTTTGTTGCGCATGTTCCATATTTGTGCAATATTTTTTTCCGCAAAGTTGGAGTTTGCACAACATTATTTGTTGAATAATTTTATTTACTTTTTTTTAAATTGTGCAGTTTTGGCCACTCTACGCTAGAGCACAACGTGAATAGTTAATAGTATAACCAACCAGTCTTGTTTTCTCAGTACTTTGCCAACAAAGAGCGAAATGGAAAACTTGCCCATCTTTCCTCGAGAGGATTTAGAACTCTCTGTTTTCTTGGGAAGTGGAGCATTTGGAGAAGTATATCAAGGCATTGCTAAGGATATCATTGGTCCTGAAACTGGAACTCAGAAAGTGGCTGTGAAGGTTCTGTATATTTCTATAGAGATTAGGTGTAGCTTTTTAAATTTTAAAGTGTCACTGTCATTATAACTTTTAAAATCTACATCAACAGTGGATGTGATATAAAGCAAGTTTGCAATTTACATTCTTTTTTTTTTTTTAGTTATCATGGAGAACATGGCACTTCCTGTTTTCTGACTTTTTTTTTCTCACAAAGCAGGAAACAGTCAGAAAACAGGAAGTCCTGTGTATCCCAGGCCATCTGGGTGCTTACTGAGAGAAGGCATTCATATGATACACATATTGAACTATGACTCTCTGTACTGGCCTCAAAATAAAACCAAAAATCTTTTAAACACCTCTACAAATACTGTATGCATGAGGGAGCAAAGCAAAGCCCATTTAGTAACATTAGAATAAGAGGTGATACAGACTTTATTGTACACCTTATTTTTAATCATTTTTGTTGAACAGACCCTGAAAAGAGATGCAACAGACCAGGAAAAAGTGGAATTTCTAAAGGAAGCCTATGTGATGAGGTACATTATCTTAATACTAATTTTAAAGAATTTTTATAACATATGACATCATCAATAAATACATGAAAGAAGATGATATAGGCATGTATGCTTCTGAGAAACATGGTGCAAGCTTAAAGCTGATTGTCGATGGGTGGCGACACAGGGATCCTGGTGGTGCGGTTCTTTTCTTTGAAACACAGTCCAGTTCCAGCGCTCAGCACAGCTCTTTAGCCGTGCACCAGCCCAACTCCATTGATCCATTGTTTGTAATGGAGCCACGTCAAAGAGGGGAGGGGCTATAGTCACACTAGGGGACAGAAGGCCCACCCCCAGGGCATACAGGGGTGCCAAGCGTGGAAACCAGGCGGAGTTTAAAAAAAAGAACTGAATCACTCTGATCCCCGAGCCGGTGCCAATCTGCTACTGTAAAAGAAAGAAAGCGATGTACCAAATAGGCACTATTACTATAGAGCAAGGAAAAGTCCGCACTGAGCTCATTCTCTCCTGGTTCCGTGTCACATGACCAAGACAACAGCATAATGTAAGTCTAGGGACTCTCACTCAAAACAGGATGAGAGACACATTGTAGCATCTCCCTTTCTTCTCGTTTTACTGATGGGTCAAGGTTTGAACACTCAGACCCTGACTGATAAAAGCTTTTGGCATAGGCATATCTCTGTGACAGTTCATAAGTTTTTTTCTATGAGAGGTATTGTGACAGTGTGCCTGGCTGTGGACTCCTAACCAGAGACAAGGAGTCTGGAGGAGAAGGAAGGGGGCAGCATGGAGTCTTATCACCTTCTGCTGGGGAACTTATAGACAACACTAGGTGTGGAGCAGGGGGCTGTAGGTTATGCAGACCCCCACCCCCAACAGACTGGGCAGAAGAAAAAGAACTGAGAAGACAGAAGGGAGTTGATTGTGAGTTAGTGAAGAAGCCAGGAGCTGCAGCTGTGGCAGATCCTGGGGCCCCAAGAACTCAGAAGATTTATGAGGAGAGAAGAGGAGCTGATGTGAGCACAGCACCCGGTGAGATGAAGAGGAAGAATTCCATGGGGACCTGAGGACTGATAGACTATGTGGACTCTTGCTAAATCCGTATGGGTGGACTCTATTGGCATTGGATTACCTGCTTCATACAGTTGGATTTAATAAATTCTCCTCCTTTTCTATAAGTTGCTCCATCCCCGTGTGTTCTCTGATAATCGCCCCGTCACAGGTATGCTTTAAAACAATGCAAAAAAGCATTACTAACTGTATTTCTTATGTTTTGCAGTCAGTTTTGTCATCCTAATATCCTGAAGCTGCTTGGAGTCTGCCTTTATAATGAACCTCAGTACATTATCCTGGAATTAATGGATGGTGGGGATCTGCTGTCATACTTGCGAGGAGCTCGGGCAAATACTCTTGTAAGTATGAGCAGTGAATTCCTTAATTCTTTGTCACAAACAAATCAGACCCTACACATTATTTAAGTAAATCTGTATCCCCCTCCCCCAAACCATTGGTACCATTTGTTTGTTTTCAATTCCTCCTGGTGCCATCTTTAGGGTTAAAAATGCTCTCTTTTGTTTTTTAGCTGGAGCAGTGTCAAGGATTTCTCCTCTTTAGGGCTTTTTAAACTCTGTGCATGCGCAATAGCGATCTGTAGCCACACAGGCAAAACAACGTGGCTGGGCTCCTTGTTCTTTTTTTTTTAAATTCAAGGAGTTTTTATAAAATTTTTCAATTTAAAAGGATATCAGACAAAGAAATAGAAACATGAACCCTGGATAATGTTCTAAAGGCATATAGGAAGGTAAAACAAAAGAGCAGGTTAATCAATATAACAAACTAATGCAACAAGGGAAAATAAACCTTTGTGGTAATGGTAAGTTGCGAAACAAATTAGTTCAGTCAGAGTACTCGGGTAGCCCATTGTTTTTATAAAGAGAAACTACGAGGAAAAGTGTGTACTGTTGATCCAGCAGGACCAGTTCAACTGAAATTTCAGGTAGGTATGAGATAAGTGAGCATACATCAGTTTATAGGAGGCAGAGGAGTTGACCAGGTAGATCACTTCATTGACATGCAAAGGAGAAATGATTACAAGTTTGGTGGACATCAAGATATGGGCAGTCAAGCTTACTTTTAATGTAAGACAAAATATTGGACTGCTGGTCCCAAGATTTCCCCAATATGGTTTGCTTAGCTGACTTTTAGCAGTTTTCAGACTTTTATATTTATGGCTATATTTCTTATAGGTTCAAGAAACATGGTTGTCAATTGTGGATTTTCTGGATATGTCATTGGATATTTCCAGAGGCTGCACATATCTGGAAAAAATGCATTTTGTTCACAGGTAAATAAATAAGAAATAGCTGGTAATTTCCTTGTAGACTACATAATATGATGCTCTGAAAAATTGTAAACATTCTATGTAGGTTGATTTAATATAGCAAAAATAAACTTATCTTATAACAGAGATATTAAAGGAGAAGTCACAGGCAGGGACAGAGGGAGGTATAATAAATGAGCACTACTTACCTCTCCCCGAACCTCCGCAGCACCGCATTACAGGCTCCAGGATCCCTGCTGGAACTCAACGCAGCTAAAGGATTGCCCGTCCTAGTCACTGATTGGCTGACCAGGCAATCCATCATCTCAGTTGTGATGTCACTGGAGCAGGAGATCCCTATGCCAAGTGGGGGTCCCAGAGTAGTGAGACAATGCTCCAGAGGCATGAGGAGAGGTAAGTAGAGCTTGCCCCTGCCTGCTTGAAAATTTGTATTTCCTCCAGACTTCTACATAATTCTAGATCTTATCATTCTTAAAAATATCTAACTTTTAAAGAGTTACTAACTCATTTGCAAAACTTTTCCAAGCTACTTTGGTGTTATAAAACAACTACACTATCACGATCTTTCAGGATTTTCACTGTAGCAGTTTAACCCTTGGCAAAGCTCTGTAGCGTAATCACAAACAAGCAGCTATTTGTACTGTATGTGGATTATTTTCTCTCTGTATTTTATACTTTATTGCATTGTAATTTACAACTGCTTTTATGGAACCAGTTTCTTCTTTTTCCTTGTCCTACAATTCTCTACTATGCAGTAAGACTCCTACACCTGTAAAGCGGCACACATATAAATGAGGGCGTTCCATAGCAAAGATAAATAAGGATGGATAAAAAAATAAAAGAATTTCCAACATCGGAATAGGATCCGTCTGGCTAAGACTGTTGGCAAAGACATTACATTAGAGTAGGTCACAATACTCAAGCACTCTTTAGATTTCCATCCAGTCTGCAGAAGATCCAAGCAAGATAGCTTCAATAAGGATCAACATTGGTCAAGGCCAAGTTAAATAGGAAAACAGCTTCTAGTAGTCAAGTATAAAATTGTAGCACTTGAGTGAAGAAGCTGCCAGTAGACATTAATATTAGTACTATTTGGCAGGACATTTTTGGGAAAATAAAGGTTTGCATGAAAAAACAGGTCTTGGAGGTACCACTCAAGTAATATAGGTTTACTTTTAAAGGGTACCTGTCGGCACAGATACTGCTGGACCCCTAATCTAGAAGCTCGGGTATCCTTGTTAATGCCCCACGTGTGACAGAAATGTGCACAGCATCAAATAAAGTACAACGGAGGTTGCGTGCATTTCTGTCATGTGTGGTGCATTACCAATAATAACCAAACTTTCCGATTAGGAGTCGCAGTGTCAATTATAATGACTGGGTTTATGCTGCCCTATCTGAGCATAGCCTAGTGACAGACACATTAAACAAAATGATCTATTGTTCTGTGCAGTTGCTCTGAAGATACAGTAGATCTTTCATTATGTGTGTGCGCTCAGTAGTCCACGATATTCTTGAGAACCCACTTCTTCTCTTCACCCGCCAATAATTGGCAGCTTTCTTTCTGATATGATAGGTAGACAGCTGTCAATCAGCAGCTGGAGGGCAGAGGGCTGCACAAAAAAATGTACTGTAAGTGATACATTGCTTTGCTTAGCATGTCTGTCATTAGTTTATGCTGCGGTCAAATAGGGCAACATATTCCTAGGGACAGATTACTGTACTGTACATACAATGACTGAATGATCTTTTCTTTAGAGACTTGGCTGCTCGCAATTGCTTGGTATCAGTGAAAGAATACAAGGACCCAAGGAGAATGGTGAAAATTGGGGATTTTGGCCTCGCTAGAGATGTGTATAAAAGTGATTATTACAGGAAGAAAGGAGAAGGACTCCTACCTGTTAGATGGATGGCTCCTGAAAGTCTTATTGATGGTATATTTACCACTCGCTCTGATGTTTGGTGAGTTTCATCCAGTAAAACTTCAGTCCCACAGTGCTGGCTTATTTTATATCCTATTGTTGGAAATGCATTTTGGGATATTTGTTTCGAGAACCCCTACTGTATTATAGATTACGATTACTGATCTCGGGGAGTTCAGATGAGACGAGACAGTTTGCACGTTAAATTGCTCAGCACAATGAGAACCTAGGTGAATTGCCCCCAGGGAAATTAAAATATGCAAAAAAGTCAGAAGAATTGTATAAACAGCAACGTTCCGATAGTTACATTGTTAGTACGGTGGAAAAAATACATGAAAAGTCCTTTAACAGCTATAACTTGAAGTAATGGTTTCTGTATGACTTTCAGTCTCTCTCTAAATAGTAATCTTACACTGTAAAATGACAAATTTGTTTCATTCAGGTCTTTTGGTGTTCTTTTATGGGAACTTTTCTCTATCGGACAACAACCTTATCAAGGATATTCCAACATGGAGGTTTTACATTATGTGCGTTCAGGACAGAGAATGGACTCTCCAGACAATTGCCCTGATGACATGTAAGTAGAGAGTGTTATAATTTTGTATTGTTTGATAATAGTACTGTTTTAGTGCACAATAATTTGCTTTTTTAACTATGTATGTGAAAGGAATCTGCCAGCAGTTTGAGCTCTAAGGGTATGTTCACACTGAGCAAATGTGGCGGAGTTCTCCACTGTGGAATCCCGCCTGCCTCAGTGTGACACTGCTTCTCTATGGGAGAGCTTGTGCGCCTCCACTCTCCTCCTCTCAATTTACATCAATTCTGTGAGTGGAGAGCGGTAGGAGCAGAGGCGCGCAAGCCCTCCCATAGAGAAACAGTGTTACAGTGAGGCAGGCGGGATCCCGCAGCGGAGAACTCCGCCACATTTGCTCAGGGTGAACATATCCTAAAACTACAGACATTTGCCTAGGCTGTATCAATGTTTTCCCGGACTCCCCAGAGCTGCATCCAGTTTCTTCAGCCACCGGTATTCAAATGCTGCATCATCACACTCGGACACGCTGAAGTTGCGCTCATCTCTAATATTGATGTATTGCAACTGGTCTCAGTAAAGCAGTCATATATTTGTTAATAGTTTACATGCTGGCTGTTGGACAAGCTCCAATGCGAGCCTTACCTTCTACTATGACATCTGTGCGTTAATGTGAATCCATTTGAATGTGTCTACAAGAACACATTCATGATAGAGTATTTCATTGGAAATTGAGATGCTAAATTAATCCTTCATGACCAAAGGTCGTTGATGCACAGATGTCGAGTTCAAATTGAAGCAATTTTCTCCCCGCCTTCTAAGAGCCATAACGCCTTTATTTTTTCACCTACAGGGCTGGTTGGGGGCTAATTTTTTTGCCATGACCTACAGTTTTTATTGGTATTTTATTGGTGTAAAAGAAAAATTTTGATAATAGAGACACGTAGGCAGCACAGCAGGCAGGAACACAGCAGGGAACTCTGTCAGGAACCCTCAAGAACAGGAGCCAGGAGCCAGAAGAGCTTGGACCACAATGCTCAGTGTCAGCAATGCAGAGTCTTCGGGGGGGGGGGGGGGGGGGGGGGGGTTCAGGCCTGTGCATTCAACCAATTAAGGGCATACTGCCCTTAAATTTCCTTGAGCCTACATGCGCACACCTCAGTAGGTGAAGAAGCATGCAACAGTGACGGGGAATGAGAGCAAAAGTGTAGCAGGTTGAGTATGGGGGGGGGGGGGGTTGGCCTGAGGGATGGGTCACAATATTTTTGTGTATTACTTTTTGGGTTTTTTACATGTTTTTATTTGTATAATGAGAAAAATGGTAATTTAAACTTTTATTTGGTTTTATTTCATATGGGTTTTTAAAAGTATACTTATATACTGTAGGCAATCGTTAGATTGGATAAACTGATCATAACATATTGCATAATACTGATCAGTACTATTGGTGATCTGCACATAGAGTCTGCCTGAGGGAAAAGTATTTCACCCCCTCCCGTCAGGGAAGGTGATTGGGACCCCTGCAGATCATGCCATCAGTGACGGATAGTTCTCCTGTCACTGACACCATTAAATGCCGCGATTGCTATACATTGCATTGTTTAAGGGGTTAATGACAGGCAGCTGCATGATTGCAGCTGCCTGTCATTATGGCCTGTACCTTGGACACTAATGTATGCAGGGCTGCTCACATTAAAACTCCTTCTTGACAGGACAGTTATGTACCTTTCTAGTGTACGAGGCATCGGCAGTAGGAACGTATATAGCCATATTGTGGACGTGAAGGGGTTAAAGATTTTTGTAATTATTTAGTAGTAGTAGTAGTTATTTAGTAGAACTGCTACATGTGTTTGGGCTATAAGGGCTATAAGGTAAGTAAAATACCACCACAGATCTTGCTACAAGTCGTTATCTTCGTATTAAACTTTTGCTATGTCAGTATCAATTTCTTTTGGAAGCTGTGCTGTTTTTTGGTAGTTTTAATTTTAAATGCAATTATAAAATGATCCCACTATTAAAAGAAAAAAAAAAGAAAATTCCCTATAATCTGCAAAAAATGTACTTAACTAAACCAGCAATTGCTGTCTACACAAACAGGCAGAAGAGCAAGCTGCTTAAGTCATTAAACGTCTCTTTATGGGATTGACCTAGCACTCAGCGCCTGGATGCTGCTCCTGTCAGTAAAGGATATTGTCTGTTGCCATTACACACAGTTATTATTGGAAGTGGGGGATTCTTTGAATTCCATTTATCCTAAACATGATTCTGAATGTGAGGAAGAGAGGAAAAGGCCATTAATTGTCTTTTTTCCCCTCCTTTACCTTTGCACATTGGCATTTTCCCTGCAATGCATCAATGGTTGGCTTAAGGTTCAAAGACTAGCAATTCAAGCATTTGTGCAGAGCTCCTTTCTTAGAGGTCTTTAATGTATTCAGCATACAGGTGATGAATCCATAAATCCTTATAATGTCATCATTTGTCCTTTATTTTTCTGTTTTAGTTTATTTCCAACATCTCTAGTTGGTTATTGCCTTAATAGGATAATTTTTTTTTAAAGGGGTGGTCCGGGTAAAGGTATCTTTAGGGTCAAAAAATCGTTAGATTGTACGAATTTAAACGATAATCGTTTCCTGTAATAGCAGGCAACGATTAAACGACCAACGAGAAATCGTTGATTGTTTGATAGAATCTGGACCTATTTGCATAGTTGATTATTCACAAACCATTGGAACATCATTGGTGTAATAACAATTTGTTTGGTGGTTCCCTGGTCTATCAGCCAGGAAAGGAGGAGTGTAAAAACGACCATAAGTAATCATCCAGTGTAATACCACCCTTATATATAGTGCCCTGCAGGCGCCAGGTGAGTGGAGTTCCAGTTTCTGTTGCAGTAGGCTTCCAGGTCTGATCCGTGATATCACATGTCTGCTCAGCCAATTAGAGGCTTATGGTGGTTTTACACGGAACGATTTATCGTTCGAATTTGCACGATAATGGTCGAATTCGAACGATAATCGTATGTGTAAACGCAGCGAACGATCAAGCGACGAGCGAGAAATCGTTAATTTTGATCTTTTAACATGTTCTCAAATCGTCGATGATCGTTCGCAAAAAAATCGCAGATCGTTCCATGTAAACAGTCTTTCAACGATTTCACCTATGTGTTAGATAGGCTTAAGCGATCGCGAAATGATCGCAAAACGATTTTTCCGTACGATGTATCGTTCCGTGTAAACACTGATCATTATGAAAAAAACATTGTTCATTCTAAATCGTTAATCGTGCGATCTGGCGAATTATCGCTCCGTGTAAAAGTACCATTAGGTGGAACACTGCTGTGGCCACAGATTGGATAAGAAGGCATGTGACATCATAGCGCCAAACCGCCAATCCTGCTACAGCAGAGACCAAAATTGTATGTCCCCCAACCTTGGTAGGGAATGTGGGTGGTAAGTGACTGCGTTTTTTTTTTTATTTTTTTTACCGCTTATCTTTATGGGCACTATAAAAAAAATACCTTTGCCCTGACAACCCCTTTAAATGAATTACAAATATACATTTAAAGTTATCCTTATTTCCACACTTTACAAACTTTTTTAATGCCATAAAGATCCAAGTGCATCTTAATAAATTAGAATATCATCAAAAAGTGTTTTTTTCTTCAGTAATTCAGTTCAAAAAGTGAATCCTCTATATTATGTAAAGTCAACAGATTGAACTTTTACTTGTGTTGTTTTCTGTTAATGTTGATGATTATGGTTTATACTCAAGGGAAACCTAAACTTCATTATCTCAGAAAATTTAAATATTATATAAGACCATCTGTATGTACAGTAAATGCAGTCAATACTTGGTTGGGGCTCCTTGTGTATGAATGACTGCATCAATGCCGCGTGGCATGGAGGCGATCAGCTGATGGCACTGCAGAGGTGTTATTGAAGCCCAGGTTGCTTTGATAGCGGTCTTCAGCTTGTCTGCATTTTTGGCTCTTGTGCCCCCCAGACACGTCTTTTCCGCCAGTACCTTCCAAATAAGAGATGACGGTATGGCATGAAATTCTACAAACTCTGTGAGAGTACCTCAGGGTACACTTACAGATTTAGGGTACGTGCACACTGTGGAATGGTGAAGGATAACCCTTTCTGCATTCCGCAGCTGGCACCCGCCGGTGGACTGATGCAGGCGCGTGTCTCCATCCGTGTCATAGACTCCATTCTATGCACGGGCGGATTCCATCATCCGTCCAAAGAATGAACACGTTCATTCTTTGGACAGAGGACGCGCGCCTCCATCAGTCCGCCGGCAACTCCATCAGTCCGTCCAAAGAATGAACACGTTCATTCTTTGGACAGAGGACGTGCGCCTCCATCAGTCCGTCGGCAGGTGCCAGCTGTGGAATTCACAAAGGGTTCTCCTTCTCCATTCCGCAGTCTGCACGTACCCTTAGAGTGTATAAAGGAAGGGACACCCGAATCCAGCCCCCAGATGCTCCCCCCCCATCCTCGGAGTTAGTGGGAAGATCGTTCCGGAACTGATCTTCCAACTGCTGGATAAAGGTCACCACCTGTACGGGGATAACTTTTATACCAGCACCCCCTCTGCCGGTCCCTCGATGCCCGAGCTACTGTAGCTTGCGCCACAATCCAAAAATATCAGAAGCAGTAATAGTGCCCTAATATTTAGCAGCCATGGAGCGGACCCAGCGCTTCTGGATATGAAGGATCCCATATATCATTAGGGCAACATTTTCTAGACAACGTCCCCCACACTGGAAAACAGGAGACCCCAGAAGAAGTGCAGAGTGTGGCATAACAGAGGGATCAGGAGGGACACAATTTTCCAGTGTGACACCTGTCCTGATCACCCCGGCCTCTGCATACTGGATCGCTTAAAGGCGTACCACACGTCATTGGAGTTCTAAATTTTCTAAATTCTGTCCCTTATTCCTATTTCAGGGGTCACATTGATCCAGGGATTATTCTGATTGCAGTCTGGAGGGAATTTTTTCCCTGTGATGAGGCTACTGTAGTTTGCCTCACAAGTGTTTTTTTGCCTTCCTCTGGATCAACACAGGTTGAATTTGATGGACTCCTGTCATTTTCAACCTTGTAAACTAATAATTGGCCTAATACCCCCAAGTAAATTAGAATTGTACCTTTTCCCCAGCTAAATAGGTATGGCCCCCATTCCCATTAGAGGCTTGCCATGATGCAATTACAAAGCCTCTGTGCTGCCAGGACAGTAAAAAACCCCCAACAAGTGACCCCATTCTGAAAACTATACCCTATAAGGTATCTAACAAGAGGGGCAATGGGGATATGGCCCCCTGGTGACAGGTGCATTTGTGTTGTGAAAATAAAAAAAAATGGTATTTTTTATTTTCACAGCACATGTTCTACATATGTGCCCGTCACCAGTGGGGTCCATATGCTCACTGCACCTCTTGTTAGATTCCTTGAGGGGTGTAGTTTCCAGAATGGGGTCACTTGTAGGGGGTTTCTACTGTCCTGGCAGCACAGGAGCTTTGTAATTGCATCATGGCCTCCATCTTCCATTCCAGCCTCTAAATGGCGCTCTTTCCCTTTGGTGGCTTGCCCTGTGCCCATATGGCACATTATGTCCACATGTAGGGTATTTTTATACTCAGGGGAAATTACCCTACACATTTTGTGTTCATTTTCTATTTTAACCCCTAGTGAAAATGGAAAAAATCAAGGGGTTAAAAGATTTAAAAAAAACACAATGTGTAGAGCAATTTTCCCTGAGTATGAAAATACCCCACATGTGGACATAAAGCGCCATGTGGGTGCAGGGTAAGCCTCCAAAGGGAAGGAGCGCCATTTGGTTTATTGAGGCTGGATTTGGCTGAATTGGATTTCGAGGGCCTTGTTGCATTTGAAAGGCCTCTGTGTTGCCAAGGCAGTTGAAATCCCCCACAAGTGACCCCATTATGGAAACTACACCTCTCAGGGAATGTAATAATGGGTGTAGTGAGCATATGGACCCCACTGGTGACGGGCACAAATGTGGAACAATGTGGCGTGAAAACGAAATATTATATTTTTTACACTATAATGTTGGTTTAGCCTTGAATTTTTCATTTTCACAAGGGGTTAAAAGATAAAGAAAACACAAAATGTGTAGAGCAATTTTCCCTGAGTCCGTCAATACCCCACATGTGGACATAAAGCGCTATGTGGGTGCAGGGCAAGCCTCCGAAGGGAAGGAGCGCCATTTGGATTTTGGAGGCTGGATTTAGCCAGAAAGGATGATAAACGCCATGTCGCCAAGTCCTCGTGCTGCCAAAACACTTGAAACCCCCCACAAGTGACCCCATTCTGGAAAGTACACCCCTCAAGGAACCTAACAAGGGGTGCAGTGAGGATATGGACCTCTTGATGACAGGTGTGCCCATCACCAGTGGGGTCCATATGCTCACTGCACCCCTTGTTAGATTCCCAGAGGGGTTTAGTTTCCAGAATGGGGTCACTTGTGGGGGGTCCAGTGTTTTGGCAGCACGAGGGCTCTGTAAATGCAACTTGGCCCTTGAAATCTATTCCAGTGAAATTCAGCTTTCAAAGGCCAATTGGCGCTCCTTCCCTTTGGAGGCTCGTCCTGCACCTGCTTGGCACTTTATATCCACATGTGGGGTATTTCCGTACTCAAGAGAAACTGTGCTACACATTTCGTGTTTTTTTTTCTTTTATCTCCTTGTAAAAATGAAAAATTGAAGGCTAGAAAAACGTTTTAGAGTAAAAAAATTAATTTTTCCTTTTTCACGCCACATTGTTCTGAAAATCTGTGAAGCACCTGTGGGGTCCAGATGCTCACCGCACCCCTTGTTACATTCCTTGAGGGGTGTAGTTTTGTAAATGGTGTCCCTTTAGGGGTGTTTTTTAGGTTTTGGCACCCCAGAGCCTCTGCCAACCTGAAGTGGTAAAGTAAAAAATGACCAAATATAACGGAGGCGTTGAAATTCACTAGGCACTTCTTTATATCTGTGGCTTGTGGTTGCGTCAAATAGCGCAATAGGACCACATATGGGGTATTTCTATAAACTGCTGAAACGGGGCAATCAATATTGGGGTGCATTTTTCTGGTAATAGGTTTATTATTATGAAAAATATTGGATTACAATAAAATCTCTGCACAGAAAATTTACTTTTTCAAATTTCTTACACGCTTAGTTGTGTAACTCCCCTAAAGGGTTAAAAAAAACTTTCTGGATGTGCTTTTGCAGAGTTTGGGGGGAGTAGTTTTTGAAATGGGGTGCTTTGTGGTGCTTTCTAACATACAGTCCCCTCAAAAACACTTTAAACCTGAACAGGTCCCTAAAAAAATCTGATTTTGAAAGTTTACTGAAAACTTGTAAAAAATTGCTGCTAATATTTTAAGCTTTCTATTGTCTAAAAAAAAAGAAAAATAGTTTAATAAGTGCTGCCAACATAAAGTAGACATGTTGCTAATGCTATTTAATATATAATTTATGTGGCATAACCATTTTCTGTATAAGCAGAAAAGTTTCAAAGTTGAAAAAATGCATTTTTTAAAAAATTTTCACAATATTTTGGTTTTTTTCATAAAGATTCGTTAACGACTTTAACTTTAACCAGAAATGTAAAGTACTATATGTCACGAGAAAACAGTCTCAGAATCAGTCGGATAGGTAAAATCACTCTCAAGTTATTAATGAATAAAATGACACAGGTCATATTCATAAAATTTGTCTCGGTCCTTAAGGCCATTTCAGGCCCGGTCCTTAAGGGGTTAATTAAAGGCCATTATCGGCTGCAATGGCCGATAATGGGCCAAATACGGCCAATAATCGATTTGTGTAATAGGGCCTTTAGGCTAATTTTTGGCTCCATTGGTGGTATACAACGGAAGTATTCCACCATGTATACCACAGACGAAAGTCTACAGCAAATACCACTGTATATGCTGTCCTGTACATTTTTACTTATAGGAAAGCACAATAGAATACACTTTACTATACAGTGAAAAAAGTAACACCTGTGCCCGCTGTGTCCAAGACATTCTTTTGATATATGCTGGGTGCATAAGGAAATATGGGCATGTAGAAATGTACAGTACAGCGTGAATACTTCCAATGAACTGAATACCACTGAGATGTGAACAGAGCCTCATAGTTAATTGAGATTTCTTGCCCTGTAGTAAATTGTAGTAAAATGTAGATATACAGTATTTGCCTCTGTATCTGGATTCTAATGTGTTCACTATTAGTCCTATGATTTTCGATCAGTATATACAAGTTTTAATGGATACACCATTGTGGGCAGTAGAGGGCACCATTTAGACATGTATAGTATGAGCACACTTCTCTGACTCAATATGTCCATCAATGTTTGAATAGGTAGTGGGTTGAAGTCTGCATGTCAAAGCTGGTAGGATAGAAGATTAATTAAGTGGAATGCATTTTGGACGCAATTTTATCACAATGCTTAAACATAGGTCCATTGCAAATAAAGATACTAAGGGGGAGATTTATCAAACTGGCGTAAAGTACAACTGGCTCCAGATTCTTTGGAAAATGAAAGGTGGAATCTGATTGGTTGCTAGGGGCAACTGAGCCAGTTTCACTTTACACCATGTTTTTATCTATGTAGACCTTTTAGATCCAGTTACTTGTGATTACAAACAAGCACGAAAAATATGGTCTTGACGTGTAAAATGGTTTCTGAATATTGGTTTAAGAGTGTAGTGTAGTGTATCCAGTTATTGCTCTCTTTTAAAGAGAATCCTCTATTTTCTTTTGGTCCCCAATTTCCAGCTTCCTGTTAAAATTGTATGCTACGAATATTATGTAGTACACATTAATTTAATTTAATTTTGAATAATATTTTTTAGGCTTTTGCTTTGCCATAATTACAGTATAGTATAAAGCATTTACTGTATATAATATTAATCTATTTCCAATCTGCTTTCTGCAAAACAATAATGTTTCTGCAAAACGATAATTTTCGAGAGGGTTTCTGTGCAGGTGTTTCCACTTTAGGTGAGCTTTCCTCTTGTGTGCTAAACCAGTCAGGTGTGGAAAGCATATGATGTGCAATAGCGGAGGGGAGGGGTTAGATAGCAGGCAATGTTCTAGTAAAGATGGGCAAACTAAAAAGCCTATGATAAGAACAGGGCTAGGACAAAGTATGCAGAAAAGGTACTGTATACAGTATGACACCCCCGACCCCAATTGAAAAACACACACTCAAATTTCCAAGAAAACATCACTTTAAGGCTAGATTCACACAAAACTTATCCACAGTGGATTTCACACTGCAAGTTTGTAGCAAAATCCGCTGCGCATACCTCTCCTGTAATTTCTAATGTGATTACGTGCTCGTGGCGGGATTGTTATCCCACTGCAAGTATTTAAGTGCCAGTCTCAGTGACCCAACATTGTCGGGAAGATACTTCACCTGCTTTATGCTCCAGCCGCATCAGTGACTGCGGCTGGGCCATGCACTGATTGGCTGAACGGGACCTGGGGGGACTTACATACTTGCAATGGGATGACATTTATTAGTTTATTTATTCATGACAATAGTATGTAATCACATTGGAAATGACAGAAGAGGTATCCGCTGCAGATCTTGCTGCGAATTTGCAGCGTGAAATCCGCTGCGGATACATTATGTGTGAATCTAGCCCAAAGCAATTTTTTGGCGCACTGATTGGCTGAGCGGGACGTCCAGACAACCAGAAGCCGCTGAAGCAAGCTGGAGAACGGATCGGTAATATATGCACCGGGCCACGGGGGGTTAAAGGGGCAATTCTACTCCGAGTATAAAACCATATTCAAAGTGACAGTGAAGGGATCCACAGCAGATTTTGCTGCGAACTTGCAGGGTGAAATCCGCTGCAGATCCGTTATGTGAACCCACCCTAACTCTAAATAATAGTCATACAGCTAATAAATAATATCAGTACACAATGAACAAATATCACCCGACATATCACCTTCATACTGTTACTTAACCAGATCCGGTATACCGAGACCAACCAATAATACCAGTTAACAAAGGGCACATAATATTGCCATACCATGACCATTACACAGTGACTGAGTAATACCACCATGTTGTTACTGAACAAAATCAGCATATGAAGGCTAACCTTACAAACTGTACATGGGACAAATACTACCAGACCATAACAACATAATATAACAACATATTGTCTTCAATATTACCCCCAAATAGTAACCATATAGTGGTGGGTACACAGATCATATTAGTGACTACCAACAGTTACATCCAGTGACTCGCAGGGGACATCTTTGACTGCAGACATTTCTGTTACCTTTCTTCTTCATCTGGCCCAGATTGCCATGGCGACTCCTCCCATCCCAAATTGTAGTTTACCAACTACAGGTACCTCATCCCTGTGCTAGACCCTAGATACTGGGAAATAAACAAAAACTGTGTCCAGAGACAGCTCTCTGTAGCCTCCATGACTGGAGCTAACTGTGGTTGAAGACTTAGGCCCCCTTCACACGTCCGGAAAATCCACCCGGATTTCCTATCAGGAAATCCGGACGGATTTCCGGACCCATAGGCTTTAATTGGTCACGGACACCCTTCCGGATTTTTCCGGAAGGGTGTCTGTTCCGGAAAATAGATCCGGAAAAAATAGGACATGTCCTCTATAGAAGCCTATGGGAACGCCGGAACCGCGGACGCTTTCCTGATGCAAAGCGTCCGGGGTTCCGCATTGTCTACCCACCACCCGTACCCCTCTCCCCTGAACCTCACCCGTTGTCTCCTCCGGCTCCGGCCTCTTGCTGTTCCTGGTCTGCTGTGCTGGTGTGCTCCGGCCCCCCGGCCTCTCCCTTTCGCCGCCTGAGGTCTTTCCCGGCCTCCTGCAGCCTGATCCCCCATACTGCCCCCCGGACCCCTGGCGCGCCGCGGCATGACGCCCTCCCCCGGGCAATGACGCACGCTGCCCAGCACCCTCATTCCGCCCCGGACCTCAGCAGCCGCCGCACATGCCCTCCGTTACGCCCCCCCCCCCCCGGCCGCAGCGCACACCGTCCGACACCCCCATACTGCCCTCCCCCCCACGGACCTCGGACCTCCCCCCCAGTGATCGGCACCCAGCACCCCCATTCTTTTCCCCCCTCCCCGACCTCAGCTCAGCACCCTCAGCGACCCCCAATCCCATGCCAGGAGCCCGATCACCACCCCCAGGACCGCAGCACCCCCAGGACCGCGGCACCCCCCACCCCTCTGCCCCTCACCTCAGGGACCATCAAAAGGAGAAGAGGACTACGGAAGCCAGAGCAGGATCCAGGACAGGTGAGATTATCCCCTTAAACTACTACTCCCATCATGTCCTGCTAACAGTCCATGACGGGAGTTGTAGTTCTGCAACATGTGGCCATTCAGGATGCAGAACTACTTCTCCCATCATGTCCTGCTGACAGTCCATGATGGGAGTTGTAGTTCTGCAACATGTGGCCATTCAGGATGCAGAACTACTTCTCTTATCATGTCCTGCTGACAGTCCATGATGGGAGTTGTAGTTCTGCAACATGTGGCCATTCAGGATGCAGAACTACTTCTCCCGTCATGTCCTGCTGACAGTCCATGATGAGAGTTGTAGTTCTGCAACATGTGGCCATTCAGGATGCAGAATGACACAGTATAGGAAGGGGGAGGCAGGGGCACAGTAGAACTACATCTCCCATCATGGTTTGCGTGGTAATACGCAAGACTACATCACATAATGGGAGTTGTAGTTCTGCAACAGATTAGAGGATAATACATGGCATGAGGGGGAGACTGTGAATATGTACAGGAGGGGGACGCATTGGCAGGGTACACGAGGGGGACGCGGTGGCAGGGTACACGAGGGGGACGTGGTGGCAGGGTACACGAGGGGGACACGGTGGCAGGGTACATGACGGTTGATGTGGGTACTTGTGATGTGTGTTGGCATACTAGACCATATTGAAATCACTTCCTTTTTTTTTTTTCCATCAGTAAATCCTGAAGGCTTTTCCTGATGGTTTCCTGATGGTAAAAACGGATTACTGTCAAGAAATCCTGATACTTTCCTGATGACATTTGAGGCCTCCTGATCAGGATTTCCTGACAGTAAAAACTGACATGGACGTGTGAATGGGGCCTAAGAGAATTTCAACATTTATACCATATATACATTAATATATGCTCCTCTAATTCTTCCCGTATTAGCTAAGGCATGTAATAAAATCACATCTGTCATTGAAGCAATACGTGGCTATAAATATGAAAATAAATATAGTATTTGTCATTTATGAATCTTATATAAAATAGCCATTATAAATGTCTAGGGGACCTTTGCAAATTAATCCACAGATTTCGATTGACTTTGCATAGGAACAGAGAGCCATTCTATAAATACACTATAAGCTCTTTGTTTGATGAAGTAAATTAGATTAGAAATGGGCGCCTATCATTTCAGCATTGCAGGGATGTGTGCGTGTCATCTGGTGCATGTGTGTATTACCTCTTAAATTTTATTATTAAATAGCACTAAATGGTGATAATATTGTCACCTCTGACTGCCCACATATTCTTGATGCCAAAGTTGTTAGAAAGAATGTAATCACTCATGATGAGGATGAAGCAATGCTTATTTCTGTGATAGTCAATTACATGGGAGAATTCTAATCCTGTATTTTCTGTCATTTATTATTATATATTTTGTTATACTATACTAGTTTCTGGATCGGCTAAAATTACATATTGTAAAAAAAAACAAAAACGTTTGGTCGGTAAACATATAAGGTATAATTTATTAATTTTAAGTGATAACCTTGTGTCCCAATCCTTTGAATGATATATTTGGACCTGTGCACACACTTGTCTTTAACAGTTTTTTTTCCTTTAAGGCTATTTTTCCCATTAACAGATCAACTGACCGTCTCACATTTCACATGCATACCAAAACCTTCCAACTTTACTGTGACCTTGTCACTAAACATAGTGTCACATAGCTTACTAACATTTAAGAATACCACACTCTCTGACAGCTTCCTAAACATATTCTTCCTCCATCTCTTTATTAAAGCAGGTGGCTACTGCATTACTGGACTACCCTTAATGGACTACTCAACATTTTAAAACCTACATCAACAGTAGATGTGATATAAAGCAAGTTTGCAATGTACATTCATTATTCTTATTTTTTAGTTATCATTGAAAACACAGCACTTCCTGTTTTCTGACTGTAAACACAGGAAGTCCTATGTTTCCCAGGCCACCTGAGCACTCATAGACAACTCAGCCATTTAATTGATGGATGCATTGAGCCTTGACACTCTGTACTGGCCAGACTTCATGTGTTTAGTCTCTCTCTTTCTCTCTCCTTTTTTTTGTAAACCCGCACAGGACTAAAAATCTGCCTTCAGGAGACTGAACCTTGACACAAGCAAGTATAGCTTTGTTTTACAGCATGATAATTAAAAAAAAAGAACAGATGGTGCAAACTGTACTGGCTGGACTTCATGTGTTTAGTCTCTCTCTCTCTCTCTTTTTTTTTTTTAAACCCGCATAAGACTAAAAATCTGCCTTCAGGAGACAACCTGGATACAAGCAAGTATAGCTTTGTTTTACAGCGTGATAATTAAAAAAAAAAAAAAAAGAACAGATGGTGAAAACTGTAATGGCTGGACTTCATGTGTTTAGTCTCTCTCTCCCTCTCTTTTTTTTTTTTTTTTAATCCCGCACAAGACTAAAAATCTGCCTTTAGGAGACTGAACCTGGATACAAGCAAGTATAGCTTTGTTTTACAGCATGATCATTCAAAAAAAAAAGAACAGATGGTGCAAACTTGCTTTATATCACATCTGCTGTTGATTTAGATTTTAAAAGTTATAACGACAGGGACAATTTAAGGATTGACCACAACTTTGCCTCTTATTAGTTGTAGTTTTACTCATTTATAAGCTTTTTAGGATTCATCGGACAATCTGTGTTTCTTTTTTTTTTTTACTAACACCTTTCTTTTTTAGTAGTTTTAGGCAGAGAAGATGGATAACCTTTCATTGGGATGGATATAGGGTCATTGGGATAGACATAGGGTCATTATCCGAATAGCTTACTTCTGTTCTGTATACAAATGATCCTCGCCAGAACATGTTAGAACTAATAGTATTTGTGGTTACACTCAAAGTTCAAAGTAGCACATGACCAAAACAACTTTCAACAGCTCCTTAATCCCTTTGCCTCAGGACACTGCTGTAAATGTGCTACTTTGCAACTCACAACTTTGTTAATTTATTATTCATATGTAAGAGGGAGGCCAGAATCTGACTGCTAGTGACATAGGTTGACCCTTAGAGGGGGGTGATGAGCATAGTTGCGGGCTGCTGGTAATGTGGCAAGGGGTCCAGCAGTAACCACCTCAGTTATGTTTTGAGGCAGCAATAGCTTGAAACCCACTGAATTTTTGCTTGCAAACACTTAACTCAACAGAGGCATCTGAAACTTGACAGCTTCAATAAAAGTATATACCAGTTCACGATGCTCGACATGCATTTGAGTTACAGTTATCTCAATAACAAAAAGGGCGACTCTGGCAGAAAACTAAATGTCTTGCAAATCAACTGGTGTCAGAAAGGTATATAGATTTGTAAATTACTGCTGTTAAAAAAATCTCAGTCTTCCAGTACTTATCAGCTGCTGTAGTCCTGCAGGAAGTGGTGTATTATTTCCAGTCTGACACAGTGCTCTCTGCTGCCACCACTGTCCATGTCAGGAGCGGTTCAGATTAGTAGCAAATCCTCATAGAAAACCTCTCCTGCTCTGGACAGTTCCTGTCACGGACAGAGGTGGCAGCAGAGAGCACTGTGTCAGACTGGAAGGAATACACCACTTCCTCCAGGACATACAGCAGCTGACAAGTACTGGAACACTTGAAATTTTTAAACAGCAGTATACAACTTTCTGACACCAGTTGGTTTGAAAGAAGCATTTTTGCACCGGAGTACTCTTTTAACTCTCTAATGACACTTTTTGCCCCCTAAATCAGGGATATAGTGACACACTTCTCAGCTTTAACCCTTGAGCCAAGGGTTTAATCAGTAGTTTTACTACACTACATGCCCTAGCACTATGAGGGTGTGTTCACATGTACAGGATTTGCAGCAGATTTGATGGTGCAGATTTGATGCTGTGTTCAGTTATTTAGATCAAATCCGCTGCAGATCTGCTGTGATCAAACCCGCTGCAATAAGGTACGTGTGAAGCTACCGTAAGGGTGCCTTCACACCTACCGTATCGCAGTAGAAAATCTGCTGCGGATCCGCAGCAGATCTGCAGCGGATTTAACTAAATGAATGAACACAGCATTAAATCCGCACTTACAAATCTGCTGCGGATCCGCAGCGGATTTGACAGTGCGTATTTAATGCTGTGCTCATTCATTTAGTTAAGTCTGCTGCGGATCCGCTGCGGATCCGCAGCGGATTTTCTACTGCGATACGGTAGGTGTGAAGGCACCCTAAGGGAGATTTATGAAATCTCGGTAAGTGATGTACGCCACGGAGAAGGTGCAGATACTTACCTTCTCCTTGACGTACACTTGCTGTAACCCCCGCTCACCTAATGGGTGGCTGAGGGAGGGGGGTGCGGCAAAGCGAGGAGGAGGCGTGGCCACTCTTACTGTGATATATGCCTGCTTGTAGTCATAAATCATGGCAGAAATCTACATCTGCTGAGGGGCAAGTAGCAGGGCCGGTTTGATTTGTGTGGAATGAGCCTTCCGCCTCAGGCGGCAGATTTTGCGGTCCGGCAGGGGGCGGCATTATGTCCCCCCTGCTGTCATTTTTGTTAAGTATCACTTAACAAAAATGACAGCGCCCGCTCACCTGTCCCGTCGCCTGCGCTCTCCACATCCCGTCAGGTCCCGCGATGTCACCCTGCAGCTGTCACGGACCTCCAGGCTGTGGTGAGTGCCCGGGGTCGGTGGGGGACGCGCTGGGGTGATCGGGTCGCACGGGGCCGCCCTGCGCGACCCGATCACCCCACTCACTCACCACAGCCTGGAGGTCCGTGACAGCTGCAGGGTGACATCGCGGGACCTGACGGGATGTGGAGACAGCGGAGAGCGCGGGCCGGCTGCGGCGTGGGACAGGTGAGCGGCTGGCTGCGGGGGGGGGGGGGGGGGGGGGTTGCGGGGGGGGGATGCCGGCCATCACTCGGGGCGGCCGCCTGAGGTTTGCCTCAGGCGGCAGAAACCCCAGAATCGGCCCTGAGCGTACTCACAAACAAGTCTTCATAATTGTCCCGCTGTGTGTTCACTTTACACTCATTTGTCATCTATGAAGTTTATTCCAAGCTCATCACTACTCTTTCTCAGTGCTACCTCAGCACCCATTACTATGTAGTACTTAGTAAATTACATATTTACAAAATGGGTTTTAAATTGGTGTCACAGTGACAAAAAGCAAGTCCATATGTAATTCACAGCACTTGGTGTTATAGTGACACACTGTCGATGTAAAAATCCATGTTTTGCATAAGGATTGGCCAGTAAGAGGATCTGCTTTACTTCCTGTCTCTTAAACACCAGAGAACTGTGACCTTCATTATTTCTATGGTACTAAAGAGGAAACATTGAAAGGTATATAGAGCTTTAGTAATGAGGCGGAACAACTAATGGTCACCCATAAAACACTTTGATGGCTAAGTTCCTATTGTCAATCAAATTCATTGTAAAAGAATTGTTTTTACAAAGTATTTACTAAGCACAGCCCAGTCAGATTGGTGGGTTATAAGTATTTACTAAGCACAGCCCAGTCAGATTGGTGGGTTATACGTATTTACTAAGCACAGTCCAGTCAGATTGGTGGGTTATACGTATTTACTAAGCACAGTCCAGTCAGATTGGTGGGTTATACGTATTTACTAAGCACAGTCCAGTCAGATTGGTGGGTTATACGTATTTACTAAGCACAGTCCAGTCAGATTGGTGGGTTATACGTATTTACTAAGCACAGTCCAGTCAGATTGGTGGGTTATACGTATTTACTAAGCACAGTCCAGTCAGATTGGTGGGTTATACGTATGGGGGCTATGTTCACACTACGTAAGTTTCCGGACGTAGCGCGTTCAGTGAATAAGCGGCCGGAGATTTACGTAGTTTGCGTACAATGGAAAGTATACGATCTACGGCTGCACAGTTCACACTACGTAACTTACCCCAGGATCGTACGCGGCGCCGTAAAAAATGAACCAGACCATTGTTTCGGGATGGAAATGCTGTAACTTACGCCCGTAGCGTAACATGCGGTCTCGTATGTAGTGGTGATTTCTTCATTTTTGCACTTTTCTTTGCCGATCCAAAAGGTTCTGTGGGGTGTCCGGTGCTAGGCGAGGTTTTCCAAGTAAAAGACCGCTGTCAGATCGCTACGTAGGGCGCTCGGGAAGCGTAAGTAGACTACGGGCGTAAGTTCGCGGACCGTACGTAGCCGGCCGCAACTTACGTAAATCCCCGGCTGGAGTTTAACACGTATATGTCCAGCCACAAAAATATGCGGCCGGACATATACATAGTGTGAACATAGCTTTACTAAGCACAGCCCAGTCTGATTGATGGGTTATAATAATAATAATATTGTATTGTATAGTAGGATTAACACTAGTGGTATTTAACTGAAACTAAAATCGATGCTTGTTTGCTGTGCCTTTACATGACGTTATCATTTGCGCATCAAGGCTGCACAAACTATAGTCAGATCATTTGTGCCACCCATTTAAAGGAGAAGTCCAGTGAAAATTTTTATTAAAGTATTGTATTGCCCCCCAAAAGTTATACAAATTACCAATAAACACTTATTACAGGAAATGCTTATAAGGTGATTTTTTTTCCTGCACTTACTACTGCATCAAGGCTTCGTTTTCTGGATAACATGGTGATGTCTCCCGACTCCCAGAGCTGTGTGGGCTGTGGCTACTGGAGAGGATGATGGCAATCCCTTGCTACACTTTAGCAGCATAACAGTGGGCTTTTTTTTTAAGTACAGCGCCGTGTATATGTTTGTTTTTTAGAAATTACTTTTTTTAAAACAACATTTTATCTATATCGAAATATATATATAACTTTCTGACATGCCGGAGTACTTGTTTATGTGTATATGTGTATTTACACATACTGAACAAAAGCAAGCTTCATTCGGTGTGTATTACATGTGTTTCCTACTAATCCCAACTAGACATAGCCATTTATTCTTTGTTAGGAAAAACTTGTGTGCTTGTTTTTTTTTTTATTATTATTGAGTAAAAAAGTATGGAGCTAATGAAATTCACTACATTTTTCCATTAGGTGGAATATGATGCTAAAATGTTGGACACAAAATCCTGCTCAGAGACCCAACTTTGCTCAAATTCAAAAACAGCTTGAAGAACTCAAAGGTTGCTCTTTAAGATGCACTCAGCCCAAAAGGAAAAGATTGGATTTAGAAGGCATTGATAATGAAGGTTTTGAAGGTGAGTAAAGGTCCCCTCCAGTCTATTGTTTTCTATGTTATATACAGTGGTACCTTGGTTTAAGAGTAACTTGGATTAAGAGCTTACATTTTTTTCAAAATTGTAACTTGGTTTAAGAGCTCCCTGTACTTGGTGGGAGGGAGAGCAGGGGAGGGACATGGTCTGCATAGTGTGGTCTACAGCCCTGTACTCTGACCCAGGCAGTCTACCTCACCTTCCAAATCATAGCAGATCCACCTTAGGCACTCACACTCAGCTACACACTGCTGCTATAATGCACCTGCACTTACACTCACGCCATTTACATTACTGTATAGAAAAGTTTCTGTCACTGTCCTCCTGCACAGCTCTGTGATTCTCACATCCTGATTGGTCCATGCTGAACACACCCCTTCCCCATTGCTGTCATGTGACCACACAGACCTCTGATAGCAGCCTTGCTTTTCTATTCTAGCCTGTTATACTACGCTACTGCATTATGGGGATTTGCGCCTCCATCCTGTATCTAAAACTGCTGCTGTTTTTTCATTCTTATGCACTTACTATACAGTATCCTCCACATGTTGATTGCTATATTGTACAGTAACTTAGAATGTCACATATTCAGCTTTTTCTTATTGTTTGTTTAATTTGTTTTACGTGTTATTCATAATGAAAATCATTATTTTTGGGTTGTGGAACCAATTGTCTGCATTTCAGTGATTTCTTATGGGAAATTTTGCTTTGTAATCCAAGGCACCACTGTATATAAAATTACAGTCAGAAAAAGAAAAGCTTTCATTAAACAAATAATGAAATTAATGATACATTGTCCTGCCTCTAAGCTGTATAGGGGAGAACCCCCTGCAATGGGGGGCCAGGGGTTCAGGGTCTCCTGTCAGAATCGAATATTAGAAAAAGCTTTTGCATTGCCTTTCTATTCATTCTGTATGGGAGCTGTTGGAGTTAAACAAGTACATAGTGTGTGCAATATGCTGTGCATCTGAGGGTCCATTTTGAAAGAAGACTTGGTTCCTTATTCCTAAAATCGAATCGTAGGGGTCAAAAACAGACTGTTTCCATGCACTATGCTTTCTACCTACAATCTTGCCTTCTGTGGATTACAACTTCCCAGCCAGCTTACAGTATCATACTTAAAGGGAACCAATCTAGATGATTGTGCTGATATGGTTATATGGTTCCCAGCAGCACAGTATAGATCTACTGTGCAGCTTGCGAAGCATACCAGCCACGGCTGCAGCAGTAGCTTTACAAAGGGGAAAAAGATGTTTTATTACACCTCACAAGGCCTGGAGAGGGGCAGCAACTAGTTATCAGTTCAGAGAGCAACCCATTACTAGTCATAGGTATCTGCCTGTCAGCGCACAGTTTGAGAATGACTAGTTGCCGCCCCGGCCTTGTGTGCTGTAATAAAACATCTTTTTCCCCTTTGTAAGTGTAGTGTCCTGGTACAGGTGTGCCACCAAGTTTCTATTCCATCTATCAAAAAGTACCTGTCAGGTATTTCTGTAAGTCTTTTGATGTTGGGGACTGAAGGCTGAACTAGGTGTCACTAGAGCCTATGTAATGTCTTGTATTCACTATGCCCAGCTGAAGGAAAATGGTTAAAGTGTCACTGTCGTGAAATTTTTTTTTGCAGAAATCAATAGTCCAGGCGATTTTAAGAAACTTTGTAATTGGGTTCATTATCAGAAAAATGCATTTTTATCATGAAAAAGCAGTTTGAAGCTCTCCCCCCTGTCTTCATTGTTCTCCTATGGAGAGAGCTAAACAAAAGACCAAAACAGGACAACAAAGAGTTAATCTACAAATATCTCACCCGTTATCTTCTTGGACAGTCACCAGTGACCTGTCTGAGCTCGGATTACAGCTGTCACCCAGCTCCGTGCCTGTAATCCTCTGTTATCTGCTTTCTGCTGCCGGCTAACTCCCTCCTTCCTCCTCCCCCCTCCCCTCTCCCTAGAACAGACAGGGTACGTCTCCTGCAACAAGTCACAATTTTCAGATTTTTCAGAGTGGATGAAAAAGAGGAAGGAGGGGGGGACCTGGGAAAAGGCTTTTTACATGCAGATAATGGCAGATTTGGCTAATAAACCCAATTACAACGTTTCTTAAAATCGCCTGGACTATTGATTTCTGCAAAAAAAAAAAAAAATACGACAGTGACTCTTTAACTGTGTTTTCTGTGTTCTGTTCTAACCAATCACACACTTCCTTTCTTTCCCTTCTAGCAATGCCCAGCTGAAGGAAAATGGTTAAGGGTAGCTTCACACGTACCGTATCGCTGCGTTTTTAACGCTGCATTTTTATCGCTGCGTTTTTGCTGTGCTCTTTACATGCACGTTTTGATTTTCACATGAAAATCATGTGAAAATCAAAATGTGCATGTAAAAAACACAGCAAAAACGCAGCGATACGATACGTGTGAAGGCACCCTAACTGTGTTTTCTTTGTTCTGTTCTAACCAATCACACCCTTACTTTCTTTCCCTTCTAGCACTTTCCCCACCATATTAAGTCAGTTAGTTCCTGGTGGGAGGGTCTTTCTGATTATCTGCAGTGGAAGAGACAAACTGAAAGAGTTGCTGCTACAGTTTTCCAGCCAGTCCTCACTTAGAGGAGTTAGCTACACCCAGTGGTGCAGGCCTGGGGCTCGCTCATCTGGTTTGGCAAAAGGCCGTCCTCTCTCTTTTGCTTCTAACAATGAATGCAAAGATTCTCTACAGTACACCCAGCCACTTTCTACGTTATGCCGGCAGAGTACACTACAACATAGACAAGGTCCCCAAGATGGCCTCCTACACCTCTCCCAAGTCAAGTTACTCCTTTCCTAGGTCAAGCTTCACTTTTTCTATAAACTTCCTTCTCAAATCATTACCTTAAAGAGTCACTGTCGTATTTTTTTTTTTTTTTGCAGAAATCAATAGTCCAGACGATTTTAAGAAACTTTGTAATTGGGTTTATTAGCCAAATCTGCCATTATCTGCATGTAAAAAGCCTTTTCCCAGGTCCCCCCCTCCTTCCTCTTTTTCATCCACTCTGAAAAATCTGAAAATTGTGACTTGTTGCAGGAGACGTCCCCTGTCTGTTCTAGGGAGAGGGGAGGGGGGAGGAGGAAGGAGGGAGTTAGCCGGCAGCAGAAAGCAGATAACAGAGGATTACAGGCACGGAGCTGGGTGACAGCTGTAATCCGAGCTCAGACAGGTCACTGGTGACTGTCACAGGAGATATCCCGTGAGGGATTTGTAGATTAACTCTTTGTTGTCCTGTTTTGGTCTTTTGTTTAGCTCTCTCCATAGGAGAACAATGAAGACAGGGGGGAGAGCTTCAAACTGCTTTTTCATGATAAAAATGCATTTTTCGGATAATAAACCCAATTACAAAGTTTCTTAAAATCGCCTGGACTATTGATTTCTGCAAAAAAAAAATTTCACGACAGTGACACTTTAAGCACTACTGTTACCTATACCTGCACCTAGTGAGCTGTTTGTTATTGTACCTTTGTACCTTGTATTGCACTAAAGTTCTTTAGTAAAAGTCACCTTTTGGTTAAGTTCTGGAGCCTCATTTATCCACTGCACCCTCACAATGTGCTACCCTTTTGTGCCAGCACCCATGTGTCTGGGGGAGGGGGTGTTAGTGGGGGGCACTCCTGGCCATCGTGACAAGTGCCCCAAACAAAAACACCAACACCCACTTGAGTTTTTGAATAGAAGTAACTTACAAATCTATGTAACTTTCTTGCATCGATTGACTTAAAAGCATTTTTTTTTCTCTGCAGTACCCCTTTAAATGCATCTAAGAGGGAAACAGGGCACAAATCAATGTCTTGAACATAAGAACTGCAGAGGAGGAAATTGGAGTGTGAGTGTGTTAATGCTGTGTAATATATGCTGTGTGTACCAGGGGAGTAACTACCAACATAACAGCCAAATTGGCTGCTACGGGCCTTTCACATCAGGGGGCTCAGTGGCCCGCTCCTGCAGTGCACTGGGCCTCCTAAACCATCATAATTAGCAGCACCCAGTGGCTGAGTGGGCCTCCTGGGCTCTGCAAATGTACCTGATGTGCGCTCTCAGTTATGCTGTTATGACTACACTTGATGCCTTAGTGCTCAGTCGAGGTGCCAAATCAAAAGTTTGCTATGGGGCCTAGCTATGCCCCTGGGGTGTACTGTATGTGTAGTCTATGTTGTGTGTGTGTGTGTGTGCGCGTGTGTATGCAATGTATGTGCAGTGTATGTACTTACAACTCCCCATACCTCTTCACCTTTGTGGACCACCACAGTAGATCCTTACCTCTCCAATCAATAGAAGGGCAGCATCGGGAGGTGAAAAGGAGTCAGCAAGGAGCAGCAAGTACATTTTGACTACGTAAGCAAAACACTTGAACACTAGAGATTCTGAACCAAACTCAGACCTTTTTTTGAAACCTATGGTTATCTTATTGTTGTTTCTTTGAACTGTAAGAGGTCTGGGTGCCCCTAAGGGTACTATTACACCAAGCAATTTTCCGACGATCTTAAACGACCGCTAAGGCAAACGACCGAAATCGTTCGCCCAAGTACACGAAACGATGATCGTTATTTATGATCGTTCTTGCGGTCGTTTAGTCGTCGCTATTGCGTACGTTTCAGCTGTGAATTCTGATTCCACCGAACGATGTGCGAACAATGTGCGAACGATGAGCGAATGATCAAACGATAAAAATAGGTCCGGATCCTATTAAACGATCAACGATTTCTCATTGGTTGTTTAATCGTTGCCTGCTATTACACGAAATGATTATCGTTCAAATCCGAACGATTTTTTGAACGATAATCGTTCCGTGTAATACCACCCTAAGTCTTATTGCACCTGAGTAAGGTAACTCTCTTGGGCTCCCACAGGTGGGATAAGGTATCCGCTGTAGCTAGCGTTGTTCCCACTAGGTGTCACTACTGTGTTTCTGTGTAACTCTATGCACGGCTGAAGTCTTCCAGGGGTTTACTGTTCTGTGTCATGTGTTGCCTTTATGACCACTCACAGGTGCAGGTGCTTTCCCTCTTTTATCCATACTATCTTCTTCACTCTACAGTTAGTGAGTTGGTTGTAGTCTGAAGTCAGTCTAACAGGGACGCAACTAGACAAGTCAGTTCTTCTTATTAGCGCTAGAACCGCTATGCAGTGCTAAACCTTTCACAAGTGGAGAGAAACCAACAGAGAACACCTTGCCCACACCGTGAATCTCTCTAAAAAGTGCAGGGCAATTACCTTCAGAGTCATAGGAACCGACCCCAGTGGAACAAAGGTACTAAGAAAAGTCCTGCGTATTCCGCTGCGCAGCGCAGGACAACTGGGAAGACTCAAGAGTCTGCTCAACCCAGATAACAAGGCCTGGTGCTTGTATTACCCACCTAGGACGGCTAGTTCGCAACTAGGGGGCATAAGGTGGTCAGACTAGAAGTCATCCGGGAGTATGAGTATACACTTGGGTTAATCTCTTTTTTGTGGTAGTGGTCTTACACCACTCCAGGCTACCGTGAAAAGTGCCCAAGGGACCCTAGACCCACGCAGTTACCACACCACTGTACCAGCTGACCTGGCAGGTGTCCACTCAAACACTCCCCGCGCCTACACCGCACATCTACATCACATAATCAATTTTCCCATGTCTTCTTGTGGGAGGAACCAAAAGAATTTCCACCCAGGGGGACATTCAATCTAAAGCCAGCAGTCATTGACTTTTCCTGGCCATTACCATTGCCATCTTATGCTCTGGTATCATTTTTTTATGCATTTTTTTTTGTGTAGGAAATATTTTGTGCTTCTGTAAATGTTTGTTATCATTATTAATTCAAGCTACAATATCTTTACACTGATTTTACAATACTTGTCCCGGATTATTTTGTGTGTAGCCGGAAGCACACCTCATGTACTGTGTAAATTCTCAGTCAAACTAATTCCACAGTCAGTCAGCTTACAGGAATAGAAGCACAGACACCCACAGAATAAAAATATCAGCATGACTTCATTCGGCTTCATTTAGGCAAACATCACCAAACGTTTATACAGAAGAGGAAACTAAACATAGGCAGGCTGGCCGGCAGTTGTCTGGGACATAAATATACTGATTTATTTAGTATCCTTATTATTATGTTTCCCCCTCAAGAGCATGTTGGAAATAGCGGAGACTTATTTGATACGTGCTTCTTAAAGAGTCAAGCTTTAAGGATTTTATGTTAAGTGGTTCCTCAAACAAAACTTCACACAGCAGATGTCAAGGTCATTTAGAAGACTAGTATGATCTTGAGATCTGCATATATGAAGTGGCTATCTGAAGGGCTCAAAGCCAATAAACCCGAGCAAACAAGTCAAGGAGCTGCGGTGCCATATAAAGAATATAGTGCAATATCTCTAAAAAAAAATTGAAGAAAAGTAAGGGAGGAAAAACTGTTATTTGCTTCTGTCCTACAGAGAAATCACCAATAGGGCAATTTATGAAGGGACATATAATGGTTGCCAACTGCACAAAAATCCTGAATGTTTAACCCCTTAGTGACCGCCACGCTGCCTTTTCACGGCGGCCACTAATGGGCTTTATTCCGATGCGTACGCCTTTTAAAACCTACACAAATGTGGTATCGCCGTAACCGTAGTGACCCAGAGAATACATGTATTATGTTATTAGTGACCGCCGATACGGATTTTTACGGCGATCACTAATAGGCTCTATTCTGCTGCCATCAGCTCTTTATGGCGATGGTGCAGAATAGTGCAGCGGCGCCGGTAATGCCCGCAGCCCCCTCCTCTCAGCTACCGGAGGTAGCTGAAGGGTTGGGACAGAGTGTGGGGTCAGTCCCGGCCAGTCCCCTCACCGGCGATCGCCGTTATTACCAGTATAACGGCGGCCACCGGTAACAGACATTGCCAGCGCAGCTGAACGCTTTCATCTCTTCTCACCGTGAATCCACAGTGAGAGGAGATGAGAACATGTCCCCCCCTGTCCCCAGAATGAACCCTAGTGACCTGGTCACTGACCCTACCCTCCCAGGGCGGCCATCTGATCCAAGATGGCCGCCGCCATCTCTGTGAACAGACTCTGTTCACAGTGATGAATTCCTTAAAATGATCAAAGTTTCATTCTCTCCACCACCTGAGGTGGGGGAGAGCATGGGGGAATGATCGGTGACCACGTGGTGTCGTCCCAGTACAAGTGATCAGCGGTATATACTACATACCAAATGGTGCCGGCCCTTTTTTACGCCTGTCACCAAAGTCAAGTGCCCTGGATTACCCGTAACCACCCTGGATTACTTGTAACCACCCCAGATTACCTGTAACCACCCCAGATTGCCCGTCACCACCCCAGATTGCCCGTAATCTCCCCAGATTGCCCGTATCCACCCCAGATAGCCCATAACCACCCCAGATTGCCCGTCACTACCCCAGATTGCCTGTCACTACCCCAGATTGCCTGTCACTACCCCAGATTGCCCGTAATCTACCCAGATTGCCCGTATCCCCCCAGATAGCCCATAACATTTCCAGACAGCCCGTAACACCACAGATTGCCCGTAACCACCCCAGATTGCCACAGACTGCCTGTAACTACCCCAAATTGCCTGTAACCACCCCAGATTGCTCGCAACCACCCCAGATTTCTCGCAACCAGCCCAGATTGCCCGTCACCACCCCAGATTTCCTGTCACCACCCCAGATTGCCCGTTGCAACCCCAGATAGTCAGTGAACACCACCAGATTGCCCGTCACCAACCCAGATAGCCAGTGAACACCCCCAGATTGCCCGTCACCAACCCAGATAGCCAGTGAACACCCCCAGATTGCCCATCACCACCCCAGATAGCCAGTAACCCCCCCTAGATAGCCAGTAAACACCCCAAGATTGCCCATAACCACCCCATACAGCCAGTAAACACCCCCAGATTGCCCATAACCACCCCAGATTGCCCGTGACCACCCCAGATTGACCGTAACCACCCCAGATTGGCACAGACTGCTCGTAACCACCCCAGATTGCTCATAACCCCACCAGATTGCCTGTTGCCACCTCAGATAGCCAGTAAACACCCCGAGATTGTCCATTACCACCCCAGATAACCAGTAAACAACCACATATTACCTGTAACTAAAATGACACTCCTTCTCTTCTGAGCCCTGCTGTGTGCCCATACAGTGGTTTATGCCGACATATGGGGTACCATTGTACTCAGGAGAACCTCCGTTACAAATTTTGGGGTGCTTTTTCTCCCCTGTTCCTAGTGAAATTGAATTTTTCCAATAACATGTTTGTTTGGTTTGAAATTTCTCATTTTTTTTTATTTTTACGGTCTAGTTTTGAATACTTTCCTCCAATACCTGTGGGGTCAAAATGCTCACCACACCCCAAGATGAATTCCTTGAGGGGTGTACTTTCCAAAATGGGGTGACTTTTGGGGGGGTTCAATTCTGTAGACATTACAGGGGCACTGCAAACGCACCTGGCTCTCAGAAACTTCTTCAGAAAAATCATGCACTGAAAATGCTAATTGGCGCTCCCTTCCTTCTGAGGCCTGCTGTGTGCCCACACAGTGGTTTATTCCCACATATGGGGTACCGTTCTACTCAGGAGTACCTGCGTTACATATATTGGGGTGAGTTTTCTCCCCTGTTCCTCGTGAAATTGAGAAATTTCAAACTAAACAAACATGTTATTGGAAAAATTCTATTTTTTCATTTTTACTGTCTTCTTTTGAATACTTTCCTCTAATACCTGTGGGGTCAAAATGGTCACCAAACCCCAAGATGAATTCTTTGAGGGGTGCACTTTCCAAAATGGGGTGACTTTTGGGGGGGTTCTATTCTGCTGACACTACAGCACCTGGCGCTCAGAAACTTCTTCAGAAAAATCATGCACTGAAAATGCTAATTGGCACTCCCTTCCTTCCGAGGCCCGCTGTGTGCCCACACAGTGGTTTATACCCATGTATGGGGTACCGTTCTACTCACGAGAACCTGCGTTACATATATTGGGGTGAGTTTTCTCCCCTGTTCCTCGTGAAATTGAGAAATTTCAAACTAAACAAACATGTTATTGGAAAAATTCAATTTTTTTCGTTTTTACTGTCTTTTTTTAAATACTTTCCTCTAATACCTGTGGTGTCAAAATGGTCACCACACCCCAAGATGTATTCTTTGAATGGTGTACTTTCCAAAATGGGGTGACTTTTGGGGGGGTTCTATTCTGCTGACACTACAGGGGCTCTGCAAACGCACCTGGTGCTCAGAAACTTCTTCAGCAAAATCTGAACTGGAAATGCTAATTGGCGCTCCTTCCCTTCTGAGCCCCGCTGTGTGCCCACAAAGTGGTTTATGCCCACATATGGGGTACCGTTCTACTCAGGAGAACCTGCGTTACATATATTCGGGTGAGTTTTCACTCCTGTTCCTTGTGAAATTAAGAAATTTCAAACTAAACAAACATATTATTGAAAAAATTCTATTTTTTCATTTTTACTGTCTTCTTTTGAATACTTTCCTCAAATTTCATGAAAATTTGATAATTTGCTGATACATTTCTAAGCCCTGTAACACCCTAAAAAAGTGAAATATGTTTACGAAATGAAGCCAGAATAAAGAGGACATATTGGTAATGTGACTTACTAACTAATTTTTGTCATGTGCCTTTTTGTTTAGAAGCAAAGAATTTCAAAGTTCGTAAAGTGCAAAATTTTCTAATTTTTCATTATATTTTGATGTTTTTCACAAAAAACACACAAGACAGTGACCAAATTTTGCCACTAACATAAAGTACCATATGTTACGAAAAAACAATCTCAGAATCGCTAGCATACGTTAAAGCATCACTGAGCTATAAGCGCATAAAGTGAGACAGGTCAGATTTTGAAAAATGAGGCTTGGTCCCTAAGGGGATAAAATATTAAAGGGGAATTCCCATCAAAAGAAGTTATTTCCTACCCACTATGTGTGCCTTCATACAGTAAACAAGGGTACCAGACAGATGCCTGTATACTGGAATCTATATATATAGACTCTTGTCTAATATTCTATAACCTAGCACTAGTGTTGAGTGGACTTGATGAACTGTTCGGGTTTGACAATGTTCTCCAAACCTGAACGCTCAGCCTTTAACTCACAGCTTCTGAAGGAGTTGAAGGCCATGCTAGGGCTGCCAGGAAAACATGGAAACAGCGGCATCCAACTTCAGCCACTGGGAGTCAAATGTGGAGTGTTCAGGTTCGGACAACGCCCCCTATTTACTAAAGCCCGATCAGCAGGAGCAAGCGAGTGCCAACCTGTCAGATCAGTGCTCGCTTGCTCCTTGTTCCCCTCTTGCTGCCGGCGCTACATGCCTACACATGCCGACAGCGAGCGAGTAAGAATGGGGGGGGGGGGGCTTGGCACAGGGAACTGCGAGAGGGGCTCTACGGATGATCTTTAGTCCATCCGGGCAGCCCATAGAAGATAGCCATGGTCTGCTGCCGCCGCTCCTGTTGCACAGAGAGGTGGCCAGCAGACCTTTGTTATCGTTGAAAAATTTTTCAATATGTTGGAAGACATAGAAAGAAAAGTAATGTGCTCGAAGTCGAAGGAGGATATGGTAAATGTTGTGTCTCAAGTGTACTACCTAGTTCTTCACCCAATGGAACTTACAAATGAAATAAACAATAGAAGAAGGTGGTAGGTTCTCTAAAGACAATTGACATATATGGATATTGTGTTTGTACCCAAGAGTATATAAATAGCTAATATAAAGTATAATACTCTAAAACCAATGGAACTTACAAATGAAATAAACAATAGAAGAGAATGGTAGGCTCTCTAAAGACAATTGACATATATGGATATGTATAGTATAGTATATAAATAGCTAATATAAAGTATAATACTCTAAAACCAGATGAGAAATCTTAGTTAAAATTCTTGCTTTATGTATTATGAAGAGAAATAAAATATATAAAGAATTGAAATAAAATATATAAAGAATATAAAAAATTAAATGAATTATATAAAGAATTAAAATGAAATAAAATCAATATAATAACAGTAATATGTATCCCCTTATTTGCTTGTACAACTATAAATAACAATAAATGGCAATGGATAATGAGTAAAGATGAGCGAACCTTTAGCATGCTCGAGTCGTTCCGAACCCGAACTTTTGGCATTTGATTAGCGGTGGCTGCTGAACTTGGATAAAGCCCTAAGGCTATGTGGAAAAAATGGATACAGTCATTGGCTGTATCCATGTTTTCCAGATTTATCCAAGTTCAGCAGCCCCCACTAATCAAATGCCAAACGTTCGGGTTCGGATTGACTCGAACCCGAACCCGGTTCGCTCATCTCTAATAATGAGTGCTCATAGCACTATTCCATCGTGGTAATATAATCTATATATGTTTTATATATGTTTGTTTAGCCACTTATTGTAATGTTTTAGTGCGGTGCAGGGCCCTTGCTTTCCGCGTGTCACGTCTTAATTTGCTGTTCACCCTTACCTTTATGCGAGTATTTGTATTTGTATCTGTTAGGTGGGGGTTGTAGATGGTATCTCCCCCAATTGGTGTCTTTATATTGAGGCCGGATCCGCGTCCTGGCATTCTGTCTGTGACTCCTTCATGCAAATCAAAGTGCATAGGAGGCGTCCCCCCTCTGCCGTTTGGGTAAATTACTTTGCATGCGGTGCACTCGTGTACGCGCGTAAAAATTCAAGATGAGTGACGTGTTTAAGGAAATATATTAGTGGCTGAATATTTCAAGTGGCTGAATATTTCAAGTAACTGCAACCCTTCAGACGCATTTCAGGATGCTACTATGTATCCTTTCTTCAGTAAAGAATGTTGCAGTGTTGAAAGACAAGGATCAGCTGACATAGTGCATATTGGCTGATGGTTGCCTTTCAACAGTAGCTATTACACCAAGTGATTATCTGCCATATTGGCTGATAATCGGCCGAATACAGCCAATAATCACTTGGTGTAATAGGGCCTTAAGATAGGCTGGAGGAGTCCTACTGTGACTTTGGAAAGGATCATAGAATTTGATTGCCAGATGTATTGTCAGGAATATGTAATGTAACTATCATGGGATGAACTTACCTTTAATGCCTGCTATTTAATTTGGACTCTATAAGCAGAAAATAGAGTTCAGTGCTTAGCTACAATTATGTGTTACAATTATTATATGGTCTCACAGTTTTATCTATGTGCATAACGCACAACTATGAACTTGTATGGGTGCATATTAAAGGGGTACTCCAATGCCAGAATGTTATACAGATTTGTAAGTTACTCCTATTTTTTTTTTTAAGTACTCATTAGTTACTGTATGTCCTGCAGGAAGTGGTGTATTCTTCCCAGTCTGACACAGTGCTCTCTGCTGCCACTCCTGTCTGTGCCAGGAACTGTCTAGAGCAGTAGCAAATCACCATAGCAAATTTCTCTTGCCCTTGCCCATTCTGTGAAAAAAAAGGAAAAAAAAAAAGAAAAAAAGGAAGACAGGGACACTTGGGTGCATAGAGCCATATATGACCTACATATAACAATACTGATGCCTGTAGAATATCTTGTACAATTTATCTATTGGCAAAGATTTGCCCTAGATGTGACTGTGTTCTCATGCTGTTATGGTATGACTGGCATGTCTTCTATGTGGCTAGTAAGTAAATTATGCAACCCACTGTGTTAGGAGATAAATAGCTAGCATTCTACAGCTGGCATGGGTTCATCAGGCTAGTATCAACTTTGCTGTTGGGAAACAGGTGTTTTTTAGGCAAATGTACAACTTTATTTAGCTCAATTGGTGTGTTTTCTAATGGTTCATAAAATTTAATTCTCTTTTGGGTGGCAGAAACCAATGCAGCACATGGATCAATGAAAAAGTGTAGTGGGAAACAATCACCATCTTAGGATCTTTTTTCGTCTATGCAACCCACTGCTGGTTAGAGCTTCATTTTGTATTTAACCACATAAATGCCACTGATATTTTAAGGCTATTTGTCCTCGACTGCATCCAACAAAATTGTTCATAAATTTTATCCTTAGTCTTAAGTGATATAATGAAAGGTGATACATAACCTTTGTCAGGGGAACAATTTATGGAATGTTCATGATTATACTATGTTATCAGTTATGATTAGCGATGAGCGAGCCTGCTCGTCCGAGCTTGGTACTCGTTCTAGTATTAAGGTACTCAATAGTGCTCAATGCTCAGACGAGCATCTCGCGATACTCGAGAAAATGGCATCATCCTTTTCCTGCAAGTTTGGGTGCAATTTCTCAGCGAATCAACATGCAGGAGATTCTTTGGTACATCGTGCAATGACGTGGGACCCATACATGTCGATAGCAGCGATTGGTTGGCCAGATCAGATAACCCTGGCATATAAAAATCTGGGATGGCGCTGCTCGCCTCACATGCATGCTGGAAGAGAATAGGGACAGAGCTGCAGCTTGTCAGGGAGAGTGTTAGGGAGGGAATTAGCGTTTCTGTAGGCAGGGATAGTGAAGGAAGAACCCAACAGCCCTTGTTGCACACTGCACTCTGCACACTGTGATGATCGACTGCTGGCAGAAAGGGGACAGCAGGTGGTGCATACAGACCCTAAAGAAGTCCTCAGTACTATTATATTATTTTGTGGCTGGTGCTGCTGCTGCTGTACATTTTATAGCTGTGATTTTGTAGTACAGCTGCATAGAACCTCACTGCTCATTGTCCTGTATAAGAGGTGGCATACACCATATAGCACCACTTACACACAGACTCTATACGACAACCTTCAAAAACTAGTCTGACCAGTATCTTTTGTCATCTGCAGCCAGTCTTGAGGTTGACCACCAGGCTGTTGCCCAGAGTTTGGCATAATGGTGCGATTAGCCAGCCCCAGAGGCATCCATGCATGCTGCCTCTGCTGTTTCCTGTCCATTTCCGTAGTGTTTCCATCATTTTCTTAGGTTGACAGGTTTTCATGCAACCTTTCCTGGGCCAAGCTTGGGTCCCCTGCAAAAATGCTCGAGTTTCCCATTGACTTCAATGGGATTCGTTACTCGAAACGAGCACCCGAGCATTGGGAAATATGTTGAGTACCGAGCACCCGAGCATTTTAGTACTCGCTCATCACTAGTTATGTTAAATGAGTTATGATAGTGAATGAGAATGAATGTTGCAAAACTCTGACATACTGTATATTCTAATATTATTCCTCTGCTAGCGGTCATCGCTGTAATACTCAAAATACTGTATCTCTATGTAAGTAATTATTTACCATGAAGGATAATAAAAACAAATTTTGTACATAGCACATAATACATTAATTATTAATTATTATTAATTATTATTGGTAAAAAAAAAGTTCATGCATTACACTGTGGCATGTTGGTTATGTTGTCCTTAGAAAACATTCTTTTGCTTTGTTGACAACTAAAGGAGAACTTTAGGCAGGACAATTTTTTCAATATGACCAGGGAGGGGGTGGGTGAAAACAATAATCTCCATTTGCCTCTCTGGCTTCAGCGCTGAAGACCACAGTCTGCCGCTCCAGTCCATTGTCTTTTCCTGATGGTCAAAAGGGGCCTGGGATGTGATGTGGCAGGCCTGCTCGGCCAATCATAGGCAGAGGCGGGACAAGGCTACAGTCACTTAAAGGTGGGATTGCCAGGTCTCAGGCCCCTTCTCACCACCAGGAAGCAGCAACGCATCAGGGACCGGAGCAATGGGCGGTCAGCGCTGGAGGCACGGAGTTAAGTGGAAGTTATTGTTTTCACTGATCCCCCCAGCCATATTAAAAAAAAAGTGTCCTGCCCAGAGTTCTCCTTTAAATCTCTTTATCCTGTTTTCTATTTAAACAGTATTCAGCTATGTGCACACTTGGTAAGAGATCGGTCACTCCGTGACCCGTCCTGGCCGGAGAGTATACTATGGGGGACATTTATTAAGTCCAGCGTTTTTTGCGCCGGACATAAAAATGTCCCCGCAGCTCCGACAGTCCGGAGATTTATGTAGAGGCGCACTGCCTCTACATAAATCCCGTGCGCACCAATGTGCCTGTTCATTTTTTTGCGAGTAAAATTATGAATTAAGCGGATCCAGAGTCCACATCCCCGCCCCCCTGGCTACCGGGCAGAAAATGGCCATTTGCGAATAAATTTATTTGCATCTGGGCATTTTTCGCTGACAAATAAGCCTTTTTGACTTGATAAATGTCCCCCAATGTGTATACGCTCTAGGCCGGGATTCCATAGACGACAAGGTAACATATATTTTTGTTAAAGTGCGGCCCTTGTTGCCGATTGCAACAACGGCCGTACTTTTACGAAACTATACGTTGTGTGAACATGGCCTTATGTATGAAAGTCACATATTAATATTACTTAAATTCCAGTAGCTTACATTTATTCACTTGCCAATATACTTAAGTTTTAACCTGTCTTATTTTACATCACACAGCTTGAATTTCAGATCAGATCGCTTCCTTTGGCCATTAACTTGATAAATGTGTGATAAGAGTTTACTTTTTCATATACAGATGCCAGTGTTGTGGGTTCAGCTTTAGAAGAAACTGGTCCATTAACCCTTACAGAAGGAAGAAATGTGGATGGCCTCAATTATCTAATGGTTACTACCGCATAAAGCAATGAAATGGGGAAAAAAAAACTTGAGAAAAGAATGTTGGTAAAGGTTTACAGTAAAAAGGAAACTTTGAAAACTTTGAACACTCTCAAAAGCTGAAATATTTATATGTATAGAATCAGAAAATGGATATAACTGATTAATTAAATTGATGTTTTTGTTGAAGAATGCAACTTACTAAAGAAATTTTCAGTTAACACAAATTGAATTTTTTTTGGCTAATAAAAAATAAACTTGTTGACCTCAACTCTAAAAGCTGCTATACAGATGAAGGCCATATTCCCAGGCGGTGATAATAATGATAGGGAACATTATTTGTGGCCGTCATTATTAATAGACGGCTGCCTTTTCCTAATAAAATCTTGTCATAGAAACATAAGGCTATGTTCACACGCAGTTTTTTTGGACAGCCACCAAATGAAGTCCTCTATTTGCCATTAAATGACAGCCAATAAAAATGGTCGTCATTTTAATGATGTGGTAATCTAGCCTTAAAAAGATTATACATTTTTTTAATGAATATGCTCAGGCTTTACTGACCTTCCCTTTCCCCACTCTGCTTGTCCAGTGCAAGCAAAGCAAGTCTTTTTTTATAATTACCACCTCCATAAGCACATTCATTTTAAAAAATTCATGGGCAACTTTTTAAATTCTGTTGAAAGATTTTTGGCTGATCTGAAATAAATATGTTTGCTGACTTAAAAATGTATGACCATCTTAAAGTGAATGTACTACTAGGTACATTGCTTTTTTTTTTTTTACAAGAACAGACCAGCACCATCGCGGGTATGCCGGTGCCACTGTCCTTTTTTTAAACTGTTGCCCAGTTCCCCCACACGGCACCGCTCTATTACCGAGAACTGGCCGGGCATGAAGCACTGGAGGCAGGCCCGCCGGCCCCTAGTGTGACGATCTCTCCTCCCCTTTGTTACTCGGCTCCATTAAGTCTAATGAAGCCAAGTCACAGAGGAGAGGGGGTTTCATCATCGGAGCTGTGCCCAAAAACTCGGTGGCAGTTTAAAAAAGGTGCCAGTCTGTTTTATGTCTGCTTTAACCTCTTAATGATGGGTGATGGGTATACCTGTCAAGCTGCAAGTCACTATATGTTGGTAAAATGTGTTCCTGGTGTGGAGGTATTATTTAATTTTTTTTTGATGCATGAGTCAATGGATATAACCTCGAACTAAGCAATTTATTTACCATCTACCAAATTGTAAGTATTATTTTGACTTGATTGACTCAAAGCTACACAGGAGAAAGAACTCAAACCAAATATTTCATTAATATACAGTTACCATTTATTGACAAGCTCTCAATGAACACTAACTGTAAAATTCACCAAGTGGCTAAGTTTCCACTTTATAATGATAACAACGATGGAAGGCATTCATTATAAGTGTCTGTCTGTGTTACAAGATGGTTGTCTTCCCCGATATTATTACAAAGTGGTAACATAGCCATAGTTTTCAGTTGTCTGGTATAGTGGAAATAAGCTTTTGTGTTGTCTAATGAGTTGCATGAAGGCAGGTAGCTGTGGCAATCAACTGCCATAGTATATGCTTAACTTACCCAAAATTAATACATAAACTAAACGAGTCTTTAAGGCTCTAAATAGGCTGGATACTAAAGGAATCATTGGTCCACCTATGTAATGTACATAGTGGCCATTGGCTTTCCTCAAGCAAAGATAGGTACACTAATGTTCCTGATTATAAAGCTAAACTACTACATGCAAATGAACTAATAGGGTATTTAAATTGGACTTTTACATTTATTTCCAACATCAACAACAAAACCAATAACACCAACATGTACAGCTGCAATGTACAAAGCTTACAGTCACTCACGTGTATGGAAACCTCTGCCATTATCACTGCACTAACTTATTTTACACTCTTTACAATTTTTTTTCCTATTTTAAAACCTCCAATAACAAAGTCTCTGAGCGCTGAGTTATGAATGCACATTCCATCATTTTCATATTATATTGTTACATTACAATTTTATCATATTCAATGTGCTTCCTATTATTTCAGCTGTTTCTTGCGATTGTCACGAGAAGCCTGAACAGTGAACGCATTATATAGGCTTTCTTCCATATGTGAAGCTACAACATAGATTTACCTACATGAGTGATTTGCCCTTATTCTCATTACAAAACTCCGCAGTTTTCTTTTGATCATTATTTGTATCAAGGCTATTCACAACTAAATCCGCATTTCGCAAAAATTATTTCTTTTTCTTTTTTAACAAAACGCAAATACAAACAAAAACGATTTTTCTCTGCAATGTTTTTAAGTGTTTGTAAGTGAAAGTTATGTCTTTTAAACATGACATCAGTCATTTAGAAGAAAAAATGAAGCCTTGTCCTTCATCGTATGTGACCTATTCAAGTGACATGAAAATAGAACAGGAATTTTCTTCTTCCTTGGCCCTTACCTTTCTAATATAGCACATACAAAGGAAATATGTGCAGATGTGCATAATTCACTAAAGTCTTGAATGTTTTTCAGAGGCAAGGATATTGTGTTATTGTCATTGCGCTTTCAAATGTGTCTTTTATGTTAGGATTTTAAGTAATAATGCCATGAGGTTAATGCAACAATTTAGTAAATGTCCATTTCTATGTGTCCTTCTCTTTTAAACTGTGAATATTTCCTGCCTTAAAAGGACAAAAATGTGCATTAACTTTTTTTGTCAGTTCTCTCTTCCACAAAATAATTACATATTGTGCCTTGCATGTATATCATGTAAATGAAGCCTTTAATGGTTTTCTCACTTGGGCTGATTAATGTGATTTTTGTTAGTGGGAGGTGGGCATGGCGCCAATCTACTGTGAGAAGAATGTTGATCATTACAACTGTATAGTTATACCCATGAGTTGATGTAGTGGAAATAACTCATTTTAATTTGTTAGGTGTTCAGTCTGTGCTATGCAGTATCTATGTATCTTAATTTGGCTTACAAATTTTATGTAATGCATATTCATGTGGACTCTGGAGATCTTATCCAAAATCTCTCAAATGTAGATTATATATTGGCACCATCCTATGCAACAATTTGAGGGAGAAAACTTAACCCACAGAGATCCCCCCCCTGCTTTTGGAGTGGGAATTGAATACATATTGCAGAAGGGAGTTGTAATGCCACTGAGCGCCACACAATGGCGATCTGTTACTTACCTTTGGTGGCACCATCAAGGTCCTGCTCCTGTTCAATCTACTGCTGTGCTCTATGTTGATCTGAGGCCTGTTCGCTCTTGTGCCTTCTAGAATCTTCTTTCTCCTTCTGGTCCCTGCTGCAATGACTCCTCTGGCCACTAGGGTATGTATGTGGCCACCTGCCAATCCAGAGCCACCTTCACCTATTTAAACTAGCTCAATTTGCTCTTCTCTGCCTGAGCATTGTTGCATTTATGCATCTCAAGTAAAGCTGTCAGTCTGTTTGCCAGTCTGAGATGCTTCATGTATCTGTTCTTCTGATGCCTGTTCTTCTGATTATGACTCCTGTCTGCCCCCTGCCTGTACTGTGTGCCTCTCCTGTTGTTGACTTGGATTGTCTGATCTGTCTCTGGTACTGCGTTGACTCTCCTATTGTTAAGACAGCCTGCAGACCACGTTTGCTTGGCCTCTTCTCCAGTGCCTTACACTGTCTGGTTCTTGGGAAGCAGCTGCTGCTCACACAGGGACCATACATGTGGAGCAACCTGATTTCCTTTAGCCAGAGAAGTCCAGTACTTAGACTCCGCTCTTTGGTGTGGCCCAAAGCCAAACCAGTTGAGTACCAAAGCGGGTTCACACGAGCCCTGTCTGAAGACCAGGAAGCAGCCGGACATTGGGGACTTGAGCATCTGAATGTGGGCGGCAGTGCTGGAGCTGGGGAGGTAAGTGGATGTTATTTTTTCACCCAACCCCTCTTTGGGTGTTCTGAAAAAATGGTCCCTGTCCTGGGTTCTCCTTTAACACTGAATAATGCCATAATTATTTTCCACTTTCTTTTTCTTTCTAATCCATTGCTTTAATATAGTTACATTACATTGGTTGCAGATGCAGAACCCTCTGCTGACACCATCATTCGTTGCAGTTTCCTGATCAAGAGCTGACGCACAGTGCTGTACGGAGAAGGATCCCGTTTCCCCCTTGTACTGTATTTTTCACTTTGTATGAATGGTATGAGGCTCTTAAAGGGATTATATAGTGTTAGAAAAAACATAGCGCCCTTATAACCCATGATTGTCCATATGTTGTAAGTGGTATTCCGGTTAAATCCCACGTACTCACATTGACTGCTCTTGTTCTGCTTCTAGAGGAAAGTAATCATGTGTGTACAATAATTTCAAATAATACTATACACAATGGAATAAACCTATATATGTTTCTTTATGAAATTTCTGAAATTTCTAAAAAATTTCTAAAATTTTTATGGGAAGATATGAAGAGTTTTCTGTGGCATTTTAGATTTGGTGAACTTTACTTGTGGCCTTCTATCCTTTTAAACTCCGCCTGGATGCATGGTTGCTCATTGGCTTACACGACAGGTCAAATGACCACTGGTCTCCTGATTTGGGGGTGGGGTGGAGAATTATCATAAATGTCTTTTGTGGAGAATGCATTTAAAATGGTTACGTGGCTACACTAAATAGGATCCCCAGGACATATTCCCAAGGGGCATGGCTTAGCAATGTCTCTGCTAAAAAAAGCACATTTTTATTATTTAGTTTTTTTTAATAATTGGTTCGTAATTTATTTCTATGAATTATAAAGTCTATGAAGATACAGTTTGCTGAACATCCACATTTTTAAAATGTTTCAAGTATTTAAAGTTACTCCAAGTGGGTTACTTGCCAGCTACATTAACAGCAGTTTGATGTTGGAAAAAACATTACAAGTGAAAGGCGTGTGAAATGTTAAACCTGAATTATGCAGAAAATGTTAGTGTTAGTAGTGTGCAAATCACCAGGCATGTAGGACATGTGTATTGCTAAAGTATAATAAAGAGATGCTATGCAACGAAAGCATTGCTCACATTCTTACCAGACACCAGTCAGGAGTAATAATGGACACTGTGGCCAAAAAAAAAGCAGAAAGCAGAAAAAAGAAGAAAATCACTACAAATCCTTGAAGGATTAATGGTATCTTAAGCAGCATCTTCTCACATGACTAAACCAGGTAAGGTGGGTTATCCAGCAGGGACCCCAGCATGAGTGATATATATATATATATATATATATATATATATATATATATGATCTGTTTTTGTTGCTACTTATTTCATTCATAATTAATATACATTACTTATTAAGGCTGTGATGGTTAGAAAGGGTTAATGTTTCTTATTGGCGAGCATTTTAGCTTAAAAAAAAAAAGCTTGAAATTAAACAACACGTAGCAACAGCTGTTGTTAGGTGTTTTTTTTTTATTATTTTGTATCCAGATTTAACAAGTGAAGAGGCTTTCCCACATCTTTTGTCTGGCTGTAAATTCTTAAGTGGAACAGCGACCTCACCGGCCAACCCATTCATGATACGAAGAGAGCTCATCTTTTTGGCAAAAGCAGTATATTGTTAAGCTTTACTTAAATATATTTATTAATTTATTTTAAAGTGATCTATTCCTTGCTCTAATCCCAAATAACTAACCTGTGCATTTTATATCAGAATAAACTCTGAACCATGACAAATACATATTACAGCCAACTTTTTACAACTGTTGACATATGGTAATAATTTTGTACAATGTTCATTACTTACACGTATAAAAAATCTTAAAGTAACAGAAATAAATCCATACAAACAATAAGAAACATGTACTTGATACTTTCATGTCAGAGGCATAGGGATAGTTCTTCAATGCGAAGCAGTAGTATATACTTGTTCGTCTTGATCTGTTATAAGTAGGAAGCTTATCTGGACTACAGCCTGAACTTTCCTGTCTGTAGCAGAGTTAGTCATAAGGTTTCTACATTCATCTAACATATTGGGAGTCGTGTAGCAGTATGCAATATACTTGGCATATACCAAGTATGCATTTCTCGTCTCTGTACTACGATACTGACAAGAATTGACAAGAGACACCAAGTAGCTACATCCTATTGAGGAAGAAATGAAGCAGTGGGCTTCTGGTGTGTTAGCTGCTGATAACTGTGGTATAGCTGTGGATAAATGAGATGCCACAATGCTTTGTAATTACGGCCTTGGAAGTGAAGCACCTACAAGAATGCAGCTGGCAGACCTCTCTTTTTATCATTTCTATTACCCTGAGCTTGTGTTCTTTTTAATATTTGGGAACAAAGTATATAATATTCACATATTTGTCGGATAAATACTGTATATTGTGCAGGCTCTTGAGTTAACCTTGATAAATTAATCTTATAATGTTTCACCATATCCGGTTCATATATGAATATTGCTAAAAAAAAAAAAAAATTATGTAAATATGTGAGAACATTTGTGTGTATACTTTTTATTTTATTTAAGAATATGATTTTTCTTGTTTTTATTCATTATTGCATTTTTAAAATCTGCATTTTATATAGCAGAAGGTTTTAAAAGTTATCTGAAAGTGCACCTTCTTTAAAGTGTCCCTGTCCTTTCAAAATCTAAATCAACAGCGGATGTGATATAAAGCAAGTTTGCAGAAAGTAACGTGTCACGGTGTCTGTCAATCACATGAATGCCTTCTCTGCAAGTGCAGATGACCGGGACTTCCTGCTTTTAGTCTCCTTTTTTTAATATTTCTACCAGCACAATACCAAAAAGCATTCTGCCTTCAGAAGCCTGAACCTGGATAATAGTAAGTATAGCTTTCTTTTTTTTTTTTTTTTTTTTAAAAAGGAATTTAAATTGCAAACTTGCTTTATATCACATCTACTGTTGGTTTAGATTTTTAAAGTTATAATATATATAGTTAACATTAACTATACTGGCACCTAATGTAAAAATAAAACTAAAGTATGTTTATATTTTAAATTCAATATCCTTTTTACTATTTTTATAATAAGTGCAGCTTTTGCCGTCCATTGTTTTGAAATAATGGCCGTTATTTGCTGTTAAATGTATGAACGGTGTTGTTGACAGATTTGTTTTTTTTTTAAATATGTGTGTATAATACTGTCTTAGGCTAGGTTCACACAACTTCCAAAAAAAAGCAAAGGCTTCCACGTTTTCTTTTTAAGAAGACGTCTGTTATTGCCGTGGTGTAATTGACTTCAATGCAATGCATTGAAGTCAATGGAATGACGGACATCTACTGCTCACAGTGTATGAAAATGACAGACGTTTGCGCAGATGTCAAAATAATGATCATGTCAATCATTTTTGGACGACTATTGCAAACAGCGAGGTTATTTTTCTAAGTTGTTCACACACAGGTTTTCTTTTTTCGACATCCTTTCACCATTTTTTAAATTAAATTCAATGGACTTTTCAATTAAAGACACATCCAAAGGGCAATTAGTCCACCTAATCTAGAATAATGTACCAACAGCCGTCATTGCACTGACGGGTGGCCAAACAGCGAAATGACGGACGTCATTTTATGCTCAAAATGACAGACGTAATTTTAAACGGAGAGGAAAAATGTTTTGTGAACATAGCCTATGGGTCCATTCACATGCACATAGGCTATGTTCCCACAGTGTAAAAATAAGGGCAAAAAATATTGTCCATTGTTGCAAAACAACAGCCGTTAACAATGATCTTTATTTATGGCCACCATTATAATATAACGGCCATTATTTTAAATAACAATACCCGTTATTTCACCTAAAAAGACGTGGGAACATAGCATAAATCTGCAGTTGTGGATTTTGTATTTGCACATATTTGCATTGTAAGGCTAGGTTCACACTATGTAAAAAAGACAACAGTCTTATTTGTGTAATTGTGCAAATAACGTCCATTATTTTTAAATAGCAAACATTATTTGCACAATGACGGACGTTATTCTAAAAGACGGACGTCATTTTTACATTGTGTGAACTTTGCCTAAATGGTGCAGCGGCAAATCTGCTCAATCAGCATAAAAATATATGCAATTTGCAGCGGATTTACTTGCAAATATGTTTTGTACACACTGGAAAATCTGTTGCATTTCTCTCCTTTGCCTTAAAGCACTGAGCTGAGTTTTATACTAATGTAGTCACTGACATAAAAATATGGGACAAGAATATAAAAACCCTGCAGAACTATATCTATCCACAAATAATATAAAATTATTTGTTGATGTAAAAAAAAACTCACTCAAGCACATAATTGCTAAAACCTGTTCACTACTTTGATTCTGAACAAATGAATTATATTACAATAACAGGCGCTAATAATAAGTTATAATTGTGCACAAAAATAACGTTCTTCACTTTAACCTACTTAGCTTGTATCTATTGTGCCACCCTAGCCTCCGGCGTGTCCTGCTTAATCCTAAACCTTTGGCACCCTCTTAGTTTCCAATTCATTCAGTACTGTTGCTGCTCTTCCTTCATGTGGAGGTCATGGCTAGAAACAACTGGGATCTCTTCTTGGACATTCTCTTGCCTTTTTAGGCTATGAGGGTCTCTGTGTGTTTTGGATAACATGATTGACAACTCCACTTCGGCCCCAATTAGCACCCTATAATTTATTAGCTTCTGCTTTCAGATTATGCGTTAACTTCACAAATATTTCAACCACGGAAACAGCGGCTATCAAGTATCTCGCCTTGATCCAGAAGCCTGGAGCTGCAGTTAGGAACAGGCATAGCTGTCTGCCTAAGCCTGTGGGGATGAGACGAGAATAATCATTTGGGGCTATGTAAGCTGGTGTGACATGAAGGCAGAAAGAGAGCACTTTAGAAACTGCAGTGCTGGAAATCGCACATTGTGTCAGGATTCCACTCACTTTATTCAAAGGAGGTGGGGAATGAGGGAAATGGTAATGAAGGAAGATTGTTTGTCTAACTGCACTGCTTGAGCAAATACCCAGATTCAATTACACACAAACAGCAACTGCAAGAATGCTAATGTCACCCTGGTCTCTCCTTCCACACCTTGGCTCGAGCTGTGCAGTCTTTATATTGTAGTTTGTCAAAGATGGAGTTCTTGAACTGTTTTGATCACATGGTGTTATATCCTTTTGGCAGTGTCAACAACGAACAACTTATATGCAAAGGCAATGATAACTCTGATTATAATACATGTAGTCTAGGAGGGCTCCCATTATGGGATATAAGACTGGTGAATATTTTTTTCCCTGCTCCATTGCAAGGAAAAACTTTTGCATTTAAAGTGTCACTGTCGTTATAACTTTCAAAATCTAAATGAACACTTACACAACAAAAAGTAAAGTAGAAAGAGGCAGCACTCCAAAAATAAAGTGAATAAGTGGTTCTTGTTTATTCACCCAATGTGCAACGTTTCAATCTTCTCAATGAGATGTTTGTCAAGCAACAACATGTGTCGGAAGGGGCTGGTATATAACAGCCAGTAAGCCAGCCCTTCAATTAGTGACATCATACATATCATGATTTGTAAACATATCAAATAAATCATTAGATAAATGTGATACATGTGAAAAATATACAGTGATCAAAACATAGTGTATAATATAATCAATGGGTAGTGACCGATCATGTATAAAAATAAATAAAAAAGCTTATAAAGTCCCATATCATTTAGTCCAGCATTATCATGGCTAACAATCAGCTGTGCCATTCTCTTGTTTGTACACAACACCAATGCACAGATGCGGAGGAACGCATCAAGAGGAGAAGGGCTGAGTTAGGAGTGTCACTAGTACCAATCAAATGTGCGCAGTTGCGCATGCGTACAGCATACTTGGAAGATCTTTGCCGCCATATTGGAAAAGGTTGTCGCTCCAGAAGTTCCAGGCTCCATGTAAGAGGAAATCTATTGTGCTACTAGTTGCGGGCAAGTCTCCTCCATCTTTAGTAAGGTAATCTGCCCATTACAATCAGAGGCCATCTCTTACTGTTGTGGTGCTACCAGGAAAAGGGGTATGATGTCCGGTCCTTCAAGCCGTGTCCATACTGTGTCATCCTATGAAAGACTGGACTGGTCGATCCTCTGGCCGCCAATGGGCCATATCAGGAGGTCTCCCTGAATAACCCCACTGGATAATCGTGCATCACAACAGTAAAATAAAACAAGTGGACAACCAATAGATAAATATCAGGCGAAGTAATAAAGCCTGATATAATAAAGCCCCCCCCCCCTTAGCCAACATTGCCCCCATACCCGCTGCACAGGTGCCGGTGCCACCAGTAACTTCCCCACATCTGGCCCCCCATCAGCAGCCCCCCAGCTGATGGTAACTTCCCCGCATCTTGCCCCCCAGCCTCCCCTGCCGCCAACAGTAACCTCCCTGGATCTGGCCCCCCCATCAGCAAGCCCCCCAGCCTCCCCCGCCACTGCACGTCCTACTCACTTAACTGCCATGCCGGTCCAAACTGTCAGCTCCCTGCCGCCCCCATTGTCCTGCCGACTCTGTCCTGGATGATGAGAGCTGCTGGTGACATCTGGGACCGAGTTGGCAGGACGTGGGGGTGGCAGGAAGCTGACAGTTCGGACCAGCATGGCAGGAAAGTCAGTAGGACGTTCAGCAGCAGGGGAGGCTGGGGGGCTTGCGGATAAGGGGCCAGATCCAGGGAGGTTACCGTCGGCGGAGGGGAAGACTGGGGGGCGAGATGCGGGGAGGTTACCATCGGCTGGGGGGCTGCTGATGGGATGGCAGCTGTGCGGTGGGTGTGGGGGCGATGTCGGCTGAGGGGGGCTTGGTGCTGCGGATCTCCCTAGTACTACTTCTACCATCATCTGCTCATACTATAAGCAGATGATGAGAGGAGTAGCAGTGTCCTTCTGTCTCACTGCACTAATCAGAGAGGGAGGAGGTATATAGATGCACCGATACCTCTCTCCCTCCCTGTGCCCTCTTACTGTAAGTAATAATTTTTAAAAATACTTTTGGCCGAACTTCTCCGTTAAATAAGTTCAAAGGAGACCTGGATGCTTTTCTTGAAAAATATCACAATACAAGTTATGGGCCGTAGATTACATGAATGGTTATCCAGGGGTTATTCTGATTGCCATTGGAGTCGGGAAGGAATTTTCTCCCTGTGATGGGGAAATTGTCGTCTGCCTCATAAGAGTTTATGCCTTCCTCTGGATCAATGCAGTAGATTTTCTCTAGGTTGAACTTGATGGGCTCTTGTCTTTATTTAACTTAATTAACTATGAAACTATGATATTTATGTTCAAAATCTGGCACTTTTCTCCACATTTCATATGTTTTTGGTGAGTTCAGAGACTTTCTATTTTTACTGGGTCAGAAAAGGCAAAGTAAGAGCTCATTAGCCACACCCTATTGAACTAGGACAATCCTCTTTGGGACCCAGTGAAAAATGTCTCTGAAGTGTCCATAGCAAATAATCAATGTAGACAAAAGCCCCAAGTGCCATATTTTGGACAGAATTCTGGTGCAAACATGTTAGTACATCTGGACCAATAGGCAAGCATTGCTCGTGTTATTCAGCTCATATTTTGATGTCATAAAATGCACCAAATTAATGGTTTGTCTGACCTTACAATGGACAATCTTCATGCAACAGATTTTATGTTTGTCATATTGATATTGATAATGGCCATCTGGGCTATTGTTTTTAACGGAAATATGTCACTGTTTATATCAGCTTATATTTTTTTGTTTGTGCATTTCAAACTTTTTCCAAGTGTATTGGAAAGCAGCAACCATACTGTAAGGTCCACAAAAGAATTACTTGTTACACTTAATTTACATAGTGGTAACGTTATAATTGTTTAAATTACATGGGGGGGGGGGCTACTATATGGGCAAAACTACTTACAAGGGACACCTACCTGGGAAATGGGAAAGACTAGCTACTGGGGCACCTTACCTACTGGGGAAATTACGTCCTAGTGGCACCTGTCTACTTACTGGAGGGAACTATATACTTAATAAAGGGACCTACTGCCAGCAAAACGTCGATACAGTCTATGGCTATGTTCCCACTTCAATAAAATATCAAGGGAAGACAGCTGTCTTATTATATAGATGGACGCTAATAATGATCATGACTTTTATTAGCGGCTGTCTATATAATGAGATGGCATGGTTTGTCCCTGAAGTGGGAACACAGCCATAGACTGTATCCATGGTTTCCAGGGCTCCCTAGGGCTGCATCCAACTTCTTCAGGCAGCGGGAATCCAAACCAAGGCTTCAGGTTCAGATGAAGCAGAACATTAGACAAGTTCACTCATCGCTAATCACCTCAAAATGACGGCCGTCCGAGTATACAGCCGGAAAAATAAATGAATATAGCCTTATAGCACATTAGCAATTGACAATTGGTAGATTTAATTATGATGTGACATTATTATGAATGTTGCCAGTAGTATTTAAATGTTGGGGGCAATTTTTGGAGGTTAGCCTTGTTGACCAAGTTACCTAGAACCTGCCCTGAGTAAATGTAGCGTAATGAGTGAGTGCCGTTTACACTTCATCAGATTAGCTCTTTGCATGGAAATTTCTATCTGTTGTAGCATGATGGGAGGGGACACAATGTAAAACTCTATTGTTCTGTTCTGATGCAACAAAACAGATTAGAAAAAACAAGTTTCCCTAACGTCCTCAGCAGCAGCACAAATGGGGAAGATCCTATCTTCCTGCAATGGTAGGACAGATGGTACTAATAAAAGATTGATTAGGAGCCCTATAAGAAGGCCATACAGACCCCTCCTCCTTGTGTTTTTTTCTGTCCTCCTGTGGGACAGGTGGTAGGAGAGGGAAGCAGGCTCAGGCCTATGTTTGTGTCTGACTTTCCTTTCCAAAGATTCTTCCTTTCCACATGGTCGTGTGGAGAGGGGAAATTTATAGAAATGTTGTTTTTCCTGCTCTGCTGTATCAGAGAGGAGATTATTTACTTTTTAGTAGAGTTATCGCTCAGCTTCTCTGCTGTATGGAGCCGCTGTGTGAGGGAAGCCATGAAGCTGCTGCAGTAAGTATCATGGTGCTGCCAGACCTGTGTCCTCACCTGGGCGGCTGCTAATGTTTCTTGATACTTCAGCAAGGTAAGATATGCTGTTTTTTCTTTTGAGCTGGAAGCCTGGCATGTGTATCAGGAGGATTATTGGATATATATATATATGTTGTATGAGGCTTTTATGCCTCAAATGTTTCGTTTCAATGTTTTTCACTTTTTTTAACATTGGTTGTGCAAGTCCTGTTAGACTGCTTCACTATATGAGTGACCTATGTAACTATAGTGAGTATACATGAACACAGCTTTAAAGCTGCTAGTTGGGTATTTAGTACACCTGCTGTCTCATAATTTTCTCCAGTACTGCTACAATGAAACTGTGTATGTGTGTGAACACAGCCCTAGAGCTGCTAATTGTGTACACCTGTTGCCTCATTACTTTCTATAGTACTGCCATCGGATGATGCAGTGAAGCTATAAAACTGTGTGTTTGTGTGTGCACACAACCCTAGAGCTGCTAGTTGTGCAGTGTGCACACCTACTGCCTGATTACTTTCTATAGCACTGCTACCAGATGATGCAGTGAAGCTCTGAAACTGTATGTGAACACAGCCCTAGAGCTGCTAATTGTGCACACCTACTGCCTCATTACTTTCTATAGCACTGCTACCAGATGATGCAATGAAGCTATAAAACTGTGTGCACACAACCCTAGAGCTGCTAGTTGTGCAGTGTGCACACCTGCTGCCTGATTACTTGCTATAGTACTGCTACCAGATGATGCAGTGAAGCTCTGAAACTGTATGTGAACACAGCCCTAGAGCTGCTAATTGTGTACACCTGTTGCCTCATTACTTTCTATAGTACTGCCATCGGATGATGCAGTGAAGCTATAAAACTGTGTGTTTGTGTGCACACAACCCTAGAGCTGCTATTTGTGCATTGTGAACACCTGCTGACTAATTACTTTCTATAGTACTGCTACCAGATGATGCAGTGAAATTGTGTGTGTGAACACAGCCTTAGAATTGTAGTTGTGTAGTGTGTATACCTGCGGTCTGATTACTTTTCCAGTATTTCTATCAGATGATACAATGAAGCTATAAAACTGTGTATGAACACAGCCTTAGAGTTATCGTGTAGTGGTAGATACACCTCCTGTCTAATAACTTTCACTAATACTGCTAACAGATGACGCAGTCACCCTATGGAGCGTCTGTGTGCTACTCCAGTGCTGCCATTTAAGAATGCAGTGAAGCTACTGTGTATGAACACGGCCTTAGAATTGTTAGTTGTATACTATACACCTGCTGTCTATTTACTTTCACTATACTGCTATCAGATGATATAGTGATCATGTGGACCTTCTGTGTGCTGACATTTAAGAATGCAGTGAAGCTACTGTGTGTGAACACTGCCTTAGAATTTAGTCGTGTACTATGTACACCTGCTGTTTAATTACCTTGACTAATACTGCTATCAGATGATGGTTATCATGTGGACCTTCTGTGTGCTGCTATTTAAGAATGCAGTGAAGTTATGAAGCCACTGTGTGTGAACATTGCCTTAGAATTGTAGTGTACTGTGTAACACCTGCTGTCTGATTTCTTTCACTATACTGCTATCAGATGATGCAGTGCCCTATGAAGCTACTGTGTGTGAACACAGCCTTAGAGTTGCTAGTTGTGTACTGGATACATCTATCTAATTACTTTCCCTAATACTGCTATCAGATTATATAGTGACCATATGGAGCTATGTGTGTGAGCAGATGCTTAGAGCTGCTGGATGTGTACTGGATACACCTGCTATCTGATTACTTTCCATAATACAGCCATCAGATGATGCAGTGATTCTATGGAGCTTTTTTGCGCTGCTCCAGTGCTGCTATTTAAGAATGCAGTAAAGCTACTGTGTGTGAACATGGCCTTAGGATTGTAGATGTGTACATCTGTGTACTATCTGATTAGTACTGTTATCAGATAATGCAGTGACCTATGAAGCTACATTCTTAGAGATGCTGGATGTGTACTGTATATACCTACAGTCTAATTACTCTGTAATACTGTGTACACCTGCTGTCTAGTTACACTCTGTAATACTGATATCAGATGATGCAGTGACCCTATGGAGCTTCTGTGTACTGAAGGATGCAGTAAAACTATGAAGCTGCTATGTGTGAACACTGCTTTAGGATTGCTGGTTGCATATTCAGTGCACCTGTGTGTCTGATTCCAGGCACTCTGCACTAGTCTGTTAGTCGGCCGGTCAGTCTGGCACAACTTCCATCCTTGGATGTAGCAGGATTCTGGTAACAGAACTTCTGGGGAAAAAGCTTTCTTGGCGTACAGATCCTGCAAGATTCCACTTTAAGGTGGCAGAGAATTCATTTGTGGATTGCAACTTTTTCTCAGAAGAGACAATGACTGCTTAAGATTTTACATCTGAATGATAATCTACAGGCTGAACTGGATGGAGTCCGAGGTCATGGCTCCTTCAGACGCACAAAGTCCTTGTTCAAAAAGAAAAAAAAAAAAAAATAAAAAAAAAAAAATAAAAAAAAAAAATAAAAAAAAAAAAAAAAATAATGTGTATATTAGTAGAGCTGAGCAGTATACTTGGCTGCCCGATCCCCACAGTTTGGAGACTGGTCCTTCGTTGTAAGGGGGCAGATGTTCACTCCAATATAAAGATAGTTGGATCTGTATTGGACATTCTCATGAAAGTCTAATAAGAGAAGGAACTTCTACTTTGTTCCACATTCCGTAGGAATTCTAGTATGGAAGGTAAAGGAAAGAATCCTGCACAAGAAGGACCAGACGTCTCGGAGGCCTTGGGGATGGGGACAAGAACTTGTGACTACGTCTTTTCTGACAATTTATTTCCATAATGAGAGAGGTCTGTACCAGTGTTATATGATAGGAAAGGCTACCATATTGAATTTTGATCTGTGGGTCCCTCCTAGAGGGATGTTATCTGACCGTGTATACCTGTATACAGCCTCCTCTGAGGAAGGTGCTGTATGTGGGATCTATGATCTGTAGGTCCCTCCTAGAAGAAGGATGTTATCTGACCAGGTATACCTGCATGTACCTGTATACAGCCTCCTCTGAGAAGGCGGTTGTATGGAGGATTTATGCTCTGTAGTTCCCTCCTAGAAGAAGGACGTTATCTGGCCATGTATACCCGCATGTACCTGTCTACAGACAAAAGCTGCATATTCCTTTACATCAAGACCCTTTGTACAAGGCAATTGGCATTCTTTTCAATTTACAGCCCTTCTATCTGGAATAATCTTGGCTCCATCTACAGTCACCAAGAGGATGTCTATTGTACTTTGACTGTTTGAGAAAATTGAAGCTCATCATTGTTTTCTGGCATCGAACAATTCCTAAGGAGGAGAATAGATCCCCAGTCTGTGACTTTCTTCCTCCAGAGAGATTACAGAAGTTGACACAAGTCGGGGTTCTCAGCACTCCCCAGTTGCTGTCACTTCATCTGATACCCTTGGGTCTTATGTCTACACTGGAAATAACACCCAGAGACAAGGATAGCTTTTCCTGCTCAATGGCAGCAGTCTCCCAATGAAGTGGGTAGAGAAAACCATTGATATATCAAGCAGTGGGGCGCTTGTATGAGCAACTGGCAAGGAAGCCTTAATCCCCATCAGAAATGTTGCTGGCATCCAACATATGAAGGGAATACTAGTCCACTCCAGCACACCAATCTATGGTAAGCTATCAGTATAAGATCAAAACCGCATCTAGGATGGCGCATACCGATCTTTATAGGGGCACTACTGGAGGCAGGGGCATTTTGTCTGCTGGCAATCTATGCTGCGATGTAACCCTGTCGGAGGAACGGTCTCTGGACCAGAAGCTTTCTGGAAAATCGCATGGAGGATAGACCTATTCCTATTCAAGGTTCAAATTGGAAAACCTTTTTTCCTCACTCCTAAAAAGCCCAGAGTCTTGCAGAATCTGAGACAAGGTTGGGCCTTGGTCAGCCTCATTTGCCCCTATTGACCCAAGAGGGCATGGTTCACAATGGTGAGCCCCCTGCCTAAGAATCTTCTGGGAACTCTCCCAGTCTCCCCAGCTACTGACACAGAGTAGCAGAGATTACTCCCAGCGTCCCTGCCAGGTGTGGGCAGAGTCTAAAAATCTTGCAAGTAGCAAGTCTCTGGTTTCATGATGGCCTCTTATATTATCTAAAAGCATGGCGCTAATTCCATAGGAATAATCTGGAGGCTTCTGTATACCCTCAGTTAATAACTCAAGAGGGCAGGCTTGTCCGAAGCTTGACTGCCGTCAACAAGGTGGGAATTGATATGCTGTCAAAGTGGTGACCACTCTTCTGTAGTCCAGAGCCACAACTGCCTACAGAACCTACCTGAAGGTAAAGAAGATGTTTGAAGCCTGGTGGGTGAAAGTCTCTTCCACATCTCCATTGTTACAATCCATTACTCCTGCCAACACGGGAGAGAAGGAGCTTCATCCCTTAGATGTGGGAAGGGCTTGGAGCATGTATATTGAACGGGCAAACTCCTTCAGGAAATCTAACCACTTGTTTTTATCCTTTGCAGGGAAAAACAAAGGATGCAAGTCATCCAAAGCTTCTCTGTCCAGATGGATAAGGGAAGTCATCTCCATATGCTAACAAGAAGCTGGATTACAGGTACCTGGTGCAATCAAGGCACATTCAATGAGGGCAATATCATCCACATGGGCTGAAAAAAGATCTGTACCCTTGGAACAAATATGCAGGACTGCTTCATGGTCGTCCGTCAATACCTTTTGTCAAGCACTATAGACTAGATATTCACGAGTCAACCAGTTTTTGGCTCAGCCATTCTGTCTTCTGTAATGTAATGGCCCTCCCTAGTCTGTTTTCATAGCTTGCTATATCCCCATTTGTGCTGCTGCTGAGGACGTTAGGGAAAGGATAATTTTTTACTCACCGTAAATTTTCTTTCCTGTAGTCCGAAGCAGCAGCACAGACTTCCCGCCCTGATTTAAACAAACTATTATTTATGCAGCATACCTTGATTGTTTTAATGCCTTATTAACTAAGATTTTATTATGAATTTTAAATTTTTTTCGTCGTTAGAATTAACACAAGGAGGAGGGGTCTGTATGGCCTTCTTATAGGGCTCCTAATCAATCTTTTATTAGTACCATCTGTCCTACCATTGCAGGAAGATAGGATCTTCCCCATTTGTGCTGCTGCTTCGGACTACAGGAAAGAAAATTTACGGTGAGTAAAAAATTATCCTATGCGATTAATGAGATGAGATGAGACAAGAAGATGCAGCTGGTTATCCTCCTTTTCAGATAATAAAACCATGAATTTCATATTATACATAGGCTAGGATTACTCTATGTAATATTAGGGTCCATCTTTAATAACAATGGTCGTCATTGTGCAGATAACTGCCATTATTTAAAAAAACAACGCACATTATTTGAACAATGATGGTCATTATGGTTGTTATAAAAGGCAGACGTCATTTTAACATAGTGTGGACCTAGCTATACTGTGAACATATAAAAGGAAAAGCCCACAAGTTTCCAAATAGCAATAAGAAAAAGAGGAGGGCAGACACGGTCTCCAAATAAAGACAAGGTAACCTTTCCCTAATTGGATCTGCTTTCAGACAATACACTGCTTACACCATGCACTCACCAAAAGGACAAAATTACCATTTATCTACTAATGCTTTGTTTTTTTTATTCATTGTGACTCAATTTTAGTTTCCAAATGTCCATCATGTCCATCTGTAAATAACATGCTAAGCAACAAGCCTAAACTCAATAAATAACAATAAAACTTTGATATTATGAGTGTTATATTTAGAGGTTTAACAAGAGAGAAATAACTAATTTATTTTCCTAAAATTGCAATAATTACACATTATTTAATTGTGTGATTCTTTAGGCTATGTTTTCACATAGTAATGATAGATGTTTTTCTTGCCTAAGTATATGTTTCCACTTTGGAAACATATGCGGCAAAGGCAGGCATCCTGTTATATAGACGGACGCTAATAATGTTCATAATTAGAAATGAGCTAAGCGAATCAAGATTTGCTGCGAATCGCGCTTTCAATTCGCAAGTTCCTGCCGATTCATTAACAAAGAAACAAAATGGTGGCCACACTGCTGTCGGGAGCATTACCGGGCAGGAGAAAGGGATAATCCCTAGCACCATCGGCTGCAGGCCCCTCTGTGATGTCAGCACCTCCCCCTCCCCCTCTATATAAGGAGGTTTCGTAATGGAGGTGGCCAGTCGGCTGTGTGTGGAGGAGAAAGCAGGATTGCAGGAAGTTAGAGCAGAGAATAGAGAGACTAACAGAGTGATATAGGGAAAGAGAGGAAAGGAAAGGCGGAAATTGGTTGATTTACTGGCTAACTGACATTTTTTTAAATTGTGATTTTCCTATTTGTGACACTTTTACAAGAACATGCTTTAACAAATTTGCCCTTCTGTAATAGTCCCAGTATTGTAGCTACTATAGTTTTGCCGTTTCAATGAAATTCGATAGGATTTGATTCGCGAATCAACAAGTCTCACTGAAAATTCATGAAGCTCGCAAAACAAATTTCTGGCTGCTTCGCTCCCATCACAATCTTTATTAGCTGGTGTCTATATAACGAGATGGAAACATGGAAGAACAAGATCACAACATCTGTCACGTAGTGCAGCTATTGGACATTTTTGCAGGCATGGTTCTGCCCACACACAATGATTAGTATATAAATTGGAAGGTACACTTCCAAGACATGGATAGAGAAGAAGTGAGCTGCGGGAAGCAGAAGGCATCAGCTGTATTTTGCTTCCTTGAAAACACCTTTAACCCATTCATGACCAAAAGTCATTAATGCACGGATGTCCAGATGACACTGAATATATCAGACAATTTCACACGCTACAAGACCAAATATATTTATTTATTTTTATTTGTAAAATGGGAAAGGGGGCGATTATAACCTTTAGTGGAGGAGGGGTTTTGTTATAGTTTAAAAATATTTATAAGCCCACCTAGGGGACTTATATAAGCATTCTTTAGATTGCTTATACTGATCATTGTATAGAGTACATTTACTATAGACCACAGCTTTGGCTGTCCAGGCATGATGGGAGGGCACTTTTGCCTGATATGTTCCCGAAGTGGGGACATAACTGGAAACGTTTTTTCTTCAGTGCCAGAGCAGTAGAAAATCCCCATAGAAAACCTTTCCTGCTCTGGACAGTTTCTGTCATAGACAGAGGTGGCAGCAGAGAGCACTCACACTGAAAAATACACTACTTCCTGCAGGGCATACAGCAGTTGATAAGTACTGGAAGACGAAATTCCTAAAGAGAAGTAAATATAAAATAAACATGACTTTCTGACACCAGAAAAAAATTTATATATATTAATTTTCAATTCAAAATATGGCTCTGTTTCACACCTATTTTATTGTGATACTGTGCTTTTGTTTTACTGTGTCTAAGCATAGCCTAAATGAGAGAAGACATCATATAGATGACACTACTGTTTCCTCCTCTCGATGCACAACCTCAGTAAAAAGGACAGAGGGTCCAAAACACCGGTTATGTCTAACCTTTCAGAGATCCAGGCTTAAGCTCAGCCGGTGCTTGGCATGGATCTAAATAGAACTTCAAAGCTGAAGTGATAGATCTTAGTGGGCTCCTGACCGAAGAAGAAACTTGAGACAACCTTTAAGATTTATTTCCCTGCAAGCTTTGGATAATTTAAAGGTACTGAATAATATGGCGACAGGAGTCATGTTAGGATGGACAGTTTCCAGGGTGTCTTGTTACTGTCCTCTCTCAATCACAAAATTGGTGCAACTCCCCATCGAAGACACAAGTAAGGGTTCTGTGCAACTAGGCAGCAGAAGAAGATGTTCAAGTGACATGCAAGCACTGTATAGATGAACTGTAATAAATCACTGACTTATAGACGAGGTGTGGAATTACAACAAATTCCGCTGTACTGTTTTCTTTGCTTATTTTGTCACTTTGTTTAAGCAGTCATTCTGCAGTTGGCCAGGAAGGCTTAGTAACCTTTACTAGAAATAGTAATGCTTTCCTTTTTGGCCGATCATTATATTTTTGTTTTATCGTTAACTAAATGTCAGTAATTCTATAGCACCTGGACTACATGGTTAGAATTTATGGATAGTCCTGACTTCTCCTCTTGGCTCATATTGAATTAGACAAGTTGAGCTGATATGTTGTAGGACACAATTCCCATATCCCTCACCTTTAACATTACCCTTCCTCTTTTTGTCTCCCTCTTCTCTCTCTCTCTTTTTTCTTTCTTTTCCTCTTGTATCTCCTCTATTATAACATAGTTACAGACAGTAATAAATGTCTAAAAGTCTATGTTGGTTGGACCTCATATCAGCTTGTAATCATTATTACTCGTTCCATGCTGGGCTGCCACCCATACCCGTTGGTGTACAACCTACTTGTCAGTTCTATTGTAATACTAATAAAACTTTAATGCAAAAAAACTAAACGTCAGTAGAGGAATCATGTGGGGTCCTTACGGCGCATTAGACATTCTCTTCAGAATTAGTTAAGAGGGGAAAGGCCCTAATAAAACCTTAATAAGTAATATTGATTAGCAATGTCCAGTTTGGGCAACCACTTTGGGAGTTAAAGCAATCCATGCACAGTCATATCAGTAAATGATATAAATTTTGTCTAAATCCAAAAAATAACAGGCATTATTTGCTAGTCAATGCCACCATCCAATAAACATAGCCGTCATTTTGACAGTGTGAACATATTCTAAATTTGTAGAGTACATGCAAGACCCTTTTAAACATCTACTGTTGAGGGAACAACATAATAAAATCTTACTTTACATGGCAATCTGAAGTTTGTTCAAATGCAGTATGAAAAGCATAGCTATTAAATTTTTAGTGGTAGGACGTTATTCCAGGGATCTTCATTCACTATTAATTTTTTTTGTTATCATGCTTTAACCCCTTCGGGACCAGGCTAATTTCGTTTTTGCGTTTTCGTTTTTTCCTCCTTGTGCTTAAAAGGCCATAGCACTTGCATTTTTACACCTACAGACCCACATGAGCCCTTATTTTTTGCGTCACTAATTGTACTTTGCAATGACAGGCTGAATGTTTGCATAAAGTATACTACGAAACCAGAAAAAAATTCAAAGTGTGGTGAAATTGAAAAAAAACGCATTTCTTTTATTTGGGGGGAATGTGTTTTTACGCCATTCGCCCTGGGGTAAAACTGACTTGTTATATATGTTCCCCAAGTTGTTACGATTAAAACTATATATAACATGTATAACTTATATTGTATCTGATGGCCTGTAAAAAATTCAAACCATTGTTAACAAATATACGTTTCTTAAAATCACTCTATTCCCATAGCGCTTTTATCCTTTGGTCTATGGGGCTGTATGAGGTGTAATTTTTTGCGCCATGATGTTTACTTTATATCGATACCTTGATTGCGCATATACGACTTTTTGATCGCTTTTTATTACATTTTTTCTGGATTTGATGCGACCAAAAATGTGCCTGGGGGACTCCTAGTATATACACTTTGATCTCTCATTGAGATCTTTGCTGTATAGATATACAGCAAAGATAAATAAGATCGGCACTCGGCAAACGAGTGCCGAGCCGGGGACGGCGACATCTTGGACGAGTCCCCGGCCGGCATCAGACAGGGAGATCGCTCCTCCGGGACAACGTCCCGGAGGAGCGATCTCCGCCACTAGACACCAGGGAAATGCTGTATCCGGTATCGGATGCAGCTGTCATGTTTGACAGCTGCATCTGATTACTGTATTAGCGGGCACGGCGATCGAACCATGCCCGCTAATACCGGCGGTCCAGGGCTACAAGCGGCACCGGGGACCGCCGCGGTTCAGAGCGGGGTCGCCGTGCGGCCCCGCTCTGAACGCTCGCACCCGCGCGAGGACGTACATTTACGTCCTCGTGCGGGAAAGGGTTAAAACAAAGCTATACTTATCTGAAATCCAGGTCCAGTCTCATGAAGCTTTTTGGTCTTGTGCACAGAATCTTCAGACTGGTGAGAGATGTACTGCCACTGTTTTTCTCTATTATCTTAAGTATATCACCTCTGTAAAATACGGGAGTAGTTACTACTAACTGTTACAATATATCCCAAATTGATAAATAGAGAAATGACTATTTACTCAATACAAGCACAGTGATTACCAACATTGCGACCTGCAAGGGCCCTGCAAAGTCGCATATGGACATAATTCTACTGTTTACGATCATTTCATGAAATATACAAATATACCACACAAGGATATGTTTCAAGTGATATATATATATATATATATATATATATATATTTATGATATGATATTTTTAATGCCAGAAATTTTTTCATACCTTTTGTATATATCCCTATGATCATTTTATGAATCACAATATAGGGATACATCAAAATATATACTTATAGATACGTATTTTGCTACAGTTATATATTTTAAATGTGTCCTTATTTTATTTCTGCTTTGATTTTATGAATATAAAAGTGTTTATTTCTATATACTACTTTGACTCGTATATGAATTACAATATTATCTTTAATCATCTATGCTATATCAATTTAGATATTTTTAAGGGGGTTATGCTAGAGAGCCTACTATTACTACTTTTTAGTCTTGTGCTGTTTAAAAAAAAGAGACTAAACACAGCAATTCCGGCCAGTACAGAGAGTCACGGCTCAATGTGTCCATCAGTCACATGACTGCCTTCTCTGTGAGCGCTCAAATGGCCTGGGATACACAGTACTTTCTCTGTTTAGACTCTAAAGTCTAAAAAAAAGTCCTGAAAAACTACTGTTGATTTAGATTTTGAAAGTTCTAAAGACAATGACACTTTAAAAACTGCTTAAGGTTTTGTACCTCAATCCTGTGGAAGAAATGATCTTGTTAGTAAAATTACCATTTTGTAATGCAACTCCTTGAGTCCCAGTGTTTTGCACTCATCTGCACATCACGGGCACCACAAACACTTTCAGCCAGGTGATTGTAATCAGGTGTCCTTCTACAATACCAAACACCTTGGGGGAGATTTATAAAAAATGTAGACCTTTTTTTTGGGGTGGAAAAGTCGCAAAATTTTGAGCAACCGCATAGCTGCGCAAAATTTTGCGACTTTTCCCCAACATAGACTGATCATGCCTACTTCAGCTTACTGCTGAAAGTAGGCATGATTTATCATGTGCGACTATCTAAAATAGTCGCACGTGTCGCAAACTCACTCCACACTAGAGGTGGTCTATTTTACCACCTCTAATGTGGAGCTAGTTTGCTCCGTGGGTCGGGTGCAGTGCACCCGGTTCACGGAGTCTAAGGGGTTAAGTAGTGATTCAGGAGCACCCCTCCTTACAGTACAAGAGCAGGGAATCCCCTTAATTAAGCTGGGATTCCCTGCCTTATGGGGTTTTCCACCCAGAAGCAGAAAGCAGTCTGCTTCTGGGCGGGAAATTTGAAATCCCGGCACAGCAGTAACAGTCTGGTTCCCAGGGGCTTAACCCCCTGGGGACCAGACTGTTCTAGCACTGCACCTGCACCAGCAAGGAAGGGGGTTAAGTGCCCCCTTCCTTACTGGGGCAGGTGCAGTGCGATCTCCATGGGGAAGGGGGGGGGGGTTGATGCTAGGGGTTGGGGGTTACCTGCTGAGTCTTCTTCAGCAGTTGGCAGCAGTCCCCGAATGTCCCGGTAAGCTCCGCCCCCCGCGACGATAAGCTCTGCCCCCGAAATTGCTGGGGCTTTAGAGACAATTCTGAGACTATTTAGAGACAATTCTGAGCCAAACAAATCTGCACCACAGAAAATAGACCAGGCTTATCTCTGATAGTAAATTGCACTTTAAATAGACCAGTCTATTCTTGCCAAAGCAGAAATAGACCACACCTAGAAAAATCCCCTGTTGATAAATCTCCCCTTGTGTGGACCCCTTTATAACTGCAGCCAGCCCATGGTGGTGTAGAATTTTTCCCTTAGAAGACATCCATTACCATGACAGAGATGTGGTGCCACAAGGCCCACCATGCCACAGGTGGCTTTCCCCAGCTATTCCACTAGCTTATTCTCTTCATTTGGGACTGGTCACTGAAGTAAAAAAAATAAACATATGGCCCCATATATGCAGCTGTATGTGTTTTGGATATGTGTTAAGGCTGTTATCCAAAAAGAAAATGGGCAAGCCATTGTGCAGCCCATAGTTGCGGCATGAATAATCTATAGTAAATGAAGAGGTCTATGTAAGTGTGGACAGCTGGCAGATGGTTAAAAGGACATATCTGTAGTCCTGTCTGTAGCTTCAGGTCCGGGTACAGGCTAAAGGCCAGGACCACAGATGTGCAAATCAGGCATAAGAGTATAAATATGTAATTGGAATAAATTGCCTTAGGGTGCTCTCACATGCATGTCTACCAGCCACAGTTAGAGCCTGTGTTAATGATAATTGCAGTTGGGACCTGGACTTGCTGGTTACATAAGTCCTGGTGGGGGCCACGGTTATCAGTGAATTGCAAGTGGTAATGACTTCAGCTAGCGTTTTCAATTCAGCGATAATTGACGGCTACACCTAGTTTTCCTACACCTCAAGGGTGGGGTCACATATACCATATCCACAGTGAATTTAAAGCTGCGAGTTTTCAGCGAAATCCACTGAGGACACCGAACTGTCATTTTCAATGAGCTAACAAACTCGCAGCAGGATGACAACAAGTATGTAAATGCTGGCCCCTTTAGCCTGCTGCCGCCTGGAGCATACATTACCTGCTCTGTGCTTCAGCTGCAACTGAGGCTCCCGGTTCCTATCAGTCCCGCTCAGCCAATTAGTGCACGGCCCTGCAGCAGTCACTGATTGGCTGAGCGGGACCGACGGGAGCTGGGAGCCCCAGATGCAGCTGGAGTGTGGACCAGATAAAGTATGTTCCAGGCTGTGGTGGGTTAAAGGGGCCGGCATTTACATACTCGCATGTCACTCGTATGTTAGCTCATTGAAAACGACAGTTTGGTATCCGCAACAGATTTCGCAGCGTGAAATCTGCTGCGGATACGGTATGTGTGAACCCACCCTTAAGAGCCTAGCCCCAGTTGCAACCGCAATTATCATTAATGCAAGTGCTATGCTAGCCACAGCTGGCAGCATAGAGCATAACGCTGCACTTAGAAGAGACTGATTTTAAGTTTTTTCTTTTATTCTTCATATACAGTTTTTTTTATATGCTTTTATTGTACTTATGTATTTGTTTTGAAGAAGAAATGCTACTGTAGTCCTTAATATACTATAAGAGGTTGGGGAATTCTAGAAATCTGGGGATATAACCTTGGAGGAAGCCAGAATATAGAAACTTGAGCACAACCCAGAATGGCTGTTTTAAACTTACAGCATGAAAGTCATGTAGCATCATATAGGATAAGAAGCCATGTAGGAGACTGTAGGCAGAAGAGACTATATCTGCTGGAGGAGTTTGAATGCTCTCAATGTTTGTACATGTGTTTTCCTCAAGTAAGCAGATGAAAAGGTGACCTCAAGTTAGATAAATGGATTGCCAGGTCTAGAATTTCCCGCCAGTATTGTTGTTGCGCTGACAAGTTGCTGTGCTAAGACGTCTGACGTGTCTATAAGGGGCTAGGAGTTGGGTCACGACTGCCAGTAAGGTACCATGTGTTTCCCAAGACAGGAATCTACTTTTAGGACCTTGTGAATGAGAACCAAAGAGAGCCTGTAAGTATGCCTGCACTGCTGGAAGGCCACAGAGGTGAATGAGAACAGTGGTGGATGGGCAGTGAATAGAGCAGGTGGAAGGGAACTTCCCCACATAACAATCAATTAGCCAAGAAGTAAAAGGAAGAAGGCAAGAGTAGCAAAGGCTGTGAGTGTGCTAAAAAAGAGGTATTCCATTAAAACAAAACTTGTTGCTGCCCACGGTGGGCTAAAAATTATTTCCATACTTGTTATTATATGTCTAGTCTCCTTCTCCCAGTTCTAAGCTGCTACACAAAAAACTGTGTGTGAGCTTAAGGCTGGATTTACACATCCGTAGTAGAGACTGTGACCGCGGACCCACGGCCCGCACTACGGATGTGCATCTGTAGTGCTCCGTGCTTCACTGAGCACTACATTCCCACCTTATTAGTGTAGTAATCCGTGCCGCAAAAACAGTCCGAATTACTACGTGTGAACGGGGCCATTGAATAACATTGGTTTTATGTTCTGTCCGCAATTACGTGCCCGCAATTGCAGACAGAACAACGGACGTGTGAATATAGCCTAACTCTCTGTCTCCCCCTCCTCCCCCCTCCTTTCTGAGACAGCTGATATAAACAAGTCCCTGGCAGACTTTTTCTGCATCTTTGTAATGCTGAGAGGATTAATCTGAGTTGCTGATAAACTCACTATGATTAATCCTCCCGGCATTACAAATTTGCAGATAAGAACTTGTCTACATCAGTTGTCTCAGAAGGTAGGGGGGAGGAGGGTTGGGGGCAGAGAGAAAAGGTCACACAGTTTTTTATGTCTTCAGCAGAAAGCTCAGAACTGGGGGAAGGAGACTGAATAGATAATAACAGGTATGAAAGGAATAGTTAGTCTCACCATCTATTGTACACTGTATATACATCGACCACCCCCAACTATAAGTGTACTGTAGTTTTATTTGCTGTGTTTTTTCTCATTGTGTGGTGTGGTGGTCACCCCTAGATTACCACCTAGTCTACCTTACACAGCCACCATTATAGCTCCAAGAAGACTGACAATAATCTTTGGCTAGCATGAATCGCTTGGTGCTACGTTCATGAAAATAATACATTGACAAAGGATCCCACAATGTGTTATAGAAGAATCTATATTATGGGCTACATTTACAGCTTACATCTTCATTCCGTGTACATTACAGATTTGTTAACAGTTTACATTTTATTGTGTGGAAACAGTGAGGCTATAGTCCTCTACTAAATGAGGAGTATGCTATCAACCCTAACCCTGAACATGGCCTTCCAAGGAACATTCTATACCTGGCCATTAGAGATGCTCGAGTCGATCCGAACCAGAACTTTTGGCATTTGATTAGCGGGGCTGCTGAACTTGGATAAAGCCCTAAGGCTATGTGGAAAACATGGATATAGTCATTGGCTGTATCTACGTTTTCCAGACAACCTTAGAGCTCTATCCAAGTTCAGCAGCCCCAGCTAATCAAATACTGAAAGTTTGGGTTCGGATCGACTCGAACCCGAACCCGGTTCGCTCATCTCTACTGGCCATCCATTTATCTAACTTGAGGTCACCTTTTCATCTGCTTTCTTGAAGAAAACACATGTACAAACATTGAGGACATAGGTTTTTTTTCCTTGACTGTTAGTGAGTGACATCAATATTGATCTATTTAGTATACATGTACTGTATACTGTGGAGGTGAAACATGATCAGGCAGTGTTCCAATATTGCAATGAAATTTTTTACTTACTATTAGAAACTGATGTGATACAGTTAAAGAAGACGCAACACAACCAAATTGTGTGTTTTAACTAGAGATGAGTGATTCATTAAAACAGCCAAAACTATAGTAGCTACAATGCTGGGACTATTACAGAAGGGCAAATTATTGTAAAAGTGTCAAAAATCGGAAAATCGTCATTAAAAAAAGTCAATAAGCCAGTCAGTCATCCAACTTCAGCTATTCCTCTCCTTTCTGTCCCTATATCCCTCTGTTAGTCTCTCCCTGCTTTGCTGTAACTGCCTGCTGCCATCCTACTCTTTCCTCCACACACAGCCGACTGGCCACCTCCGGAAGTAAACCTCCTTATATAGAAGGTGAGGGGGAGGTGCTGACATCACAGAGGGCCCTGCAGGTGATTGGATGGGTGCTAGGGATTATGGTTTATCCCTTTTTCCCGCTCAGTGATGCTCCAGACAGCACTAGCGGCTGACATTTATTTTTATTTTTTTTTGCGAATTTCCTTAACAAATTGGTGGGAATTTGCTTAGCAGAATGAAGAGAGTTGACAGCGTGATTCGCAGTGGATCTTGATTCACCAGATTCACTTTGCTCATCTCTATTTTTAGGGTTATCAATAAGGATATATTTAGATGCATATTTCTTTTAAGATTACATTATATACTCAATGGAGTTAATGAACTATGTACAACACATCAGTTTTACTTGAATGGGACTGAGATGCAATACCAGATGTAGCCCATGCACAAGAGTACTGCAACAGTTTATAGTAAAAGCTAACCCTTATTTCTAATCTTAAACTTTTTTAATACAGGTGTTGATTCTGAAGAACTTTTCCTCCTAGAGAAATGTCCATACCCATTTATGAAAATATGTCACATCAAATCCTTGAGCTTCTCCAGTGTAATGAGACCCTGATGTGATGCCAATATTATGAATGCCTTGTTGAAAGATCTTATGCACTCTTGACGATAGATCTCATGAACCCTCACAAGCAGGATCATCTTATGATGTCCAACACCTCAAACCCTACTTATTCCCAACTGGATGAAGTAAAACAGCACATTTCTATCCATATTGGAGTAAATGCAACTTTTTTTTCTTAATTAATACACAGGATGGAACTTACAATAAACTCTGGCCTCTCCTTGGCTAATAATAAGCCTATACTTGGGGATGCAGAATCCAACTAATACCAAAAAATAACCCTACTTGGTCATGCGCTCCACCTATCCATCCCTGGGGGCTATTTTTGCCAGTATCAATTGGATCCTGTATGCCAGAGTATAGGCTTATTACTAAGCAAGGAGAGACCATTAGTCAGTGTAGGGTTCATCCCATTGTGTTTTGTGAATGTAGCCTGAGGGTTCGCAGCGAAATCCACTGCAATACCCCTCATGTCAGTTTCAATAGGATTACATACTCGCAGTGGAATTGTCATCCTGCTGCGAGTATGTAAGCAGCAGCCCCCTTAACAACCCCCCCCCCCTCCCGCAGCCCAGTGCATACATTACCTGGTGCGCGGTCTGGCTTCTGTGGCTCTTGGCATCTGGACGTCCCGCTTAGTGCGAAGCTACCCTGAATAAGTAAAAAGTAATGGCTACAAAATTTCCTAACAGTATATATGCACTGTAGATTGATACTTTAAATTTGGAAGTGAAATCAATTTTTGAGCACCTGTTTTCCCATCTTTCTACATTATGCTGTAAAACATTGTGCCCGTCTTCAGTGAGAGACCCAGCACTATAGGTTTTCTGCAGCGGGGAACAGGAAGGATGGGCACTATGGGATGGGCACTATGGGAAGCTTATCTCGAATTCAAATTCAATATCCACTTATATTAAAGGGGTTATCCGATGCTTGCACATTTTAGGGCTGCGTTCACACTACGTATATTTCAGTCAGTATATTTCAGTCAGTATTGCAACCAAAACCAGGAGTGGATTAAAAACACAGAAAGGATCTGTTCACACAATGTTGAAATTAAGTGGATGGCCGTCATTTAAAGGGAACCTGTCACCCCCCGTGCCGGGGTGACAGGCTCCCGACCCCCCGTTAGAGCCCCATATACTTACCTAATCCCGCCGGGTCCCGCTTCTGGAGGTGGTCGGGTGACGGAGATCTCAGCCGCTGCAGCCCGGCACGCGCGCTGAGAGATGAGTCCAACGCTCATAGAGAATGACGGAGCGCTGGACTCTCCTGTCATTCTCTATGGGTGTTGGACTCATCTCTCAGCGCGCGCGCCGGGCTGCAGCGGCTGAGATCTCCGTCACCCGACCACCTCCAGAAGCGGGACCCGGCGGGATTAGGTAAGTATATGGGGCTCTAACGGGGGGTCGGGAGCCTGTCACCCCGGCACGGGGGGTGACAGGTTCCCTTTAATGGCAAATATTTGCTGTTATTTTAAAACAACGGCTGTTATATTGAAATAATGGCAGTTATTTACTGTTATATGGCGGCCATCCACTCAATTTCAACATTGTGTGAACAGATCCTTTCTGTGTTTTTAATCCACTCCTTGTTTTGGTTGCAATACTGACTGAAATATACTGACTGAAATATACGTAGTGTGAACGCGGCCTTAACATGTTGCTGCCATATAAGAAAACATAACAAACATATTATTCTTTCTACACACCCACATTGTCCCGATGTGGTCACCAGTGTCCCCCGCTGTCTGTAGCCAGCGTTACGTCCGAGATGAGCGTGTCTCAGGAGTGACAGCCGCTCAGCCAATCACTGACTGATAAGGGACAGCACTGCGTCCAGTAATTGGCTGAGCAGGCTGTCTCTCCCAAGCTTGCCTCAGCAAGTAACTTGCCTTAGCAAGTAACAGTGGTTACAGACAGGGGGGACACTGGCAACACGGTAACAGGACACCGGGGAAGCGCAGAGAGATAAGCATGTCATCCTTGCACAGGGGCCATGCTAATCTTCTCTGTTGCGTTCCAATTTTAGTATATGTGCTGCCGAAGCGAGCACGAAGAGAGGTAAGCATAACATGTTTATGTTTTCTTATATGGCAGCAACAAGTTAAAAATGCGCTAGCACCAGATAACCCCCTTTAAGGAAATGAATCTCCATCATGCATAGGGCTGCACACTTCCATTCATTTGAATGAAGCTCAAAGAAATGCACGCAACTTTCATTGGATCAGAATAGAAGTAGCTTGTATATCCATCACCACATAGTTTGTTGTAATAGATACCTGAACTTCGTTGATCCAGCAGCGGCTTAAGAGACAGGTACTAGGGTATGTGCACACTACGGAATTCACACGGATCACCCGCGGTGGATTCTGCAGCTTGCCCCCGCTCATGGCTGCGCGCATTTCCGCCGGTGCCATAGACTCCATTATATGGTTGGGCAGAAAATGGAGTCTATGAGACAGACAGGAATGCGCACGGCTGTGACCAGGGACGAGCTGTGGAATCCACAGCAGATTCCTTAGTGTGCACCTACCCTTATAGAACAGAAAAGTCTACAACAAATCTGCTACGTTCAGAATGCTTTCAAGTCAGCGTCAATCTGCTAGATTGGCGCTTGCTTACAGAGCATATACACATGGCTCAATTATCATAAGCAAGGACTGTATATATATATAGTTAGTGATGTCTGTGCAGCCCTTGCTTTGGTGTAAAATAAAAAAAAAAGCTCAACTGATCACTTTCCTGGGTGTCATCTTGCCTTGTCTGTGGGATTCCCAGGTCACCGCCGCTGCAGCTCTCACTTCTGATCCTGTCTCTGAAGTGACAGGCTGCTCAGCCAATAACTGGCCATGGTGCTGTCTTATCTCAGCCAGTGATTGGCTAAGCAGTCTGTTATTTCAAAGACGGGACCAGAAGTGAGAACTGCAGCAGCCATGCCCAGGGAATCCAACAGACAAGGCTGAAGGACACCGGGGAATGTGATCAGGTAGGGGTCTATTTACACAGAAAGATTATCTGACAGATTATCTGACAAAGATTTGAAGCCAAAGCCAGAAACAGACTATAATCAGAGATCAGGTCATAAAGGAAAACTTGACATTTCTCCTCTTTTCAAATCCATTCCTGGCTTTGGCTTCAAATCTTTAGCAGATAATCTGTCAGATAATCTTTCTGTGTAAATGGACAATAAGTAATAGCTTTATTATTTTATACACACACTTGTAACGATGCTCATAATGAAGCTGGTGATTTTTAAACTTGCCAAAAGGCAATGATCAGGCGAAGATCGGCTCTTTGGCTGATTGTTGTCTTCATTACACGGGGCTATATTGGTCTGATTGTGCCGATAATCGCTCCCTGTAATATTACCCTTAGACTCATTCGGAGCTCTGAAATCTATTTTGTTGTACATTGTCTATAGTTACAGACTTTACACGGAACAGGTAAATGTAGCCTCACTGCTGTGGATCTACCTGTGGAAATGCTGCAGACTAACATTTTTTAACACCCTGCGACAGGCACTCATACGTTTAAAGAGCCGAACCCACCACTCGCATAATGTATGTAGCTCTCCCAAACAATCACGACAGATGATGTCGGTGGAGATAGGGGTCAGATGTGATAGAAAATCATTGTTTGGGGAGTGATAAGCTGCAGCAAAAGCTCTCTTGCTCTAATTTATCCTTCCCCATAGAAAATACAGGAATGCTTGGCTGTACCGAACATTCCTGTGTGTGGGGAGGTCAGGTGGGAGAGATAGTTCATGGCTATGGGGATCTAACAGATTTAAAGAGGAACGCCGCATAAGGAAAATGTGTTTTCTATTAAAAGTACATTAAAAGTTATATAGATATGTCTATACAATGTATTACTGTATCTGTACGGTTCTGCTACACAGGTAGCTGATAGAAATCCAGGAAGTGAAGAAAAATGGCCTCGGTGCCAATCTACATTGTCTTTTGCTCCCACCGCTCTCCCACCTTAGGAGACAAATCTTCCATGCCTCTGTCGCACATTGTGTGTGTTTGCTAGCCACAGGCTGATGATGCTGACAGGGGGCAGGGTGTGATCTCACAGGAGGCTTGGCTGGATCCCCCAATCCCCTGAGGGATCCAACATCTCTGAATGGCCAGAAGCAGGTGCAGCACTAATTTTACTGATTGTGATGGGGGGGCTGTGATTATCAGCCAAGGGAAAGCATTGCGTTCTGGGAACTGCTCAACCAGGAAGGACAGATACAAAATACAGAACAACCCCCCCCCCCCCCAACAAATGAATGGATTTTTGGTAGTTTCAAAACTGAGATGGATATATAAGTAATGCGTTATGCAATTTTTACCTCTACCTGAAGTTCCCCTTTAAGCACACGGCACTTTGCGATATACATCTGTGTTATGTGTGATAAGCATCATGAAATGGATTAACACTACCTAATAAAAAACTAACCTATAGTATGGCAAAATTACAAAGGGTAAATAAAAAATGCATAAAATTAAACACTGATATTTCCATTTAGATAAACTATAGGGTGTCATGTATAGATATTGGAGTTGCTTCAGTTAAATTTAGCAAAAAATTAAATAAAATAATGAAAAATGCTGCACTTATGTGCACTATATCTATAATCTGCTATACCAAGAGTTTAGGGGTCTGTTCACATTGGCCTTACAGCTTCTTCAGATCCATTTCAAAACAAATTCCTTTGACTTATGGTGGGGTCCATCAGCGATCTGAGAATATAACAGTATTGCTACTATTCTTGCCATAAAAAACAAAGGGAAACCTACAGAATGGAGACTGGCGCAAATGGGAACAAATAACAATATTTTCAGCCACTTACATTTCAGAAAGCTATTGGAAATAATTATATTGTATTATATATTTCTCACAAGACATTTTTAGTCAATATTAGAGATGAACGCGACTTGAGCATGTTCCAGTCAGATTGCTCAGCATTATATTACCTATGGCCTATGAATGTGTCCATGTTTTCCAAGACTTCCTAGGGCTGCATACAACTTCATCAGCCACCGGTATTAAAATGCCGAACGATCGAACTCCAGCATATTCATTCATCTCTGGTAAATATGTCTGGACAAATTTACACCAAGCTACTGTATCTGTAAATGATGTGTAGCCTCATTGGAGATTTATCAAACATGGTGTAAAGTGAAACTGGCTCAGTTGCCCCTAGCAACCAATCAGATTCCACTTTTCATTCCTCACAGACTCCTTAGAAATTGAAAGGTGGAATCTGATTGGTTGCTAGGGGCAACTGAGCCAGTTTCACTTTACACCATGTTTGATGTGTATAAAATAAGATACATTTATAGAACATAAGAGCCTTACCACATACCGAGGAGCGGACATCCACATAGCGTCACATATAAATTAGGCTGACGTTAATTAAATCCATCCTTCGTATAATTAGAAACTGCCCTGTGGCATTGCCACATAAACCTGGACAATGCGGCCTTGGTATCCGGTATCAATGCAATAAATCACTATGCTGTTGGTCCCTTGAAATATTTCGAGACACAGAAATCTCACCCAGGCAGATAGTTGAATGTAATAACAACATTTATCCATCCTGATGACTGTGTATGGTGCCAGCAGTGTTAAAATAAGTATGGAAAGAATGAGCTCTTATTACAAGTCCTGCCCCCAACTGAGGTTCTTAAAGGGGTACTCTGGTGATTTTTTTCTTTTCTTTTAAATCAACTGGTGGTAGAAAATTAAACAGATTTGTTAATCACTATTAAAATTCTAAGTTCTCAAGTCTTCTAGTACTTATCAGCTGCTGTATGTCCTGCAGAAAGTGGTGTATTCTTTCCTTTCTGACACAGTGCTCTCTGCTGCTACCTCTGTCTGTGACAGGAATTATCCAGAACAGTAGAGGTTTTTTTTGCTTCTGCTCTGGATAGTTCCCACTCGTTTCGGGAGACATGCAATCTGATTACCCGAAACACGTAATGGCTTATTTTATGTAAATTTTTAACGATTTTATCCAATAAATCAGCCATTTTATTTTTTTTATACTCCACTTGTTTTGAAGGAATGTTTGGCAGCACTAGGATACCTACCCAGGCACTTTTTTTCTTCACTGCATGAAACCATGGGCCCCGACACTGGGAGAGTCCTGTTTCCTGGATCCTTAGGCCGGGAGCCATTATCGACGCTACGAGCTACCCCAAAGTAAGGGTGATACGCACAAAGCCCAAGGGGCACATTTGCACGTAACAGAATTACACGAGGTGCCATCCTCCTGGTCCCTTTTTTCCCTCTTGTCTTATTTCTGGACAGTTCCTGACAGACAAAGATGGCAGCAGAAAGCACTGTGCCAGACTGGAATGAATACACCACCTCCTGCAGGACATATCTATCTATATAATATGACACCAGCTAATTTGAAAGAAAAAAAAAATCATAGGAGTACCCCTTACGCTGGGTTCACACACAGTATATTTCAGGCAGTATTTGGTCCTCATGTCAGGTCCTCATAGCAACCAAAACCAGGAGTGGATTGAAAACACAGAAAGGCTCTGTCCACACAATGTTGAAACTGAGTGCATAGCCGCCATTTAACGGTAAATAACTTCCAATATTTCAATACAACAGCCGTTGTTTTAAAATAACAGCAAATATTTGCCATTAAATGACAGCCATCCACTCAATTACAACATTATGTGAACAGAGCCTTTCTGTGTTTTCAATCCACTCCTTGTTTTGGTTGCTATACAGCCTCAAATACAGCCTCAAATATACGTAGTGTGAACATAGCCTAAGCAGTCATGACTGCTATATAATTCATTGCAATCGTATGTGTGTAGATGAGATAAACATTTTATTGACTATAATGATAATATTCCTATAAGTTCTCATTAATAACCGACACATCTAAGGACATGAAGATATTTTAATGCAGAAACCCTACAATTAAATACATCTCTCACAGTTTCCCAAACAAATTAAAGTGACAAGTTGACAGCAACATATACACACACAGAGATGCATTGGCCACACTATAATGTGTCTCCGCAGAGTATCACCTTTCACTCTGCTGCAGTTGTTCCATACATGTACAGGCTGTCAGTTTTGAAAAGCGATTCTTCTTTCATCATAAAATTCTCTTGTAAAAAAAAAAAAATCAAAATCAAATGTGATTGTTGGGCTAAACCCTGAGAAGTGCCACCTTGCTTGTCATATTTCTGGAGTTTGAACAGTTGTCCATCTAACAGCTGCATTTCTATAAGCTTTGGGCAGGTGGCCCTGGATAGATTCTTGCCACTCACAACAGACTGGATTGAATGTCCACATATGGGCTTTTAGTCCATTGACCTCTAGTCCTTTCATTTCTCTCCATAGTCTGCATGTGTGCTGTGGGTGCTCTGTCTGTGTAACCACAAAAAGATCATTACAAACACATTGGACTTTTATTCTTCAGGCAGCTTGGATTGGAAAGTACTTTTTTTCACATAGGCATAAAAAATATTCACAACAAAAAATAGTCCTTTTTCCTTATAAGAAAGCACATGAATTATATTAATATATAATAATATCTCTATATATATTTTTGGTGGCACCGATTATTTTGTCGATCACATTTTTAAATAAATGTCTTTAAGCCAGAAGTAGTTAAGAAGGCCTCCTGCGTGGCCGATGGTATGGAGTCCTGTTCCCATCTTCTGGCTGCAGTGCTGGACACACATGTGTTCTGGGCCTTGGATTAAGTGATTTGGCTGAGAGTCTTTGAGAAGATCAGCTCAGGAGAGGTCCTCCGCAGAAGGTGTAGCGTCGAGCTGTAAACCAAGATCACAAGCTGTTACCACCAAACCACAGTAACTCCATGTCAGTTCAGAATGCCACCAACTCTACAAGGTGGAGAGGGTCTACAGGGGCAACAGATTTTAAAACCAGTACAGATCCTTGCTTTTATCCTGAGGCTGTAAACCTGGGAATGGAGGAGGCAGAGAAGGAGAGTGAGGAAGAGAGAGGTGGTTGAGAAGGGTGGAAAGTATTAAAGGTACAAGATATTTAAGGACAGGGTAAAATAATAATATGAGGGGGCATTGCTTTAGGAAATAGGTACAGGGGTTCTGTGGCCTTATATAATGTAAATGAAGCTTAAGGCTATGTTCACACTACGTAAAATAACATCCGTTGTCCGCGCCGCAAAACTACAGCCGTTGTTTTGAGGTTCCCTATAATGACTGCAATGTAATGTAACTACGGCCGTTGAATTCACACTACGTATCAGATAACAGCCATTGTTTATACGGCCCTGTGAAAAATGAACATGTCAATTATTTCCGGCCGGTTATCCTACGGCCGTGGATTTCAATGCGGCCGGGAACGTAAAACTTATATCTGCCGAATTAAACTTGATTTTGATGTAAAAAAAATTTCTGAGTGGTTTCTCGGGCTGGGAGCAGTATCTAAAGTAAATGACCTGTTTCATCCCGTTTATAATCATGCTAGGAATCAAAATTAAACAAATTTGAAAATAACGGCCGTTATTTTACGCAGTGTGAACATAGCCTAAATGTGTATACTGCACTATAATCTACATTAAATATTTAAATACTGATGGCTAAAGCTGTTGGATGCTGCCCAAGAGAGCCTGGGATAACATGGATACAGCAATAGACCATAGGCTGTATCCATGTTCTTCCGGACTCCCTAGGGCTGCATCCAACTTCTTCAGCTACTGGTATCCAAATGCAGAATGAATGGCCCTGAGCATGCTGGAGTTGCCCTCATCTTTAGTGACAATGTTTGTTGTGCGCAAATCAATAGCAATAGATATGAAGATATGATGAATGAAATGTGTATATGTATAATTAACTAGCAAAAAACTTTAGAACCTTCTGGAAATTTTTTTTTTAAGGGAAATAATATTTGTTTTTCTGTGTTTAGAACTTTGTAGGCTGTAGGTCTTTGTGAGAATTTAGACCATGAGTCTGCATTTACACGTTCCATAGTTTTGTTCATAATTGCGGATCCGCAATTAAGGACAAATTAAGGGTCTATTGTTTTTAATTGGGCTGTTCACACTGTCCGTACATCTATGGACATCAACAAAAATTACGGACAAGGTCGAATACGGACCGTAATTCCGTAACTCTTGTAAAGCCGTAATTTTTGGGCAAATCCATAAAAATGTGGATGGGTAATCGTATTAAAACATTCCCTCTTATTTAACCTTATCACCTTCCCCTTTTTTCCCGATCCGTAAAAAAATACGAATAACAGATGCAATACAGACGTATTAAGGACAATCTTTTTGCGGATTGTGGATAACTGCAAACATCATATACAGTTCTGAAAAATTACAAAAAATTACTAAACGTGTGAATTTTCCCATTCCACCTGAGAATTTCCCCTGACCTCATCTGTTCTATTTAGCTTCAAACTTTCTTTGCTAATGGTGAATATATGATGCATATCTAGTTCGCAGGTATCATTTATTCCTGAATCCCCCACCACCTTTTTTTGTGTGGAATGAACAAATCCCAGATATCATTCATTTTACTTTCTTATAGCACTCAATTGTCAAATTCAAAGCCCAGGAGTTTACCAACCATCACCAAACATGTCCACTCTCTTCATCTCAGCATTTCAGTTTCTTATAACTTTTTCATTCTATCAATTCTCTCATTATTATTATTATTATTATTATTATTATTATTATTATTTTTCTCATTGACCCTGTTTTTACCTCCATGAACCTTGTAATATTATAATGAAATTTCCAAACCAACAAGCATTCACGTTTTGCTTGCCCATTAGTCTCTGCCTCTTTCAATAATAGGAATAAAGTTATAACTCCACAGACAAAAACTAATTGGGACACTGACTAATGTACAGCAATGATTTTGTAATACACAATTAAAGAATCTTCTTACGGATTTAGAAGTATATTATTCTACTTTGGTCACAAAGAGTCAACACCATTTGTGTTTTCTATAAACAAGTCTGCAAAGATCACTCTGTGAAAGGGATTCCGTTCGGGTGTAAGCACATCACAACATACAAAGTCTGAACTGATCAATTATCCAAATCCTGACTCAAAGAACCTGAAACAATATCTCTCACAATCCAGGAAACAGAACCCTAAACAAAAGGCAACTGAGACAAATGTGCGGGGCAGGAATGTGCTGCATGGATGGCGTGAATGGATAACCATCGGCAGTGCAAACACTGAAACACAATTCACAAGAATGGAAAGTGAGAAGTCCGCTGGCCACCTCAAGACAGATTAGATGGGTGACAACGAGTAGACTTGGTTCAGGCAGTTTAAATTTGAGCCGTAGAGCAAGATGTAGCCTCCAAGCCATATAATAGATCAATTATTATATACTCCTGCCATGTTATTTGAGGGGTTTATTCCATCCATACACTTCTTATGTTTGCAATAAGTCTATTATATGTTGACCCCCCACCCCCAGGGGAGTCAGGTATTGTACAGTATGTGCTCCGCATTACACAGAGATAATAAATACTGAATGGACTATTGCTTAATATTTATTAGTTTCTAATTATTTATTGAAAAATAATTGGTCCTCATTTCACTGCTATGTAAGGAAAGTTTAAATAATGTTCCTTTAAATGTTATGTATTAACTCTAACCACCTAGATAAACCTACTATCCACATAATTTTACATTATGTGGGTATGTTTTATTCGTCTTATTTAACGTGAAAAAAATGTCACGATCATGATCATTAATGTCATCTGTCTTTTGATAAAGCGGAACCCTTTTCACTTAAAAAAAAGATGTTGCAGGAACATAGCCTATACATGTGTCAATCATTCGCGGTCCAAAATATGTTATCATTAAATAAACTAAGACTTTGACAACAAATAGAAGGAAGAGTAGGGCGGGTTATTTTTCTGTGAAAAATGGCTGCCTTTTGATAACGACAGCCGTTAATAATGATCATGATTGTTATTTACAGCTGTCATTATCAAAAAACAGCTGTTATTTCACCTAAAAGACGTAGTGGGAACATAGCCATATCAGTGTTATTGATTGCAAATCCTAGTGCAAAGGGCATCTAACAAATGTCCTTTCAATGTATGAATGAATTATCTAAACAAGAATAGAAACTATTAGTGCTGGGTTTACATGTTCAGATATTTAATTGTGCATTTACACAGAGATTTATCTGACAGATCTTTGAAGCCAAAGCCAGGAACAGACTATAAACAGGGGGCACGAGTAGGAAAGACAGAGATTTCTCCTCTTTTCAAATTCATTCCTGGCTTTAGCTTCAAAGATCTGTCAGATAAATCTCTCTGTGTAAACTCACCCTAATTGCACTGATTGAGTACACAGCCAAGGATGGATCTGAAAGGAGCAGAAGTCTCAGTCTTTTCTTTATGTGTCTTCTATTTAACATTTATACAGCAGTAATTTTTTTATACAGCATAATTTCGGAAAATACTGCAATACTGTAATTACTATAGAAAAGCCTAGGACAATGCTTGAACCCCCCCCCCCCCCACACACACACACAAAAAAACACTGTATCTAAACACTATATATTTTAATAAAAACTCCACAGACCCCAAAATGCCACTAAAACAACACAAATTAAATGTTCATGGCCGAGATTTATTATTACTCTAGCACCTGAATTTTTATTTCATTATGTGCAAAATCAACATGATTTGTGCTATCGTGCTACATTTAGGCTATGTTCACACAACCTCCATATAATGGACGTTTTTATTTGATGGCCATCATTTAATGATAAATAACGGCCATTATTTTAAACCAATTGACATTATTATTCATAAAATAAAACAGTTTTTAGACACTTTTCCACAATATCCAAAAAGTGGTAAGGGGTGTTGCTTCGGTAAATGGGGGCATGGCTTTAGATGTGATTTCATGGACCAAAAATGGCACTAATTCCTATGCAAAATGTCACAGTTTGAGTTAACTAAAAATTGGTTCAGTATGTAAACATTTTACTATAGACTTTGAACAATTGGGCCACAGTGTTTAAGCACCCCTCAAAAAAAGGCAAAGGAAACTGGACTAGCGTGCTAAAAATTCTAACATGTTATAACACGGGAATATGTCCTTATTAGAGATTGCATGCTCAAGATGGATCATTCAGCATTTAAATATCAGTGGCTCACAAAGTTGGACGCAATACTAGGGAGTCCTGGAAAACATGGATACAGCCATAGACCATAGGTAGTTTTCCAGGACTCCCTAGGATTGCATCCAACGTCCACCACCAGTATTCAAATGCAGTATGATCGGACTCAAGCATGCCCGAGTTGCGCTCATCTCTAGTCCTTATCTATAAACTGTGCTATATAAAATGTTAGCTTGTGTTGTTCGTGTACTGTATTATTACAGGTTTCACTGTAGAATTGCACCCTATGAATGTACATCCTATAATGGAAGCAACAAGTCTACATGTTTATTTTTTATTTTAAAAAAATAAAGTTTTATATTAGAAACAGAGCCTCTTGATGGAAAATTAGCTATGCAGTATCATATTTAGTAAGTATTTTGGCCAGACTGTAAATGTCCTGATGCTGCCAAATGAATGACACAGCTGGATCGGTAATAATCCAGGATTGTTAGCGATTGGGTGATAGGAGAACACATAGGGGGAGATTTATCAAACATGGTGTAAAGGGAAACTGGCTCAGTTGCCCCTAGCAACCAATCAGATTCCACCTTTCATTTTCCAAAGAGACTGGAAGGAATGAAAAGTGGAATGTGATTGGTTGCTAGGGGCAACTGAGCCAGTGTCACTTTACACCATGTTTGATAAATCTCCCCCATAATCTTCCGATCAGTTACCTGCTCCCCTGCAGAAGCAATGGTGGTCAGTTTTGATTCGCTAGCCTTCATTTTTTTTAGGAAGATGGTGGCTAGTCATGATTTTGGGTGAAAAATGTATCTCTCTGCCGTTTAAGAGAGGGCATTAACAGTTTAGACTTTGTCTCTCTGGAGGGGCATTTTATGTTCCTTTTTATACTATTAAATTTCCATAATGACACCTTAAAGGGGTATTCTCATCTCAATGAACGTAGTTATACTTGTAGGGCTCGTAATGTTAAATATTTTTGGAAAAACATTAATTTAATATATCTTGCCGACTTCTCCCGAAATGCTGATTTTCCCCCTTCCAATAATGACAGCTCGTTGTCTTGGTTACAGACCACCACTCTGCTCTAAAAACAGTGGTCTGGCAAGTGCATATATAGATGTTGGTTTATAGACAAACATATACCTATACCTATATATATCAACCAGACCACTGCTTTTAGAGCAGAGTGGTGGTCGGTGACCAAGGCAATGAGCTGTCAACAACAGAAGGGAAAGAGCAGCATATTAGGAGAAGGAGGCAAGTTTGCTAAAACAATTTATTTGCAAAATAACTTACCTTGATAAGCCCTACAAGTATAACTTTATTAGTTGACATGAGAATACCCCTTTAAAACAAAACCTTAAGTGGTGAATGAATCCCAACTCTGCTTACCTGCATCAACATTGAGGCTAAGGCTTTGTCCCATGTCTCCTGCTGGTCCTGGATATGGACCAGAACTTGTCCATGCAGATGCAGATGGTTCTCCCTTACTCAGGTCGCATTGTGTGGCACCAGGCGCTGTTCCTGCTGGTGTGATCCTGTGAGGTCTCACTGATGTTGGGACAAGAAGCGAACTGTAGCGGGGATCAAAATGTGTGCTGTATACCTCATGCATGCCAGCTCGTGGATAACTGGAGCCCTGACTGTTTATAGCACCCCCAATAGAATATGGGTGGTGGTGATGGTGGTGTGCATGGTGCCAGGGCTCAGGTGGTCCCTGGTGTAGATGGCTATGAAGAGAAGCAGGGGAATAAGGGTCTGCTCCAAAAGGGATTTCTGTATGAGGACCGCTCAGAGGACTGGTTAGGCTGCTGCCCAGTGTTGGCGGAGCTGCAGTTGGCTGGTAGCTGCTGTTCCAAAAAGATGGAGGAAAACTTCGTTGACTCATTGGGAAAGACGGGTCTGTTAAATAACAAAAAAAAAAAGATCAGTGTGTAATATCACATTTTTTTCTGTATGGTCAAGAAGGAAATACAAATATATCAACACTACTGACATTTGTGGTTTTATATAGGACTGCAATCCCATGAACTGCATTATTTACCTCAAATATGGAACAATAATTCACCATCAAAAATGCTCACTGCTACATCTGTACAACGTAGACTCTGCTCATCCTTGGTTAATTACTAGAGACGAGCGAGCACCAAAGTACATTTTCCAATTCTCAAGTACTTGACTTGAGTAATGAGGCACTCAATGGGTTACCTTAGCTCCCTCCCAGGGGGCCAGACTCTATGGGATCCCGGCTGGAGAGTATACACATCGTATACGCTCCGGCCAGGATCCCATGCGGACCCGCAAATAACTGATGGTGGTATGGGTATGGTCAGGTCTGGTAGGCGGTGTTATCCAGTTACAGTATGGCTGTATTGTTCAGGTCTGGTATTGCGGTGTTATCCAGTCACAGTATGGCGGAATTGTTCAGGTCTGGTGTGGCGGTGGTAAATTTGATGCCTGGAGCTATTACCTATCAATCTACCAATCCTGTGGTAAGAATTCCTTCAGACAATATGCAGACGGCTCTTATCATAGATTTAATGTGGAAATTTGTTTATGTTTTAAGCAGTTAAAAACCATTAAAAACGCGATTCAGACAATGTTGCCGAAACCAGGCTCCCATTTCTTCCTTAGTAGTCATGTGCTGTTACCAGAATTATTGGCCAAACGCCTATTGGTTACCGCATGAGGGTCTGGTTTCGCTTGCATGTGGTGGCGTACAGTAAATGTGGGAACGCGGCCTAAGACTGGTCAGATATCAATATGATATTCAGAAACTAGAAAATCATGATGCTAATTGGTGAGTGAAGATGGGACAGCTTCAGGTTTAGTGCCTTGGGCAGCAGCAGCTGTTTATATGGCCCTGGTGGGACTGACAGGGAACAGTTTCTGTTTTCAATACACTCCTGGTTTTGGTTGAAAAAAGACTGACCAAAAGACTGATGGAAATACTATGTGTGAACATAGCCTCAAAGTGTACCAGTGACAGTCGGCCCTTTCGGATCAGTGGCAAGATCCTCTCCCAATCTGGAAGATCAGGTTTCCATAAATACGGAGATACAGTCAGATGATGACGCATTATTGTTTGATTGTACCTCTGTAGTCCCAACCTTTCGGATTTAAGGCTGTGGAAATGCATTGGGAGGAGAGGTACTTATATTTAACTCCTGGCCTCACGTCGCCACCTCCATTCACCTACACTAGAACTGGTAAACATTGCTTTTAATGTTTGAGGTCGGCACATGCAGTCTCCGCTCAGCCAATGAAAGCCTGAGACTGGACACCACTGCAGCCACTGATTGGCTGAGCAAACACTGCATGCGCCACCCCCAAACACAGAAAACACTGCCTAAGTGGACCAGCACAGGGAAATGTAGGTAAATATAGTACCCCCCTCTCAACAGGCACCAATATAGAAGACCCCTCGGAAAACCCCTTAAGGGTGCCTTCACACCTACCGTATTGCAGCAGAAAATCCGCTGCGGATCCGCAGCAGATTTAATTAAATGAATGAACACAGCATCAAATCCTCACTTACAAATCTGCTGCAGATCCGCAGCGGATTTGACAGTGCGTATTTAATGCTGTGTTCATTCATTTAGTTAAATCTGCAGCGGATCTGCTGCGGATCCGCAGCGGATTTTCTGCTGCGATACGGTAGGTGTGAAGGCACCCTTAATTATATAAAATTATACAGTATATAATGGGAGTATATGGAATGGCTATTTGGCCAATGGATACTTTATTTTAATTGATAGCAATAGTATTTGGATGCCCTTTGAATTTGCATTAGCAATTAGCGCTTCTTTAATTTCTTAGGGACTCTTTCATATGGCAGTAATTTAAACTCTATTTGACATTATTTTTTTTAACAAAATCTATGGAAAACTATAAAGGGACAAGTTATACCTTTTCTTTAATTTGACCTTCAAGTTTTTACTTAAAGCTAATTTTTTTTACATTAGGCGAACAGTGCTGGCAAGGCGATTCCAGTGGCGCAGTCCTTTCTTTTTTTTTTTTTCTTTACTTTTCTTTCTGCCTGATTCCTGCGCTCGGCGATGTTCTTTTGCCGTGCACTGGGCTGGCTCTATGCACTGGGGAGTCCCCAGTGTGACTATTTCCCCTCCCCTCTGTGACATGGCTCCATTGATTGCCTAATATCGCCTAATATTAAGAAGAGGACCGTACTACCATGATCCCCATGCCGGTCTTATGTTAAAAAAATAAATAAATTTAAAAAAATTGTTTATATATATATATATATATATGTATATGTATATGTATATACACCTGATGGTACATTCTCTTTAAAAAAAAACACTGACCAGAGTGCTGCCAATATGGACTAAAAGTGGCTAATGTAACTCTTGAATGTAGAATTATACTCAGAAAGCCAGTTTTGACTTTTTAGTTAGCTTTGCTTGCATGTAAACAGGGATATGAACAAAACTATAGGGCCATTCCTAAAACACTTGCTAATTTCCAACAACTATAAATTAAAGTGACCCTTTGGCCACTTTCCATGCTTGATTTCTTTCTGTATAAAATGATGTTGATTGAATGTGAAGGAAATCATTATAGCATCTGGACAGAGCTACTGCAACTGTAGGTGCGGTCACGGAGAAGGATAATGCAACCATTTCACATTACTACCTAAGCTGTAGCCTAAAACAGCTTCCAAAGGCCATGCAATGCCTAATATTAGACATCAGCAAAGCCTCCTCTATGCAGAAGCTGGTGACATCATACACTAGTATCTGCCTATCATATCACTTTCCACTAATGGGTCACTGCTGTGTTAGGTAGGTATAGATCTTTTTCTGTACATGTTAATACATTCTACATGTTTATATAAGATGCATGTACATATCACTGCAAAATGACACCGATCTGCGGCTAAACCACAAGCCGGAGCAGAGGTTACAATCCAATAATTTCAGTTTGAAGTTTATTTATGGTATGCTGACAGATTTTACACCATCTCTGTAAAATCTGCTTGCTATCAATGAATGCAGGCATTCACGTATATAACCAGAAAACCTGCATAGACCTAATACTTCTCACAGCTGGGAGTTTGCTACAAACGCAACATCTAGGCCTGTCTCCAAGCTGATACTTTGTAAGCATAATAGGAAAAAAGCTGAAAGCACTCACCGCTCTGATGCAAGATGTCTTTATTTCGTGATGAATTAAAACATGGACATTAGTCCTGCAGGACGGCAGATGCTATCTCCTACACAAACAACATTCTCATGACGGCCATTTCGCGCGCATGCGCGCTTCGTCAGATGAACGCCCCTCCCGCAGGTCTCGGGAAAATACCGGATTCAGGGTATTTTCCCGAGACCTGCGGGAGGGGCGTTCATCTGACGAAGCGCGCATGCGCGCGAAATGGCCGTCATGAGAATGTTGTTTGTGTAGGAGATAGCATCTGCCGTCCTGCAGGACTAATGTCCATGTTTTAATTCATCACGAAATAAAGACATCTTGCATCAGAGCGGTGAGTGCTTTCAGCTTTTTTCCTATTATGCTTGCCATTGCTATATCTGATTTATGAAATGCACCCCGACGCAAGGATCTACATATAAGTCCAGATCATCAATCCAAGGTCCAGACTTTGTTTGGAGTAGTGCCGGTGACCTTTCTCACATTCGCTGTTCTTGATACTTTGTAAGGGTATAAACACACACACCGATACGCAGCAAATACGCAACAAATACGTAACAAATACGCAGCAGATTAGATCTAAATAACTGAACACAGCATCAAATCTGCACCATCAAATCTGCTGCAGATCTGCTGCGTATCTGCTGCGTATACGGTGTGTGTGTTTGTACCCTTACTATGTATAAAAGTGGATCAAAACTGAATGGAGGCCTTTCGTATACTGCATGAACTTTCCTCAGCCAGTGAGGTCTATTAGAGTTTTCATCTTCTCGATGTAAATAAGTAACAATTGACGACATGAAGCAGAGATTCTGTAAATCGTCAATATATATAATACAAGGTTTTTTGTTTTTTTGGGGGTTTGGAATTATGAAGGAATTTTTCCCTTTGTTATGGGCAATTGACATCTACTGCATACGTTTTTTTTTGTGCCTTCCTCAAGTAGGGTTAAGGGTTAATTTTTTTAACAGTGTGCGGCTACATTCACTACATTTTGTAGTTTCGTCCGTAATCGTGGATCCGTTATTACGGACAAATTTAGAGCCCGTGGATTTCAATTGAGCGGCTTACACTGTCCGTATAGATACAGATCTGCAATCCACAAAAAACTGCATCCGCAAAAACTTACTGGCAAGCTCTAGCACAGACCATAATTGCAGCACAGACTGTCCAATAGAAGTCTATGGGAGCGTGTGTATTTTATGGGGATCCGCAATTTTTAGGGATGAAACGTCTGTAAAGTCCGCAATCTGTAAAAAGTAAAGCTCAAAAAATACGCTCAGAAACTAATGGCAGCATAGTAACTAGCTGATTATGTTTGGGTCATTGAATTGAATGGAGCCCATTCTGATCTAAGCACAGATACGTCGGCAGTCAATTCTGAGATTTTTCATGTCTCGAGGGGCACGATTTGGGATGAACCCGGCCAAACACCCATTCATGCTATTTGTTTATATTGAACACTTTTTATTATTTAATTATTATTATTTTTAACTAGAGTTGAGCGAACCTGGAGCATGCTCGAGTCGATCCGAACCCGAACTTTCGGCATTTGATTAGCGGTGGCTGCTGAACTTGGATAAAGCCCTAATGCTATGTGGAAAACATGGATATAGTCATTGGCTGTATCCATGTTTTCCAGAAAACCTTAGAGCTTTATCCAAGTTCAGCAGCCCCAGCTAATCAAATACCCAACGTTTGGGTTCGCTCATCTCTATTTATAACCTTTTCAGAAACAATTAAAAACAATTGTAGTAGCACAGTAAAGATATGTTCACACCAGGCAGAATGGTTATGTTGTGTCCCATACATGTGAACAGCGTTCTATATGAAGAACGCCCATGGATTTTTACAAATCCCATTCAGTCGCAGAAATTTCAGCTCCTAATTTGCAACACGTGAACATACCCTTATGAGCTACTGTTCATACAGTGTGAAGGTGGTGTGACATTCCAGTGATGTGAACTTCACTCTTCTGTGCATCCCTCATAGGAACTGAAGATGAAGCACACGTCCCTGACACCACTGTGATTTACATCTTTAGATACTGCATGTGGCTTTCTGCAAAGTGTCACGAGAAGAGGAGAACTGCCCATTCATTAGCAGCAATCCAGCCCTTCCAAATGATATAATGCTATAATGTTAGTAAAGCTCCTCCGGACAATACCCCGGATTCTAGTGGATTTAGAAAAAAGCACATGATATGCCAGGGTCACGTTCCCCAGTGCTTTAACACCTAGCCCAGAAAAAGCCTTGGGGACAGTCTTAAAAACTATCATTCTGCCAAAATATTTTTGGCACTACAAAATACACGACGTGGACCCGATTCATAACATTTCCTTACAGGTGTGTTAAGCAAATGTTAATATTATCCTACGAAAAAAACTTTTTTTGACTAATCTGATCTGGCGTAGACGATAAAGTACTGCAAATTTCACCATGCTCCCCAACTAACAGCAATTCTTACAAGGGCAACAAGCTGACCCTTTATAGGGCTATGTTCACACCCCATCAATAAAGTTAAAATACAGCTGCAATTTTGAGTCTAAATTACGGCTGTATTTTCCATATAATAATGCACTCCATTGGAATCAATGGAATCAATGGAATCAACTGGCCATCAGTGCGCACAGCGTAATGAATAACGGCTGTAATTGATCCCAACCATCCGAATAATGAACATGCTAATTATTTGCCACCTGCTTTAACAAAATATGTTAGTTTTTATTTTCACCTGTTATTTTCACCTGGTTACTGATATAGCCAGTATGTGTGAACATAGCCAGAGGCTATGTTTACACATAATATTTCTATCACTGTTTTGGTCAGTCTTTTTTCAACCAAAACCAGAAGTTGGTTGAAAACACAGAAAATGGGCAAATTCCAGTTCAACTACAGAAAATGGGCACATATCAGTTCCACTCCTGATGTTGGTTAAAATAAAAAATAAAAAATTAACAAAAATACTGTGTGTGAACATAGCCTGAAGCTAGGGTTTCACACAGTAAAATAAATGCTAAGTACGACCATCATTTTGAATGAAAATAAAACAATATATGAACAGATAATAAAATCTGTATTTTGCAAAACCAGGCGGTAGATAATGAACTTTTTCATTATTTGGATGGTCCAAATCATTGGTGCCTAGATGGTCCCAGCCAATATCCTTTATGTGGTATGAACTGCCGTCCAATTTCCCATTGACATCAATGAAGCACATTATTATATTGAAAATATAGTCGTATTACTTTATTTCATTACACCTGCCTGAGGCAAATGGCATAAAGCGAGACTGGTGTCTAATTCTTTCATTCCATAGCTACATGTTGTACTTGCTCCGTTGCAAATGATCAGAGAAATCCTTTCCCATTCAAAGTCACCACGTCTTAAGAGATACTAACCACAAAAATGAGGCTCCAGCATCTCACTAGCTGTCTGAAACTAGAGAACTATTTATATATCAATGCTAAAACACCTCTCTCATAGACTTTATGATGCAACTGGGTACTAATGCAAGAACATATCTGCCAACAAACTTGTATGACAGAACTGGGTTTCCATTGCTAGTATACAGCACCTCTTCCAGCAGTCATAGACCTTTGATATAGAACTACATGTATCCAATACTAGAACACCTCTTCTACTAGTTACAGACTTGTGTGATAGAACTTCATATATCCAATACTAAAACATCTCTCCTAATGACCATAGACTCAGGATAATCACTTGCAGTAAGTTGTCCTTATCTGTCAACGCATCAGGTTGATTAGACTTAAGATATCAACATAGCTTTATGTATATTAGGAACTACGATCCTCCTTATCTATTGGTGTGGCAATAACAAGTAATGAAAAATGAGAAAACACTAGCACTAAGTCCCTACCTGCATTAGGGTTTCTGTAAAACGGCCAGAAAATAGCGCAGCATTCAACAGAATAGTTTCAAGTAAAATGCAGGACACCATGCAGGACCATGCTGGACCCCACTTAACTTAATGGGGACTGTTGTTCTGCATTTGTGTCCGGCATGCGAGTAATCTGGCTCAACCATTGTTGTTTTGTTTTTTTTGTTTTTTTTTTCTGCTCCAGTGACAGAGCAGAACAATGAACAATCTCGGTGTGATCCCAGCCTAAGGGTATTTTTCCCTGTGCTGCTTTGATGCACTTTTTGATGGCAAGTGGATTCAAGCAAGAATTAACACAGAATGTAAAAAAATATATATATAATTTCCCAATATATTATAGCAATGACTCACTCCAAAAACTGCAACAAAACAACATACAAAGTAGTGTAATAGAATATCGCTTCTAAAATTCAAAGAACACACTGTGCTATGAATTATGAATACATTGCTAAAGCATTCAATGAACTTCAATAGACTACAGTAGTGCGTAAACTACTATTACTACTGGTATTTAGTGAAAATCATATATATATATATATATATATATATATATATATATATAGTGTGTGTGTTTGCGAATAAAATTTTAAAATATCTACACACACATATTATAATATGCAAAACAGCAAATTTCTACACTATACCACAAGTACATATATTCCCTTTCCCTTGCGTATTCAGTACTTGGTAGATTTATGTTACATTTATGTCCGAGCTGATATATGTTCAATATCATAATAATGTAAAGGTAATGATGAAATGAAGAAATATAAGTGGGACAGAAATTATTATAACTGATTCATTGTCACAATTGAGCCGGGACATTCCACACTATATCACTCAATTCAGTAAATGACTTTTATATGATGAATATGATGCTATCTAAACCTTACCTTAGTCTGGTTGTGTGACACTATTATATTACAATCTAGTGCATTAGATAACATTGAGTACCATTACACTGTGAGCAAGTTACACATCATCATAACATAACTGTTCTTATTACTTATACAATGCATTTTCCACCCCCTCTAATAATAGGGTGAGATGCATCTAGAAGACAATTCCTATGCACATCCCATAACTCTTATACAGTAGTCTCCACCATACCTAGTAGAATAAAACCTTGTAGGGAACATATACTGAATCGATATTCTCTAATCAATCAGGATATGACTGTATACAATAGTGACAGCTCTGCCATCCACTAGTCCTCACCTCTCCAGGAGCCGCCACTCCGGGCCCCCTTGGCACTGGGAGTACTGGGAGAGTAGCTGCTGGGCTGGCTGAGGGCTCGGCTGAAGTGCTCGTCCACCACCGAGCTGATGTCCCCCTGGAAATAGGTGAATAGGACACACCGGGAACTGATGTACTCCGCCTCAGGGGGTCTCTCCTTCTCCGGGCTGCAGTCCTCTTCCTTAATACTGGCCGGGGCATGGCTGGAGAACGAGCTGCCACTGCTGCTGGTGCTACTGCTGCCACTTTCCGGGGCTTCTTGCATCTTGGAGTAGAATGCTAGCTTCTAAAAACACCAAACATAACTATCAGCCAATGGGAGATATCCGCAGACGGAACGGTAACTACTGATACATTGCGTAACGGTCGCGGTATTAGTATTCATAACAAAACAGACGCGGAATTATCAACGGATTAATAACCGTCCTCTTCTATAGGACTCCTATTCTAATCGGATTCTTCTAGGAACATCCACTACAACAAGGCTCACAGACAGAAGAGAAACTTCACGCTGTGGCCAATGTCTCCCCCACTCGCGGCAAATACGTCCCACGCTGCCCAAAAAAAGCCCTTATCCGTCTACTTACCGCTATTCCTAAACGAATTCTGCGTTAAAAAAAGAATACTGCCCAAAGCGGAGACTGCTATATAGATCTCAGCTCTGAAGTAACAATAGGGGGGCAGCTTCTAGTCCTGCCTGAGATGCTGCTAGAATGGACTAGAACAGGTGCAGCCTATGGGAACCACAGTGTAACCCAAGTCTGCACAATTACCAAACAAAGAGCTGTGTCCAAACCTCTGCTACACCTGTTCACTGGCAGGGAAGTAAGAGATATATATATATATACAGTATATACACACACACACATATATATATATATATATATATATATATATATATATATATATATATATATATATATATACAGTATATACATATATATATATATATATATATATATATATATATATATATATATATATATATACCATCACTACTTCCCCCCATTCAGGGTGCTGCTGGGTAAATCATAGGCTTGGCACCTCATTACCCGGGGCTCAGCATGTGGCGGACACTTCCCACTTGAGAAGTTTCACACTTCGTATAATGACAGTGAAGCAGTGTAAATAAATAGATGTAGCAGAGGCGACTTTGTCATGTAGCAGAGATAAATCAGTATATAAAGGCAATGCTGCAGCAATGACACCTTCCTCTCTGCTCCATAGGCAGCCGAGCACATCCACCTGGATCACCTACCTGGTGATAGGGACTATAGGCAGCGGTGAAGTAAGGCTGGGGAGGACCATACACTTGGTACATTACATCCAGACAGCTCATGGCTGGCACTAGAGGAATGATGCTGCGGCTGCGGCTATGGGGGTGCTCTGGCCCCGGCCTGGAGGTGCATTAATGTCCTGGGCGCCTCTTCCTCCACATGGATATGTCTCCCGGAGCTCCGTGGCCGCTGCCGTGCTCTGTGACTACGAGTGTGGCGTGGGACAGTGTGACAGGCGGGCAGGCTGCGGTGGGGGGCATTTATCTCAGGCATGCGTCATCACGACCACCGGGGCTGCACAGGAGAAGAGGTGGGAGAAGAGGAATCCAATCACACGGGGCAGGGTTTGTTGTGGTGGCAGACCTCCAGTCACTAGTGGGACTCTCCCTGGTTGCGCCTGGCTATGCAGAGAAGAGGCTGCAGGATTTACACTGCACTTGGCTGCTGCTTGTGTCACGGACACTCAGGACTTTACTTCTCCACCTCTTCTCTGTCTTCCTGTTCCTCTTACCATCCATCATTTTTCTAATCACAACTAATTTGTCTTCTCTTTTTTGTTCACTCATTTATCATGTCAGGGCTTATTATTATTATTATTATTATTATTATTATTATTATTTAGTTTGCATCCCTGCTGTGAACCTTGGTGCAGGTCAGCATTAGGACTACTAAGGCAATTATACAGCACTAGCTGGGGTAATAATCTAACAACAGCCCAATAGCACCCCATTCCCCCCCCCCCCCAAAAAAAAAAAAAAAAAGTAAAAAGCCTACACCAAGATTTAATGAAAGGCAATGGGCACTTTTCCAATAAGAGGGGGTTAAACGCCAACCCCAAGAGAGAACAGAGAGGAGAAAATCTTTGAAGGGCAGCTCACACAAGCTGTAGATATGAAGGAAAGCACACAAAAGGCAACTTGCATTGAAGAATGAGAAGGACTGCATAGTCTGCATAGTGTGGTCTACAGCCCTGTACTCTGACCTAGGAAGTCTCTCTCACCTTCCAAATCATACCAGATGCACTTCAGGCTGGGGCTTACATCAGAGGACAGGACTGTGGAAATAATCTCTCCATAGCGGTAACCCCTCTCTCCCCGGACAGAGAGTGCTGTTAAAATCTTGTCTTTATTTTCTTCTATGTATAAAAGCCATAAGCTGGGCTCGTGGATGGTGGAAACGCCAAAACAGAGTGACACAGAAGTGACAGCTGCTTTGCACCTTGCTGGCGCTTCACAGACGAGAAGCGCCAGCAAGGTGTTTTGGCATTTCCACCATCCACGAGCCCAGCTGGTGGCTTTTATACATAGAAGAAAATAAAGACAAGATTTTAACCGGTGAATGTGTGTCTCCAATCCTCCTTTTTTCAGCCCCTGGCCCTATGTTCGTTCATTCATTCATTCATTCATTCATTCATTCATTCAGATAGCATAGCACAAAGCTTTGTAAGCAGGAACTTCCCAGTATAGGTTTACTGCATTCACTTCGGGGGAGATTTATCAAAGGGTGTAAAATTTAGACTGGTGCAAACTGCCCACAGTGACCAATCACAGCTCAGATTTCAGCTGTGGTAAAATAATAGAGGAGCTGTGATTGGCTGCTATGGGTCTAAATTTTACACCCTTTGATAAATCTCCCCCATCATTTACACTTCACTTCGTGTGATTAGTCAAATGGCTGATACAGCAACAGTCCAGTATAATTGGTGGCTTGTCCTACAGTCAGCAAAGTATAACTGCTACAGTATCACTCCACATTATCAAACTATTATAGACAGCACTGAATAGCGTTTCATGCTTTTACTGTATTCACGTCTGTGCTACCCAATGTTTCCCATAAATGATAGTACTATAGTTAGTTTTATAGATAGTTTTTTTTTTTTTTTAGTTCAAAAAAGTTGTATCCAGATGTTGGCTTGGAGTCTGTGGGAAATAAAAGATGCTATACTTACAATGTTTTTTTTTTTGCTTGTGGCATTTTGTCTTCCTTTCGTGGTGTAGCAATGGCATGTTTTCTATAGTTTGTGCAGTTTTTCCTTTTTTTTTTTTTTACCTCCCATAGACCTCCATCAGTTAAAAAATGCTTACAAAATGCATATGTAAATTTGTGTTTGCAGGTTTTTTTTTTAAGTCAGTGGAGATCCTTGAATCACGTGGTCAATGAATCACATACATTTTTATAAGAAAATTCAAGTGAAAATGTGTGTCCCAATATAAACTTTTGTGGGGAAAAATGTCACAAAAACTGCATTATGAAAGCCAAAAAGTGCAGATTCAAGCATTCATGTGTTCTCTATGGCGAGTGGTAAGCCACAGTTAACATGCTCTGGCACAGGCTTACCCCTTCCAGAACATTATGGTTGGGCAGTGGAAATTGAGCATCTGGAAGCCGCAATATAGTGGTTGAACCCACCAAAGACATAACACAAAGCAAGGAGATAAGAGAATTAAAGAGAAAATAGAGTACAGTATAAAAAGAAAACAACAAAGAGTAGCAAAAGTAAACAAACAGCATGATGATCAGGTGATCAGGTGCCAGCCATTCTTTGCAGTGGGGTTTTACCTGCTCTATTTACTAAAGGACCATTAAATCTTGTGATGAGCGAACATGTTCCTATATTCGTACAAACATGACGCTAATTGTTTGTGTTTGCCGATCATGAACAATTTGTTTGATGATCGGAAGAGTTATACCGATAATTTTTTAACATATTCCAACATGCGAACCTTTATCTTGCAATGTACGCAACTGCACAAATTACACTTTGCACCTGATAATGTGTACGCATGTGTGTAGACCAAAATGTACGCAACAGCATAATTTATGCTTTTTGCCTGATAATCGGTATGCATGTGCCTAACTCTAGACTGAAACATATGCAACAACGTAATTTACGCTTTGCACCTGATCATCTGTATGCATCTGCGTAGACCGAAATGTACGCTTTTACTGTACGTTCGTTATTTGTTCGTGAATGTTTGCTGAAAAAAAACATGAACTAATCACAATACCTTTTTTTTTATGTTCGTGTTCGGGATCCGAACGGAACATCGGAACATCGGAATGTTCACTCATCATCATTCAGCGACAGTGAAGACCATCCGGCCGGTACGGAAGGATGATCTTCTCTGACACCGGCCTTTCTCTGACCCAGGTTAGAAATGCTCCTTTGTCTAGATATTGTAGTCAAGTTTTGGTTCTGACATCCCCTTTGGTCCCACTAAAGTATCCAGCATTGATGGTTACAATTTAGTAGCAGGACCACTTGGATCCTCTAGTTCATAAGCAGTAGACTGATTCTTTTAATATTTCAGGCCAGCCAATAAGACGTGGCACACTAGAAGCAGCTTCATTTTATCAGCACTAAATACATTGGCTATGTTCACAATAAGTAAAAAAAAAATATGTCCGCTCTTTCTTTTCAAAATGACGTCCGTTATTGTCGAATTAAGCTTAAACAAATGTAATGCAATGTCAATGAAATGACAGCCGCCCAATGCACACAGTGTATTAAATAACAGATTTTGCGACCACGGACGTCAAAATATTGATCATGACAATTATTCTCAGACAAAAAGGAAAAATTGGCAGCACCTCTATGCCTCTGTTCACACTAAAGGTTGCACGCTGCATGTGGCTAAAGTACAGACAAAAAAACCAAGGGCAACAGCAACCCACAGGTGCAAGTGCTTACTGTACATTCTCGGCGTGGCGTACGCATGATAAAAACCTGCTCTGTAGATATAAGAAAATGAGGATCTTAGCAAACTATTTGATCAAACTGAGTGTACTATGTTACCACGTTAAGGTGTCCTAAAAGATATGGTCCTTCTCTAGAATTCCCACATTAGCAAAGGCCTCTCCTGGGCTGATCAAGCCTACAACTGGGCAGATAGGAGCCAAATTATGTCTTTTTAATAGCACCCTTGCACCTGTAGGTTGCTGTTCTGTTTTTTTTATCTGTACTTAAGCCACATGTAGCATGCAACCTGCATTGTGAACACAGGCATAGAGGTGCTGCCATTTTTTCCTTTTTCTCTGTTGAATGTGGGGTGTGTGGCTACCTCCCGTTGGCTTGCACTCCACCCATGTCCCAAGGGTGCTATAAAAAGAGATCATTTGGCTCCTATCTGCCCACTTGTAGGCTTGTTCAGCCCAGGAGAGGCCATTGCTAGTGTGAGAATGCTAGAGTAGGACCATGTCGCTGAGGACACCTTAACATGGTTACATGGTACACTCTGTTTGATCAAATACTTTGGTAAGATCCTCATTTTCTAATATCTACAGAGCAGGTTTTTATCGTGTGTACACTGGGGGGAATATATATGGGAAGCGCTTGCACCTGTGGGTTGCTGTTGAACCTTCTTTTTTTTTCCAATTATTTGCAGATGTTATTGTTTAGTTGTTTACACAGTTTTTCTTTTTTCACAGTCCTTTCACAGTCTTTCCTATTAAATTCAATGGACTCACACACCCAAATGCACTCAGTCCATCCGAACTAGAATAATGTACCAACAGCTGTCTCTGTAATGACGGGCATCCAAAACGCGATCTGGAGTATGCCTTCCAGTTTTGGAACCCGATTCATAAAAAGGATGTTCTAGAGCTGGAGAGGGTACAAAGACGGGCAACTAAACTAATAAGGGGAATGGAGCATCTTAGTTATGAGGATAGATTAAAAGAAATAAATTTGTTTAGTCTGGAGATGAGACGTTTAAGGGGAGATATGATTATTTTATTTAAATATATAAATGGCCCCTACAAGAAATATGGGGAAAAGATGTTCGAGGTAAAACCCCCTCAAAGGACAAGAGGGCACTGCCTCCGCCTGGAGAAAAAAAGGTGACAAGCCTTCTTTACCATGAGAACTGTGAATCTGTGGAACAGTCTACCACAGGATCTGGTCACAGCAAAAACAGTAGAGGGCTTCAAAACCGGCCTAGACAAGTTCTTAGACCAAAATAATATAAATGCATATGTATAGAACCTATCACCCCTCCCCCTTCCCTGTATCCATCCCCTCCTTGGTTGAACTTGATGGACATGTGTCTTTTTTCAACCGTATTAACTATGTAACTATGTAATACAGAACGGAAAAGAAAAAACTTCATGGGAACATAGCCATTAGGTTCATATTCTTAAAAGGGTAAAACAGCAAAAAAAATGTTTTCTTTCAAATTAGCTGGTATCATAAAGTACCAAAGATGTGTAATTTAAAAAAAATCTGCAGTCTTCCAGTACTTATCAACTGCTGTATGTCCTGCAGGAAGTGGCGTTCTTTCTGTCTGACACAATGCTCTCTGTTGCCACCTCTGTCCATGACAGTAACTGTCCAGAACAGGAGAGCTTTTCTATGGGGATTTGATACTACTCTGGACAGTTCTTGTCATGGACAGAAGTGGCAGAAGAGAGAACTGTGTCAGACTGAAAAATATACACCACTTTCTGCAGGACATACAGCAGCTGATAAGTACTGTAAGACTAGAGATTTTTTTTTAAATAGTAAATTACTAATCTCTGGCACTTTCTGACACCAGTTGATCTGCAAGATCCCCCCCCCCCCACACACACACACACTGGGGTGCCTCTTTAAAGATAGTCAAGAGAACACCAGAAGTTCCATAACATGTATGCAACAATGGTATAAAACTACTAGAAGTTTTACGTATAAAATAGACAAGACATAAGATAAAACAATCACATGGAGCCTATTTTGTATCATATTGTAATGGCAAAATATCAAGAAATCTTCTCTATTTGTCCCAGGAGATCAGCCATCTTCTCCCCTTGCTTCTTTTTTTTTTTAACTTTTGTGGCTGTACACCTTGTGTACCTGGCATCATAGATTTCCAAATATACCAGAACTTTTTAAAACAGGGAAATGATGACAAATAAAACCTTGGTGATCAATGCACTTTCCAGCAAGACAATAATCCCAAGCACATCTCCAAGCCAACTAAAGCTTGACTGAGAAAAAGTTCCTGGCACGTCCTGGAGTGGCCGTCTCTGTCATTAGGTTTACATCAGACGTAAAATCTTTGGGGGGGTTTAAAAGGGGGCAGCTGCAGCACAGGATCCATCAAAAATAACTGAGCTAGAGGCTTCTGCACTTGAAGAACTGTGTAAAGGTTCACCCAACGTGATGACCATCGTTTTGGCCACCAAAAAGAGATGTGTGAACATAGCCTAAAAGCTAATTATTGCCCCACAAAGTACTGGAGCCGTGGGCTGAATAATAGATCACATGCACATGTGTTACAGAAATTACATCAAATGCCATGAATTTGTTCTTCATATTAGGTAGTGACACGCTCTACAGCTATATGTTTCGAAAGTGTGCTGGGACATGTAGCAGCACATTTGCTTAGCGTTAGAGGCAGCTCCTATAGGCAATAATTAGACCAGGTGTGCACATATGTGACCAATTGGAGACTTACCCCATTTCGGGATTGGATCATACACTTATCTCGCCTATCTTATCTTATTCATAGAACAACTTTAAGGGCATGCTACTGGACTTGGCTATCACCATCAGCTGCCAAAAACCGTGTTTGGAGTGATGGTGCGCATGGGTTGCTGACTAACTGACAGTAAAGTTAGTACGTCATTCTTGAGCTTGTGGGGGATCCCAACAGTTCCCCCCTCCCCATTCATACACTTTTCCTACTGCTACAGGTTCTAAAACAAACAATATTCTTATGGCTATGTTTACACAACAATTTTCGAGGGTTAACGTTTTTCTACGCCATATTTGATGCTCAAAATAATGTCCATTGTTTTGAATACCAAACAACGACGGTGGTTTAGCTTGTTCCAACAGCCATCATTGCAATAATGACCATTGGAACAATATACTAATTCAAAGTCAGATATGGGGCCCTTTTGGCTGCTGCTTTAATTAAAAGGTCCATTGATTTTAATACAAAGGATGGTAAAGAAACGGTGAAAAAAAAGTGTGTGTAAACAACTAAAAATAATGTTCGCTGTTCGCACAATAAAGGACGCAGATTAATCGACACAAACATCTTTTTGATGGCCACTGCGAACGGCGGCCGTTATTTTATACATTTTGTGAACCAACAGCCGTTCACAAAAGTCATTGAAGGATAAAACCAACAGCCGTTATTTTAAATTCAAATGGTGCCGTGTGAACAAGGCCTATGCGGGATTTTGCCAAACCTTAACTATACAATGTACAGTACCATCTGGTCGCTGCAGAAAAGAACACAATTTAAGCTAGCTATACGTCAATGTAGAGAAGTCACCCATGGGAGAGAAATCAATTGGATACACTTGTTAACTCTTATGGTGCGTTTACACAGACAGATTTATCTGACAGATTTTTGAAGCCCAAACCAGGAACAGACTATAAACAGGGAACAGGTCATAAAGGAAAGACTGGGATCTATCCTCTTTTCAAATCCATTCCAGGCTTTGGCTTCCAAAATCTGTCAGATAAATCTCTCTGTGTAAACGCACCCTTAGTTCTAACAATTGACAACCAATTGACAGAGAATTTGCTAAGTAAACACAGCAATAATCCTTCGACATGAATAAAGTTGCAGGGATTATATCCAGTGGTTGGGCAAGGTTTTGCATCATTACAAGCAAGATGCCATGGAGGAATTCTTAGTCCACACTCTTAACATTTTTAAAGGTTATCAATGAAATACCACAGCAAGGTGAATTACATTAAAATATTTTTCTAGCCATTCCTGAAATCTCCATCCAAGTTGGCATTGGGCTGCCAAGGCATGAACTTTTGACCGAAGCTCGGATTGCTAGGAGACATGTCCTGCTTGTTAGTTTCGAGTGACAGTTTACTGTACTACAGATCCTCTTGTGTCTAAAGAGAGGAAAGGCAGGATGATATTAGCGCTGTATTTTCACAGGAGCAAGAAATTCCATCTGTCTCGAATGTGTTTTGGCTGGCTGCCTTATTTCTTGTCCAACACATGACCACCACAAAAGCCTCCTATTTTTGTCTTTAAGTTGGAACCTAGTGGATGAGCAAATACCAGATCTATGTTATAATTAGTTGACTTAGAACAAGGCTTGTTTTCCTGTCCAACAAAGGATACGTGCAATGGGGGGGGGGGGGGGGGGTTGTTAAATGTGTCAGTGCTACTTGTAGGATTACAATTAAGGTTCTAGAGTATCTTCTTGACAGACCGAGGAGAAATATAGCCTGGCAGCATGAAGTAATGAAAGTCTAACGTCCCCAAATGTCATGTGACCTTAAGTGACAGAATATGGAAACTTGGATGGCAACTGGATCGCATCACTGATACTCTTGTTGCATCAATGCGAAAAGAACAGTGTGATGTTATGGCTCAAACATTTAAGTCTGACTGGAAACTCTTATTCGTTCACTTTAACCCCCTACAGGCCTTGGTTTTTCTGGATTTTTTTTCAATTTGATGTTGCTTCATTCTGGGAGCCAAAACTTATTTTCCCAAAATTGCTGGATGAGGGGTTATTGTTTGTTTGTGGGATGAGCGGTATTTTTAATGGTACCATTTTGGGGTACATATAATGATTGATGTACGTATATTAACATTTTGGAGAAGATGGAAATAAAAATTCTCACTTTCTTTGCATTAAACATTTTGCATCATGAGGCCATGTTCTCAAAAAACGTCTGTTTTGTTTTGATGACGGCAGTTAAAAATGATCATGATCATTATTTACATTATTAAAAACAACGTCTGTTATTTCACCTACAAAGAAATTGTGGTAACATACCCTTACAGATTGAGGCTATGTTGATACTTTTTTTTAATATGACGGCCATAAATAAAATTCTTGTGATTGTTAATTATGGCCGTCCTTATCAAATAACGTTCATTATTATAAAAAAAGGCATTTTTTTTTCACTTTAAAAAACGATGTGCGAACATACAGGTAGCCTAAGGCTACTTTAGACAGCCACTAATAATGATCATGATCTGTCTAACAAGATGGCCATCTTCTCCGGATATGTTCTCAAAGCTTGGCTTCAACCCTAACCCCTTTAAGTTCTTGCTTGACTTCTCATCAGGGACCTTTGGCTACAGAAACTTAGTGGGCCACTTTGCAGTACAATTCATGCAGTGGCAGTAAAACAGCAGAAACTACTGAGATTAAAGGGGTAGTGCGGCGCTAAACAATTATTCACAAAATAACACACATTACAAAGTTATACAACTTTGTAATGTATGTTTTGTATGTGAATGGCCCCCTTCCCTGTGTTTCCCCCCACCCACGCTAGACCCGGAAGTGTGGTGCATTGTACTCACCGCATCTCGTGTCGACCCCCGTCCATCATCTTGGGACAATGACGTAGTCTTCGGGAGGCTGGTCGAACCGCTCCATCCGTCCCTCATGCCGGCCCCCCTCTGCCGCGTCATCAGCACCTCAGCTGCGATTGGCTGAGCATAACTGTGCTCAGCCAATTGCGGCTGAGCACAGTTATGATGCGGCAGAGGGGGGCCGGCATGAGGGACGGATGGAGCGGTTCGGCCGGCCTCCCGAAGACTACGTCATTGTCCCAAGATGGCAGACGGGGGTTGATACGAGATGCAGTGAGTATAATGCACCACACTTCCGGGTCTAGCGTGGGTGGGGGGAAACACGGGGAAGGGGGCCATTCACATACATAACATACATTACAAAGTTGTATAACTTTGTTATGTGTGTTATTTTGTGAATAATTGTTTAGCTCTGCTCTACCCATTTAAATGTAATTGCCTGGCAGCTTTCAGCCTTTGTATTGGAAATGTTAAAAACTGTGGGTGAAACCTGCAAGAAAAGCTAGCATACTGGGGTATAAAACCTGCAGTGCAGATCACCTTTAAAGGGGTTATCCAGCGCTGCAAAAACATGACCACTTCTTCCAGAGACAGCCCCACTCCTGTCTCTAGCTTGGACGGGATTTTGCTGCTCAGTTCTATTGAAGTGAATGGAGCTTAATTGCAAACCACACCTGACCTGGAGACAAGAGTCGTGTTGTCTAAAAGAAAGTGGCCATGTTTTTGTAGCACTGGATAACCTCTTAAACTGTGGGTTCACGGAACTCTGTGGCCCCCTTTTGCATCTCTAGGCAGAGCCGTGTATCCCATTAGGCAGGGTAGGCAACTGCTTGAGGGCTCCTGACTCTTAGGGATTCTCGGCACTCTGAACTGACAGACAAAGGACCGATGAGCAATTCACTCATCAGTCTGTCAATGTCATTCTCTCTTTTAAGAACAGGGCCATTGACCTCACTGCTCCCCCAACCCCCATCATATAAAGTTCAGACTCTAACAAATGTGGCTACAAGAGGCTGGCGAACACCCCCCCCCCTCCCGATTACATCATCATAATCATCATTTGTACATAGCAAGAGGTGGTCTGGGGGAAGAAGAGGGGTGGCTTCAGATGTGGCTGGGAAGGCAAGAATGGGGGGGGAGGTTTGGTAAGCGGGGTAGGGGGTGGCCAGTTTATAGTTCTGCCCAGGGGCCCATGATGCTGTTAAGATGGTCCTGTCTCCGGGTCCCCTGCTGAATGATTCCCCTCTACTTCTGAGACGGACTTGTCTCGGCAGTAACAGCCTGCTCAGCCAATCACTGGCTGTGACAGTGGAGGCAGGATGGTGGGGATAGAGATGAGCAAACTTTTCAAGAGTTCGTTCCGACCGGACTTCCGGATTTTTTTGAAAAGTTTGGTTCGACCGAATTTTGGATTTCTTCGGATTTCATAGTTTAAAGCATCTATATGATATGGGGGTAGTGTATTTGGTTGAATTTAGGGCTCTACATGTCAGTAACATCATTATCTTTTCAATATCTCAAAGTCATTTATTTTCTTTTAGACTTCAATATTCACCATTACAGGGTCTATGCAGGAAATTCACCATTACAGTTTCTATGCAGGAAAAAGGTCACAAATGCAGTGGAGGAGCAGTAGTCATTGGAGGCTAGTGGAGGTCCAGCATTAGTTTTTAGAGTTTTATCCTACACACATGCACGAGGTATATTTGTGTCTTAGGATAACACGTATGTCATATACACCCTCACAAGGATCCAACTATTGTACTTGGAATGGACATCTGTAGAGCCCTTTTTTTTAGAGTTTTATTCTACACACATGCACGAGGTATATTTGTGCCTCAGGATAACACCTATGTCATATACACTCTCGCAAGGGTGACAGTATAGTACTTGGATATCTGTATAGCACGTTTTTGTTCTGTGCACCCTTTGCTCTCCTATGCCTAATCAATCTATCTTTCGCCCTCTTTATTTTTCTCTCTCAATCACTATATGTTTCTCCTCTCCGCTATCCTAGTAATCTTTTTGTGTTTGCTTTTGTACAATATCTTCTCAGTACAGCAGCGTGCAGCAGCAGCGTTTTGTCACTGACGAGCTCTGTGCACTGCTAATAGTCTCCTTCCTCTCTCTGTGCAGACTGCGTCATGCGGTCATGTGACAGCTCCTCTTAATGCAATACCGACGTCACACAGGGGGTGGGCTAGTGCAAGATCCCTGCTGATTGGATGTGTTCCGGGCATAATGGGAAAGCGCTTTTCCCGCCCATTTTAGAAAGCAAGAAAAAAAAAATCGGTGCGGACTTCCAAAAATCCGAATCCGACCGGATTCGGACTTTTGGAAAAATCTGAACCGGATCCCATACCGGCCGAACTGGTTCGCTCATCATTTGTTATGTTGTCTGCCAGGGCAGTAACATATCAAAAGTTTGAAATGACCAGAGTGCCCCTTTAAGGATGAAAATAGTGTGGTATAAAAGACCTAATACAATGGAACACTTTGGTTTATATACAGATAGCCGTTCTGTGTAGAAGTTATCCTTTTTCACATCATCCACTGCCATATCTTTTCCCTTCCTTAATTTGGGGACAGATCCTTATTCTCACCTATTCCAGTACTTATGTTGTATGCTGTTGTATGCCCTGCAGGAAGTGCTGAGAAGGAACAAAAAACTTACTGCAGGACATACAGCAGCTGATAAGTACTGGAAGACTGGACATTTTTAAACAGAAGTAAAATATAAATCTACATAAGTTTGTGACACCAGTTGATTTGGAATAAAAACAAAAAATGCATGAGTTCCCCTTTAAGCCAATGACTTCTACAGGTAGAGCATGTCCCTACATATTGAAGCCAGAAAAAAGTTATAGGAAGCTGTAAAGCTTTTGAGGACAGGAGCTGCTTCATCATCCTATGCGATATAACATAGTAGAGAATTGAAATAACGATGCCCTTACCTCATGTCCAAAGGTAGGTAACAAGCAATATAATTCTACCTGTAGTGCTGTACTATACTATAGAGAGGTTCTATTAGACAGCCAATCAGTGCATGGACTGCTCGGATGGTCCAGTCGGGTCTGTGCCATTGTAGCAGGGTCTGTGCAATTGTATATTGAATGGGACCTCAAGCTAGAATATCCCAGAAGAGACCATTGTATGTAGGAAATATTTATTATTTAGGCCATTTGTACCTTGAGGAATCATTGTTGTCTTACACTGCATGGCAGAAGCCATTGTAAAAAGATACAAGATGAGGGGATTCTTTCACCTGTAAATGGTTTTGGTGGTAATTGCTGTATATTCTATGTCTAAAAAGCTCATGTATTTAAGTATTTGTAAGCCTGAAGAAAGGCATGAGTACATCTGAAACATTGCTTGATATACTTTACACATGAATGGTATAAAAGAATAACGCCAACAAGCAGGTGTGCGCTGTTTCTATTTTCTCAATACGGTATTCAGGCATTGGCCTTGAACGTGTTTTACAAAAGCCATTTTTTGATAGAAATTTCTAAAATTAGTTTATGATACTCATCTGTTCATGGTGGCGCATGCCTATAGACTTACACATTAACTATCTGCCTATTTTGGGTTTATAATCTGAATTAAAGATGAGCGAATCTACAGTATTAGTGATGCGCTTTGCTATGCTTGGCCTTTGGCTTCTCCCAAGACAGCATCCAGGGGAGAGGAAGTCAAAGGCAGCCGGCTGACAAGGCGACGTCAGAGGTAACAAGGTGCTTCACTTCACTAATACTCAGAACAGAACAGCCGTTGTCAATGAAGATCATCCTGGCTGGTAATTCTAATGAATTGGGTTGCAGGCGCACCCATGCCAATTCACCGCTGCGCACAATGGAGCGTGCGTCCGGAGCCTTACATGAACTGACATGTCTCTGCGGCTGCTTTTCAATGAATAGTCAGTTTATCGTGCAATCGGATGGAATCCCAGCGGGAGCGTTTACTGAGTGTATACGCTCCGGCCAGGATTCCATTCCTTCAAATAGAATGTATATTTTGTAAAAATCACGGCTAATGTTGCAAATTGCAAATCCCGAACACAAACATAAAAAAATTGTCTTCGGTTTGTGTTCGTTGAACATTCACAAAAAAATAACTAATGTACAGTAGAAGCGTACGTTTCGGTCTACGCACATCCATACATTTGCGCAGTTGCGCACATCACAAGATAAAAGTTTGCATATTTCAAATATGTTCGAAAATGATCATTAAAACCATTCCGATCATCGAACAAGTTGTTTGTGATCAGCTAACACAAACAATTAGCGTAATGTTCTTACGAACATACGAACATTTTCGCTCTTCACTATCTTTAATCTGGACCATTTTAATAATTAGAGACCATAACATCTTTACTAACTTTGACTAGGACACATCTATACTATGGTCTACACTAAAGATACTGTTGCCTTTACATACAATGTACGCATTCCACTTACACAAAAATAGCTACTCTACTTAGAAGGACCAGATGTCAAATTAAGGAATGCAAGGAACTTGACCAAAAATTGTACTTAATGGACAATGCTTGTGGACATTGACATACCAAATGATAGTGTCTGGACTTTCAAAAATCTTCTAATATGCACATGCGTTTTTAATATAAAGTATAGAGCGAACCAAACTTCATAAGTGCGGACAGGCAAGTGTTGATGAGCCAACTTGCCGGGCCCAATTTAACGGCTCTTTTACTTTAATTTGTTTAAGGTTCGATTTGGACGAACTTTTCTTTAAAGTTTTCAATATATTTCAAGATATAAACAAGCTTTATATAACAAATATATGCATTTTTATAACACAAAATGTGTGAGTTGCTTTAAAGAAAATACTTTTTAAAGTTCTGGTATCACATGTAATTGGTCACTTTCTGCTGCTACATGTGACTGCCCCTGTCCTTATTGGCTTAGGCTTCGGTTACAGTTCTGTCAGAGGCTTCCTCAGCACTCCTGAGATTTGATGGAAAGAAAATCATTGCATAAACATGGCGGATACCACAATGGAACCTGGAGGAATCCATTATAAGTCAATGGGTTTCAGTGAGAGCCAGTGTTAAGGCTCCTGTTCTGTCAGCTGTCAGAAGTGAAGCTGTTCTTCCATTCATTACTGTCTACACTCCTTCCTGAGAAGATTTATGGACACTGGGTCTCTGTATAAACTTTAGCTCTTCCTGAATGTGGGGGTCATAAATTGCCAGAATGCTTAGAATAGTTAGAACCTGTATTTTTGATACACCTCCGGTATCCTGTACTACCGTATATGTGCAGTGCTGCTAAAAGTATTTGCCCATTCCTAATTGCTTCATATTTGTCACATGTTTCAGATAATCAAACTACTTTTATTATTTGACAAAGAAATTCCAAGTACACACAAAATGCAGTTTTTAAAAGATGATTTCACATATTAACCCCTTAAAGTGTACCAATCATAGCAACATGTTAGAGGTTTGTATTGGTGGGGGACTGAGTACTGAGACCCCCACCAATTGCTAGAATTAAGAGGCAGACACTCCCAGTGTCTACAAGAAGTTTCACAGGCTGCCATTATAATTTCATCTACTGCTACATTAGCATTGAGAGTGGAGGTGATGGAAAATTATAGTTACGCTTTAACCCCCTAAGGACACAGCCGAAAATGGCCTTAAGGACCGCGCCAATTTGTGTCCTCGCTTTTTCATCCTCATCTTCTAAGAATTCTGTTATTTTTCCATCTACAGGGCCATGTGAGGGCTTTGTTTTCAGGAACAGGTGTACTTTGTAATGCCGCCTTTTAATCTACCATAAAAATAATGACAAAACATCCCAGAAAATGATTTATGGGGTGAAACTGGGATAAAAAAAAATGCAATTTTGAGGCTTTTTTCGTGTTTACATAATGCACTCTACGGTAAAACCAACATAATATCTTTATTGTATAGGTCTGTCTGAATACAGTGATATGTATGTTTGTATAGCATGATATTATATACAGGTGACATTATATATCACCTACGGGGCTTGTTGGGGCATCATTTTTGTGCCATAAGCTTTAGTTTTTATCAGTATTATATTTATGTAGATCATTTTGTATTCATTTTTTAACCCCCTTAACCCCTAGACGACCCAGGGCGTATAGTTACGCCATGGAAGTCTGTCCCCAGACGACCTAGGGCGTAACTGTACGCCCTGGGTGTTTCTCCCGCTATGAAGCGTGCTCCGGAGCGGAGCGCGCTTCATAGCAGGTGGGGGCCGGCTGCAATCAGCAGCCGGGACCTCACCGGCAATGACACGCCGCAGCGATCGCGCTGCCGCGTGTCATTAACTCCTTAAACGTCGCGATCGCGGCGTTTAAGTGTAAGTGACAGGGGGAGTCCCCTGTCACTTACCGATCGGGACCCCCGCAGTGTGACTGCGGGGGTCCCGATCGGTAAAACGGGCCGCCGGAGGTCTCTCACCTGCCTCCGTGCGGTCCGATCGGCGATCTGCTACACTAAGCCTGCACAGGCAGGCTCAATGAGCAGATCGCCGATAACACTGATCAATGCTGTGCCTATGGCATAGCATTCATCAGTGTAGAAATCAAACTAATCTATGTACAAGTCCCCCAAAGGGACTTCAAATGTGTAAAAAAAAAAAAGTTATAAACACTAACACACTACCCCAAAACCCCTCCCCCAATAAAAGTTGAAATCACCCCCCTTTCCCATTATATAAATAAAACATATAAAAATAAATAAACAAATAAACATATAATATACCGTAGCGTGCGTAATTGTCCGATCTATGAAAATATAACAAGCGTCATTGCGAACGGTAAACGGCGTACACGAAAAGAGGGAAAAAAGTGCGCGGATTACCGATTTTATGTTACATTATATATAAAAAAAAATTAATAAAAAGTGATCAAAACGTCCGATCTTCACACATATGGTATTAATAAAAACTAGAGATTATGGCGGAAAAAATGACACCCCATACAGCCCCGTAGGTGAAAAAATAAAACAGTTATAAGCGTCACAATAGGCCCATTTTATTTATAATTAATTGCCAAAAAAAAGGATTTCATTTAAAAAAAATATATAACATTAGAGAATCTGTGTAACCTGCGTATGGTTGTGTTCGGGCTGACCTATAGAATAATAGTATCATGTCGCTGTTACCATATAGTGCATTACGTAGACACAGGAACCCCCCAAACGTTACCATATTGCATTCTTTTTTGCGATTTCACCAATTTATATCTTCATAAATAATATATTTGAAATTCCATCATACATGTTATGGTAAAATGAATGACGCCATTACAAAGTAGAACTATTCCTGTAACAAATAAGCCATTACATGGCCTTGTAGATAAAAAACTGAAAGTGCTAGAGCTCTTAGAAGGGGGGGAAGGAAAAACGGAAACACTAAGATCAAAATTTGCGCGGTCCACTGGGTCATTTTGGGCCTGGTCCTCAAAGGGTTAAGGACAGAGCCTGAAATGGCCTTAAAGAGTCACTGTCGTATTTTTTTTTTTTGCAGAAATCAATAGTCCAGGCGATTTTAAGAAACTTTGTAATTGGGTTTATTAGCCAAATCTGCCATTATCTGCATGTAAAAAGCCTTTTCCCAGGTCCCCCCCTCCTTCCTCTTTTTCATCCACTCTGAAAAATCTGAAAATTGTGACTTGTTGCAGGAGTCGTCCCCTGTCTGCTCTAGGGAGAGGGGAGGGGGGAGGAGGAAGGAGGGAGTTAGCCGGCAGCAGAAAGCAGATAACAGAGGATTACAGGCACGGAGCTGGGTGACAGCTGTAATCCGAGCTCAGACAGGTCACTGGTGACTGTCACAGGAGATATCCCATGAGAGATTTGTAGATTAACTCTTTGTTGTCCTGTTTTGGTCTTTTCTTTAGCTCTCTCCATAGGAGAACAATGAAGACAGGGGGGAGAGCTTCAAACTGCTTTTTCATGATAAAAATGCATTTTTCGGATAATAAACCCAATTACAAAGTTTCTTAAAATCGCCTGGACTATTGATTTCTGCAAAAAAAAAAATTCACGACAGTGACACTTTAAGGATAGAGACAAATTTTATGAATATGACCAGTGTCACTTTATTCATTAATAACTTCAGGATGCTTTTACCTATCCAGTCGATTCTGAGATTGTTTTCTCATGACATATTGTACTTTACATTTCTGGTAAAATGGAGTCGATACTCATAACGAATCTTTATGAAAAACACCAAAATAACATGAAAAATTGTGAAAAAATGCATTTTTCCAACTTTGAAACCTTTCTGCTTATACAGGAAATGGTTATGCCACATAAATTATATATTAAATAGCTTTAGCAACATGTCTACTTTATGTTGGTAGCTTTTATTAAACTATATTTCATTTTTTTTACACAATAGAAAGCGTAAAACATTAGCAGCAATTTTCCAAATTTTCAGTAAAATTTCAAAATCTGATATTTTTAGTGACCTGTTCAGGTTTAAAGTGTATTTGAGGGGACTGTATGTTAGAAAGCCCCACAAAGCACCCCATTTCAGAAACTGCACACCCCAAACTCTGCAAAAGCACATCCAGAAAGTTTTTTTAACCCTTTAGGGGAGTCACAGAAATAAAAGGTAAGTGTGTAAGAAATTTGAAAATTTTTATTTTCTGTGCAGAGGTGTTATTGTAATCCAATATCTTTCATAATGATAACCCTATTAGCAGAGAAATGCACCACAATATTGATTGCCCCGTTTCTGCAGTTTATAGATATACCCCATATGTGGCCCTATTGCGCTATTTGACGCAACCACAAGCCTCAGATATAAGGGAGCGCCTAGTGAATTTCAACGCCTCCGTTATATTTGGTCATTTTTGACTGTACCACTTCAGGTTGGCAGAGGCTCTGGGGTGCCAAAACCTAAAAAACACCCCTAAAGGGACACCATTTAGAAAACTACACCCCTCAAGGAATGTAACAAGGGGTGCGGTGAGCATCTGGACCCCACAGGTGCTTCACAGATTTTCAGAACAATGTGGTGTAAAAAAGGAAAAATTCAATTTTTTACACTAAAACGTTGTTCTAGCCTTTATTTTTCATTTTCACAAGGGGATAAAAGAAAAAAAAAAAACACCAAACGTGTAGCCCAGTTTCTCCCGAGTACAGAAATACCCCACATGTGGACATAAAGTGCCAAGCGGGCGCACGACGAGCGTCCAAAGGGAAGGAGCGCCAATTGGCCTTTGCAAGCTGGATTTTACTGGAATGGATTTCAAGGGTCATGTCGCATTTACAGAGCCCTCGTGCTGCCGAAACACTGGAAACCCCCCACAAATGACCCCATTCTTGAAACTACACCCCTCAAGGAATCTAACAAGGGGTGCAATGAGGATATGGACCCCACTGGTGACGGGCTCAAATGTGGAACAATGTGACGTGAAAGTGAAAATTTTCATTTTTTCACTTTCACGGCACAAATGTGCCCGTCATCAAGGGGTCCATATCCTCACTGCACCCCTTGTTAGATTCCTTGAGGGGTGTAGTTTCCAGAATGGGGTCACTTGTGGGGGGTTTCCAGTGTTTTGGCAGCACGAGGGCTCTGTAAATGTGACATGACGTTCATCATCCATTCTGGCCAAATCCAAACTCCAAAATCCAAATGGCGCTACTTCCCTTCGGAGGCCTGCCCTGCGCCCATATGGCGCTTTATGTCCACATGTGGGGTATTTACGGACTCGGAGGAAATTTCTCTACACATTTTGTGTTTTTTTTTCTCTTTTAAACTCTTGTGAAAACGAAAAATTTAAGGCTAAACCAACATTATATTGTAAAAAATGTAATATTTCATTTTCACGCCATATTGTTCCACATTTGTGCCCGTCACCAGTGGGGTCCATATGCTCACTACACCCCTTGTTACATTCTTTGAGGGGTGTAGTTTCCATAATGGGGTCACTTGTGGGGGGTTTCAACTGTCTTGGCAACACAGGGGCCTTTTAAATGCAACATGGCCCCTTGAAATCCATTCTAGCCAAATCCAGCCTCCAAAAGCCAAATGGCGCTCCTTCCCTTTGAAGGCTTACCCTGCACCCGCATGGCGCTTTATGTCCACATGTGGGGTATTTCCGTACTCAGGGGAAATTGCTCTACACATTTAGTGTTTTTTTTTATCTTTTAACCCCTTGTGAAAATGAAAAAATCAAAGCAAGATTAATAATTTAGTGTAAAAATTAAACATTTTTTACACTGTATGTTAGTCAAGCCTTGATTTTTTCCTTTTCCACAAGGGGTTAAAAAAAAAGTGAACACAAAACGTGTAGGGTAATTTCCCCTGAGTACGAAAATACCCCACATGTGGGCATAATGTGCCATATGGGCACAGGGCAAGCCACCAAAGGGACAGAGCGCCATTTAGAGGCTGGAATGGAGGATGGAGGCCATGTCGCAATTAAAAAGCTCCTGTGCTGCCAGGACAGTAGAAACCCCCCACAAGTGACCCCATTCTGGAAACTACACCCCATAAGGAATCCAACAAGGGGGTACAGTGAGCATATGGACCCCACTGGTGACGGGTGAAAATAAAAAATTAAATTTTTTCATTTTCACGCCACAAATGTGCCTGTCACCAGGGGGCCATATCCCCGCTGCCCCCCTTGTTAGATTCCTTAAGGGGTGTAGTTTCCAGAATGGGGTCACTTGTGGGGGGTTTCTACTGCCCTGGCCGCACAAAGGCTTTAAAATTGCATCATGGCATCCTCTAATGGGAATGGCGGCCATACCTATTTAGCTGGGGAAAAGGGACAATTATTAATTTATTTGGGGGTATTAGGCCAATTATTAGTTTATAAGGTTGAAAACGACAGGTGTCTATCAAATTCAACCTGTGTTGATCCAGAGGAAGGCAAAAAAAAACCTTGTGAGGCAGACGACAGTAGCCTCATCACAGGGGAAAAATTCCTTCCTGACTCCATATTGGCGATCAGAATAATCCCTGGACCAACGTGACCCCTGAAATAGGAATAAGGGAAAGAATTTAGAAAATGTAGAACTCCAGTGACGTGTGGTACGCCTTGAAGCAATCCAGTATGTAGAGGCCGGGGTGATCAGGACAGGTGTCACACTGGAAAATGGTGTCCTTCCTGATCCCCCTGTTACGCCACATTCTGCGCTTCTTCTGGGGTCTCCTGTTTTCCAGTGAGGGGGACGTAACGTGGAAAATGTTGCCCTGGTGTGATACGGGGTCCTTCATATCCAGAAGCGCTGGGTCCGCTCCATGGCTGCTAAATATTAGGGCTGTATTACTGCTTCTGATATTTTCGGATCGTGTCGCAAGCTATAGTAGCTCAGGCAGCAAGGGACCGGAAGAGGGGGTGCTGGTATAAAGGTTAGCCCCGTACAGGTGGTAACCTTTATCCAGCAGTGGGAAGATCAGTTCCCAAACGATCTTCCCACTAACTCCGAGGAGAGGGGGCACCTGGGGGCTGGATTCGGGTGTCCCTTCCTTCATACACTCTAAGGGTACGTGCACACTGCGGAATGGCGATGGATAACCCTTTGTGCATTCCGCAGCTGGCACCCACCAGTGGACTGATGCAGGCATGCGTCTCCGCACATGTCATAGACTCCATTCTATGCACGGGCGGATTCTGCCCTCTGTCCAAAGAATGAATGTGTTCATTCTTTGGACGGACTATGGAATCCGCCCGTGCATAGAATGGAATCTATGACACGGGCGGAGACGCATGCCTGCATCAGTCCGCCGGTGGGTGCCAGCTGCGGAATGCACAAAGGGTTATCCTTCGCCATTCCGCAGTGTGCACGTACCCTAAATCTGTAAGTGTACCCTGAGGTACGCTCACAGAGTTTGGAGAATTTCACGCCATACTGTCATCTCTTATTGGGACGGTACTGGCGGGAAAGACGTGTCTGGGGGACAGCTTACGCTACGCTACCCCCAGACATGTCACTGGATGATGAGGACGATGAGGATGAATGGAGGAACGAAGGATCCCCCCATTCATCCTCACTGGCTGCTTCGGTGTCGGAGGCAATAATAACGTATGTCTCTGACGCCGAAAACACCCTGGGGGCCATCTTTATACGGGGACTAGTATATGGGGTATGCAAATGTATAATGTAGTGTAGTGTAAAACTTTATTCCATGTAGTGTGGTGTAGTGTAGTGTTTTTTTGACCGTAAGAAAAAATATCCCTACGCCAAGAAAGGAGCTGCTGATAAATGCCGGTAGTGTGGTGTAGTGTAGTGTTTTTTTGACCGTAAGAAAAAATATCCCTACGCCAAGAAAGGAGCTGCTGTAGTGTGGTGTAGTGTAGTGTTTTTTTGACCGTAAGAAAAAATATCCCTACGCCAAGAAAGGAGCTGCTGATAAATGCCGCACTTATGTGCGGCACTTATCAGCAGACAGTGGCGGTAGGATATAGGGGGGAAAAAACTCCCCTACGCCAAAAAGGAGGAGTTGCTGATCAGCGGCGCACTTATGTGCGATGCTGATCATCACTCAGCGGCGTTAGGGCGCAAAAAAAAAAATTGGAAAAAAAAAATTGGAAAAAAAAATAAAAAAATCTTTTTAACCCAAAGCAACTGATCAGTGAATGATATTCACTGATCAGCCGCTAGGGGGCAGAAGAGCAACGCTGCCAGAGATTGCCAAGGCCCGTCGAACCCGAGGACCCGAGCGTTTCCGAAGATTTCCGACGCTGGACGACCAAACCCGGAAGTGACCCGAAGAAGACGCAAGGATGGCGCGGACCGCAGATCATCGCTCCGGACGCCCAGATCAGGTGAGTATGGTACACCTGCACCACACACACCCGGCAAAACAGTTTTTTTACAGTATGATCGCCGTGATGGGCCGGCCGGTACTGGCCTGCCTATCACAGCGATCGCGGGGGTGGCACCGCGGCCATCTTTAGTGGGGACACTAATGGCGATTGGCGCTATCTCGGACAGCACCAATCGCTATTGCTTTCCGGGTCACCGGGTCACCGATGAACCGGAAAGCTGAATTTAGCTGCTATATGCTGATCTGTATTGATCAGCATATAGCAGCGATCGTCGGCACGGAAGGGGTTAATCACCCCCCGTGCCGACGAGCAGAGATGGCCTGCAATACATTATAGCAGGCCATCTTCCCCGACCGCTGTGTGTGAACACACAGCGATCAGGGAAACATCGGGCGTAAGTATACGCCCGTTTGCGTTAAAGCCCACCCTGCGGGGGCGTATACTTACGCCCGATGTCGTTAAGGGGTTAAGGTATAAAATAAATACAAAATCAACAATCCTGCAAAAAATTTTTTAGGGATCAGTGTTATCTGCGAGGGGTTAATGGCTGGTGGCCACATAATCGCGGCAGCCCGCCATTGACAGTGAGGGCCTGGCTGCTGGTAGCAGCCGGTCTTCAACCGCTATGAAGCAAGTTCAGCTCATGAGCTTGCTTCATAGCTCGGTACCCCGGCAGGACGTACATGTATGCCCTAGTTGTTACAGGTTAATGACCCATGATGTTTAACTACGGAAAGGGCTTGGGAGCTGAGTTAGCTTGATACTTATTGGCTGCTGGCTGCTTTTAGCAGCTAACAGCAACCATCAGTAGCCAGCTGGAAGCGACTGCAGATGCCTGCTATTTAACTGATAGCTGCATTTAAATTGTTATAAGCTATGTCATTGGCGGTCCAGAGGTTGGATTAGCTCCCCGATTGCAGAGAGCCAAGCCATTGTCATATCAGCTTCAGACCTTTGCTAAGGCTCTGTGGCTGTCACCAATAATTTGCTATGATATTCGGCCATAGGAAGGTGCAATTAAATTTTTGCTAATGCAAGCAAAAAAAAAAAGTGTAAAAATTTCAAGTCAAAAATAGTTTTTAATCCCTAGATGACCTATGCTGTACCTATGCTGTATGTCATGGGTGCCTCTCATAGAATCTGCCTTGAGCAGACTATGAGAAGAGCACCGATAATACTGATCAATGCTATGCAATGGCACATAATAGTCCCCTAGCGGGACTTAAAAAGTGTAAAGAAAAATAAAATAAAAAATTGTTTTTAAAAATATTTCAAAGCCCCTCCCCCAGAACAAGTTTAAATCACCCCCTTTTCCAATTGATAGCTTAGCGTGCAGAATTCTTTCATCTATTAAAATACAACAATATTGTTTCTGTATGGTGAACAGTGTAAACAAAAAGAGGAAAAAAAACACCAAGATCGCTGATTTTTGTTACATTTTATAAAAAAAATAATGAAAGTGATCAAAATGTCCTATCCACATAAATATGGTATCAATAAAAACTTACGAGATCATAGAGCAAAAATGATGCCCAAACAGTCCTATAGGTTGAAAAATAAAAGGGCCATCACACTAAAGGGCCATTTTAATCATAATTGTTTGCAAACAAATATAGTAAGAAAAGCTATTTAACCCCTTAACGACATCGGGCGTAAATGTACACCCCCGCAGAGTGGGCTTTAGCACAAACGGCCGTACATTTACGCCCGATGTTTCCCCGATCGCTGTATGTGCACACTCAATTCAGATCAGCCGATAGCAGCTGAAAACAGCTTTCTGGGTCATCGGTGACCCGGTGACCTGGAAAGCAATGGCGATTGGTGATGTCCGAGACAGCACCAATCGCCATCAGTGTCCTGGGGAAAAATGGCGCTGGTGCCACCCCCACGATCAAAGAGTAAAAAAAGTGTATCCCTGGGTTCTGCACCCCTCAGCTAGGTAGCTGAGGGGTGCAGAACAGGTGTGTATAGTGTAGGTGCACTGTACTCACCTGATCTGGGCGTTCGGAGTGAAGATCGGCGGTCCTGTGGCGTCCTCTTCTCTGCGTCGTCTAACTTCGGTTCCTGTCGGGTCTGCGCCATCTATCTTCGGCAGCTTTGCTCTACTGCCCCCTAGTGGCTGATCAGTGTATATTATACACTGATCAGTTGCTTTAGGTTAAAAAAAAGTTTGTTTGTTTTTTCAAATGTTTTTTTCTTTTTATGCCGCTGATCAGCAACTCCTCCTTTTTGGCATAGGGGCTTTTTTCCCCCTTATATCCTACCGCCACTGTCTGCTGATATGCACCACACATAAGTGCGGCATTTATCAGCAACTCCTTTTTTGGCGTAGGTATATTTTTTCTTACTGTCAAAAAAAAAAACATAATAAAACACTACATTACACCACACTACATGAAATAAAATTTTACACTACACTACATTACACATTTACATACCCCATATACTAATCCCCAGGGTGTTTTCGGCGGCGGAGGCATACGCTATTGCCTCCGACACTGAAACAGCCCGTGAGGATGAATGGGGGGATCCTTTTTTCCTCCATTCATCCTCATCATCATCATCATCCAGTGACTTGTCTGGGGGTAGCGTATCGAATGCTGCCACCCAGACACGTCTTTTCCACCTGTACATTTCCAATAAGAGGTCACGGTATGGCGTGAAGTTCTACACACTCTGTGAGAGTACTCATGCGGGCGTGTGTCTTCACCCGTGTCATAGACTCCATTCTATGCATGTGCGGATTCCGCCGTCCGTCCAAAGAATGAACACGTTCATTCTTTGGACAAAGGCCGGAATCCGCCCGTACATAGAATGGAGTGTGACACGAGCGAAGATGCGCGCCTCCATCAGTCCGCTGGCGGGTTCTAGCTGCGGAATGCACAAGGGGTTATCCATCGCCATTCCGCAGTGTGCACGTACCCTTAGAGTGTTTGAAGGAAGGGGCACCTGAATCCAGCCCCCAGATGCCCTCCCATCCTCGGAGTTAGTGGGAAGATCGGATAAAGGTTACCACCTTTACGGGGATAACTTTTATACCAGCATCCCCCTCTTCCAGTCCCTCGCTGCCCGAGCTACTGTAGCTTGCGGCACGATCCGAACATATCAGAAGTAGTAATAGAGCCCTAATATTTAGCAGCCATGGAGCAGACCCAGTGCTTCTGGATATGAAGAACCCCGTATCGCACCAGGACAACATTTTCCAGGTGACGTCCCGCACACTAAAAAGCTGAAGACCCCAGAAGAAGTGCAGAGCGTGCCGTAACAGGGGGATCAGGAAGGACACCATTTTCCAGTTTGACACCTGTCCTGATCACCCCGGCCTCTGCATAAAGTATCGCTTCAAGGCGTACCACACGTCATTGGAGTTCTACATTTTCTAAATTCTGTCTCTTATTCCTATTTTAGGGGTCACGTTGATCCAGGGATTATTCTGATTGCATTTTAGAGTCGGGAAGGAATTTTTTCCCTGTGATGAGGCTACTGTCTTCTGCCTCAGGAGGGTTTTTGCCTTCCTCTGGACCAACACTGTTTGAATTTGATGGACTCCTGTAATTTTCAACCTTATAAACTAATAATTGGCATAATACCCCCCAAATAAATTAAAATTGTCCCTTTTCCCCAGCTAAATAGGTATGGCCGCCATTCCATTTAGAGGATGCCATGATGCAATTACAAAGCCTCTGTGCGGCCAGGACAGTAGAAACCCCCCACAAGTGACCCCATTCTGGAAACTACACCCCATAAGGAATCTAACAAGGGGTGCAGGGGGTATATGGCCCCCTGGTGACACGCACATTTGTGCCGTGAAAATGAAAAAAAAAAATGGTAGTTTTTATTTTCACGGCATATGTTCTACATATGTGCCCGTCACCAGTAAGGTCCATATGCTCACTGAACCCCTTGTTAGATTCCTTATGGGGTGTAGTTTCCATAATGGGGTATTTTTGTACTCCCTACACGTTTTGCGTTCATTTTCTTTTTTAATCCCTTGTTGAAATAGAAAAAAATCAAGGCTGGAACAACATTTAGTGTAAAAAATGTTTAATTTTTACTCTAAATCATTGATCTTGTCTTGATTTTTTCATTTTCACAAGGGGTTAAAAGATAAAGAAAACACAAAATGTGTAGAGCAATTTCCCCTCAGTACGAAAATACCCCACATGTGGACATAAAGCGCCATGCGGGTGCAGGGTAAGCCTCCAATGGGAAGGAGCACCATTTGGTTTTTGGAAGCTGGATTTGGCTGGAATGTATTTCGAGGGCCTTATTGCATTTAAAAGGCCTCTGTGTTGTCACAAGTGACCCCCCACAAGTGACCCCATTAAGGAAACTAAAACCCTCAGGGAATGTAACAATGGGTGTAGTGAGCATATGGACCCCACTGGTGACGGGCACAAATGTGGAACAATGTGGCGTGAAAATGAAATATTAAATTTTTTACACTATAATGTTGGTTTAGCATTAAATTTTTCATTTTCACAAGGGGTTAAAAGAGAAAAAAAAGCACAAAATGTGTAGAGCAATTTCCCCTGAGTCCGTTAATACCCCACATGTGGACATAAAGCGCCATGTGGGCGCAGGGTAAGCCTCCGAAGAGAAGGAGCGCCATTTGGATTTTGGAGGCTGGATTTGGCCAGAATGGATGATGAAGGCCATATCGCATTTGCAGAGCCCTCATGCTGCCAAGACAGTTGAAACCGCCACAAGTGACCCCATTCTGGAAATGACAGCCCTCAAGGAATCTAACAAGGGGTGCAGTGAAGATATGGACCCCTTGATAAACGGCACATTTGTGCCGTGAAAGTGAAAAAATGAAATTTTTCCCATTCACATCACATTGTTCCACATTTGAGCCCGTCACTAGTGGGGTCCATTTGCTCACTGCACCCCTTGTTTGATTCCTTGAGGGGTGTAGTTTTCAGAATGGGGTCACTTGTGTGTGTGTGGGGGGGGTCCAGTGTTTTGGCAGCACGAGAGCTTTGTAAATTCGACATGGCCCTTGAAATCCATTCCAGTAAAATTCAGCTTCCAAAGGTCAATTGGCGCTCCTTCCCTTTGGAGGCTTTCTATGTAACTAAGAACTGTTCAATTATTACAGCAGTTTGTTCATCCGGGACTTGTGCAATAGCAGGCATATAGTTTCTTCTGTGTAGGAACATTCCAGCCAATGCAATTTTGCTAGGATAGGGGTTAGCTATTCTCCCCATATTGGCAACTAGTGTATCACAGCACCTTATATAGGTTATTATAGCCTTATTATTCTCTTGTTATTTATTACAGTACCTCTTGTGCGCATAATTTTACTTCATCATGTGATTTTATAAATAATATCAATAAATAAAGTGATTTGTATTTTGTGATATCAGCAGTGACCCTTTTTTTGTTTAGGATTTTGTTATAGGAACCTGGGTCAGGTCAGATGGTCTTTATAGGAAATATTTCTATAAACTACAGAAACTAGGCAATCAATATTGGGGTGCATTTCTCTGGTAATAGGTTTATAATTCTGAAAAATATTGGATTACAATAAAATCACTGCACAGAAAATTAAAATTTTCAAATTTCTAACACACTTAGCTTTTATTTCTGTGACAAACCCTAAAGGGTTAAAAAACACTTTCTGGATGTGCTTTTGCAGAGCTTGGGGGGGGGGCAATTTCTGAAATGGGGTGCCTTGCGGGACTTTCTAACATAGAGTCCCCTCAAATAGACTTTAAACCTGAACAGGTCCCTAAAATATCTGATTTTGAAATTTTACTGAAAATTTGGAAAATTGCTGCTAATGTTTTAAGCTTTCTATTGTCTAAAAAAATGAAAAATAGTTTAATAAATGCTGCCAACATAAAGTAGACATGTTGCTAATGCTATTTAATATATAATTTATGTGGTATAACCATTTTCTGTATAAGCAGAAAAGTTTCAAAGTTGGAAAAATGCATTTTTTCAAAATTTTTCACGTTATTTGTTTTTTTTCATAAAGATTTGTTATAAGTATCGACTCCAATTTACCAGAAATGTAAAGTACAATATGTCATGAGAAAACAATCTCAGAATCAGCCAGATAGGTAAAAGCACTCCCAAGTTATTAATGAATAAAGTGACACAGGTCATATTCATAAAATTTGTCTCTGTCCTTAAAGGACAAATGCCATGAAAAACTTTTTCCCAGTAATTGAAGCACATTATAAAGTTATATAACTCTGTAATATGCTTCAATCACCTATCTGCCTCCCTTCCCTGCCTTTTCCCCCCTCCACCCCCCACGAGGAAGTGTCCTAACTCACACAGACCTAATGACTGTTGTCACCGTCACCAAGCTCTTCTCTCAGCTCCTTCTCCTGTTATACTAGCCTCCCCCCTCCCCTGCCTTGTCAGGTGACTCAGCTTGCTCAGCTCCCATTGGCTGAACAACTGCAAGCCATCACTTGGACTGGGAAGGGGGGGCTGCTGTAACAGGAGCTAGACCAGCCCTCCTGCTGATGACTCATCCTCCCAAGAAGGAGCTGCCTGGTGACGGTGACGACAGTAATGAGGTCTGTGTGAATTAGGACACTTTCTGGTGGGGGGTGGAAAAGACAGGGAAGGGAGGCAGATAGGTGATTGAAGCACATTACAGAGTTATATAACTTTGTAATGTGCTTCAATTACTGGGAAAAAGTTTTTCATGGCACTTGTCCTTTAAAGCGTAACTGTCATTTCAGGGTCATTTTTTTGAAAACATTAAATATCAACAGTTCAAGCGATTTTAAGAAACTCTGTAATAGGTTTTATGAACGAAAAGAGTTTCCTTCTGGACTGAAAAAGCAATCTCCCAGCCTCCCTTCTCACTTCAGAAGAAGCAGGATTTCTGTTTCCATTATGTGACTATGGAGAGGGGAGGGGCTGTTAGGAGTAACTGAGCATGGAGCAGTCCTGCAAAGCACAACACCCTGCAATCTTCTCTCAGTAAGTTCATAGATAAGCACTGACCTTTCTGACCCCTGAATCCTGCGATTTAGGTGCCCAGACAGTCTACAAATAGCTGACCTTCATATCACCTTTTCCTGCTCCCTCATCCTTCTCAGCCCCTCCCCCCTCCATAAGGATATAATGGAGAGAGCAGAGCCTGTCTTCACTGGCTTCTCTGTAATGAAGACGTGTTTGCCTGATAATGCACAGATAAGAAGTCGGGGGGAAGCTGGGAGATTGCTTCTTGAGTACAGAAAGAGGCTTTTTTGGCTGACAAAACCTATTACAGAGTTTCTTAAAATCGCTTATACTACTGATTTCTGCAATAAAAAAAAATATGACAGTTACGCTTTAAGGCCATTTCAGGCTCTGTCCTTAAGGGGTGCATATCAATGTATTCAGACTTAAGTTTACAATCAATCCGTAAATAATATTTTATTTGTTTCATCATATAGTTTATGCCAGATTGAAAGGCACCATTACAAAGTACACCTGTTCCTGAAAAAATCAAGCCCTTACATGGCCCTGTAAATGAAAAAATAAAAGCACTATGGCTCTTAGAAGGCAAGCAGGAAAACAAAACCGCAAACACAAAAATGAAAATCGACCTGTCATCAATTCCAAAATCCATTTATTTCAACATCCATTTATGTTAAACATATTTTTAAAAAATTTTTGGTGACATTTACTCTAATTTTCCATTTCACTATCTACATTATAAAATTATCCTGAGATCTTGCAGGTTTCATTCTTACCACTGTGTAACCCCTGGAGTAGTGGATCCACTGGACCGTCACTAGCGATGGCACTAACCTCACCAGGGAGCGGAGTCTAAGGGGCCGCTGGTTTTCACCAGAGCCCGCCGCAAGGCGGGATGGACTTGCTGCGGCAGGCGACCCCCAGGTCGCTACCCCTGGCTTGGTTGTAGGCAGGAGATGGTGCTGGCAGAGGTCTGTAGGCGTAACCGCAGGTGACAGGCTGAACACAGGAGCAATAGTGTAACAGAGGAGCAGGAACCAGGAACAAGGACTAGGGACCAGGTAGCGGACAGGAATCAGGAACAAGGACAAGGAACCAGGTAGCGGACAGGAATCAGGAACAACAGGGAGCTGGGCGAAACGCTATGGAAAGCATGTAGAGGCTCCAACACCTGGAAGGGGGCAGGGCTGGAACTTATAGGGGAGTGATTGACATACAGGCCAATTAGGAGCGCATTGCCCCTTTAAATCCGAGACAGCCGGCGCGCGCGCGCCCTAGGAGGCGGGGACGCGCGCCGGCCGGCACAGCGACGGACAGGAGCGCGGTGAGGTGAGGCGCCCCCCGGGGCCGAAGCAACAGCAGCGCCGGGTCCCTGCCTATGGACACCGGCTGCTGCAGATGCAGGAGAGAGGGTGCCGCGGCGGTCTGGAGCACGGGACGCCGCCATGGCCCTAACACACTGGCACTAAAACTAACCTGAGACTTCCTGTTATATCTGTGGTGATAAGAGGAGGCTGCTGTAAAGTAATCTGTACAATATTGCAGCAACATGTGACTCCAGTCAATAGAGCAGACAATAGCAGCTCCCTATGAAATTATCTCTTCAGAGGTCACAGAGTATGCTCAGTAATGTTTCACATTCATCATGAAAGGGACAGACTCTGACTATTGTTGTCTATGTCCATGAGTCAAGTAAAGCATGTCACTAAATGTTGTAAAAAACAGCTCAGGTAAGATGGCAGCCCCATAACAATGTAGAAAAAAATGAAATAAAAAAAATTACAATAGATAATAGAAACAGATTAGAGTAAAAGAACAACTTAAGGTATTTGACTCTAATTAGTAAAAGAAAATTTAGGTGAAACATGCCCTTAAAGGGGTTAAAAATATAAAAAATAAAATAAATAAATAAATGTGTTTAGTATTGCAGCATTGCCCAAACTATAAAATATAATGTTATTGAAATCACATTCAGATTTACAGATATACAGCGGGGCAGTAAATTTGCCTTATCTCACGATCCAGTCTCCAGTGAATTCAGTGTGTGGCTGCTGTCAAGCCAGTATCCAGTGAATCCAGTGAGTCGTTGCTGTCTAGCCAGTGTCTATTGTACCCAGTCTGTGGGTGAAGTTAACCCATTGGTATACCAATCTTTCGCTTCTGTCAAGCCAGTATCCAGTGAATCCAATGTGTCGGTGCTGTCAATCTAGTGTCTATTGTAAACCAGTTTGTGGGTGAAGTTATCCTATTGGTATACCAGTGTGTGGCTGCTGTCAAGCCAGTATCCAGTGAATCCAGTGTATCGGTGCTGTCAAGCCAGTTTCTATTGTAAACCAGTCTGTGGGTGAAGTTAACCCATTGCAATACCAATACACTAAGGCCCTATTCCACCGGACGATTATTGTTCAGATTATCGTTAAATCGTTCAAATCTAAACGATAACCGTTCGGTTGAAAAGCAGTTAACGATTAACGACCGAACGAGAAATCGTTGATCGCTTTATAAGACCTGGACCTATTTTTATTGCTGCTCATTTGCAAAACATTCGCAAATCGTTCACATTGAATAAGACGTCGTTCGGTCGTTCGCAGTAGATACGAACGCAATAGTGAAGAAACAGCGAAGAAAAAACGATCGCAAATACGATCATAGGTAACAATTATTGTTCCATGAAAATGAGTGAACGTTTTTAGGTCTTTCGCAATAGCGGTCGTTTGAGATTGTTAATCGTTAACCATTATGCGAACGATAATCGTCCGGTGGAATAGGGCCCAAAGTCAGCAGGTGAACACTAGCCAGCCTGGGATCGTGGACTAGCTCCTTTAAAGTTCTAGCTCCACAACATGCAGTATTTAATCCAGGAGACAGCAGTCAACAGAAGAGTCATCCCGGAGTAGTACCACCACCATTCCATGGCAAGGCGAGAATGTATTCTCTGTCCCATCTCCTGTGGTGTCTCAGACACAATTCCGCTTGCTGGGCCCATCAGCAAGAGACCTGCTGGCGAGCCTAGCACTCCCCCCGGGACACTCAACCACTCTATTCTGAGGATCTCTTTAAGGAAGTGCCTGAAAGGCCAGAACTGGAGGGAAGCCTTGAGACTCCCAGAATGGACAGGCTACAAAGAAGTCAGGAGAGCCAGGCAGGGGCAACTTCGGGCCAAAGTACTGGATGCTACAATGTGCCTAAAGATAGCTTGGGAGAAGAGATAGCTCATGGATCCATAGGAAAAAGAGGTAGGCAGAAAATGTCTGCCAGTCTGCGTCGCTTTGTTTAACCCCTTAAGGACAGAGCCAATTTCGATTTTTGCGTTTTAGTTTTTTCCTTCTTGTGCTTAAAAGGCCATAGCAGTTGCATTTTTCCACCTAGAAACCCACATGAGCCCTTATTTTTTGCGTCACTAATTGTACTTTGCAATGACAGGCTGAATTTTTGCATAAAGTACACTGCAAAACCAGAAAAAAATTCAAAGTGTGGTGAAATTGAAAAAAAAAAGCATTTTGTTTATTTGGGGGAAATGTGTTTTTACGCCATTCGCCCTGGGGTAAAACTGACTTGTTATATATGTTCCTCAAGTCGTTACGATTAAAACGATATGTAACATGTATAACTTATATTGTATCTGATGGCCTGTAAAAATTTTAAACCATTGTCAACAAATATACGTCACTTAAAATCACTCCATTCCCAGGCTTATAGCGCTTTTATCCTTTGGTCTATGGGGCTGTGTCAGGTGTCATTTTTTGCGCCATGATGTGTTCTTTCTATCGGTACCTTGATTGCGCATATACGAGTTTTTGATCGCTTTTTATTAAAATTTTTCTGGGTTTGATGCGACCAAAAATGCGCAATTTTGCACTTTGGGATTTTTTTGCGCTGACGCCGTTTACCGTGCGAGATCAGGAATGTGATTATTTAATAGTTTGGGCGATTACGCACGCGGCGATAGTAAACGAGTGCCGAGCCGGGGACGGCGCCATCTTGGAGCGGTCCCCGGCCGGCTTCAGAAACGGAGATCGCTCCTCCGGGATAACATCCCGGGGGAGCGATCTCCGCCACTAGACACCAGGGAACGGCTGAATCCGGTAATCGGATGCAGCTGTCATGTTTGACAGCTGCATCTGATTACTGTATTAGCGGGCACGGCGATCGGACCATGCCCGCTAATACCTACGGTCCCGGGCTACAAGCGGCACCCGGGACCGCCGTGGTTCAGAGCGGGGTCGCCGCGCGGCCCCCTCTGAATGTCCTTACCGGCATCAGGGCGTAAATTTACGCCCGATGTCGTTAAGGGGTTAAAGTGCATTCATCTGTCAATAGTTGCTTTTCTGTTTCTGCTGCCTAAAACCCTTGGCCGATGCTGTTTTTCAGCCATCGTCAGTACTATGGGGTGGGCGGATAAAACGGGCGGAAAAAGTTCAGTGCGAGATCTGCTAAGATCAGGCAAGATCTGCTACTGGTTTTACATAGCAGCTAATTTAGCAAAGTTCCTGGGAGAAAAATTAGTTTACACCGCTGATCCACCAAGGCCCACTGCTGTTTCCAAGTGATTCGCTCATCTCTAATGAACAGTATAAATGGGACGTCACATCCAAGAACAAAATGGAATAAAAAATGTTAAAAAGTTTTATCTACACGTAAATGTTCTAATAAAAACTACAGATCATCGCTCAAATATTAATCACTAACATTGCTCCATAGACAGTTTTAAAAGAGGATTATAAGAGGATTCAGAGCATTTACAATAAAAAGTTGTAATTTATAAAGTAGTAAAACATGACCAATGTGTGTGTGTGTGTGTGTGTGTGTGTGCGTGTGTGTATATATATATATATATATATATATATATATGTGTATGGTATTGTTGTAATTGTAGTGACCCAAAGAATAAAGATAAATAAAGATAGCATGTCATCTTTACTTCAAGGTGAACAAAGGAAGCCCACCCTGCTGCAACTTTATTTTTATTTTGCACCCCACCAATATAAATAAATATATATATATATATATATATATATATTTTTTTTTTTTTTTTTTTATTTTTTTTTTTACAATATATTTTATAGGAACATGAAGGGTGTAATTACAAATCACAATTAGTTACAAAAACACCATTTCTAAATTAATATCTGCAAATAAATTAATATTCCTTCACAAATACCATTACATCTGAAAAATTGTCATAAACACCACACAGTATATTCACCTAAAAATAGGTACAAAAGCCTTGATAAATGTCCCCCTTTGAGTATTGATGCCCTCTACCTATGAGTGAGACAGGCTAAAGGCCCTCTTTTTAGGCTCTATTCATGTCCATTGATGCAGCAGTCCATTTGTTTCTGTTTGCCAGTGCTAAATGTCCACTGAATGAGAAGTCACAAATGGACCTTCTGTGGGTCTACCCTTAGACTCTGCAGTTGTTTAGCAGTTCTGCTTGGATTTTGTGAGGTTGTGTTTTAGAATGTGTTCCAAATTCAGTGAAATCATGCTGCCCTATTTCTTCCCCAATCGCCAATGTGATGTTGCTGATAATCCCAGCAAAACTACATGGCTACATCACAGAAAATTTTTTATACCCCTCATTGACCATTAAAAAAAAGAAAGAAAAAATCGATGTAGTCCACTGAGTTGGTGAGTAAGTGTTGGTTGGTGAACAATGTTGGACTGGAGTACCCTAGGCCCCTCTTTGTAGCCCTCATATATAGTATAAGATCCCTCTGTGTGGTTCCCATATATTATTAGGCAACTCTGTCTCCTGTATAGTATTAGGGCCCTTTGTGTAACTCCCATATAGTATTATGCCTCTCTGTTCTGCTCCCATATAGTATTAGGCCCTCTGTGCAGCTCACATATGGTATTAGGCCCCTCTGTGCTGCCCCATATAGTAAATCTACATCTCCTTGCAGTTCCCATATAGTTTAAGGCCTCATATGTGCAGCTTTCATATAGCAATAGAGCCTTCTCTGCAGCTGTAATATACAGTAGTATTAGCGTAATCTGTGTAATCCCTGTATCGAATTGGAGCCTCTCTGCAGCTTCCATATGGTAATAGACCCCTCTGTGGAGCTCCTATATAGTTTTATACCTCTTTGTGCAGCCACCATAAAGTAACAGAACTCCTTTGCAGCTTCCATATAGTATTTTAGCCCTCTGTTCAGCTCCCATATAGTATTTTACCCCTCTGTTCAGCTCCCATATAGTATTAGGCTCCTTTGTGCATTCCTGATATAGTGATAACAAGCTATATTGCTACCATAATGCCTTAAAACAACTCTGTACCAACAATGTAACCCTTCCAAACCACTTGTACCATCAGATAAGAAAACATATGAATACAATTTGGGTGTCGGCTTACCTGTCCATATTTATAAATCAGGGGGTGCAGGGATCGTGGGTGGCAAGCCCACTTGTAACATGATTCCAGAGAAAAGAAATGTGGATCCAGCACATCCACATTTCAGAAGTGCTGGATCCACATTTCTCTTCTCTGGAAAACCGTCAGATAGCTGCTTTTAATCTAAGATCTGTCCTGGAGTCTAAAAACAACTTTTAAACTTGTAGCCCTGTGTCAAATTGCCATGGCCTAGAATGTGTGCGCCCTAGGATTTCAGTGCCTCTTTGTTCATCCTCCCCATCCTCCTCATCACGAGGCAAGGTTTTTTTCTATTGATCACTTGTCTGAACACTGCACAGGTGCCTTAACGATCCAGCATGTGTGCAGTGTTCACACAGGTGATGAATAGGAGAAATTGTTCTAGGGGCATTCCTAATGATGAAGAGGGCAGGGAGGAGGGACAGAGGATATGGATATAGGCACTCTAGGCCATGCCAATTTGACACAGGGCTGCAAGTTTAAAAGTTTTTTTTAGGACAATAACTGTATCACCTGCCGAACGGACCCCAGGACGGATCTTGGATTAAAAGCGGCTATCGGAAGGTAAATGTGGTTTGTGGGGTCAGATTGTGGGTACAGAGTCGCTCCAAAACCAAAGTTTTAAGTTAACCTGCTAATGGCAGTAATCTTAAAAGGGACAGTGACCAATTATTCTTGCTAGCAAGTGCAAAAGCTGTATCTACCTGGTGCTATATGAGACTGTATGATTGTTGGGTTTTTGCAGGAAGTGATCAGTAAAGTTTACAGTTGTTTAATGGAATCCTAATATCAGAAGTCATTCATCTGTCAAAAGACAAACAGAGCTGAAATTCTGCCATTCCAGCCTTTCACCTACTATTATAATGAGATTACCTTGTAGACAATCTCTTCTCCTTGCAGCAATAAACTTGACCAAAAAGAATCCAGCCATTGGGATGATGCAAGATGCTTGTTCATTTTATAGAGCTTGAACTTTTGGTAACTAAGGGGACAGCAATCATTTGTTCTATGAATAAAATCACAGAGTAAAGCCAATTTGATGCCTCCAAAATAATATAATAATACGTATACTTTGTCAGTTCTCTCTGAGCAGTGATATTATATCCAGTTGTCATTGCTGACGTGCAGCTGCTATAGTGATTTTTCAAAGGCATGGACAGTGAATGTGATTTATCACAGGGATTCACTGTACTGAACTCATGCAATAAAGTTCACCATATGTTGTTGTTAAATGATGAATGCATACAGTAACAGTCTTAGGTCAATGAGAAAGAGGATTTAACATAGACACCTGTCATTTTTAAAGATAATAAAATTGAATTCTGCATTACTCCAGCAAATACATAACACAAACATTCTCCTCTATGTCTTGTAAGATTAAAAGGAGGGTTGAGTCTTGATAAAAGAGAGTGAGAGGAAACATTTGCAACTTTTTTTCTTAGAAAAAGTTTTCTTTCTTCCTTAAGGGTGGGTTCACACTGCACATTTGCAGCAAAATTCGCTGCGATTCCCGTACTGTCAGTTTGAATAGGTTTACATACTTGCAGCAGAATTTTCATCTTGCTGCGAGTATGCAAATGCCCTTCCCCTTAACCCACTGTGATCCGGTGAATACTTTACCGGTGCACACTACGGCTTGCTTCTGTGGCTCCTGGCTCCCTGATTTCCCACTCAGCCAACCAGTAGGTGTGGTGGGACAGCGTACTGATTGGCTGAGTGGGACGTCAGGGAGCCGGAAGCCACAGCAGCAGGACGGAGCGCCGCGACGAGTTAAGGGGGGGGCAGCGTTTACATAATGTATGTAATCATATTCAAACTGACAGTGCTGGGAATTGCAGTGGATTTCACTGCAAACTTGCAGGGTGAAATCCACTGTGATTCCGCTATGTGTGAACCCATGTAAAACCAGGAACTTAATCTCCTATTGATAAAAACAATGAATATCATATGCAAGACAGTAAAAATGATATTGTCACTCTCCATTAGTCTATGCGCGGTTCTCTGCAATATCCACTAGCTGCTGCAGATGCTGTATATTCAATATATTCATAGAATTAGAAAGATGACAGTATCACTTTTAGGCTAAGTACAAAGTATTTTGTCAATTTATAACGGCCGTTGTTGCAGATTGCAACACTGGACGCTATTTATTGAAAAAAATACATTGCATTTTTTTCTATGGAAACACACTGTATACACTCCGGCCAGGATTCCATGAGGCCGCACAGAAAACTGACATTTCCGTTTTGTGTGGCCGCTAAAGTCCGGCTCCAGTTGGACTCCATTCTGCAATGGCTAATTGGAACGTGGGCACACCCAAATGTGCCCCCATTCCAATTCGGAAAAAAATTAAGTTCGTCCTGCCAGTACTGGAGTACAGAACAGCCACTGTCATACAGTGTGTGAACTCGGCCTAAGGCTATGTTTCTGCAATGACGTACACTATTCTATGTAGTTCACACACAGAATTTTTTTTTGCCTTCCTTTCACCATTGTTTTTACAAAATGCAGTGGACCTTTAATAAAAGCCACATCCAAAGGGATGTTGAAAGTGGCCAACATTCAATCTCATCTCTAATAATACCAGTGGCCATTACTGCAATGACGGCCGCCAAAGTAAGGTTAATAACGACCATTATTTGGTACTCAAAACGACAGTTGCTATTTTGAGTATAAAATAACGTTAATTGCAAATTGTTGTGTTAACATACTTCCGATCTCTCCATACTTTTGAACGCTCAGCTAAATGTTCATGTGTTCTTAGTGGAGAGGGGAAGTCTAAACTCCCACTAGACTTCTCTGGTGGTGGCTTATCTCTCAGAAAGCAACCATTCTCTCCCCCAACATTTACTGCTTAAAACGAATGTACCAACATTTGCTTTAAGATCTACACATGTATAAAACGGTGCAGGCAAAGGGAAGCCAGTGCTACGGTCCTTTTTTTGAACCGTGGTTTCCGCGTACCGCACTGGCCCGGGCTGAAGCACTAGAGGGGGTCTGGCCCGCCCCCAGTGGTAGGAAACCCTCTCCTCTCTATGACGCAGCTCCATGCAGCCCAGGGATAGAATGATGCAGTACATGAGAACCGGGCCACAGTTCAAAAAATGGACTGTAGCATCGGCTTCACTGCGCTGGCACAGTTCTATACATGTGCAGAACTTAAAGGGAACCTGTTACCCAGCAGTACGGCGCAGAGCTCTCCCGACCCCCGGTGGAGCCTCGGATACTTAACCTTTTCTGCAAGTCCCGCTCCTGGACCCGGGACGCAGATAAGCCTTCGGAAGCCGTGCACGTCCTCTGCAGAAATGAGTCCGACACCCATAGAGAATGACTGCTCCAGTCATTCTCTGCGGGCATCGGACTCATCTCTGGTAATTTGCATACAGCGCGCGCTCACCTTCCGGCGTCGATATCTCCGTCTGGGGCCCGGGTCCAGGAGTAGGACATTGGGCAGGCTCTGCGCCGTAATACCGGCTAACAGGTTCCCTATAAAGTGAATGTACCTGATGGAACATTCGCTTTAATTAAGAGGTCTGTCTCCAATTTATTGCTCTAACCACCCACATTTTATATATACACACATGCACAGACACACACACATATATTTTTTCTCATAGTAGTCTGTGGTCTGTACATGATGACCATACTACAGTGTGTCATAAACGTCTGTTGGGACAAAGAAAGGGAAGCTTCTTATACCTTCCCCTAAAAGTCTTACAGTAGACATATCTCCCAAAACTACTGAGTATAACTCCTTATGATGGTGGGAGCTTCGAAACTGTTACTCATTCTAATTTTTGTGTATTTAATATCCTTACCCCTACAAGGCACGAAACATACAAAAATTAGAATGAAAAGATGTAATACTGTAGGTTACTGCAAGACACATTACAACTCTGATATGCCTTCAATTGACGGAATACTACCAAAGTTCTACTGTTTCTTGCAAAACCTATTGCATTTATTCATTCAAATCTTTGTATATTTCGTGTTAACTTCCCTTCAAGGGATGAAATATACAAAAATTAGAATGAGAAATAGAGATGAGCGGAACTTTCGGACTTTCGGTGCGATTTTGGTGCACTCCAGTGCGATGCCTGCGATCCCGGGTGCATAGTTGCACTCCCGGGAATCTGCGGCCGGGATCTTCCAGGGAATTCAAGATACATTCCCTGGAAATCCAGGGAATGTATCTTGAATTCCCTGGAAGATATTGCCCGCAGATTCCCGGGATCGCAACTATGCACCCGGGATCGCAGGCATCGCAGGCATACTAATTGAGCGAAGATGCCGTCGGTTCGCTCATCCCTAATGAGAAAATGCAATTGGTAAACTAAACAACCTCCACTCACCGGATTAAATGCTCGAGTCTCCCATCGATTTCAATGGGGTCCATTACCCGTCGAGAACTTGAGTAGTGAAAAATGCTTTACTCGAGTAATGAGCACTCCAGCAGTTTAGTGCTCGCTTAACACTACTAAGGAGCCAATACGAGAAAAATTAAATTTAAGAAAATTTCTAACATTTGAGGTGATAAAATGCTAAATGACCTCCTTAATATGTGTCAGTATAATGAATGCTTAGAGGAGTGTACTCAGAATCTTAGCTAGTAATGATTCTCTGACAAATGGTTTCAGACACTTAGGAAGGGCTCATATTTTGGCTTTGGATATTTTATCTCTGAAAGGCGTTAGTAATAATAATTATTAATCACTTTCATCACTGCGTTTTCAAACCAATAATCCCCTCTATTTGTACCTAGGCTTATGTTTACGGTCTGAGTGTGCCAAGCATTCAGACTAAATGAAAATATAGCTCTTCTAACCATGAGTGGCATGCCTCATAACAAGCTGTAGAAACTCACTAAAGCATGGTTGCTATGTCGTGGGAATCTTGAGAATCTCTAGCTCCACTCGCTCAGCCTTCAAACCTTTAGCTAAATAAGCTAGTTGGAAGATCATTGGGAACCAACATAGATCCTGGACAACTCTCAGCAAAATAGCAACCACAAAGCATCTATTAAGAAATGGCCAACATTGTTAACATAATTGGAAAGGTATCCAAGAATTCTAGAAAATCATTGGATTACCAGGTATGTTAATTCAAAGTGAAAGAAAATGGTTCCACCAATACTTTACAAATTATATATAAAAAAAATAATAGTGGGCAGGAAAAAAATTCAATTCAATGCCAGAAATGAGTAATAATAGGAATAGAAGGATTAGAATAATTTAGTAATCTAATATTTAAAGGGCCAAAGACTAGGACCCTTACTGATCCTGAGAACGGGAACCTGAGTTTCCTATTGGAATACACTGGCAAGGTTCTCATATGCATTGCTGCTACATTCATTCTCTATGGGAGCCACAGAATTTGCCAAACATTGTTCCGAGCAATCTCCAGCAGCTACCATAGAGAATGACGGGAACGATATTGCACATGTGCATTTCACCATTTTACTCCGATGCGAAATTTGGATGGCTCGGTCTGACACCCAGTGATCTTGTTATTCCCTATCCATAGCTGAGATAGGAATACCCCTTCAACACTAAAATATATCATCATGAGATATGAAATATTAATTACATATTAAGGCTATGTTCACAAAACGTCAAAATGACAGACATTTTAAGGCCATCAATTAATGAAAAATTATGGCTGTTAGTTGATGGTGTGTGAACATAGCCTAAATCAAAATATTTAACATGTCAGAATTGTCAGATTTTTTTGTTTCTTCCATTCCCATTTTAGGTAATAGTCAGATGAGCGTGAGCTTAACTTTTATAAAAGAGGTGAATATCAGGTGATGACAGTGATACTTTAACTTCACGCTAATCTGACTATTAACTAAATTGTCGAATTATAAACCCACATACCTTGGGAATGAAGGTGTATCAAGAACTGTAAAAAAAACAAACAAACATGATAGTTACATCTAATTTGTGGAGGGTTGCCTACAGGTCCTCTTTAAAGCAAATCTGTTCCCCCCTCAAGTTCTTTCCCATAATGGGGTTCAAATTGGTCCTGGTGCCTTCTTTGGGGGTGAAAAACACAATTTTAATTCAGCGGAGCCGTGTCAATGAGGTGGGGCCTAGAGCATCCTTTCCCTACGCCTGTGACACCACTTGGATCTCCCTCTCCTTATCTGCAGCAACACCTCGCCCTTATGAAGCACTGAGCGCTATTCGCTACAGTGCACTTGCACATTTAAGCAGCTCTTAAGAGGAAAAATCCCACCTGGGGACATTGCTGAGGACAAGGAAGGCTGGAAGAAAGACCTAAGAGGTGACACAGGCCTTGGGCATAGATGCTCTAGACCAGCGCTTCTCAATTCCAGTCCTCAGGCCTCACCAACAGGTCATGTTTTGAGGATTTCCTTAGTATTTCACAGGTGATATAATTATACTCAGTGCATCAGGTATTATCACCGCTGTTCTTCGTATGGGATATCCTCAAAACATGACCTGTTGGTGAGGCCTGAGGACTGGAATTGAGAAGCACTGCTCTAGACCCCACCTCATTGACGCTGCTACTTCAGATTAAAAATGTGTTTTTTTACCCTAAAAAATGCACCAACACCAATTTGAACCCCTTGAACCTCACAACAGCAAATGACTTTATATTAATGGGTTGTGGATTGGCTTTAACTAAAGTTAATCCATGAGTTATGTATACCCAGACAAACCTTGATGTCAAGATACCTTGCAAACTTTTGACCTTGATTTCAAAATAGGAAAGGGTTACACCTTAGATACAATTAATGTTATTAACCATATTTAAAGACTTTTTAAAAATATGAATAAAAGTGAAAATATATGTCTTCATGTAGTAACTCCTACAGCCTTGATTTTAGTTAACATTTGTGTTATTGCTATTAAACCACTAATAAACTATATTCACATCTGCTGAACACTTTCAAGCCCATATTTAGCAGAACCTCTTTTGGCATCAAACATAATGTGATCTTTTTCATGTGTGGTAACTTTATATTTTTTCAAATCTGCTTTGTTAAAATACTTAACAGCTACAGATTTACATGATACTTTAGACTTCAGCAGGTTTTACACTAGTATTATGGATTTATTTTAATCTGTACCTTTACAAATCTCCCAGGGTGGGAGTATACAGATGTTTCCAAGGCATAACCACCATGTATAACAATGGGTATGATACATTTTGGCTGCATCCAACTTCTTCAGCCATTGGTATTCAAATGCTGAACGATCAGACTCAAGCATGCTTGAGTTGCACCAGTGTCGGACTGGGGTATTTGGGGCCCACCAGAGGAAATGATCCTAGGGGCCCACCAATGAAGAAACAGTGAATAAAGGCATGTGAATCAGTGTTTGTGCAGGTTGTGAAGCTGGGGGCCCACCGGAGGATCCTCTGGTGTTCTGGTGGGCCAGTCCGACACTGAGTTGCACTCATCTCTAGTAACTTCTAACAGCTGGGTCAGAACAGTCATGATGGTGGGAAAATCATCATATGACCATCCACCTTGTCCAAAGATTTGCCCCCTGTCAAAGTCTGTCAACTGGGCAAAAAGTCTTTGAGTGAATTAATGAGGGTATCAATGAGGGTATCTAGCAGTCAGCGATTTCTTACTACCCAAAAGTAGCCTCCGAGAGCCTTTTTATAGGGTGTAGGAAAAATCACCTCTTGTAGCAAGACTATACCTGTAACCTAAGATACAACCATATGCCAAGTTTTGCAGCAGTCTGACATCTGCATGCATTATTTATTTTCGTCAATAAGTGTTCTGCAGCTGCAATGGGTGCAGCAGCCTTTGCCCCTTGGTGAGCCGGTGGACAATGTCTCATTGGTTAGAGGCGTGGTCTCTACAAGCCTACATTCTTATAAAACAAAGTCTACTCAAGGTATGAAAATTTCATAGACACACCAGGATCTTTTCTACTGAGTGGGTATGAGTTTGGTGGTATAAATGACTACTTGATATGGGCCTTATATTAGAAGTTTTCAGAGGTGAGTAATTGAATACAAATTTTGTAAATAGGATGTAAGTAAAGTTACAGAGAACTAAGCGATGTTACATTTATCTGTGTCTGATAGTACTACATGTAGTAAAATTGTTACATGAAAGAGAACGGGCATCTGTTGCTTTCAGGGAGGGAACCAAAATTCAGCTGTCAGCTAGAGGGTTAGTAAGATTTCCAGCGAGGACAGGGCAGCTGCGGCTATTCATTTTACTCATTGGCATACCAAGCACAGCCAGTCCTTGGAGAGAGACATTCTTTACTATTTTACAACTAATATGCATGTTCTGAAGAACTTATCAACAAGTGTCTGTCAGGGCTGACCACACAACATAGCCCAACAATGTTAAAGACCATAGGTCAATGAATAGCCCTTTCGTGTTAGCATTAGGGTCATCTCGTGTTAAAGTAACATGAACATACATAAAACGTAATCTAAATTCAGAAGAATCATTAAAGGCACAGACATGTATTTATACAACATTTGAACAATTCTGTTGTTTGCTTTCAAAGTAGTAGCTAAATAGTCATTGCTGCCTGCCAAAAGACAGACGGGTGGTCAACAATAAAAATTAGGAAGGGAAGATTGTGGCCTGGAATGTCAATCATTACTGCAGTCAGACACATAATCACATTGACTAAATCCTTATCAAATTCCAGAACAAGTTCACATTCCTATAACCGTACTACTGTAATTTAACCAGCGCTTTTGTCTGCAGCTTTTACAGAACATCTGCCCGTGGTCTTACATTTTAGATTTTTGTAGAGCAGAACTAAGATGCTAATATATCGAGCTGATTTAAGTTTTAACCCCATCTCCCAATGCGCTTTATTAGTTCCCGCAAGCTGCCGTTGTATGGCTGTACAGTAATGGTGCTGGCATAGGAGATCTGCACTGTTGCTTATTGGCTTTATTATAAAACCCATACGGTCTCATACGTAGTGTGAACATAGCCTAAAACAAGTTTAGGGAAAAATTAAATATTAATAATTAAAATAAAATAAATAAATAAATAAATATGTGGTTTTATCTTTATTAAACAACAAATAAATGAATAATTTATAATAATTGGTTTTGGCACATGTCTAATGAACTATAGATTTTATTTATCCAATGTAAAAAAAAAAAAATAATACAAAAAAAATTCCCCCCTACCTATAAAAAAAGTGACCTAAAATCGTACAAATAAGAAACTTTAAATGGGCACTGTAACTAAAATTTACTTTAGTATTTACTTGATCAGAGCGAGTCTGCTGAGGCCAGCAGCTCGGGCCATCAATAATTTCTTTTAGGCTAGGTTCACACTGCGTTTTTGCAATCTGTTTTTCTCATCTGTTTTTTGCAAAAAAAAACGGATGAAAAACATGAAAAAAAGGTTGCATTTTTTTAAACGGACGCAAAAGTAGTGTCAGCTACGTTTTTGTGTCCGTCAAAAAAAACGGATCCGTTTTGATCAGTTTTTTTTTTACAATGGCAGTCAATGGAAAAACGGATCAAAACGGATGCACACAAATGCATCCATTTTTTTCATCCGTTTTTTGCAAAAAATGGATAAAAAAAACAGAACCCAGCCTTATACTTCCATTATGAATATTGATGGGCTCCGCTACTGGCTAGGGAGAGGATCGCTGCAGTGATCTCTCCTCGGCTATATCTTCTGATCAAAGCTGGTGTCAGCACAGAGATCCACTCTGACTAATAGAGGTACCAGACCGGAGGCAAGGTGGGTAAGTAAAGCATCAATAATAGAGATCTACTCTGACTAATAACTTGTAACATGTCAAAAATAATTTTAGTGACAGGTACATTTTAAAGGCGTGTTGCTCTCAAAACAATTAATTAACTAATAAGTAGTTTACCTATATCTTGTTATCTATGTAATATACTGTTGATAAGTCATCTGCGGTGTTCCTGTGCTTTTTACTGCGACTCACCCCCCTTGAAGAGCAAAAAACTGTTGTTCAGCAGGTCCACTCTGTCTCCCACATTATTCTCGGAGACGGCTCCCACATGGTCTTCGTCTAAGTGGTGGGGAGTTAGAAAGAGTATTGAAAAGGATGTGGAGGGATTTCTGGGGAATGGTAGAAGGCAACACAGTGCTAAACCAGATCAGTAGGGACAGTACTGCTGCATAGTGGTATTAGTTTACCATACCATAGAGAAATATTTATTGTTGCACTTTGTTGTTGGTTTGTTGCTCTGGAGAGGTACTTATTGCTGCAATGCATTGGTATTTTTCTGCTAAAGTTATTGTTGCGTTACATTTTTGGATTGTTACTGATGGATAAACATTTTATTTCGGCAAAATGTTGTTGGTTTGTTGCTGGTGGAAAAGTATTTACTGCTGTACTGCAGTATTGGTTTGATGCTAATGGAGTATATGATGCTGAAATGTGGCATTGGTTTGTCACTGGGGAGAAGTATTTATTTCTGCACTATGATGTTGGTTTATTGCTGGTGGAGAAGTATTTACTTTTGTACCATGATGTTGGTTTATTGCTGGTGGACAAGTAGTTATTTCTGCACCTTGATGTTCATTTATTGCAAGTGGAGAAGTAGTTATTTCTGCGCTATGGTATTTGTTTCTTAGTGGTAAATAGGTGTGCTGTGCCGCACTGTAGTATTTAGTGCAACTAGAGGATATTATGTGAATTGCATGGTAGTATTTAGTTTGGAGCAGTTCGGAGTAATATGGGTGTTGAACCACAGTATTTAGCGCTAAGCAGTAATATGTGTTTGTTGGTGAGAATCGAGTATCAACTTGGATTGGCTGGTGAAACCTGAGTAGAAAAAACGTTTGCAAGCCCGCCCCTGCAAAACACTATAGCTTAGAACATTAGCACCATAAACATGCATGTAAAAATATATACCTATAGTTAGCTACACTTTAGGTGGAACTATTTTTATTGATTAAAAAAAAATCTAAATAAATCTTGCAAACTGTAGTTTTTATTGAACCATCCTGCTGTGTTTACCAGGAATCAGATGTGAGAGCCTACTCTAACACGATGACCTATGATTTTATTTATAAAGTGTCTTAGGTCAATGCTTGCTATCCTGTGACCATGTCAGCTACCAGTTTACAGTATTACAGGCTGAGGTCACAGTCTTTTTCTTCGCTCAGGCTGATTGCTTGTTTCTCAGCACCTGCCTTAGACATGACAGCTCTGTGTCCTCATAAATTATAAATCATGTGCCTTCTGTCCTGATGCTTTGGGACAACCACAAAGTTAGAAACTGTCCTGTAACTTTAGAACATAACCTATTGGATGAGACAGCTGAGAGAAAAACAGATATACAATGCTGCACCGAGGTCTTCAAACATTTTGCATGCAGAAAGAATCAGATTAGAAGGTGATTAGTGGTGATTAGAGAATTACAAGGACTATGTTAAGTAGAATATTGGAGAAGAATGATTCCATTTAATTTTGCGGTATGAACATTGCTGATTGACCGAACATACAGGCGTCATCAATCATTTGTTTGTACATGATCTCTATGATCTTTTTGCTTTGATCTAAGTTGCAAGGTCATTAGCGTGCATGAGCCACTAAAGCCGAGGAAATAGTAAAGTCTAACCACTTAGTTTCTTGCTGACAAAGCAAATGCATACAATGCCTACCAAAAATTATGCCACCACCCCATTGGGTTCAACCATTTTTTTGTTTAACTTCACAGAAAAAATACACTGAACAATACAACTGCATACAACTGCATTAGGAGCATGTACTCAACACCACTTTGATATTTGGTTTTGGGTGACAATGGCCTGTATGCTTGGTTGAGCATGATGCTCAGTTGGGCATCAGGGAGCACTGTCGAGCTCAATGTTCGACCAATTACCCTATGCTGCTTGGATGCTTGGGTTATAAAAAAAGCTTGTTGAAAGGCTTCTGAGCAGACAGAACATAAAAGCTAGACGACCAGAATGGTAAGTAAAATTTTAATCCCTCCTCCCAACATCACAGTCTGGCTCCAGGGTGTTAACCTAACCCCCTGTGGGGTAGACTGTCACTTTAGGTCAACCAGGTACCCTTCGCTCTACCACCTGGTTAAATACTCAAGTCTCCCATTGTTTTTAATAGGGCTTTTTTAATAGGAAAAATGTTTGGCTTGAGTATTTAAAGGGGTACTTCGGCACTGATAAAAAAAAAACAATCAATCATAAACATAGTTTTTACAGTTTGCAGGTCCCTGAAGCTCCAGTTGGTGTCTTCATTTTTTGTTTTCTTCCTGGTTTGGGCTTTCCCATGATGCACTTTGTCTCCTGTGAGGTCTAACTGACTCTTTAAAAATGTTAGATGGCTTACATCTTGCTCACAGAAAAAAGACAAATTTAGTCAGCTCTCCTAAAACACCATTCACACTAGGCAGGAGCACTTTGCTATGGCTGAAATTGCACACAAAAACACTGAAAAATGCAACAGCTCACCGCAATAGCAAGATACAGACCCAGAGGCAGCCCCTCCCCCAACTGGAACACAGGGAAAAAAACAAATTTGGTCAGAGCTGAGCAACCTAAGCCATGTGACAAATGGAGGATGGGTTAACAGGGCTTAGACCAGCCTCCCTCTTGATGATGTCATTGTCATAAAATGGCTGCCACAGAGCAGCCTGGGGTCGACAGTCATTAGGCAGGAATGAGTTTACTTCACTTCCTGGTGGGGGATTGAAGGGGGAAAAGATAGGGAAGGTGGGCAGATAGGTGATTGAAGCATATTACAAAGTTATGTAACTTTGTAATGTGTTTCAATTACTGGGAAAAAGTTTTTTGCTGGAGTACCCCTTTTAGTGTTTGCTTAACTTTACATGCCGACATTTTGGAACAAATTTCATAAAGTAGTGAACATCCTCCATACTTATCACATGCCTTTTGTAGCAGCCACTTCAGTTTGTTCACATAGGAGTAGATCTTACAACCCATTTCAGAATATCCCAAACATGTTCCATGGGGCTACAGTCAAGTGAGTTTGGGGCCAAGACAGTATAGAGAATTCATTGTTGTGTTCTTCCAAATGCTCCTTAGTGATCCAAGCCCAATGACACAACTGATTGTCCTGTATAAAGAGGCCACTACCAACAGGTAAGACCTCTTGAAGAAATAACAGGTTCCTATAGTGATCACCATTAAAGGATTGTGGAGAAATGGAAAGGATATCCGACGCTTGGCTCTTCTTTATTTGATCTTCATACAATGATACATGGGAACAGACAGCATGGACACGTTTCAAACAGAATACCACTTTTACTCATCAGTGATATTTAGTAGAGAAAAGAAATATAGAATCATCGCAAAATAAAAATCTCAATTAGCCTGAGGGATGTGTAAATGCTTTGTTTTACTCAGGTCCCAGCCTGTATTCTTTTCTTTTCTCTTTGGGAACTCAATGATATTACTAATAAATACCCCAAACTGACAAAAAAAAATGTTAAAAAATGCCCCCCAAAATGGTTTCCCATTTTTTTTTTACCTATATATGTTTCACAAAACCAAAATCTTCATCCGTTAAATAGGCATCGTTTTTCATCATATCTGTAATCTGGGTTATTTGCTCTGGAGTAGGAAAGCCGGCAGAACAAATTTAAATCTGCTGATTTCATAATACTATGGTAGCTACTTTCCTTTTTTACCCTATTAGTTAAAAATTAAAATATAAATAAATAAAAGAGAACATTAGAAAATTATTAGGTTAAAATAGTAAACTGCCCTAAACCAGTCAAACATTTTTGCTAGGAAAATTAGAAAACAAATGAATGTTTTGAATATACAGTAGATATTACGTGCATTCAAATACTTACAGTTTTATTTTGCAGAAGAAATATTGCTTCCACAGATTTCACATAAAGCATTCTGCAGTGTTTTTCCTATCGCTCAAGTAATAAGCTCTAATAAGTTAAAATATGTGTAATACACCTATACTAAAGAGGAAAACATCCCTGGTTAAATTTTTAGCAATTCTTAAATTCCTGTTGATATTTTGCATGGAATGTTTACATTGCTACAAATGTGACCTTTTAGTATTTGTTTACATGTTTGACCTGTGGAGGCAAATTCAATGAAGAGTATGTAAGCCTTCCTCAAACGTAGGACATGCCAGAAGATTGGATTGGTGGGCTCTGAGTGATGAGACCCCCCACCCCCACCAATCACTAGAGTGAAGGGTCAGCAGCACTCGGCTTACATTTCAAAAGTTTTTCATAGTTTTTTTTTACAAGTGTTTTTAGTATTTTTTTTTTTTTTTTTTATACTTTAGAAAGGTCTATAGGAAAAAAAATGAAAAACACAGTTTTTCTCTTCTCCTCTTGAATTCCTCCTAGGTTAGTGCTACTGCTGATATCCACCATTTAATGCAAACTATGTGTCAGGCGGCTGTCTTCAGTACCAGCATAGTGTATTATGCTATTCATCTTTTGTAGTATGCTGATACAAAATGGAACTCTATGGACACATTAGGTGTGTACATCATGAACATTTCTGACATACATGCTAAAGGTAAAAGGGTAAATGTTATATTTTTGTGGCCTTGTATGATTTTCTAACTGGTAACTTGGGTTTAACTGCTAGGACTCCCATGATCCTGACTAAAGGGACCACAACAATTGTCTAGAGATGCTCTCCCTTCAAAGCAATTCTTGAAAAACAGCACTGCTAAAATTTGAAATTGACATAAGTATTCAGACTCTTTGCTATAGAGCTTGAAATTTAGCTCTGGGTACCTCGCATATCTCTTGATCATTTCTGAGTCACCTGAGGTAAGTTCAGTTGATTCAACAATAAAAACATAGCCATGATGAGGAAAGAACTGCCTGTAGAGCTCGGGGAGAGTATTGTGTGGAGACACACATCTGGAGAGGGGTATAAAAATTTCTGTTGCACTGAAAGATGTTTGAAACAACCTAGACCTTGTAAGAGAGTTGACCAAAAATTCTATGGTCTGGATGGTCCTGTCTGCAGATTGGAAAAGCTTCCAGCTGCATCAGGACAGTGCACTGTGATCTGGAGCTAAAGAACAAGATGGGAGCACAGGCAGGTAATGCATTAGCTTTTTTAAAGCCCGGCATTTGACGGATTAAGTAGGCAGTATTATTAGCAAATAACTGCTGCTGTTTGCGCAAATACGGCCCTTGTTATGAAATACGGCTGTGTTTTTCACATAGTGTGAAATAGCCTTACAGTGGAATATAAATTTTCAGCGAGAATGCAGAGCCATAGGCCATAACAGTACAGAGTATAAAATAGTTTAGTGTACAGCATTAGTAACTGTACAACAATTACTGACAGTAGTTCCCTTCGTACCTCATAGAGCTAAAGACCCTCTCCTCCAGGCTGTGCTGTCCTGCTCTGTGGTGAGTCTTTCCATAAAATGGCCAACATGGATAAGCATGTGACCATGCCCCACCCCCAGTGTCCATATACAGGCTTAGTGGTGAACACTGGGGGCGGGTCATGGTCACTTGCTCCTCTAAGTCAGCCATCTTATGGACAGAATCACCACAGAGAAGGACAGCACAGCCTGGAGGAAGGGAGTCTTATTTTAGCTCTATAATTCCGAGTGCTCTGGATCTCAGACTGGCCAAAGGTTCCCCTTCTAACAAGACAATGACCCTAAGCACACATCTATGACAACAAAGGAGTGGCTTAGGGGCAACTCTGTGCCCATAACCCAATTGGACTTTTCTGGAGAGACCTGAAAATGGCTTTTTAACAAAGCTTGAGATGACCTGCCAAGAAATATGGCAGAAAATCCTCAAATCTTTTGGCATTATACCCAAGAAGACTAGACTGGAGGTCTGGAGAAACATGTGAACACATGCAAAACAGCTGTCTAACTTTGGTTAGGTGAATGGCATCTGCGTGGTCTGCAAGCATGGACTTTTTGTTTTATGCCGAAGATTAATAAATGACACAGAGCGGTGAGTGCCTCATTATTCTTTCTTGAACCAAGAAGACTAGAGGCTGTGATAGCTGCCAAAGGTGCTGAGGAAAAGGAGGAACTTTTTTTTTGGCTTTGTCGTTGTAAGAAATTAAGTGCAGAATAATGGGGAAACTTGACTTTTGCATATTAATACAAATTAAATTACAAATTAATATAAAAAAAAAAGTGAAAGAATCTGATGACTTTCTGAATGCATTGTAGATGTGATCTACAGTATATATATTGGTACAATTACAATACTTGTGATCTGAGCTGAGCCTCTGGTACCAAAGTTAGCTCATGTCCTCTACTACACTTCTTTCCACAGGAAACCTATTGCATTTGAGAATAATTTCTGCATGGTTGTGGGAATTGGGATCATGAAAGCTGAGGATTACGCTAAACAATTTTCACAACTTAAATGTGTAATTCTGCCACAGCTTTCAGTTCACTTAAGTGTGATGTATTTATGACTATGTCTATGTAACTGCACCCTACACAAACTTAGAACGTCTGCTGTCTCCACAGAAGAATGGCATGGAATTATGTTACAGCAGAGAACTATTAGTGGCCATAATAAATCTTGTGTATTTCCCAAGGAAAACTAACTGAAAGGATAAGATGTTTAGAAAAAGATTGTAATAAACCAGACTCTGTGTATAAAGATTGGGGTGTTAACTTTATTATTCTCCGCATGGGTTCACATCCAAATGACATCAAAGCGAGTGGTGGAACACCCATATGCAGTGGCAACATTTCAACCTCTCAATTAAATTTTTATAATGGATATATATATATATATATTTTTTAATGTATTTATTTATTTTTTCCCTTCTTTGCACTGTGCCCCTAGGCCTGTGCCCCTAGGCCCAGGCACGTTCACGAGACCAGCTGTGCCACTGCCCGTGGTAGGGGTATGACCAACACATTACACATTATGGATAGTGTTGAGTGAACTTCATGAAACTGTCCGGGTTCGGCAACTTCTCTGAACCCGAATGCTCAGCATTTAAATCTCTGCTCTTTGAAACGCCTGTCCTGATCCTGCGCTCATTGACTACGCTGTTGCCTCATGCCTGGTGTGCTGATCTGGCTTGCTTACCACACACTTTGCTTTACACTGGCAGTGTCTGGTTCTAGGACCAGCCACTATCCGCACCAGGACTACGGGTATGGAGGGACCTTGTCTCCTCTAGCCATAGATGTCTAGCTTCTGCCTCCTGGAAAGGGATAAAAGGTGAGGACCCAGAGGCCACTTAGACTCCGTTTCTTGGTGTGGCCTAAAGTTAAACTGGTTTGATAGCACAGCAAGTCAACATCTGCTGCCCTTTACAGGAGTGTCACCTTCCTTTTTAAGGTTCAACGAAAATAATATTGTACTCATTGGGGCCAGTGTCATCCAGGTCCCACACCTGCTGGTCACTGTTATCCTGTCTCACCTCTGCTGTGCTCCATGCTCATCCCAGGGCTCATCTTGTCTTCCAGCTTCTTCTTACTCCTTACAGCACTTACCCGTCTGCCAACCCAGAGCCACCTGCATTTAAATTAGCTCCATCTGCTTTGCCTCCTGGGCTGCCTGACATCGGCAAGCTGAAGCAATAGAGTGCCAATATGATAGGTACTATATTGATTCATATAAGCAATAAATATATTGCTTATATACATTAAGTCCCATAGGGGGACTACAAAAGAGTATAAAAAAAAAATAAACATGGTCTTTTAAAATATAAATACATCCCATGAAGTGCAAATCACCCTCCCCTTTTACTGTTTTCTTAATAATAAATTAAATAATAAAAAAATATAAACAAAAACATAACAAACATATCTGGCATCACCACATGAATTGCCCATATTATTAAAATATCAAATTCCTGATCTCACACTGTAAATGGTGTAAATGCAAAAACCTGCTAAAGTAAAAAAATGACAGATTTTTGGTCACATCACATAAAGTGATAAAAAGTCATGCAAGTATAGTACTGATAAAAACAGATTATGGTGCAAAAAAATTAGCCCTTGCACAGTCCTACAAACTAAAAGATAAAAAGGTTATAGGAGTCAGAATAGAGCGATTTAAGCATATTTTTTTTAAAGTAATAGTAGATTTAAGCACTTTTTTTTTAAGTAATACTAATATAGATACCATATCAGTTTTGCAAACAACATTAAGATGGAGACCTATACAGCCTATGGCTAGGTTCACACTATGTAACTGTGCGGCTGTATTTTTTATGCGGCTGTAAATGTGCGGATGAAACTACGGCCGTGGGAAAAAATAGACATGCGGCTGAAAACATACGGTCATTTACTTGGAAATCTGGTTCAACTAAAAATAACAAATAAAATCTTAAGAAAGTGATGCAAACACCTCTGGATGCATCTGGGAAAGCAGGGAAACAGTTTACATGAATCGCTATTACCGGGGTTTGCGATCCTCTGCAGTATAGCCGATGTCTCTCATGTTTAATATATTGAATTAATAAAACACATTTTCGTTGTAATAAAGTCCCTTTCATTGTTCAATAATTAAATTTAAACGATTCCATCATTTTGCAATTAAATATACTGTTAAAATAAATAAATATATATATATATATATATATATATATAAATAAATGTATATTAATATATACATTTATTTTTTGACAGTATATTTAATTGCACAATGATGGATTCGTTTAAATTAAATTATTGAACAACGAAACTGATGTTATTTCAACGAAAATGTGTTTTATTAATTAAATATTAATTAGTACAGGAAGCTCCAGTAAGCCGTTAATTCATATTGCCGGCAAAAGAGCATTCTGTACTAATCATCACTTTACTTTAATTAAAACATCAAATGTTTCTTCTAATTATGTTATCACAATAGCATTATTAGAAGAAACATTTTGAATTATATGTGCGCTCAGCTGATTGGCTGATCGGCTGAGCGCACATATAATTAGCGGGTCCGCAGCACAGTGACTTCATTGTGCTGCGGACTAGCGAAGAGGACACATCGGGGTGAGTATAGAGCTCTCCCCACCCCCTCCCCAGCACTGCACCCCTCCCAGCAAGGAAGGGGGGTCACTTAACCCCTTCCTTGCTGGGATGGGTGCAGTCTGACATCAGTCTGGCCCCCAAGGGGTTAAGGGGGATACAATACATCCTCCCTTAACCCCTTGGGGGCCAGACTGTAAGCAGCGATCTGTAAAGATGCTGCATACTGTAAGGAGCACAACACCGCTCACAATGATGGGTGTTGTGCTCCTGTTTGTGTGTTTTTTGTGTGTTTCTCCCTTTTTGTTTTTCAGATATCGGTATCCTGGGGATTACATCGGATGACCAGTCGATGTCGATGACCAGTGGTTGTTTGTTGTTATTTTTTTTTATAAAATGGTCAATGAGGGGTGTGGGGGTGTTTTTATTTGAATACATTTTTTTTTTAACTTGTGTCTTGTCTTTATTTCTTTACTTTATAGACTTAGTAGTGGAAGCCGTCTAATAGACGGAATCCATTACTAAGTTGGGGCCTAGTGTTAGCCGGTATAAAATGGCTAACACTAACCCCCTATTATTACCCCAGTACCCAATGCCACCAGGGGTACTGGGAAGAGCCGGGTGCCAGTGGTCCTGGAGCGTCAAAATTGGCGCTCCTGGACCGGGCGGCAGCAGGCTGGTAAGATTTAGGCTGGGGAGGGCCTAAACCAATGGCTCTTCCCACCCTGGTGTTACCAGTCTGCTGTCGTTTGATTTTTAACCCGGCTGGTTATAAAAATAGGGGGGACCCTATGCTTTTAAAAAAAATAAAAATAAATAATAAAAAAAAAAACGCATAGGGTCCCCCCTATTTTTATAACCAGCCGGGTTAAAAACCAAACAACAGCAGCCTGGTAACACCAGGGTGGGAAGAGCCATTGGTTTAGGCCCTCCCCAGCCTAAATCTTACCAGCCTGCTGCCGCCCGGTCCAGGAGCGCCAATTTTGACGCTCCGGGACCACTGGCACCCGGCTCTTCCCAGTACCCCTGGTGGCATTGGGTACTGGGGTAATAATAGGGGGTTAGTGTTAGCCATTTTATACCGGCTAACACTAGGCCCCAACTTAGTAATGGATTCCGTCTATTAGACGGCTTTCACTACTAAGTCTATAAAGTAAAGAAATAAAGACAAGACACAAGTTAAAAAATTTTTTTATTCAAATAAAAACACCCCCACACCCCTCATTATAAAAAAAAAAAAAACAACAAACAACCGCTGGTCATCGACGTAGTCCACGGAATCCGACGTAATCCCCAGGATACCGATATCTGAAAAACAAAAAGGGAGAAACACACAAAAAAACACACAAACAGGAGCACAACACCTATCATTGTGAGCGGTGTTGTGCTCCTTACAGTATGCAGCATCTTTACAGATCGCTGCTTACAGTCTGGCCCCCAAGGGGTTAAGGGAGGATGTATTGTATCCCCCTTAACCCCTTGGGGGCCAGACTGATGTCAGACTGCACCCATCCCAGCAAGGAAGGGGTTAAGTGACCCCCCTTCCTTGCTGGGAGGGGTGCAGTGCTGGGGAGGGGGTGGGGAGAGCTCTATACTCACCCCGATGTTGTCTCTTCGCTGGTCCGCAGCACAATGAAGTCACTGTGCTGCGGACTGGCTCTTTATATGTGTATGTGCGCTCAGCCGATCAGCCAATCAGCTGAGCGCACATATAATTCTAAATGTTTCTTCTAATAATGCTATTGTGATAGCATAATTAGAAGAAACATTTGATGTTTTAATTAAAGTAAAGTGATGATTAGTACAGAATGCTCTATTGCCGGCAATATGAATTAACTGCTTACTGGAGCTTCCTGTACTAATTAATATTTAATTAATAAAACACATTTTCGTTTAAATAAAATCAGTTTCGTTGTTCAATAATTTAATTCTAACGAATCCATTATTGTGCAATTAAATATACAGTCAAAAAATAAATATATATATATAAATATACATTTATTTATATATATATATATATATATATATATATATTTATTTTAACAGTATATTTAATTGCACAATGATGGATACGTTAGAATTAAATTATTGAACAACGAAAGGGACTTTATTACAAAGAAAATGTGTTTTATTAATTTAATATATTAACTATTAGAGGCATCGGCATTCGGCATCATTGCCGGCTATTTTTGAAGTACTCCGTACGGACCGCCTGTCAATCCACGGCCGCATTTCCAGCCGCAAACAATGGTCTTGTTCATTTTTTACGGGTCCATTTACGATAGGGCCGTAGATTCATACATAGTGTGCACTGTGCAGCTGTATATCGTATACTTTCCAGCGTACCCATGAACCACCAAAAATACCGCCGCACAATTACAGCCGCAAATACAGCCGCACAGTTACATAGTGTGAACCTAGCCTATTGCTCTATCCATGGTTTCCACACAGTCATCTGGCTGCATCCAGCTCCTCCAGCCAGTGGGATTCAAATGCTGATTGCTCGGGTTTGTGTGAACTATAACTTTCAGCAAGTTCATTCATCTCTAATAAGAGTTAGTATTAGGTGATGGGTGGAAATATATACAGTATATCAGGAGCAGAAGGGTATATCAAGAAACTGTAAATAGGGCACCCTAAGGTATTTAAAATGAGTAAAATATCATCTTTTTAACCCCTTTCCACAAATTCACATTCATGTATGTCAGGGTTTGCTACTGTTGAGCGCAAACTCACATACAGTACATGGACATGAAACTGTGGGAACGTTTGTAGACAGGGCCATATTTACAACTAGGTACCCGAGGTCCAGTGTCTAGAGCAGCAACTTGCAGGGGGGCAGCACCAAGGTCAAGGAAACAACTTTTTTTTTTTCAGTCTCCCACCTCCTGTTCAGACTTGCTAGTAAATCTGGTATATTTTCGGGGGGAGGGGGTGGGGGGATGGTCAGGGACGGTATGGTGGTATTGGTCAGGTAGCTATTACCTACCAATCTATCAATCCTGTGGTGAGAACTGTCAAACAATATGCAGACTGCTCTAATCATTGATTCAATGTGGAAGTTTGTTTAAGCAGTTAAAAAACATGAAAAACATGCTTCAGAAAATGTTTCTACATGTAGAAAAAATGCATGTGGCTGAAACCAGGCTCCCATTTCTTTCCCAGTAGTCTGTGCTGTTACCAGAATTATTGGCCATACGCCTATTGGTTACTGAATGAGGTTCTGGTTTCGTCTGGATGGGGTGACATACATTAAATGTTGGAACGCAGTCTAAGATTGAACAGATATCAATATGATATTCAGAAACTAGAAAATCATGATGCTAATTTGTGAGTTAAGATAGGGCGATAATGCACAATAATGCCGAATTAGCACCACTTTAAACCACATGGGGGAGCTGGGAAAGTATACTTACCTCCCCGGTCTTCTATCTGTCTATCTCAGCTCAGCCAATGAGCGGCTGAGTTGAGATGGTGGGACTTGCCTCTGGCTTCTGACAGTTCTCCTGGCCCTTGGTTGGGTATCCATGGATACGGAGACGCAATCAGACGATAATGCACAATAATGCCGAATTAGCAGAGAATCTCACCACTTTAAACCACATAGGGAGCTGGGAAAGTATACTTACCTCCCCGGTCTTCTATCTGTCTATCTACGCTCAGCCAATGAGCGGCTGAGTTGAGATGGTGGGACTTGCCTCTGGCTTCTGACAGTTCTCCTGGCCCTTGGTTGGGTCTCCATGGATAGAGAGGTGGGACTGCAGCCGCTGATGGGCTGAACCGCAATAGTGAAGACAGATAGAAGACCAGAGTGGTAAGTATAATTTCCCCGCTTCCCTCCCCACAAACAGAGCACAGTCTGTCCCCCAGTGCATTAAATTACCCCATAGGGGCCAGACTGTCACTTTCAGATTAACCAGGTACCCTGTGCTCTGCAGAGTGGGGGGCACCTGGTTAAATACTCAAGTCTCCCATTGTTTTAAATGGAGCTCGTTACTCAAGTATTTGAATATTTAAAAAAATACTCAAGTAATGAGAATTCGAGTGTTTTGATGCTCGCTCATCTCTCCTGAAAAAATATTTTTTTTTCTTTTTTTTTAAACTTTAAATTTTTTAAAGGGGTTATTGTATCATGAAGTACATTTTGTCACAAGAATCTCAGAATTACTTAGATAAGTTTAAGCCTTACAAAGTTATTACAAAGTAAAGCGACAGAGATCAGATTTGAAAAATAGAGCCTGGTCCTAACACCAAAAGTGGATGTGAAAGCAAGGGGGGAAAGCAACACTCCAGTGTGTTTTTTTCCCTGTCCACTAATACCAATCATTATGTAAGGAACATGACGCTAATTGTTCGTGTTCGTATAATGATTCGTATAATGATAATTTTCAAACATGCCAACATTTATCTCGCGATTTATGTATGTTCATGCATGTGCATGTGCATAGACCGAAATGTAAACTTCTACTGTACTTTTGTTATTTGTTTGTAAATGTTCTGCGAACACGAACCGAACCAATCACAATTTTTTTTTTTTTAATGTTTGTGTCTGGAATCCAAACTGAACATCGGGATGTTCGCTCATTACTTGTAACTATTTGTGCTCGTAGTTACCTTTCAATCCCATACCCTCTGCTATGTGGATCGTACTGCTCATCAGTTCCTCTATTCATTTCTATGAGATGCTCAAAGTCAGATTGGTGGTTGTATGATTTTTAATGCAGAACCGGAATGAGATTAATTATTAAATAGAAATATATGAAGAAAAGGCTCAGGCTGTGGTGTTTATCTAGCAATCACAATGTTTCTAGCACTAAAGCACAATATTGCATCTAAAATACAACTTATGTACAAATATTTTTAAACAACTTACAGATAATTATGAACTTAATTTAATATAAAACATAAGAGTAAGCGACTATTGCCAAAAGCTCAGACAAATGATCACGTATCATCAAAATAGAAAACATATTTCCAAACATTGCAAATGAAGAATACCCTTTTCATTAGGGCCAGCTGCTTGAGTAAGGTCCATAAAACCCCACAAAGCTTCATTAATGTCTAGCGAGGCAACAACATAAGTACCATTGTTTAATGTCTATTACGGTAACCAAAAGGCAATACCTTTATTTTTGGTCCGGCAGCGACTTGCTGGATGTGGCACTAGCCTTTCATTTAATTAACTGCTAAGGAGACAGAGAACTATGTGTTCAGGGGGAAAAAAAATCTTGTTATTTCTATGTGTTAGTTAATCTTAAACCAATGACTCTAATGGGCCTTCAAAAGAATTAATTAGAAGGAATGCCTAGATCTCCGTCTTCTGGGACTGTTGAGAGCGCAAATTGTTAGTGCAAAGACACCAAATAGTGTTATAAATCATATCAAACATAAATGATAAAAATATAATTCCCTATAGAGCAGTGAATAAGCTATAGGGCAGGGGTCCTCAACTGGCGGACCGCGGAGGCGAGCTGTCCGGACCCCTGGTCAGACCTCCTAACCGCCCCGGATCCGGTCCGTCCCGGGGCGGTTAGGAGGTCCCGCTCCCCACCGCACTGCCTCCCGCCCCATAGGCGTACTGTCCTTAGATGTCAGTACGCCTGTGGGGCTGGGGGCAGTGTCGGTCCGGCCCCCGGCTGATACGCGCTCTGGGGATGTCCCGGGGATTCCCCAGCAGAGCGCGCACCACAGACCTCAGTGTACGCCGCTGGCCTGTCCTTCCCGGAAGTGCAGGCCGGCGGCGTACGCTGAGATCACTGATGCGCGCTCTGCTGGGGAATCCCCGGGACATCCCTACAGAGCGCGTATCAGCCGGGGGCCGGACCGACGGGAAGAGACGAAGACAGCCGCAGCGGGGAACGAGGTGCTAGGTGAGTTGTTTTTGTTATTTTTTTTTTCTGTCTGGGGGGCATCTACAAGGGGAGAGCGCACAGGTGGACTATATACTTCAGGGGGGACCTCACAGGGGGCTATATACTACTGAGGGGGCTATATACTACTGGGGGGAGCGCACAGGGGGCTATATACTACAGGGGGGACCTCACAGGGGGCTATATACTACTGAGGGGGCTATATACTACTAGGGGAAGGGAAAAGGGGGTTATATACTACAGGGGGGACCTCACAGGGGCTATATACTACAGGGGGAAAGCACAAGGGGGGCTATATACTACTGGGGGGGACCTCACAGGGGGCTATATACTACTGAGGGACAGACTCTCTTTTTTTAAGGTTGTAAATTATTAAAATTTTTTATTTCAGGCTATGTTCACACATAGAATTTCCACCAGTCTTTTTCCAACTAAAAACCAGGAGTGGAACTGACAGGGCAAAATTAAAATAGAAAGATGTGCAGTTTCTTTTTTTTTTTTTTAACCCACTCCTGGTTTTGGTTAAAAAAAGACTGACCAAAAGACTAAGTGAAATACTGTGTGAACATAGCCTAATGTCGAACTCGAGCAAAAAAAAAAAAAATCTTTCAGATCAACTGGTACCAGAAAATGATACAGATTTGTAAATTACTTGTATTTAAAAATCTCTGGTACCAGTTGATCTGAGGGAAATAAATTCGGTGGAGTACCCCTTTAATTATAGATATTTCTAACTACGCTGAGGGACAACCAATAAGGAAAAGCTTACAACTGACCCAGTTCCTCCAATATAATTAGTGACAGAACTATTGGTTATGCACATAAAGTTAAGATACATGCCCTTGTATTCTTTACATAAGAGTTAATGAGAAATTGTGTGAACATAGCCTAAAAATGTTACAATAGCAAATGATCAAATTAAATTAGAATAAATAAAAATACATAATAAATAATGAGATGCTAGCATAATAAATATGTTATACTAGTACCGTAGACTGATAGTGAGGTGTAGGGTTTGGGTTGGTTACACTGAGGGAATGCGAGAAGTTCAGTTTTGGAAAGGTTGACAATTGACAAAAGACTTCACATTTCTGTGTAAACTTTTGTGAAAATTTGCAACATTTTGCTGATATACAACCTGTCTGTCTGATAGGCAGGTGGGGAAAGGGCACAGGAAGGATATGTTGAAAAACTCCTGCAGGTACTCTGTCGTCTTTTGATAAGTGAGGTTGATGGAATTCCTGGATGTGCCGTAGACTGCATTTCGTACCATGCACGGAATGTGTGAATGCCCCCTAATAATACTACAATGCAGTCTATGGTTATGTTCACACAACGTCAAAGATAGAGAAAAGGCAGCTGCTTTTGCAATTTAAAATAGCGTCCGTTTTTGCCGCCATTTAACTGACTGCAATGGCAGGATGTCAAAATAATCTTCATTTTCATTATTTCCGGACGTCTTTTGCAAACAGCGGACATTTTTTATTAGTTGTTCACACAATTTTTCTTTTGTCACCATTCTTTCTCCGTTTTTACTATTAAATACAATGGACTTTTCAATTAAGCCACACCCCAAGGCCAATTAGTAACCCAAACTAGAATATTGTACCAACAGTCGTCATTGCACGGGAGGCCAGACAGCTAAATGACGTCTGTTATTTTAGACCCAAAATAACAGACGCAATTTTAAATGGAGCTGAAAAAAACGTTTTGTGAACATAGCCTTTGGCTATGTTGAAAGGAAATTCAGCTATGCCATTCTTTACACTTTCCAACCAGTCGGTTGGTCTGTAATATACAAATATGAGTGGTAGTCCTAAAGAAGATGCAGAAATATTTCTATTAAAAATTTATATATATATATATATATATATATATATATATATACCGTTCAAAAGTTTGGGGTCACCCAAAAATGATACAGATTTGTAAATTACTTGTATTTAAAAATCTCTGGTACCAGTTGATCTGAGGGAAATAAATTCGGTGGAGTACCCCTTTAATTATAGATATTTCTAACTACGCTGAGGGACAACCAATAAGGAAAAGCTTACAACTGACCCAGTTCCTCCAATATAATTAGTGACAGAACTATTGGTTATGCACATAAAGTTAAGATACATGCCCTTGTATTCTTTACATAAGAGTTAATGAGAAATTGTGTGAACATAGCCTAAAAATGTTACAATAGCAAATGATCAAATTAAATTAGAATAAATAAAAATACATAATAAATAATGAGATGCTAGCATAATAAATATGTTATACTAGTACCGTAGACTGATAGTGAGGTGTAGGGTTTGGGTTGGTTACACTGAGGGAATGCGAGAAGTTCAGTTTTGGAAAGGTTGACAATTGACAAAAGACTTCACATTTCTGTGTAAACTTTTGTGAAAATTTGCAACATTTTGCTGATATACAACCTGTCTGTCTGATAGGCAGGTGGGGAAAGGGCACAGGAAGGATATGTTGAAAAACTCCTGCAGGTACTCTGTCGTCTTTTGATAAGTGAGGTTGATGGAATTCCTGGATGTGCCGTAGACTGCATTTCGTACCATGCACGGAATGTGTGAATGCCCCCTAATAATACTACAATGCAGTCTATGGTTATGTTCACACAACGTCAAAGATAGAGAAAAGGCAGCTGCTTTTGCAATTTAAAATAGCGTCCGTTTTTGCCGCCATTTAACTGACTGCAATGGCAGGATGTCAAAATAATCTTCATTTTCATTATTTCCGGACGTCTTTTGCAAACAGCGGACATTTTTTATTAGTTGTTCACACAATTTTTCTTTTGTCACCATTCTTTCTCCGTTTTTACTATTAAATACAATGGACTTTTCAATTAAGCCACACCCCAAGGCCAATTAGTAACCCAAACTAGAATATTGTACCAACAGTCGTCATTGCACGGGAGGCCAGACAGCTAGACCCAAAATAACAGACGCAATTTTAAATGGAGCTGAAAAAAACGTTTTGTGAACATAGCCTTTGGCTATGTTGAAAGGAAATTCAGCTATGCCATTCTTTACACTTTCCAACCAGTCGGTTGGTCTGTAATATACAAATATGAGTGGTAGTCCTAAAGAAGATGCAGAAATATTTCTATTAAAAATTTATATATATATATATATATATATATATATATATATATATATATATATATATATACCGTTCAAAAGTTTGGGGTCACCCAAACAATTTTGTGTTTTCCATGAAAAGTCACACTTATTCAGCACCATACGTTGTGAAATGAATAGAAAATAGAGTCAAGACATTGACAAGGTTAGAAATAATTATTTGTATTTGAAATAACATTGTTTTTACATCAAACTTTGCTTTCGTCAAAGAATCCACCTTTTGCAGCAATTACAGCATTGCACACCTTTGGCATTCTAGCTATTAATCTGTTGAGGTAAGCTGGAGAAATTGCACTCCACGCTTCTAGAAGCAGCTCCCACAAGTTGGATTGGTTGGATGGGCACTTCTGGCGTACCATACGGTCAAGCTGCTCCCACAACAGCTCAATGGGGTTCAGATCTGGTGACTGCGCTGGCCACTCCATTACCGATAGAATACCAGCTGCCTGCTTCTGCTGTAAATAGTTCTTGCACAATTTGGAGGTGTGTTTAGGGTCATTGTCCTGTTGTAGGATGAAATTGGCTCCAATCATGCGCTGTCCACTGGGTATGGCATGGCGTTGCAGAGTGATAGCCTTCCTTATTCAGAATCACTTTTACCCTGTACAAATCTCCCACCTTACCAGCACCAAAGCAACCCCAGACCATCACATTACCTTCACCATGCTTAACAGATGGCGTCAGGCATTCTTCCAGCATCTTTTCATTTGTTCTGCGTCTCACAAACGTTCTTCTTTGTGATCCAAACACCTCAAACTTGGATTCATCCGTCCACAACACTTTTTTCCAGTCTTCCTCTGTCCAATGTCTGTGTTCTTTTGCCCATCTTAATCTTTTTCTTTTATTGGCCAGTCTCAGATATGGCTTTTTCTTTGCCACTCTGCCCTGAAGCCCAAAATCCCGCAGCCGCCTCTTCACTGTAGATGTTGACACTGGTGTTTTGCGGGTACTATTTAATGAAGATGCCTGTTGGGGACCTGTGAGGCGTCTGTTTCTCAAACTAGAGACTCTAATGTGCTTATCTTCTTGCTTGGTTTTGCAACGCGGCCTCCCACTTCTTTTTCTACTCTGGTTAGAGCCTCTGAAGGGAGTAGTACACACCGTTGTAGGAAATCTTCAATTTTTTAGCAATTTCTCGCATGGAATAGCCTTCATTTCTTAGAACAAGAATAGACTGTCGAGTTTCAGATGAAAGTTTTCTTTTTCTGGCCATTTTGAGCGTTTAATTGACCCCACAAATGTGATGCTCCAGAAACACAATCTGCTCAAAGGAAGGTCAGTTTTGTAGCTTCTGTAACGAGCTAGACTGTTTTCAGATGTGTGAACATGATTGCACAAGGGTTTTCTAATCATCAATTAGCCTTCTGAGCCAATGAGCAAACACATTGTACCATTAGAACACTGGAGTGATAGTTGCTGGAAATGGGCCTCTATACACCTATGAAGATATTGCACCAAAAACCAGACATTTGCAGCTAGAATTGTCATTTACCACATTAGCAATGTATAGAGTGTATTTAGTTAAAGTTAGGACTAGTTTAAAGTTATCTTCATTGAAAAGTACAGTGCTTTTCCTTAAAAAATAAGGACATTTCAATGTGACCCCAAACTTTTGAACGGTAGTGTATATATATATATATATATATATATATATATATATATATATATATATATATATACAGTATATATATACATATATATATATATTTATTTATATATTTTAACCGTTTATTATTCTTACCATGCTATCATCTATGTATATGTCTTCTAATTATATATCACCATAGCATTTCTAAATTTCCAACCATACAGTGTTTATATTGTGAGTCTATTCTATTCAGCTTTGTATCGTCTAGCAGTTTGTATTCATTTCATATTGTCAGGAAGACATATGCATTGAGACTTTCTTTTTTTTATAGATGGGCGAAAAGAGTCCTGAAGGTACTAAGATATAATAAAAGGTTGAATGGCAGGGATAACACAATGGACTTGGTAAGATGAAGCACCTCTTTCCCTTCTCCAAGCAGTTTCCAGGCAACTTTTAATAGAAGGTCAGCAACAAGCTAGATATAAAAAAAAAAGAGTGGAAAAAAAAACATAATTTCACCTAACAATTTATTCCGAGGTCTGTATGGCACAAAAAAGAGCAGACTGCCTAACCTCTAAATTATTTTTTTGAGAAAAAACAACAAAACACAATGGTACAATGTTTTACACATAGGGAACTAAACTGAATTTAATATTTATGTAACTTTCTATGTCTCACTGAAAATAGCCTACAAACTTGATGTTTACTTGTACTTTTGTAAAAAAAAAAAAAGAAAAGAAAAAAAAACAACAACAAAAAACATCAATGCAGAGATAAATGACTTGCATTGAGCTTAATCAATATGAGCAGCACTTTATAACTCAGGAACCTCAGAGAAAATACTACATAGAGTGCACTCTGCAAAGAAAATCTACTGTAGGTCCATAACTAAAACTTTCAACCTTTCATTTAAGAAAACTATAAATGGGAGCTTTTATTTATAAATCTTCACATACATTTACTACAGCAGTGTGCCATTTGTGAAAGTACATGTTTTTAAAAGCTTTCGATTTAAAAGTGTGAATGGAAAACTATGACAAAAAAGATTCAAAGACAAATAATGGAAGCAAAACAAAAGTTCCTGCCCTGATGTGTAAATTTAATGTAGATGCATGTTAAGGTGGTAAATTCTTAAAGGGTTGTAAATTATAGTTGGTACCTGTTTGTTACAAGACTTTTCTTAAAATAAGAAAATTACATTACTGGGCCTCCAGGCATCAACTGTAATCAGCAAGGACCACCTGCAGTTCTGACACAGTCAAAATAAAGCATTACATTGTGCTTATTGCAATCAAGAGACACCCTATGTAGTTTGTCCAGCGAAAACTTTTTCTTTCAAATCAACTGGCGCCAGAAAGTTATATAGATTTGTAATTTACTTCTATTAAAAAATCTCAAGTCTTCCCATACTTATTAGCTACTGCATGTCATGCAGGAACTGTTGTTTTATTTTCAGTCTGACACTGCTCTCTGCTGACTTCTCCGGCCGAGACAGGAACTATGTCTCGGTTTTCTATGAACCCCCATAGAAAACTTCTCCTGCTCTAGGCAGTTCCTGTCTCGGCCAGAGATGTCAGCAGAGAGTACTGTGTAAAACAACATTTTCTGCATGAGATATAGGAGCTAATAAGTATGGGAAGACTTGAGATTTTTTAATAGTAGTAAATTACAAATCTATATAACTTTCTGATACCAGTTGATTTGAAAGAAAAAGTTTTTGCTGGACAACCCCTTTAAGCCCATATTACACGGGGTGACTGTGAGGAGCAAACAAGCTCTGTCAGCAATCGTTTGCTCTTCGTTCTTTGCTCGCTGCCCAGGTGATCAGTAGATCTTCCAGGAAGCCTATAAAATATAGCAGCGGTCTATTACTGCCACTCCTGTTCCATGGAGCAGTGTCGGACTGGGGTATCTTGGGCCCACCAGAGGAAATGATCCTAGGGCCCTACCAATGAAGAACCAGTTAGACACAACATGTCAGTCATTGTTAGAGCAGGCTCTAAAGCTGGGGGCCCACTGGAGGATCCTCCACTGCCATGGAGCGATGGCAGAAGATCGCTGCTATCACAGTAGTTTGTCTTTCAACATGTTGAAAGACAAACGACTGCAACAATCAGCCGACATCGTTCATGTTGGCTGATCATTGCGTCCTATTACAGAGGACGATTATCGGCCGTAATATATGGCCGATGAACGTTCCGTGTAGAAGGGCATTTACACTTTACTTTCAATTTGATTCTGGAAGAGAGTTAGAGAGTCTGGAAAATTCCTTTCCGTAATGGGGTATACGTATGTGAGACACCCATGGCTTATCCACAGGATATGCCATAGGTGTCCCCTAGATGTAGGTCCCACACCTGTCCCCTAGATACCCACACCTATCTACAGATCAAGGGCTCCCTGGTCCCCTCCGGCCTGTTCGGGTCTGCCGGAGGTAAAAAAAAACAACAGCAGAAATCTTGCGAGTCATGCAATGTGACCTCAGTTAAAGTTGCACAAACAGTGGGCTACTCTTTTTGCATAATTCTGGGAAGAGATTAAACAGCATAGTTCACTGGCTATACTATTTGTACAGATGCCAGAAAAGTAAGTGAGTTGTGCCAATTACACAACTTGTCGGACTAGGATTTTTTTTTTTTTTAAAGGATTCGTGACCACTTCTGGCAGCAGCAAACAGGCCAGTGGGAATGGAAAGAAAGGTGCTCTGGGACCTGCATCTGGGGGACACAGTGGATATTGGGGATATGCCATAAGTGATCTAGGTAGGTATACCACTTTCAAGAAATATTACAGATTAGATCTCTTATCCCCTGAGATATCAATATTAGAAGTAACTGGCTTCAAGAAAGAAAAAAATTGGAGGTAAGCGTTATTGGAGGTAAGCGGATGTGTTGGAATAATGTAAAGGGCATAAGACTTTAATGAAGTAAGAAGTTGTGAAGCTTGGAAAGGCCATTACCAAAGAACAGTTTTTCACATGTATTTTAAAGAGTTTGTCCAAGAAAAATGCACAATTAGCTATGCTGCCAGGGCTGTAAGGAGTATGACAGTAATGTATACCTACCTGGCCCACTCTGCTGTTTCCAGACCCCCTGCTCTGTGCCGCTGTCAGAATTTTAGTAACATCCAATGATGTGTGGCTCACACTGGAAATTGGCCATTTACTATGGAAACGGGACATCAGTGGTGCAGAGGGGGTGGCCTGGGAATCGTCAGCTGCGACGGAGCAGGAGAGGTTACATTACATAATGTGTATCCACAGACCCAGCAGCATGGCTAATTATGAATTTTTTTTCCCGGACAACCCCTTTAACATGCTAGACACTGTGTACATGAACCCTAAATGAGAACCAACACAGGCAAAACCCACGTGTCCTTCCTATGAACATAAATGTTTGAAAGCTATGCTTGATTTTCTGTTGCATGACACAAAGTATTTTTTCTTTCGACATTGCGACATTAAAAATCACTTGCAAAAACCGTAGCAAAAAGAACAGGGCAAAAATGTCCAAAGACCTGACCCCTAAAATAAGCCCTCCATTACAGAACAAATGATTACTAAAGTAGTTTCTCTAGCTGTTCTACCACCAAGCCTTCCATGTCACATTAGTATGTTTAGCGTAAATTTATTACTGGGAAAACAGAGACTAGCTGGTATTGTCCTCCATGTGTAATAAACTTTTCACATTCTTCAATGCCAATCTTCAACAGCTGACTAAGAAGACCACATACAAAGATCTTAAAATAATCATCATATTTTCAAAACCTGAAAGGAACAGGAACTGTCACAAGCCAAATTCATATCTATTATAGTCCATGAGGTCAGTATTTATGACATTACCATTACCATGTAATGATGTGATGAAATGCTATCACACTTACAAAGTCAGGAATAGCGTTAATAGGACAAGGGTTAGTAAAAACATCGGCACAAGATAACATTTGATGTTTCTTACAGGCCAGGGTATATGTATAGTATTCTATTTAGGAAAGCATGTGAGTTGAGCTCAACTGTTAAAATTGATATTAAACAGCTAGGTATATCTGTGACATGGAGTTCATCCTACATAAAGCTGACATCAATCACTTGAGTTGAAAACTCCAAGGTCATTAAATATATTCAAGGACAAGTGTATATTAATCGCAGAACATTTGCAGTGCGCAAATAGATTACATGCAAATACAAATACATTGAACCAATACTTTTTCTGACCTTTAAGGCTGGAGCTGTTTTCATAATTTAGCTTTAGAGCTAAACTCATTGTTAAGTAAGAACCTGGTGCAAATATTAGCATTTTAGAAAAGTGGTATTCACGTAAGATACCATATGGAAATGTAATATTGTAACATATACTGTCCATCTTCAATAAAAAAATTTTAGAGAATGCCAACTTCTAAATTATACCTTTATTATTGTAGTGTCCTAGTACCTGTGTCCCACTAAGCTTCTATTCTACCTGTAAAAAGGTATCTCTGCCAGGTGTCACACTCTGGGATGATGGGTGTTGTTTGCACATCTTGGTGTCTCTTTCTCCCCTGTCCTTATGCAAAGCTGAAGGGTATAGGGTTAACTTGGTCTGTTTCATTGTTAACATGTTGACCAATCACTAGCTTAGGTGTCACACACTGTTCTTATCTATCACTCTCTTACACCTTACTATTTCTAGTACTTTCCCCACCAATAGGAGGTTAGTGCTGGTCACCCTTATATAGGAGAATTAGTACTTGGTGAAAGGGCTTCTAGTCAGTTGGAGTTGGAGAGAGACATAAGTTGTTTTGTGAGAGTCTGTGAGAGAAAACTATGCAGTGATAAACTCAAAGGTGGGGTAACTGTCACCTGGGATCAACCTCACCTATGCCTGGGATTGTCTATATTGTAAGGACAATCCATCTGTCTAGGATTGAGCCGCAGTGGAGCAAAGAGCTTAAGCCAAAGTACTCCATTGGAACTTGCTCAGCCTACTAGGGGAACCTTGAGAGGTTAGCTGACCCCGTCGTCCAAACCTGGGACTCGTACTACCAGAACTGACACTCAGTGGGCTCTTCTGGCAAAAGACAGTCTTCTTCTCTTCTTATATGTAACTGTGAATACGAGATTCTTCACCTACACAAAGTCACACTACAAGTCATCCCAGCAGAGTACTGTACTATATAGGCAAGGCCCCAATACAGCACCTCAACCTATTCTACTCAACCTACACTGCTTATCCTATTCTACTCAAGTTAACTACTATTTGCACTTCAAGCACCCAAGCTAAATGTTCAGTGTTGTCCATCAAGAAAAAGCACTTTGGGGGAGATTTATTAAGGGCTTTGCACCCATTTTTAGGTAAGTAATTGGATTTTTTGCCCATCTGTCTGTTTTGAGTATTTATCCAAATATTTGCATAATCCGGTATTAGGGCCCAATTTATCATTTGAGTTTTTTTTTTTTTAAAGTCACACAAACTGGTGCAGGCTTACGTCTGGTCAATACCAGGTGAATATGTTTGCACAATTTTTAACTTTTAGCCACAATTGTGCAACCTTTTTTGAGACTTTTTATTATGATGCATTCACTATGGCATTTTAATAAATCAATCACAAGATATTGGAACAAAATACATTAATCCTTAATAGAAGAGAAACACAATTTAGACTCCTTAGTAAATGTGCTCTATTGTATTTTTTGTGATTATTTTTGGCATACTTTTACCTTCCTAAAGTCTTAACTCTATTGCACTGAAGATTTGCTCTGTAAAGTGTTATTCTTGTGCTGGACTCTGTTCATTACTATACACTGTACCTGCACCCAGACACTGTGCTACCTTTTACAAAGCCTAGTGCTAGTATACCTAGGGGTGGGCATAACCAATTCTGGGCACCATGACAAGTGCCCATTCAAAACACCAGTTAGCCCACTGCTATTACCATTTAGCAGCTCTGGGTCATGGTATTATGAGTCGCCATAAATCAGCTGGACTTTCACAACTGAAATATGTGAATGCATTCTAAAAGAGCCAACTTCTATATTATATCTTATTTTTAAACATCTTGTGAGGTACAAGATATAGTTAGTACTCAGTAATCTCCGTGCTTCCATTTGAGGAGTCTTGAGGAGTTCCCTAACCCTCACATATCAATACTCTTGATAATAAAGTTAAAGGGGTAATCCAGGATTACAAAAACACGTCTACTTTCTTCCAAAAACAGTGCTATCCCCTGTCCTCAGGTTGTGATTAGTATTACAATAATCCTTTACTTCAGTAGAACTTAGCTGCAAAAACACATCCAAATTGAGGAAAGAAGAGGTGAATTTTTAAAAGAAAATGGCCATGTTATTCTAAGCCTGTATAACCCCTTTAAGCACTTTGTGTACTAGTCCAGCACACATATCCAGACACAGAAATTTTGCATGCAGAATTTTTCTGTGCGGCAAAGTTAAACGAATGAAAGTTAAAAAATGAAATTTTATTAACTGTATGAAACTATGAACTTTGGTACTAGGGCAGAGGGAATCGTAATGAGAGGGCTGGACAAATATTAAGAACAGTTAATTTAGTAAAAGGCTATGTTCCCACAGCATATCTTTTCGTAAAGGTACAGCTGTTGTTGCAGTCAGCCGCTCTTTGTATTAAAGGACACACTTATCTTCTATGCGATCCCGGCCGGAGCGTATACACATAGTATACGCTCCGGCCAGGATCTCTCGCGATGCCATAGAAAACTGACATGTCAGTTTTCGGCGGCCGCTATTCAGTAAATAGCGGCCGCAGAAAGCCCTGTCAGTGCACACTATGAAGAGAGCGGCTTCATAGTGTGCTGTGGGAAGTTCTGATGCGGGCGCGCTCAGATGCGCCCGCAACAGAACTCTGCAGTGTGAAAGGTCATCTGGCCGGTACTGCAGTACTGATCTTCCGGCTGAGTCACGGAACGGCCGGTCTCTTACGACATGTGAACATAGCCTACCAATGTAAATTTTTGGACACCTCATAAATGTGCAATTTTCAAACAAAACTGGTCAATGCTCAGTTAAAAAAAAACAAAGCGCTTGTGCCCATAATGACCAAGAAGATTCTAGTGGATATTTTTTAACTAGTGAAAATTAAATCAGGACTTCAGTTTTCTCTACATTCTCTGCATTCACACGTTCCGTAGTGTGTCCGTAATTGCAGACCGGCAATTATGGACAGCACTACGGACCCATTCATCTAAATGTCCCCATTCACACATTCCATACATGTTACAGGACCATGATCCATGCCGCAAAAAAACGGCAGGTCCTAGTACGGACCTGCAACTGCATGACGGGAAAGTCTGTGCAACATATGATCACATATGGGAAAACTACCTCCCTTATTGTTCCTCACCAACAAAGGGCATTACATCTGCTATAATTAGTAGTCACAGTAGTTTGTGTGCAATACTTTCTTATTTTAATGATGGTAAGGTCCCAAAAGAAAATAGCTTTACTTTTTTGTAGCAAATTCACAAATTACTGATTGGTTTTTATACCAACATTTTATTTCTTTATTATTCTTTATTCATTAACAAATAGCCAATAGGCAGCAGTAACATCACAGCGGAGAACTGATGAGAATAATGCATCATTACAAGAAAACAGACATATCATATAGATATAAAGATTGTCATTTGAGAAACCATGACAACTGGCCAAGGAAGTCTGCCAACCCACAGTAGCTCTTCAATTTATATACAACAAAGGAGGGAACAAGGGAAACGGCAATGGAAAGCAAGATAATGTGAGACCAGATCTCAAGGGAGCTGTGGGTGCTGCCAGGGGAAAATGTGGAATGATCCTGAAGAGACCAGCATATACGAGCCAGAATAGAAATGTTGGGGAAAGATAACCAAGGAAGAAGGGAAGAAAAACTATAAAACAGAGAGGGAAAGAGGGAACAAGAAAAAAGGGACAGACAAGAAAGGATCCAAATACAGGGAAAGTTGGTACCTGTTTGGAGTAAAACATGTAAGTGGTGTTTGGTGTAGGCAGAGGGCCGATTAACTTTAATATGGGCCCCGGGCTGTTCACCAAGCTTGGGACCCCCCAACCCACTGTAACTATGGCAGCACTAACTTAAGTCTTTTTCCTCCATAATGCAGCCTGTAAAGGACCTGTGGTGACATCATTGTCACATCATAAGGTCTTTCAATATATTCTCTAATGTTACTGCATTGTCTCCTGGCTGCAGTTTTGCCTTGATTTGTGTGAAATTGCAGTAAAAAGCAGCGATTTTCGGGAGAACCCTATGATCGGCGTTGTATTCCCGCTGTCTGCTCGCTCTGTGCAGCGGGTGGATACCTCCTAGGGAACGCCTGGAAAACTGGGATACAGCCAATGCCAATGGCTGTATCTTAGTTTTCAAGGCGTTCCTTAGGAGGTATCCACCCGCTGCACGGAGCGAGCAGACAGCGGGAATCCAACGCTGATCATTCTGGTTCTCACGAACCAGAAATCCGAAAAAGTCTGTTCATCTCTACTCAGGGCCTCGGGCTGCCGCCCGAAACGGACCTATTATGGTCCGCTAGTGGGTATAGGAGACATGAGATCCTCCATACCCACAATGTTATTCATTCTGAACCTATTACACAGCCTGATAAGACCCATTGCTGCACGGACATTGCTAAACTGTATACACGCTCCCAGTGTTCTTTTGCTCTCTGCTCGCTTCAGAACAGTCTCTGAGCTCACAGGCTGCCCAGCCAATCACTGGCTGGGACCGCTGTGGCCAGTGTTTGACTGAGCGGCCTGTCAGTTCAGAGACCTGCTCTGAAGCTACAGCGGTGGCTCTGAGAAGCAAACAGAGGGCCGAAGAACACCAAGAGTTTGAAGAGGTAATACATACGGTTATTATTTTTTTTTACATGGTCAGCGGATGATGATTTTAGGTGGGGACCAAAAGATATCATCAGCTGATGTTAGTTGTTATTGGCGAATCATTGACTCTAATACACAGAGTGATAATGGGCCAAATCGGCCTCTGTGATATAGGGCCTTTAGCCATGTCCCACCTGCTTCGCCACTTAGGTGGAGAAAGAGTACTGTCCCTATCTCTCTTTCCCCTCCCATAAAAGCTTATCAAACCCTCGCACAGATACTTTCTAGTTGTGCCCTGCTAGCTGAATTTATTGGGTCTGGCAGGTTGTGTAGCAGCCGGGAATTCATGTGTTCATGTGTTGCTTGAAAAAGGTTTCATTGGGAAACTGAAACATTGTATTGCACAAGATGGGTGAATAAATTCACTGGCTTATTCATTGAAATCTTGGAGTGCCGCCTTATCTCTATCTTTTCTTAAGTGCTGACTATGTATTTGTTTATACAGGATATGTATCTATATATGATGTGTGCATGGTATACAAGCAATTACCTACATTTAGCATTTTTATTCTTTTGGTTTGTTGTGCCCCAAACATGTCTGCCACTTACATACCTTTCATAAGGAATAATTTGGTGCTAGATTTCATTTGTAAAAAAACACCCTCATTTTTGGTTCAGACTATTTTCACACAAAATACTATTTTTTAAAAGATCGACCGCTGTTTTCCATTAAAACTACAATGAAATGCACTGAAGTCAGTGGAATAACAGCTGTTGCTTCATTGACTTCAATGCTTTTTTATTGCAGTATGAAAAGAACGGCCAATAGAGCCGTTTTAATGGAAAGCAATAGAGATGAGCGAACAGGGTTCGGGTTCGAGTCGATCCGAACCCGAACGTTTGGTATTTGATTAGCTGGGGCTGCTGAACTTGGATAAAGCTCTAAGGTTGTCTGTAAAACATGGATACAGCCAATGACTATATCCATGATTTCCACATAGCCTTAGGGCTTTATCCAACTTCAGCAGCCACCGCTAATCAAATGCCGAAAGTTCGGGTTCGGATCAACTCGAGCATGCTCAAGGTTCGCTCATCTCTAGAAAACAACAATCGTTCTATTCAAAAATAGTATGTTGTGTGAACACAGCCTAAGACAGACAAGGCTGTGTTAACACATGCAGTCAACCAATGAAAATACATCTATTAATTGCAATTATTAATAATTTAATTGCCATCCAGCCATCCTTTATTACTGTAACTCAATGAAACGCCAAAGTGTGTGAACATACCCTAATAAATCTGTCTCAGATGCAAGAAAGTGACAATTCCAATATAAAAAAAAAAAAATCTGGGCCATTGACTCTTGTTTCCACCCACTTGTTTTGTTTGTTCTGCTGTACATTCTTTTATTTATCATAAAATCTAGTTACCTTCATAAGGCCCATGAGTGACATTGAGATTATCGGTTATGACTTGCAATAGTATGATATCATCTACACATTTCAACAAAAACATAAATTCCAGACCAGATTAATCAATAAAAATGAATGGAATAGTCATTTGTGTTCTATTGAAAGATATACAATAATAGAATTTACAATACAAATTCGGGGATTGGATTCATTTGGCTTGTAATAATATCTGCTAATAATATGTAATATCTTACATATAATAATATCTGAAAGTAACTGTGTTATAAAGGGGAGTTTAACATACTTTTTCAGTATTTCAACACATTAAATAATGCAGAGTTAATTGCAAGAATTAACATAAAAAGTTAATATTTCTCATACGATTCACAAAGTCAAAGAGGCTATTATCACTTCCAGGCCAGATGTTCCCGTTTACTGAGCATGTTTGATCCCAGCACCTGTCTAAAAACAGCAGTTGCTGGATTACCATGCCGGGCTGAATTAAACAATCTGAACAACTGTTTCTGAACAAGTGAATGGTGTGAATGGCGTGAAGGGGACATTGCTTTCTGTATAAAGGGAGAACTGTTTTCAACACACAAGGCCACTCACATAATGATCAGGACACGACTTGCTACACAGGGTTACCAGACGGCTGAGCCAGAATAGTCATTGCAACAGCTAAGCAAGATGTTGAAAAAAAACCACATTACACCATACATCTGCAGGACAGCCGTGCAATTACCAGGAATTATATATTATTTATGGAGGATTACTCTGATTCTAAAAGGAAGAACTTGGCCTTAGCCTTACAACAATTGTTACCATGTTACCCATAAGGAAGTAATATATTTTCACTCTCACTATTCCCAAGGTCTTTAGTGCTTCAGCTCTTACCATGAAAAATTATTTCCTTTGCACTTTAATTATACTGGTCTTCGCTTAGTAAACATGAGTACATTTAGTTATTGAAATAAAATATGAAAATAAAATAAATAAAAACATATTTAGTATTTTTTTGTATTTTGTAGTTTTATCATTTATTGATTTATCATAATCATCATATTTATCCATATTATTTATATATTTTACTCTCTTTTTTTTTTCATTTTTTGGTAGGTAACATACAACACATAAAAAGGGAAACATTTTGATTGCTCGGGGTCTTAGACCCCCATTGATCAGGAGTATGAGCCTGGAGAAGCATGCAGTAGTGTATTTCAATCCTCAGCTTGCAGCAATCTACAAACATGCGGTTCCATAATAAGTCTATCAGGCCACTGGGTGAGGGGGACAGGTAAGTAAACATCACTGCCATGACCCCCGCAGCCCCAGCAGCATGGCTAAGGCTGCATTCCCACGTTCCGTGATCCTGACAGATCACGGACGTGGAATGCATGTACCGGAGTCCCCCCGTGCCCGGACAGCATCTGTAATTAGATTCTGGGAGAGGGGGAGACTGTATTCATAAGCGCCGCGCTGTAGTAACAGCACCGCGCGGCTGATTCATTACAGTGCGGCGCTTATGAATACAGTCTCCCCCACTCCCAGCATCTAATTACAAATGCTGTCCGGGTGCGGGGGGACTCCGGTACATGCATTCCACGTCTGTGATCCGTCAGGATCACGGAACGTGGGAATGCAGCCTAAGGGTTCTTTTACACATACAGAAAAATCACCTAAGTGGTTGTTTAGTGAACAAAAAGTGATGATTTTAGACGAAAAGATAAATCGCTATGAAAAGTTGTTAATTCAACCATAATATAGTACTGATCTCTACAAATGACCGAATGACAAGTGTTTCCACTGAAAGACTATGTTCCCACAATGTTTTTTCTTGTCCATTAACAATTTTTCAAATGATGTCCATCATTTTGAGTCCAAAAAGACGTCCGTTATTTTGAGGATTGGCTGACAGCTGTTGGTCCATTATTCTGGTGTAGGTGGACAAATTGGCCTTTGGGTGTGTCTTAAATTGAAAAGTCCATTGAATTTAATAGTAAAAACAGAGAAAGGACAGTAAAAAAATAAAAACTGTGTCCAAACATTTAAAAAATAACGTCTGCAAAAGACGTCCGAAAATAATTGATCATTATTTTGATGTCCGCGCAGATAACATCTGTCGTTTTATTCACTGTGTGCGTTGGATTTCCGTCATACCATTGAATTCAATGCATTGTATTGCCGTCAGTTAAATCACAGCAATAATGGACGTCTATTTAAATAGGAAAAGCGGACGCCTATTCTCTTTTTTTGATGTTGGGTGAACATAGCTAAAGACTTGTGAACAATTAATGATGATTGCCAACAATTAACAATGATTTTACATTAGCAGTGGCCTAGCTACCATAGAGGCAGGGTAGACAGCTGCTATGGGGCCCGTGCAGCAGTGGGGCCCAGGAAAGAAGATAAGAGCCATCTTGTTTCCTTCTGCTTAACCCCTTATCTACTGCCGTGTGTAAGTGACCAAATGTTTACTTACATGCTGCAACACAAAAAAGGGTTAACAAGCAGAAGACAAAGAGATCTCTGCTTCACTGCTCTGATAACCCCTGACCTCTGTTCTTGGCTGCCTGCAATCAAGTAGGAAAATGAGCAAAGGTCAGGGGTTATCAGTGCACCAGCAGTAAAGCAGAGATCTCCTTCTCTTCTGAACTTTTGGTCACTTACACACTGCAGTACATAAGGGGTTAAGCAGAAGGTAGTCTTCTCCTGCACCTATGTATTTATCCATAAGGCTCCTAATGGGCAGTAGACTGACTGACAGAGCAAACAGCCATTGGCTCTCTGCTCTGCCAGTCTTTCTTGTGGCTGCAGGCAGGATTCTGCCTCTGGCCACAAGAGATTAAAATTTTTTGGCCACATCACCAAGCCTATATATATATAACGTACTAAACTTCCATAACAAATAAAACTAACAAATATTCAGATCATACAAAAGGGAAAGAGAAAAGGGGGGGGGGGGGGGCCACCATAAAGTATTTTTTAGGTAAAATTATGGCCATTGCTTGATAATGATGACAGTAAATAATTATCTTGATCATTAATGACATCCATCATTATAAAATAATGGCCATTATTTTGCATAAATAGATGTTGTGGGAACATCACCTCATGAAGTTTTCATTTATAAACTAGATATGCATTTCCAGGGAAATACATAGTGCTTGAAAAGAGCGCCCCTTTACCAGTGACTTCCTTTTAACTTTAATCCTGGGTGCCGTCCCTTTAAGAGCGACTTGGGTCCCATCCCTTTAAGAGCAACTTGGCTCCTATCCCTTTAAGAGCGACATGGGTCCCTTTTTGAGCAACCTGGGGACCTTAAAGGGACCCAGGTCGCTCTTGAAGGGACCCATGTCCGTCTTAAAGAGACCCATTTCGCTCTTAAAGGGACCCAGGTCGCTCTTAGAGGGACCCAGGTCGTTCTTAAAGGGACCCAAGTCGCTCTTAAATGGATCCAGGTCGCTCTTAATGGGACCCATTTCGCTCTTAAAGGGACCCAGATCACTCTTAAAGGGACCAATTTCACTCTTAAAGGGACCCAGGTCGCTCTTAATGGGGCCCTTTTCACACTTAAAGGGACCCATTTCGCTCTTAAAGGGACCCAGGTCACTCTTAAAGGGACCCATTTCTCTCTTAAAGGGACCCAGATCGCTCTTAAAGGGACCCAGGTTGCTATTAAAGGGACCCAGATCGCTCTTAAAGGGACCCAGGTTGCTCTTAAAGGGACCCATTTCGCTCCTAAACGGACATATTTAGCTCTTAACGGGACATATTTCGCTCTTAAAGGGACTCAGGTCACTCTTAAAGGGACCCATTTCTCTCTTAAAGGGACCCAGGTCGCTCTTAAAGCGACCCATTTCACTCTTAAAGGGACCCAGATCGCTCTTAAAGGGACCCAGGTTGCTATTAAAGGGACCCAGATCGCTCTTAAAGGGACCCAGGTTGCTCTTAAAGGGACCCATTTCGCTCCTAAACGGACATATTTCGCTCTTAAAAAGACCCAGGACGCTCTTAAAGGGACCTAGGTCGCTCTTAAAGGGACCGGGTCGCTCTTAAAGGGACCTAGGTCGCTCTTAAAAGGACCCATTTTGCTCTTAAAGGGACATATTTTGCTCTTAACGGGACATATTTTGCTCTTAAAGGGACCTATTTTGCTCTTAAAGGGACCCAGGTCGCTCTTAAAGCGACCCATTTCACTCTTAAAGGGACCCAGATCTCTCTTAAAGGGACCCAGGTCGCTCTTAAAAGGAACCCAGGTCACTCTTAAAGGGACCCGGGTCGCTCTTAAAGGGACCCATTTCGCTCTTAAAGGGTCCCAGGTTGCTCTTAAAGGGGTAGTGCGGCGGTAAAAAATTATTCACAGAATAACACACATTACAAAGTTATACAACTTTGTAATGTATGTTATGTCTGTGAATGGCCCCCTTCCCCGTGTCCCACCACCCCCACCCGTGTACCCGGAAGTGTAGTGCTTTATACATACCTGATCCGTGCCGACGCGCGTCCGCCATCTTGTGGCAAACGTCATCTTCGGCCGGCCGGCCCGAACACCTTCGATCTTCCCGAGTGTCGGCCGCGTCATCAGCTGCTCAGCCGCGATTGGCTGAGCATAACTGTGCTCGGCCAATCGCGGCTCAGCGGCTGATGACGGACGCGTGTCGGCACGGATCAGGTATGTATAAAGCACTACACTTCCGGGTACACGGGGGGGGGTGGTGGGACACGGGGAAGGGGGCCATTCACAGACATAACATACATTACAAAGTTGTACAACTTTGTAATGTGTGTTATTCTGTAAATAATTTTTTACCGCCGCACTACCCCTTTAAAGGGTCCCATTTCGCTCTTAAAGGGACCAATTTCGCTCCTAAAGGGACCCAGGTCACTCTTAAATGGACATATTTCGCTCTTAAAGGGACATATTTAGCTCTTAAAGGGACCCAGGTCGCTCTTAAAAGGACCCATTTTGCTCTTAAACAGACATATTTCGCTCTTAAAAGGACCCAGGTCGCTCTTAAAGGGACCCAGGTCGCTCTTAAAGGGACCTAGGTCGCTCTTAAATGGACCGGGTCGCCCTTAAAGGGACCCATTTTGCTCTTAAAGGGACATATTTCGCTCTTAAAGGGACCCAGGTCGCTCTTAAAGGGATCCATTTCGCTCTTAAAGGGACCCAGGTCGCTCTTAAAGGGACCCAGGTCGCTCTTAAAGGGACATATTTCGCTCTTGAAGGGACATATTTCGCTCTTAAAAGGACCCAGGTCGCTCTTAAAGGGACCCAGGTCGCTCATAAAGGGACCCAGTTCGCTCTTAAAGGGACCCGGGTTGCTCTTAAAGGGACCTGGGTCGCTTTAGCAACATGGGTCTCTTTAAGAGCGACATGGGTCCCATACCTTTTGGAGTGACTTGGATCCCTTTAAGAGCAACATGCGTCCCAACCGTTTAAGAGCAACTTGGGTCCCGTCCTTTTTAAGAGCGACTTGGATCCCTTTAAGAGCTACATGGGACCCTTTAAGAGCGACTTGGGTCCCGCCCCTTTAAGAGCGACTTGGGTACCTTTTAAGTACGACTTGGGTCACTTTAAGAGCGACATGGCTCCCGTCCCTTTAAGAGCGACTTGGGTCCCTTTAAGAGTGACTTGTGTTCCTTTAAGGGCGACCTGGGTCCCTTTAAGAGCGATCTGGGTACTTTTAATGGTAAAGATCATTGCTCAGTTACCATGACAATCTTACTCATGTCAGTGAGACAAAATCGTTAAGGACCTTCCATATATTACATCTTCTATTGGCCAATAGTGGACATGTGACTGTGGATGGTGTGATACATTGCCTGACAAGACCTTAGCTGCTATATCTCAGCTATTTGCATATGTGCTGTGATTGGCTGTCAGCGGTTAGAGTGTGGCCATTATTTGCAATGGGACATTATTTTCTATGGGAAATTTGGGGTCTTTAAACGTAAATTTCTTAAAAACGACAAATCTGATAGAAACGAAAAATAGCACACCACACACCGCCGAGGGCTTCGAAACGCAGTTTGAACGGAGTCTGTGCGTAAAGCGGTTCGGGCTGTATTACACGCAGAAAAATAGCTGGAACAACAAGAAGAAGTAACGGAAGAAGAAGAAGAATACGGATTACAATATAGTGCTTTTCAAGCACTATAATTAGATATTTGGCTCAAGTCCTACACAGGTCAAGCAATTTGTACTACAGTTTAACCCAATTATATATGTCAATCTAAACTTATCTTAGAATACAAATGTTACAAGATCAAAATTGTTTGAAAAATTTAAAGTTTTGCATATTTTTTGCTTTATTTTTCAACTGAATTTATTTGGCACACGATTAACAAACATACCTTGAGCCGTTTTTTATACACCTTGTGTATTTTGGGATAACTAAGGAATGATAAGCACAGTGTAGCAGAGGAAAACAATGCTAATCCACCCCCACTCATGGGATACCTACATCCCTCCATCACTGCTGTTTTGGGTATGTTTTCTTAAAGTGTCAGTTTTCACAGGTACAAAAGCTTTATTACATCAGTAAAAGCATTCTACGCTATGTTTTGACGTCTGATAAGTTAACTATAGCTTTCTGAACATCAGGGGAGAGAACTAGAATGGGCCACTTTAAACAACAGAAAAAAACTGGATGGTATACTATATCTTTAACAGTCTCATAATATAATAAATACATATTCTTATATGATCATTTTTTATTTTATTGTGGTAAAAATAAAAAAAAGCGATACTCATCCACCCCAGTCCCACGCAGCAGGTATATCCTGAGATACTGCCTTCTAGGTTTTAATTAGCTATAAACCATAATCATCAACATTACAAGAAATAAATGCTTGAAATAGATCAATCTGTGCGTAACAAATCTATAAAATATGAGTTTGACATTTTGAATTGGATTACTCAGCTTCGGGAAGAAGTTGGATGTGTTCACAGACCCTTTAAAAATCAAGAACTCAACCTATGGGTGGACGTGACTTTTACCCTAGAGGTAGTTGTGCTCTTTGGCTGTCCCAAATGGAGATTACAATTATGCCACAGCTAAGGCTCATTTATATTGTGTTCTAAACAGGGGCACTGCCACTGAATCAACTGTTTAAGAGGCCCCTACTTTGTATTGAACTCCTTGAGTGAAGGCTAAATAGTTTTACTTAAAGGGATATTTTAAGAAAAACTAACTTTTACACAAAATAGGGGACAAGTAAGAGATTGTGAGGGTTTGTTTAACTTGGAATATACCTTTAATCCCTTTTGACACAATCAATATTTTCCCCAATTAGGGAACCTTCTAAATTCTCAATTCTGCAGAATTATTACTGGGGATTTAGTCTCACAGATCAATCCTGCTGAACAGTGCCAGCTTAAGGTTTTTGTGGGCCCTTGGGCAACAGAGCCTCAGCAGCCCCATTTGTGGAGCAAATGATATAGCGACAATAAAACCAACATCCACTGTACAAATATCCCCAATACACTGAGCCATTTAGAGGTAGATATCAATGGTACACAGACTCTGCACATCATATAAGTGATTACAGTACAGTTACATTCAGTAACTCTCTGGGGGCACCTTCTCTAATTGGATTTGCTCACTTTTCCTTTTCTTTTGCATCTGGTTCAGGCTATCATTAAGATGTCTCCTGGCCACAACTCGCAGAATACAGTATAGGCATCCTCTGTGCCCCCATATAGTAGTATAGTGTGCATCAGGGGACCTGCAGCAATGGGGGGGGGGGGGGGCGTGTGGGAGGTAAGTTTAGTTTTTATTTTTAGCGCGCTCATCGATACTGCTCATCGATACTGACCTAGGGCAACATAAATCGTCCAGCGATGTGCAGCTGCAGTGAGATCAGATGTGGAGTCCACATTATTATCCATCACAGGCGGGCCACTGGAGGTACTGATGGTAGGCACTTGTCCTGGTAAGCCAGGTGCTGACTCTGCCCTGCTGCTGGACAATCTATATACAATAGGTACTGTAAGCTAAGGCGTGCTGTTAATGCAATTGGAAATTTTGTATATTTCCCTTAAAGGAGGGAAGGAGAAATAAGTAAGGCTTAGATAATTCAGTAAGAGCACTTGTGGACAATTAGAGAATCATTTCCCACAACTACCGTGTAAAACTTAATAAAATTCAGAGCTTAAGCAATCTAAAACTGACTAATAACGACTGTTGATGATTGCACAGCCCATAACTTCACTGGTTTACTTAGCAAAGTGTCCTGATGATATCCATTTTTCCTAGTTCTTTTGAAAATGAGATGGATGAAGCATTCTGCTGGTAACAGCTTGTTCCATTATACAGTAGTTTATTCTATTTTATATTTCCGAAATAGTAGGAACTTTGGTGCTCTTCCAGTTTGAAGCTATTTTTGTTTTAGTCACTATGAACATATGTATTATAACCATAATGTCTAGAGGTCCCCAAGGAACAGATTTTGCAGAGCCACCTTAGGTCCCCAAGGAAGTGAAAATTAACAAAGGACTTTTTTTTTCACATTACATTTTTGATAAGTTTGATAAGAACATCAAACAAAAACAAAGCATGCTACATACTGTACTATAAGTGCAAGTATATCAAACATACATATCAAACATACATAGACATGAAAATTTTAACTTGTATATACAATATTAATTTAAAAAAAAAACAGACTCAGAGTGTGCCATTTTAACTGGGAAATAGAAAGGATGAAGGGAAAGATGTGGAATAGGAGGATGGACAGTAAGAATATAACAATATGCAGTAGCAGTATGTATAAAACACAGTGCAGTGCAGAGTTTTTTTTTATTAGCGGCTGTCTATTTAAGGAGACGGCTGCCTTTACCTTATATGTTCCTAAAGTGGTAGCATAGCCTTGCAGAGGGACACTTCCTCTAAACAACCAATGAAATCGCATATTTAATTTCTTAACATAGACTAGGTTTACACTATGTAAAAATGATGATCGTTTTGCATAACAATGGGCATCATTGTATTTTTGAGAGGTCGTTATTTCCACAATGACGCTCGTTGTTATGGAAGATGGACGTCATTTTTACATAGTGTGAGCCTAGCTTTACACTGAAATATATGCTAACTGATTGCCACAACCAGCTGTTCCACTGTCTACATAACCATTGCCCACATGTTTTTCTTCTAGGATTTTTCTTTATCTGGACTAAAATGGACATTATGGGGGACATTTATTTTCTTTTTCTGTGCCGGGCTTAAAATTGTCCCCGCATCCCCAACACTTTGCTTATTTATGTAGAGTCGCACTGCCTCTACATAAATTCCATGTGCACCAGTGGCGTAGGTTTCCTTATCATTTTCCGGTGTGAAAAAGGATAAATTAAGTGGACCCAGAGTCCGCACCCCCCGTTCCACACCCTACACACACCCTCCCCGCCCCCCTGGCGTAGCGAGCAGAAAATGTCCCGATGCGAAAATTTATTCCCAAAACGGCCATTTGCAAATAAATTTATTCCCATCTGGCCATTTTCCGGCAAAAAATACAACTTTTTTGAATGATAAATGTCCCCCTATATGTTATGGGGAATATTGTACTATGAGAATAAGACGGGTGATTTGATTCTGTGATTTTGAGATGCAACAGTTCTGACTAGAGATGAGTGAACTTTTCAAAAGTTCGTTCCAACCGCACTTCCAGATTTTTTTTTTAAAAGTTCGGTTTGACCGAATTTCGGATTTCCTCGGATTTCATAGTTTAAAGCATCTATATGATACGGGGGTAGTGTATTTGGTTGAATTTAGGGCTCTACATGTCAGTAACATCATTATCTTTTCAATATCTCAAAGTCAATTTTTTTTTAGACTTCAATATTCACCATTACATGGTCTATGCAGGAAATTCACCATTACAGGGTCTATGCAGGAAAAAGGTTTTATTCTACACACATGCACGAGGTATATTTGTGCCTCAGGAAAACACCTGTCATATACACTCTCTCAAGGATCCAACTATAGTACTTGTATATCTGTATAGCACTTTTTTTTGGAGTTTTATTCTACACACATGCACGAGGCATATATTTGTGCCTCAGGAAAACACCTATGTTCTATACACTCGCAAGGGTTACAGTATAGTACTTGGATATCTGTATAGAATTTTTGTTCTGTGCACCCTTTGCTCTCCTATGCCTAATCTATCTAGCTAGCTATCTTTCGCCCTTTCTATTTTTCTCTCTCAATCACTATATGTTTCTCCTGTCCGCTTTCCTATTAATCTTTTTGTCTTTGCTTTTGTACAATATCTTCTCAGTGCAGCAGCAGCATTTTGTCACTGACGAGCCCTGTGCACTGCTAACAGTCTTCTCCCTCTCTCTGTGCAGACTGCCTTATGCGGTCATGTGATCGCTCCTCTTAAAGCAATACCGACGTCACACAGGGGGTGGGCTAGTGCAATATCCCTGCTGATTGGATGTGTTCCGGGCATCATGGGAAAGCGCTTTTCCCGCCCAGAACACTTCCTGCTTTCTAAAATGGCGGCTGACATTTTAGAAAGCAAGAAAAAAAAATTGGAGTGGACTTCCAAAAATCCGAATCCGACTGGACTCGGACTTTTGGAAAAATCAGAACCAGATCCCATACCGGCCGAACCGGTTCGCTCATCTCTAGTTCTCACCTGTTCACTGTGGCCTTTATATATTTCCTCTGTAAAATGTGTAAGACCCATTTTACTTGCAATATTCCAAAGACTATATACCGGGGGGGTGGGGGGGGGGCAAACTGTGGCTCTCCAGCTGTTGCAAAACTACAATTCCCATCATGCCTGGAAAACTAAAGCTTTGGCTGTCCAGGCATCATGGGAATTGTATTTTTGCAACAGCTGGAGGGCTACGAGTTTGACACCTGTGCTATATACTGTACATTTACTACATTGCATGCATATACCTCATACATGGTTGCATTTTTTAATAAGCTTAAAAAAATACAAATGAGTAAAAAAAAAAAAATATATATATATACATATATATATATCACTAACATTGACATGTAAGAAAAGCAAAAATATATTTGCTTGTCAAATATGGCAACTTGTATAGATTTGTTTTTCTAGAGGGACATCAATCTAAACATAAATCCCAATGTCATATTAAAAACAGATTCATCTTCAGCTTTCTTCTTCCTGCTGAGGCTTTTTATCTCTAAAAATGTGTAGCTGCGATATTACATCATGTATCCAGGGCTTCACAATGGCCAGCTGCTGGAAGACTCTTTACTGTGTTAAAAATCTTTCTATAAAGCCAGTTGGCCTTGGATCCTTCGATTTTTTTTTTTTTTTATGAATTTAGTAAATGGAAGGCAATTCTTTGTACATTGTTATTATTCCTTGAAATTATTTTGCAAGGACATAGCAAGTGAAGGGACATATTGTGACGAATGACTCTCATTTGCCAAGACTGGGGTTTCTTTATATTTTCTAAGACGTTGGTCAAATTAACAACACACCAGCTGAAGTAAGTAACAAATCTTAATTCCTGAGAGCCTTAGACTTTATTTATACACAGGAAATAAATCCACTTTAACAACAAGGATCTTCTACCTCAGCTTTCAACCACTTGTGTTCTAGGATGCATTAAGGTGTAGAAACAACTGTAGAGCCTTAGTCGCCGACTTATATTACATTCTCTCATTATTTACTTCTCTTATTATTTAATTTGTTAAAATAATGGAAAAAAATGTTGACGTCTCATGTTAGCATTTTGTAGACATATTGTTTATCTGCTGTCATTTCCTAATACTTCTTTTGAAATACATTACACAATTTAGTGCAAAAATTAAAATACTGCTTGTTAGAGCTCCCATTACTTGGGGTGATTGTCAGCTGAACAGGCGGATATCTCCCTGTGTAATAGGCCTGGTAATCAGGTGACAGACGGACACTCCTTTGACTACACATTTCCCCATGTAATAAGTGATTGCAGGAAAGGGCCACACAAATGGTTCAGAAAACATGTGGCCCAGTCTCCTGACTGATGCAGCCTTGTGAAGGGGCTGTAAACCAGTGTTGATCACTGAGATTGGGGCTGGTTCAGGGGCCAGTGCTCTCTTTAAGCAGCATTGCCATGTAGCTTATAGGAATGCACAACCTGCAATTGTATCACTTTCAATAACTAAGCATATACCACAAAAATAGGAGACTTAATATAACCTTAATTATTTACCAATGACAGCATTTAAAACTAAAAAACGTGAAGGAAGGAGCCCCCCGACCCAGGGCAATACTATAACATGTAATCTTACATAAAGCCCTGCCCCCTTTTCCTCGGCCAGATTTACTAAGAGGTGCACACATCTGGCGTGTCACTACAGTTGCAATAACCTTTAAACAGTTTCAAAGCTCCTGCCATCATTATGAATTATGATGCCGGGAGTTGTGGATTTCGGTCGGTTTGTCCGTACACAGGCTGCAATCATAGTATGTCTATTGTCCCCTAAGTGTTTTGGAGCAGAATGAAGAACTAAACCTAGGCTGGATCACATAATCATTAAATCTTCTCATGTCTTCTAAGATCACATGTGGCTAGCAATAAACATCTGCAATGTTTTAATCCATTTAAAGCAGTATTCTGGCCATTTAACACACACACACACACACACACACACACACACACACATATATATATATATATATACATATAATTTATACATCACTAAGCTCCCCTGGGGTGCTTCTGTCGCGTCTTCGGATCCTCCTCCATTCAACGCTCCTGACCCTAATAGAGACTCAACTCAATGAGCGAACTTTAAAGGGGTTGTCCAGTGGAAAACGTTTTCTTTCAAATCAACTGTTGTCAGAAAGTTATATAGATTTGTCATTTACTTCTATTAAAACTTCTCAAGTCTTCCCATACTTATTAGCTGTTGTATGTCCTGCAGGAAATGTTTCATTCTCAGTCTGACACATTGCTCTCTGCTGACATCTCTGTCCGAGACAGGAACTGTCCAGAGCAGGAGAGGTTTTTTATGGAGATTCATAGAAAACCAAGACAGAGTTCCTGTCAGCAAAGAGCACTGTGTCATAGTGAAAATAAAACACCACTTCCTGCAGGACATACAGTAGCTAATAAGTATTGGAAGACTTGAGTTTTTTTAAATAGAAGTAAATTACAAATCTATATAACTTTCAGTTGATTTGAAAGAAAAAGTTTTTCACTGGACAACCCCTTTAAACGAACCGCACATAAACAGCTAAATGATTGAAGATATTTAGGAGTTTTATAGCAAGTCAACAAGTTTGCTCATCAATACCTGTCCCACAGTGTCCCTCTCTAATCGCAGCCACCTCCACTTCCTGATTGAGACAAGAGTGACAGCACGTATAGCCAATCACAGGCCATGGTGCTGACCCTTTTCACACCGTTGGCTGAGTAGGCTGTCACTTTCGTCTCAGGACTGACAGTCCACTCAACCAATTACTGACTGAGATGGAATGGCACCACGACCAGTGATTGGCTGAGCAGGCTGTCATTCCCAAGATGAGTGATAGCCCGTTTAGCCAATCAATGGCCTCCATAATCAATGGGGGGACAACAGAGGCCTGTAGGAGGACACACGGGGAAAGGCAGACAGTTTTTTTTTTAATTGATAGTAATGCTATAAAAAAAATGATGGATGAATACTATTCCTTCTAGAATAGGAATATTTAAAAATACTACCATATGTAGGTTTTTATGTGGTGGCGCTGAGGTTAAGTTTCAATAATTTGACTTATTTCTATAACACTCTAATAAAAAAAAAATCTATCAAACATTGGAACTGTTCCTTTTCTAGAGCTCTCAGTCAGTTCGATACTGAAGCAACATATCAGACTATTAGTGAATACTGGCAACGTTCAAAGAACATAGCATAATGTATTTCTTTGTAACTGGTAACATGTTTATGAAGCCAATAGACTTTGAGACGTAATGGATCTCCACTGAATGTATTTCCAGTTTAGAAAAACTTTTTATGTGAACAAGCATTTTAAGATCTAAGACTGTGGGCCAGAGTCCCTCTTCATGATCGCTAGGAAAAACACTTAAAACCCCTCACTTACATTTAAGCTAATGGAAGCTATGTTCAAAATAAGTTGCTGAATGTACACAGCGGATTCTGCTCAATTTTATTCTAACCCTATATTGCACCATTAAATTACAGGCATCAACCTTTGACTGGTAACAAGAAAATGTTTATAATATATTTGTCCTTTTTTTACAGGTTTACACATTTTTTGTAAACTTCTTATTTCATTCACTATTATTGCCCATGGAACACTGTATACCCTTTCTATTTGCTGCTCCTAAAGAAGGAATATACTTGACTCCCTGCAAGTCGGTTCAAAATCATTACTTAGGCTGTAAAACAACTTGCATTAGTCTTTCCTTACTTCTTTGCACTTCGGCTTAATGTTATTTTTATATTTCTTAAGTCATCTTTTCGTTCTACATAGTTTTTTTATATTTTAACTGAATAGTCCATTAAACCATATAACAAGGGTCTTAAATATAAAAAAAAACAAATGCTTCCTACGGTAAACAAGAAGAGTGTATTATTGATTGTTATAAGGTTTGGATTTCATTAGGATAGTGCTGTGCATTTAGACCTGAGTGGAAAGACACTTTTCTCCTATATGTTACATATATATTCTAAGAATTGATAATTCATGCTAAAAATAAAAGTCCTTTTGGTTTACTTAACCTCCTCCCGCCGCTAAACATGTAAATTAACATCGCTGCAGCCTATGCCTGATGCTGCAGCGACATTAATTTACGCTGCAGGATGACACAGGCGTAGAAGCTGCACCTGTGTCATCCACGGCGGGACCTGGCTATCAGTGATAGCCAGGGACCCGCCTCAACACCCAGGGACCCGGTGCTGCATCTAGTTCGGCCCCTGGGGGCGTCTTACCTCTTCCTGCTCCTGTCTCCGTCTGTTCCGGCCGTGGCGCGTGTCCCCGCCTCCTAGGGCGCGTGCACGCCGGCTGTCACAGATTTAAAGGCCCAGTCCGCCCCTTATTGGTGGTTGCACATAATCACTCCCTATAAATCCCAGCATGCCCTGTCCCTCGTGTTGAAACCTCTACATGCTTCCCATAGTGTTTTGGCCCAGTTCCCCGTTGTTCCTGTCCGCTGCCCTTGTCCGTTTTTCCTGTCCGCTGCCCTTGTCCGTAGTTCCTGTCCATTGCCTCTGCCACCTGCGGTTATGCATAAGACCACTATCTGCACCGTCTCCTGCCTACTGCTCCTGCTTCACCTTACCAGCTGTCACTAGCAAACCAAGCCATAGGTAGTGACCTGGGGTTCGCCTGCCGCAGCAAGCCTATCCCGCCTTGCAGCGGGCTCTGGTGAAAACCAGCAGCCCCTTAGACTCCGCTCCCTGGTGCGGTTTATGCCATCGCTGGTGACAGTACAGAGGATCCACGACTCCAGTCGTTACAGCAGGCTCCAACCATGGATCCCGGCGAGGTGCCCGATATCCGTGACGTTGCCAGAGTGGTCGCCCAGCAGGCATAACAGATCCAGCAGCAGTCCCAGCAGATCCAACAGCTGACTGCCGCCTTACAGCAGCGTACTGCAGACCAACGGTCGCCTCTAGCAGCACTGCCTCCTGCGCCTGGTCTGTCTCCTCTTGGTCTGAACCTACGGCTTGTGCTTCCGAGTAAATATGGTGGAAAGCCCAAGATGTACAGAGGATTTCTCACCAAGTGCACTATGTATACTGAGCTCCTAGGCGGCCAGTTCACCACCGAGCGCTCCAGATTGGCATTCGTCATCAGCCTCTTGGAGGATAGGGCCCTGGCCTGGGCTACAGTGCTGTGGGACCGAGACAACCCGGTTGCTGCAAACCTCCGGACCTTCCTGGCCAAGTTTCGGTCTGTCTTTGAGGAGCCAGCCTGAGCTTCATCGGCAGAGATTGCTCTCCTCAATCTGGTACAGGGGAGCTCCTCCGTTGGCAAGTATGCCATCCAATTCCCCACGCTGGCGGTGGAACTAGACTGGAATGAGGCCGCTCTGGTAGCCACCTTCAAGAAGGGCCTGTCCAGTAGGGTGAAGGACGTGCTCTCCGCCCAAGATCTTCCGACCTCCTTGAACGATCTCATCCTTCTGGCTACTCGGATTGATGTCTGGTTCTCCGAGAGAGAGGAGGAGATTCGGCAAGAACGGCAACAAAGCCTTCCTTATCGCTCCCACCGGCTGGCACCGGTCTTCCACAACCTGGTTACCCCTGCATCCCAGCTGACATCTGAGGAACCCATGCAGTCGCTGAACTCGCTGTCGGGAGCTTAATCTCTGTCTCTACTGCAGTGGCTCTGATCACTTCCGGCTGAGCTGTCCTCAACGTCCGCAGGAAACACTAGCACCTAGGTCCGGTAAGAGAGGCCTCCCTAGGTGTGAATGCCTCCTCTCCAAGGTTGTCTATGCCCGTTTCCATCCTGGCACCCTCAGGACAGAGCCATCAGTCCACTGCTTTCCTCGACTCTGGATCTGCAGGCAGTTTTATTGCAGCAACGTTAGACAAGAGATGGCAGCTACCCGTGATCCAACTTGCAAGATCTCTGACTATTTCCTCGGTCACTGGTAAGTCCCTTACCGATGTTGTTCTCTTCCAGACTGCGCCACTAGTCCTCCAGGTGGGCGCTTTGCATCAGGAAAAGATCTCTCTCTACGTCTTGCCCCATTCCTTTTCAGACATCCTGCTGGGTCTTCCTTGGCTGCAATTGCATTCACCTAATTTAGACTGGAGGACCGGAGAGATTCTACGTTGGGGTCCGGATTGCTCGAACCGGTGTCTGAAGTCTCCTCAGCCCAGGTGCTCTGTGTCTTCGCCTGACCCCGTCAAGCCTCTATCCGGTCTACCGGCAGAATATCAAGACCTGACTGAAGTATTTTCTGCCAAGGAGGCTGACACTCTACCTCCTCACCGGCCATATGATTGTCCCATCAACCTCCTTCCCGGGACTTCTCCCCCTCGTTGTAGAGTGTATCCTCTCTCCGTTCCAGAGACTGAGGCCATGTCCTCCTATATCAAGGAAAATTTGCTGAAGGGCTTTATTCGCAAGTCCACGTCCCCTGCCGGCGCAGAATTCTTCTTTGTGCAGAAGAAGGACGGTTCTCTCCGTCCTTGCATCGACTACCGGGGCCTTAATAAGGTTACGGTGAAGAACTGATATCCCCTCCCGCTTATCTCCGAATTGTTTGATCGCCTCCACAAAGCCAAGCTGGATCTCAGGGGAGCATATAACTTGATCAGAATCCGTGAGGGTGACGAGTGGAAGACCGCCTTCAACACCAGGGATGGGCACTATGAATATCTGGTCATCTGGTCATGCCATTTGGCCTATGTAATGCCCCAGCGGTCTTCCAGGAATTTGTCAACAACATATTTTGTGACCTTCCCTATGTCTGCGTCATCGTATATCTTGATGACATTCTGGTCTTCTCCCCTGATCTGCAGACCCACGTGACTCAAGTACGCCAGGTTCTACGACGTACAATTTTAAGGGATAGGATATGCACAGTGACAACAAAAATAGGTTGGGTGCACAGTACCAGTACATGAAAGAACTAAGCATGAAAAAGACAGTAGACCTGTACTATAATGGTAACACCGGCACACCAGAACATTAGATTTATAAAAGTACTTTATTTAATCAGGTACAAAGATACAAATAGAAAGGTCCCCATTAAAACCATTTAAAAATCCCAAAAAACTCCAGGGAAAGCATAAGGTCTGATGCTATCCAAGGTGGCAACCCCATATACAATACATATAAGATCCCTGTTACATACACAAATACAGATAATAGAAATACATAAAGATAGAAATATATCTATAGAATAGACCACCATAACACAACAGTGCATTTATAATAAACAACAATATGTGATAAAGATAAATAATGATGGAGGATTAAATAAATACAGTATATAGCTATGAAAGAAAATGACCAAGGCTGTATATCACCATATTAGAGGGACAGGGATAGACTGGGGTGCCAACCACAGAGCCTGTGGGTGCCAACCACAGAGTTCCCTGGTCCCACATTGGCATGGACTTTGTCGCAGATCTGCCCCCTTCTGCGGGAAACACAGTAGTTTGTGTGGTCACAGACCGATTTTCTAAAATGTCCCACTTTGTGGCTCTTCCTGGACTGCCGTCCGCTCCTCGTCTGGCCCAGTTGTTTTTTTAACATATCTTCCGTTTACATGGACTTCCTCTACATATTGTCTCAGATAGAGGATCGCAATTCGTTTCCAAATTCTGGCGCGCCCTCTGTTCTCAACTCCAAGTGAAGCTGGATTTCTCTTCAGCCTATCATCCCCTATCTACGGCACTTCGTCTCTGCACGCCAGGACAACTGGTTCAGTCTGCTTCCGTGGGCAGAGTTCTCATACAGCCATCTGGACTCAAGTTCCACAGTCAAGTCACCCTTCTATATTGTCCATGTTCGCCACCCTCATCCTCCTCTGCCTCTCTCTTCATCCTCCGAGGTTCCAGCCGTCGAAGAACTGGTATCAGATCTTCAGTCTATCTGGGGACAGACTCGACAGTCTTTACTCAATGCTTCCAACTGGATGAAGGTCCAGGCAGATAAAAAGAGAAGACCTGCCACAAACTTTTCTCCTGGTGACAAGGTTTGGCTTTCGGCCAAATATGTCCGACTTAAGATTCCCAACTACAAGTTAGGACCCCGTTTCCTAGGAACTTTTTCAGTACTAAGACGCATCAACCCGGTCACCTACAAACTTCATCTACCCCCTACTATGCAGATCCCGAACTCCTTCCACGTCTCCTTCTTAAAACCGGTGGTCCTCAACCGATTTTCCAGTAAGTCTTTTTTCACTTCTCCGCAAGCCATCTCGGACGATGTCTATATTGTTAAAGATATCCTGGCGATGAAGACTGTCAGAGGAAGATAATTCTTTCTGGTGGACTGGAGAGGTTTTTGTCCTGTGCGTTTTTTGTCCGGTGCGCACATCCCCACCTCCCAGGGCACGCGCCGGCTGTCACAGATCTAAAGGGCCAATCCGCCCTTAATTGGTGGTTGCACATAATTACTCCCTATAAATCCCAGCATGCCCTGTCCCTCGTGTTGGAGCCTCTATATGCTTCCCATAGCATTGGCCCAGCTTCCCGTTGTTCCTGTCCGCTGCCCTTTTCCGTTGTTCCTGTCTGCTGCCCTTGTCCGTAGTTCCTGTCCATTGCCTCTGCCACTTGCGGTTATGTCTAAGACCACTATCTGCACCATCTCCTGCCTACTGCTCCTGCTTCACCTTGCCCGCCGTCACTAGCAAAACCAAGCTAGGGGTAGCAACCTGGGGGTCGCCTGCCGCAGCAAGCCCATCCCGCCTTGCGGCAGGATCTGGTGAGAACCAGAGGCCCCTTAGACTCTGCTCCCTGGTGCGGTTTATGCCATCGCTGGTGACGGTGCAGAGGATCCACGACTCCAGTGGTTACAGAGTTAACCCTGCAGATAATGCGGTCAGCACCAGCGCAGCATCTATAGGGCTCCTGACACAGAATTCTCCCTCTACAGAGGGAGAATTCTCTGTCCTATGTCCATCAGGGTTCTGCGAAGTGATCGTAGAGCCCCGATGGTAACCAAGGAAACCGGAAGCCTCAGCTTCTGGTTTACTGGCAACATTGGCCGGTGGGGGGAGGGAGGGAAGGCAGGGCGCGCGCTGGGCGCGCGGCCATGAGATCTGCCCCCTCTCTCCCCTGCCACTGTCACAAAATTGTAACAGCGGCAGGGGACAGAGAAGAAAGGGCAGACATACGGACATCAGATTATGAGATTTTTTATATTTTTGTCTAATTTTAAACTACAAAATTTTCTGTATAATTGCCTTGCACCGAACTTTGCACATCAACTGCACTTTGCACTGTCCCTCAGTGTCCCCGCTAATCGCAGCCACCACTACTGCCGGATTGGCTGATCACAGGCCATGGTGCTGTCCTTTCTCACTCAGTTGGCTGAGTAAGCTGTCACTTTCGTGTCAGGGCTGACAGTACACTCAGCCAATTACTGACTGAGACGGGACAGCGCCAGTGATTGACTGAGCAGGCTGTCACTCCCAAGATGAGTGATAGCCCGCTTAGCCAATCAATTGCCTCCATGATCAATGGGGGGACAACAGAGGCCTATAAGAAGACACACGGTGAAAGGCAGACAGTTTTTTTTTTAATTGATAGTAATGCTTTAAAGAAAGTGATAGATGAATACTATTCCTTCTATAATAGGAATATTTAAAAATACTACCATATGTAGGTTTTAAAAAATATGTAGTGGCGCTGAGGTTACGTTTCAACATGTTGACTTATTTCTATAACACTCTAATAAAAATAAATTCAATCAAACGTTGGAACTGTTCCTTTTCTAGAGCTCTCAGTCAGTTCGATACTGAAGCAACATATCAGACTATTAGTGAATAGTGGCAACCTTCAAAGAACATAGCATAATGTATTTCTTTGTAACTGGTAACATGTTTGTGAAGTCAATAGACTTTGAGAAGTAATGGATCTCCACTGAATGTATTTCCAGTTTAAAACAACTTTTTATGTGAACAAGCATTTTAAAATCTAAGACTGTGGGCCAGAGTCTCTCTTCATGATCGCTAGGAAAAACACTTAAAACCCCTCACTTACATTTAAGCTAATGGAAGCTATGTTCAAAATAAGTTGCTGATGCTGAATGTACACAGTTTTATTCTAACTAGGGATGGTCCAAACCCGCCGAGGTTTGGGTTCAGCTGAACCCGAACGCTCGGCATCAGATTCCCGCTGTCTGCCCGCTCCGTGCAGCGGGCGGATCCAGCGGGAGGACCGCCTGGAAAACTGGGATACAGCCTATGGCTATGGATGCCGAGCGTTCGGGTTCGTACGAACTCTGTGCGAACTCGGTTCGGACCATCCCTAATTCTAACTCTATATTGCGCCATTAAATTACAGGTATCAACCTGTGACTGGTAACAAGAGAATGTTTATAATATATTTGTCCTTTTTTACAGGTTTAGGCTATGTTCACACAACGTTTTTTTCAGCTGCATTTAAAATGATGTCCGTTATTTTGAGTGTAAAATAACGAACGTCATTTAGCAGCCTTGCCTCCCCTTAGTGCAATGACTGGTGTTTGTACATTATTCTTATTTTGGATTACTAATTGGCCTTTGGGTGTGGCTTAATTGAAAAGTCCATTGAATTTAATAGTAAAAACGGAGAAAGAACGGTGACAAAAGAAAAACTTTGTGTGAACTACTAATAAAAAACGTCCACTGTTAGCAAAAGACATCAGAAAATAATGATCATGTTCATTATTTTGACGTCCGCGGCAAAAACCTCCGTTATTCATTACACTGTGTGCATTGGACGTCCATCTTCTCATTGACTTCAATGCATTGCCATTGCAGTTAGTTAAATATCAAAACCGGGCGCCTTTTCTCAATTTTTGATGTTGTGTGAACATAGCCCCTCTATTTTTGACGTTATGTGAACATAGCCTTACACAGTTTTTGTAAACTTCTTATTTCATTCACTATTATTGCCCATGGAACACTGTATACCCTTTCTATTTGCTGCTCCTAAAGAATAAATATACTTGACTCCCTGCAAAGACGGTTTAAAATCATTACTTAGGCTGTAAAACAACATGCATTAGTCTTTCCTTACTTCTTTGCACTATAGCTTAATGTTATTTTTTATATTTCTTAAGTCATCTTTCCCTTCTATATATTTTATAATAGACAATTAAACCAGACAACAAGGATCTTCAATATAAAAAACACACGTTTCTTCCTAGGGTAAACAATAGGAGTGTATTATTAACCCTTTGAGGACCAGGACCAAAATGACCCAGTGGACCGCGCAAATTTTGATCTTAGTGTTTTCGTTTTTCCCTCCCCCTCTTCTAAGAGCTCCAGCACTCTCAGTTTTCTATCTACAAGCCACGTAAGTGCTTGTTTGTTACAGGAATAGTTGTACTTTGTAATGGCGTCATTCATTTTACCATAACATGTATGATGGAATTCCAAATATATTATTTATGAAGATATAAATAGGTGAAATCGTAAAAAAGAATGCAATATGGTAACCTTTGGGGGGTTCCTGTGTCTACGTAATACACTATATGGTAAAAGCGACATGATACAATTATTCTATAGGTCAGCCCGAACACAACCATATGCAGGTTACACAGATTCTCTAATGTTATATATGTATTTTTTTTATGAAATCCTTTTTTTTGGCAATTAAATTTTAATAATATGGGCCTATTGTGACGCTTATAACGGTTTTATTTTTTTACCTACGGGGCTGTATGGGGTGTCATTTTTTCCACCATGATCTCTAGTTTTTATTACTACCATATTTGTGAAGATCGGACGTTTTGATCACTTTTAATTGATTTTTTTAAATATATAATGTAACATAAAATCGGTAATCTGCGCACTTTTCCCCTCTTTTCGTGTACGCCGTTCGCCGTTCGCAATGACGCTTGTTATATTTCAATAGATCGAACAATTACGCACGCTATGGTATATTATATGTTTATCTATTTATTTATTTTTATATGTTTTATTTATATAATGGGAAAGGGGGGTGATTTCAACTTTTATTGGGGGAGGGGTTTTGGGGTAGTGTAATAGTGTTTTGAACTTTTTTTTTTTTACACATTTGAAGTCCCTTTGGGGGACTTGTACATACACTACTTTGATTTTTACACTGATGATTGCTATGCCATAGGCATAGCATTGATCAGTGTTATCGGCGCTCTGCTCATTAAGCCTGCCTGTGCAGGCTCAGTGTAGCAGATCGCCGATCGGACTGCACGGAGGCAGGTGAGAGACCTCCGGCGGTCCGTTTCAACGATCGGTAAGTGACAGGGGACTCCCCCTGTCACTTGCACTTAAACACCGCGGTCGCGCCGTTTAAGGGGTTAATGACACGCGGCAGCGCGATCGCTGCAGCGTGTCATTACCGGTGAGGTCCCGGCTGCTCACTGCAGCCGGCCCCCACCTGCTATGAAGCGCGCTCCGCTCCGGAGCGCGCTTCATAGCCAGAGAAACACCCAGGACGTAGGGTTACGTCCAGGGTCGTCTGGGGACAGACTTCCATGACGTAACCCTACGTCCAGGGTCGTCTAGGGGTTAAATGTTATAAGGTTATAAGGTATATTCAATAAGGTATATTCTAAGAATTGGCAATTCATACTACAAATAACAGTTTTTTCGGTTTACATAAACATCATTTTAGTTTCAACAAATACATTTTTATATATTTTTGTATAATATGAAATTGTGACATTTTTTTTGTATAAATGCCTTCCACCAAACCGAACTTTACCATTAAGTTTGGTTTCGATACGAAATGAACCTAAATGAACTGCATTATAAAACCACCTCAAGTCTTTGGGGCTAGCCGCATGGAGCAGCATGTGTCATGCAGTATAGATCAGGCCACTAGAGGAGGTGCATGCACATCCTTCTTAGAGTTAAGGCTCAGTGCCTTAATTATTCCGTACCTGTGGCTTGGCTATTAAAAGGAGGCTTCCTGCACTTGTGCTCTGCCTGAGCATCAAGGTCCTTTGATCCTGCTAATGTTTACTGTGTTTGCTTTGCTAAAGCATTCCTGTGTTCCTGATACAGTGTTCCTGCACTTTCCGGCTTGGTACCTGTGTTCCCGCTGTGGTGTTTCTGTGTCATATGGCTTCTGCTGTGTCATAGGGCTTCTGCACTCCCAGTTAGTTCCCATATTCCTGCTTGTTCCCATCTTCAATTTGAACCTGACCCAACCCATGCTTGCATCTGCAACATGTTCCTGCACCAAGTTACTTGCATCGTGTCTCCTGCACCTGTGTCGTCTTCCCTAGCTTCTGTTACCTACACCTGTTACCTGCATTAGATGTGTTCTCTGGCCAAACATTTGCCTGTACTGTCTGTTTGGCAATTAAACACAAGTAATACTGTTTTTTTTATAAAATAGAAGGGCTCTGGCCCAGTTTGGGATATTCTTTAAGTCTTTAGAGCATTCCATCAAACAAAAGTATTGATATGACTGCTATTACGGTGAAAAAGAGCTTTAGACATTGTTTAATCTGCAAAGCGGCCTTAGGAATTTCTTTTCCTCTCGGACATAAACTAGCATCCATAGAGTCTCCATGGAGTAGATTATGCAAAATCTCAGGTCTCCTACTGTAATGAAGAGTCAAAGAGGAGTTGTGGCTCAGCGTTTGTGCCGCACTAAAGCACGTCTCACCCTTCCTTCCTGGCACTCGTAAACCCTCTGCAGGTTGAACTCCACCACCAGTGCTTCTCTTTTTTCCGGAGGCATTTCGCATTTTCCTAACGTCCCACTCCTGCTGTTTCTTAGTTTTTTAACTGTCTCTGATGGTTCATGTACGGCTTAGGGATTTATACAGATTGGAGATATTCTTCATTCTCAAACAGCCATTACGAAATAATGGATGCTTCTGGACTGGGGGGCCTCAGCATGAAAGTGGGTGACCTCATAGCAGCAGCTCATATGTTTCTGTCGATGTCTCTGCTTGGTTCATTAGGTCACCCAAACTGGATGATATCCCCCCGCTGTGGGTAGAGTAGTTGGAGCAGAAGGGACATACTTCACTTGAGATGTTTGTAGTACTCCTGAGTGTGTCGGTTGTGGCTTGTGTGGGAGTTCCCTCACAGTGCTGCTCTGTGCTCGTCATGCTCACAGCTTCTGAGCTCTCCTCTCCCCGGGATGGCAGGGCCATAGTCTCTCACTGGTGCATAAGGCTCCCCTAAAATGGTGGTGCTGTATGGACTCCAGATGTACCAGCAGTAAACTTCAGACCCAGAGTGGCAGTTGATAGACAAGTTAGGTTCCGTTCTTTGTAAATTTTTGTTTCCTTGAGGGGAGGCAGGTCTTGGTTATTCCTGTGCTTTGGACAATCCTGCTGCACTATATTGAAGGGCAGTGGCTATGAATAGGTTGATTTAGATTGATGAGGGCAATTAACTTAGGCTACTTAAATTATTAAAATTTGCATATTATAATATTAACTCTGCAGCCTACCAAGAGACAATGCTCTTTGTTATACAACAATTCAGTCAGTATAATGTCACTGTGTGGATAGAGAGGTTTTGGTGCTGTGTGAAAGGAGAGTTGACCCTACATTGTGAGCACCCCCAGGAATCTCTGCTACTGAACGTGGACATGCAGCAGCTGTACACATGCACTTGAAGACTTGTCCTGCTCTAAGCGTGCTCAATTGCTGTCAATCAATACCAATCCTTGGATGAGAACTTCCTTTGTTTGGTCTCTTTTTTTAGAATAGATTAAAGACCAAATATAGGCACAGAGGGATTAAGGAGTGCAGCTTGACAGGGAGACACCTAGTAGCTATAAGAATAATGTTGATTTTACCCCTTAGGACCGTGCAAATTTTCGTTTTCGCGCTTTCGTTTTTTCCTACTTGTGTTTAAAAGGCTGTAGCACTTCTTTTTTTTTCACCTACAGACCCACACAAACCCTTATTTTTTGTAACACTAATTGTACTTTGTAATTACAAACTTAATTTTTCCATAAAATATGCTGCAAAATCTGGAAAAAAAAATTGTGCACTGAAATTGAAATTAAAACACTTTTTTTTAAAATTGGGGGGTTGTTGTGTTTAAAGCGTTTGCCCTATGGTAAAACTGACATGTTATCTATGTTCCTCAAGTCAGTACGATTACAACAATATGTAACTTTTATTTTATTTGACGGCTTTTAAAAATTAAAACCTGTTTAAAAATCTAAATGCTCCTTAAAATTGCTCTATTACCATGCTAATAACGCTTTTATCCTTTGGTCTATGGGGCTGAACGAGGTGTCATTTTTTGTGCCATGATCTGGACTTTTTGATCGCTTTTTATTACAATTTTTCCGGCTTTGTTGCGACCAAAAATGCACAATTTGGCACTTTGGCGGGCTTTGGCACTTACACCATTTACCATGTGAGACCAGGAAAGTGATAATTTAATAGTTTGTGCGATTACACACGCAGTGATACCAAATATGTTTATTTATTTATTTTTATTTATAAAATGGGAAAATCACCGGCCACTCTCTGTGATGTTCACCTGACCAGAAGGCCAGGTGAACATGACTTTCTCTTAATTGGAATGTGGGTACATTCGGCTGTGCCCGTACTCCAATTAATCATAGCAGACAATGAATAGTACGGCCAGAAGCAGACATGTCAGTTTTTTGTGCGGTCGCAGAGATGTATACAGTGTGGCCGTTGTTCTATAGAAACAAATGCAGCTGGCTGCTGTGAATAAACCATGACTGTTGCTGCAATCTGCAACAATGGGCGTTGTTTATTGATTTTTTACAATGTATGAACGTGGCCAAAATTTGCATGGAATAAAGCAAGTTTTAATCTAAGCAAGTCGGTGGGTGCAACTCTTTATGTTGAATGTATCGTTTGACTATACTTCATAACAGTTAGTGACACTGTATGCTGAGTGGTGCAATCCAACGGCTGGTGATATTCACAGGAGCCCAGGCAAATAGCAAGAGGAGGTGCCTTGATAGTGCCGAGAGTATTCTTTTCTCATATGCCTATGCTAAACAGCCCCATGCTCGTTTGAAAATGAATTATAATGCACACCTTGCCCCCTGAAACAAATTATAATACTCAGGGTTATAATGTGTCAGGGTTCACTGAACCAGTCATAATGTAAGAGCAGCATCAATTATTGTGAATATACATACCAGGAATATGAGGTATAGTCCAAAGGGCAACTCCACTTACTGGGCAAAAGAGTCACTGTCGTGAAATTTTTTTTGCAGAAATCAATAGTCCAGATGATTTTAAGAAACTTTGTAATTGGGTTTATTAGGCAAATATGCCATTATATGCATTTAAAAAGACTTTTCCCAGGTCCCCCCCCCTCCTCTCTTTTCTGTCATCCACTGCAAAAAAATCAGGAAATTGTGACTTGTTGCATCAGACACAACCTGTCTGTTCTATAGAGAGGGGAGGGGGAGGAGGGAGGGGAAAGTTAGCGGCTGAGAACAAAGGATTACACAAACTGAGCTGGGTGAAGCTGTATTAAGAGGTCAGAGAGTTCAGTGCTGACAGTCAGAGAAGATAGCCGGTGATGTATTTGTAGATTAAAGGGGTAGTGCGGCACTAAACAATTATTCACTAAATAACACACATTACAAAGTTATACAACTTTGTAATGTATGTTATGTTAGTGAATGGCCCCCTTCCCCGTGTTCCCCCCCCAAACACGCTAGACCCGGAAGTGTAGTGCTGTATACTGACCTGATCCGTGATAATCCCCGTCCGCCATCTTGGGACAATGATGTCATCTTCGGGAAGCCGGCCGAACCGATCCAACCGTCCCTCGTGCCGACCCCCCTCTGCCGGATCATCAGCTGCTCAGCCGCGATTGGCTTAGCATAACTGTGCTCAGCCAATTGCGGCTGAGCAGTTGATGACGCCGCAGAGGGGGGGCCGGCATGAAGGAGGGCTAGTGTGGTCTGGCCGGCCTCCCGAAGATGACATCATTGTCCCAAGATGGCGGACAGGGGTCGACACGAATCAGGTGAGTACAGTGCATCACACTTCCGGGTCTAGCGTGGGGGGGGGGGGGAACACGGGGAAGGGGGCCATTCACATACATAACATACATTACAAAGTTGTATAACTTTGTAATGTGTATTAGTGAATAATTGTTTAGCGCCGCACTACCCCTTTAACTCTTTGTTGTCCTGTTTTGGTGTTTTATTTCCCTCTCTCCATAGAAGAACAATGAAGACAGGCTTCAAACTGCTTTTTCATGATAAAAATTCATTTTTCGGCTAATAAACCCAATTACAAATTTGTAATTGGACTATTTGTAATTTGGACTATTGATTTCTACAAATAAATATTTCACGACAGTGACACTTTAAAGCAACTCTTCATTGTATTGATAGGCCATGTCCCGAACAGTAGAATTATGAACCGTTGTGCAGTTTCTAATAAATTTACATTCAGTGTTTTGCTTAGACCTTAGTAGGTCCACTGATGGACTAGATTAAAAAGCTGTTGCAAGGGGACTTTTGCATGTCTCTCCTGTCAAAATTGTAATGGGATCATTAAAGGGGAGAGTATCCACCACCCCCTGAAAGGACATAAAATCATGCTAAAAGGGATGTACACATGTAGGTCGAGTAACGTGGTGTATATGTTAAGATGCCCGTGTGGGCGCGTCTATGTGGGACAAACTACACGTGAGATCAGAGTAAGGATAAATGAACATAAATCTGCTATAAGCACAGAAAATTCTAAAGAAAGAGGTACATGAAGGCATTGAGAAAGAAAATAAAAAATTTGGGGAGACCTCTGTTGCACGCCACTTCCACAAGTTTGGTCACAAAGTTTGTGACTTGAGGTGGCTTGTACTAGAGGAGATCCATGGATTAAGCAGTTGTGATATAAAAAGGAAATTGCTACAAAAAGAAACATTTTGGATATACCAACTAGAGTTTACACCCGAAAGGGTTAAATGAAATCTGTAACTTTTCAGTATTCTTGTAAGGGAGGATTAGCATTACCATCTGTTTATTACTTTTCATTGAGATGACATTTATAATAGTGGTGGTCAGTACTATTTTAAAAATATTAAAATTGAAGTATGTTATAGTAACCATCACTGTTATTGTAAATCTTTAACCTATATTTAATTGTTTTTATATTGATTTGATATGTAAATGAGCAACTGCTATAAATATGGTGAAGGGTGCACTCCAATTATGCTGGAGAAAGGGGGTGGATCCCCGAAACGTAGCAAGACGTTTGGTCGTCATCTTACGTTCTGTGAAGAGTGAGAGTCTTCAGACAGGAATGGAGCTTACCAGCGCCACGGCGTAATCATCGGGTTCTCCTGACTCCTGAGCACTGTGGTGATATTTGTTATTTGAGTACTTTTTGAGAAATTGTTATTGCAAATGGAAAAAAATTACAAACAAAGATTTATTCTAAGAGATTAATGTGTCCTGTTTTTTTGCTATTTGATGTTAAAGCTGTCTAATTACCATATATTACTTTAAAGTCAACAAAGAGTTGCACAGTCTTGTGATATATATGTTCCTTGGAAGTGTTGAAGTTATGTACTGTATAACTAGATGACTATTTTCTGCTTGTTACAGTGAGCTACTTAAAAGTAGGTGGCGACTCTGAGTGCATAACATGTAGCTTTGATCTTGGTATCTCATGCAATCTGAGCTGTCATTGTTTGGACAGGATAACTTCCTCCAACTTCTAGAGGTCAATGAGAGCTTGAGCACGCACAATTACTGCTGTATAGTGTCTCTACACATCCACTTCCATTCCACTTCCAAATTTTTTTTTTATTATTTATTTCGGTTAAAGAGTTTTGTTTTCTGTTTTGCCTGTCCTGAAGTTTTTTGTTGTTGTTGCCTCATAAATAAATACTATACATCCTTATTTGTTTGAAACTCCCTTTAATTCCTAACAAATACATTTCTAAAAAAAAAAAAGAAAAAGTTCCCTTATTGTTCTCATTTGCAATAATCTCTGTTTTATAATGCACAGTGATATGGGGGAAGCTGCCAACCAGTGGTGGAAGGGCAGGAGGAGTCTATATCTTATGAATACATTGGACTTCTGCCTTATGGCCCTATCATGTGGGCCGAACAGCCATGTAAATGTAGACCTCTGTGATTGAATATTTCTTCCATTAAATTGCTCATACTATTTAGTGCAATACTGAATTAACTTTTTGAATTAGCTTGTAACAGGCTGTTCTAGCACATCTGTCATGGTGGCCACAAAGCCAGGGTGGTGCAAATCAGAACTTCAACAGACATGACACCTGTCAAACACCTGATTATATGGCCCAATTGCTACTGATCACCGCCCGAGTTAAATGCTGGCGTTGGGATAATGCTGGGTATTGATAGTGGGAGTCAGCTGGAGATGTAATCTAGCTTTAGCTGGTTGGAGTCATCTGGAGAGTAAACCAATGTTTTTTGTTGATTGTTTTTGAGGAACAACCCCTTTAAGGGATTTTGATTAAGTTCACTTTTCATTATACTATTATGGGATTTAGAGATAATTATTAGTGTATACTAAACTCTTGTTTAATTCCAGAGTTTCCATTATTTTACTATAGTAAATTAGTTTGATCATTAGTCCTGAATACTGTTAGTTTAAAATGTTTCTCAAATGCTTAACAAAAGCTCTTAAAAACAGCATGTTTATTGAAAGGTATCGCTATGGAAAAGCAAACACAAAGGTTCAAAAGGTTCTCAACATTTACTTTGACTGGGATTACCATAGAGTGCACTTCCTTTCCCAGATTATATAGAGATTTCTCATTGTGCACAATGTATTTTTAAAACGAAAAAAAAAAAAAAAAATGCGGTAGAACGCTATTTACATAAAGTAAATAAGTTATTTGGGAGGGAAGCTAAAATATAAACAACAATCACCAAGATAATAAAAACAAAACTAAATTTACACACAAGACAACAGGGTACTGTTACCCTATTGTGCTCTGCCTACTTCTAGTGTGAGACCCTCTGGTTTAGGTGTTCCCAACACTGGAAGGGTCAATTCCTATGACAGTGGAAGAGTAGGTTGGATGGTCCCATCCTGGGCTAAATAGGGTATTGTGAATGTATGATGGCCTATAGGCTAGATGGGAGGAGTCAGAGGATATAAAATGCACATAGCAATTAGTGGCAGGGAGGTTTAGAGTAAAGAACCCTGCCTGGTTTCGTGGACACGTTCTATTTTTAGTTTGAAAGATTATCCAATCTCCTGACATGTTTCCCTTATTATATAGTGACGGGTTCCTCAGGGAATGGTAAGTTTGGTAACCATATTGGTGAGAATATACCTCTGCCAATAACTGGTGCCCTCCGTCTCCATGGTCGGCCGTCAATTTTTGCCCCAAAATGAATATACTGGTGATGACTGGACCAGCCGGAAATGATCGCGAGTTCTAGCACTCGTGTCCAAAATGTTAATAAATTTAAAAACTGAATATTTTAGAAAGTAAAAGGGTTCTGGTTTTCTCATGAGAATATCTATGTGTTTATAATTATTGGGCAACTATTGGTGTAAATATATTGGAATTTAAGCAATAATCTGCTGGCGTAAATGCAGCAACGATCAATTAACAGATGAGATATTGTTCGTATGTCGTTCACCACATTTTTCGAGCTGAACTTAAAATCATTGTTAATCGTTCACAAGTCTTTCGGAGTAAACAATCATCATTGTTTGTTGTTCGCTAAACAAGCACTTAAGTGATTTACAGTACTTGTACATGTAAAAGGACCCTTAATCTTGACTAATTCGTTAGAACCTGTAGATTCACAGACATCCCTTTAGCTGAATATATTAATACAATATATACATTTGTTTATATTAAACATAATATTGTAATAGTGTAATAAACTGGAATTTATTTAAGTGCTATACATGGTGTTTGGTGTCTGTTAGAGCTTTTGTGGTTTACTGCCAATGTGTGAAGCAGCAAATTACTGTGTTTTTAGTTTCTGAGTGTCTTTTGGAGCATGACAGCGCTATCATAATACAAATGGAAAGATAAAATCCTACTGCCTTTCTCTTTGACAGTTCTTAAGCTTTCTTTTTTGTCTTTGGTAATATGAGCTCTAAAAGCTGTATGTAACCGCTAGGATATAGCAGTGATTATCTCAGTAAAGTGACAACATCCTGTCTGTCCCAGGATACCATAAAATAAAGCAAACGTAACTAAGTAAAAAATATATATATATGTGTGTGTGTTCTTAGGCTGGAAAACATGGTAGTTTTTAGTAATTATTAGTAGTTTTGTCTAGCTTGGTACAATGTTGTGGTCATGTTTCGGCCTGTGTAATGAGTAGGGCAGTCCTAATACAAATATATGGTGCACAAAGAAAATTGCCTCAATAAACTAAGGATTGTAGCTGGATCCAGTGCAGCTGCCCTCCTTTAAGCTTGAGCAAGTGTAGGATCGGAGGTCAGGCGACTCTATCCATTGCTTTACGGATGAACAAATAGATGTTTTTTAACGGAAACCTGGATGCTTTCCAAGTTATGGGCCTTGGATTGCATGTGATAGGATGCTGGTCCCGGGATTTATTCTGATTGCCATAATGGAGTCAGGAAGGAATTTTCTACCTGTGTTGGGGCAATTGTCATCTGCTTCCTAAGAGTTTTTGCCTCCTTCTGGATCAACACAGTAGGGTTTTTATAGGTTGATCCTGATGGGCTTTGTCTTTTTCCAATCAACCTTATTAACTATGACCAGGTTGTCTGATTCATTTTATTTAAAAAAAAATTAAAATCCTAAGAAGATTCCCAGGGTGCATTTTTGTATGGATGCCGTTTTCTTGCCTACTTTATGATCGCCAATACTCTTTTTATAGTAGTCATTAAATATCTTTATTTTAGCCTGCCACATTTTTACCGTGGGTCCTAAATAAGGCGGTACCGTGTGGAGATCAAAAAGATAGGAGAAAGACATAAAGACCAGGAGGATGGTGCCTTATGTAATCCTGTTAGGCCTTATACACACATCCGGTGAAATATTCTGTGGTTGCATATCTACGACCACAGACAATTTTAGGGCCCATTAAATCCTTTGTGTGCATTCATACCATCCATGCTGCCATCTGCGCCTTTATCCGTGTTGTAAGAAAATAGGACAGGTTATAGTGCGGATGCGGATTGCAGCACAGATGCCCCAATATACCTCTATGGGATACCACGTCTGTAACAACACCTGCACAGGCACCACCTGTCCCCCCTCGCTCCTGTCACCGCTTCTGTTATCCACTCCTTTCAACGCTCCTGTTACCAGCTCCTTTCACAGCTCCTGTCACCCACCGCTCCTGTCAACCCCCCCCCCCCACTCCACCCCAGAACACACCAGCACCTCCTTCCTTCAAGCCAACGCATCCCCTAGAGCCGGCACAGATTGACCTGAACCGGCAGTACAGCAGCTTATCCCTGAGGTTGACGCTGGGGCAGCGACTGCAGTCATCATCTCCTGGTCCCACGGTGAAGCATCTTCCTCCCTGTGGATTTCTTCTGGTGCTGCACAGCTCTGCTCCGGAGCGAGGTTCAGGAAAGGTTCTATGACACACCGGGCAGGGGGTTATGAGTATGCGTTGCCATTGGTTCGGGGGGGGTGGGGGGGCGGAGGGGGCGACACATTCAGCTTTGCAACATCCGGGCGGGGGTGGGGGGGAATTAGAGGGACACCTCTAGCTTAACTACATTTACTGTAATGTGATCATTGAAAAAAGCGGACACTGAGGAAAAGCCATCAACAGATTGTTTTTTATGGATTATAGTTAGCGGACAAAATCATGATCCTTGAAAATTACTGGGCGTGTGAATGAGACCTTAGGCTTCCACATTTCCAAGGAAGCCCTGTCCCACTGCCCAGTTCTTCCTTGGTCTTGACCCAAGGAAGTACCTGCTCAGCCAATGATCAAAATTTATGCCCCCATTGTTTTCAATAGGAATATTGAGGCACTTCTTTTTTCTGTGCACATGGCAGTCATAAAGGACGTGGCCAAGTAGTGAGGGTATAGAAACATTTTTAGAATTTAAAAAATTAACCTGCAATGGTAATAACAAGACCGACGTACTTTCTCTACAGTTCATTCACACTTATGTTTATAAGTTCAACCTATTATATTTAAAAAGAAAATTCACATATTGTTTGATGCCAATGCATATGGTCTATGTGACCTGAATGCTAATCCTCTGAAAGAACTCTTGCACATGCTAGGAAGTCTGTTACATTATCTGTATAACAACTGCACAGACTTAAGGCAGCATAAAGTTCAGCACTGGCTTCAGAACTGCATGGCACATGATGTAAGTAAAAGCTTGAACTACAAAGTTTGCCACTGTGTTTATAAAGGAATAGATTTTACAAGCCATGAAATAACATCAGACAGAATGCTTGCCAGCTGCCAGAGTACATCACCCCAAATGTAATCCCTTTTACACAGTCCTGAATCCAGGTTTTATTGCTCAGCATCCACGAATGGCAACTACATATGTTATTTTAACAGCTGCAGGTGACCACTCACAAATGCTTTTACTTTGCTTTGGGGCGCGCAGATGATGGTTTAACAAAGGTGATCCATCTCTACTACCCATAGCTAAAGTGCCAACCATACGCATTTTCAAGGTATAATCCCTCTAAATTCTTAATAAAAATATTTGCTCAAGGAAAATTGTTTGTATACTCAAAAATGCCACATCGTTGGGTTGGTCCACTTGTCAGTATACATGATGATTATGTTCACCGCTGCCAACCAGGAATTAATGTGGCTGAACGTTTTTAGTATTATAATGATAATTATTATGTATTCATTTTATGATTTTGGATAATTAACCTGTGCTGATCTGGAGACAAATGTCTGACACAATGCACTCAGAAAGTCTTTGGACCCTATCACTTTTTCACATTTTTTTTACTGCAGCCAGTGTAGCCAAAATTTTGCCCTTGTTACTACAATGGGCCATTCTTCACTTAAAGGAGGAGTCCACTTAAATTGGGTAAATCCCATGTATTGGCAGTAGATGAAGGTGCAAGGGTGTTAGGAAACTCCACCCCTTTGCAGTGTACTGATAGTCTGACCTACTTAGCAATTGTTTTGACTATGAATTTTAATTCTTTGCCATGCAACTTGTTTTTGTGTCCTTGTGGTGTACACATAGCCTTAGGGTCCTTTTAGACGGGCCCATGTACAACCTAAACGACCAAAGATAATTGCCTTGACGCAAGACCAATGGCTGTAACGTTTGTGCTGCCATTACATGAATTGTTATTGGTCACACCTCCCCTGTTTAGACAGAGCAATGTGTGGCCAATAGCAATGTTTTTTATCAGCCGCACAAATGAGCTGATGACTGGCCCTTTTACCCGGTGTCTCCTTGATCTAAGTGTCCTATTACATGGCCCGACTATGGCCCGATCATTTTAGTAAACAAGCACCAATCTGCTAGATTGGCACTCGTTAACTGGACCTATTAGACAGCCCTATAATCAGGCAGTATGGGCTGCATGGACATCGTTAGTGATGTCCATGCAGCCCTTGCCCAAATACCTGATACCTTACCACTCCCCGTCCTCTCTCCTGTGCTCTGCAGCTTCTTGGTCCCAGCAGCAGCAGCAGCAGCATCTGAGTGGCCTGTCAGCTGAAAGGCCGCTCAGCCAATCACAGTCCATGACAGCCGGGACCGGGAAGCTGTGGAGCACAGGAGAGAAGAGCAGCAGTGCTGAGAGGTAAGGTGTCAGGTGTTTGGGCAATCGCCAGCTCTCAGCCACGCATCGTTATTACACGTAGCGATGTGTGGTCAGCTCCCAACAATTTTAGGTCCAAACCTAAACCAATGATCAGCCGATGATCATTTCACCGGCTGATCGTTGCCTCTATTACACAGAGCGATAATCAGCCGAATAGGCCTGATTCGGCCAATTATCGCTCTGTGTAATAGGGCCCTAACAGATAGCTGACAGTATCAGTGGGTTTTAATGTAAGTTGCAGCTGACAGATTCTCTTTAATCCTTTAACCCCTAGACAACCTAGGACGTACCGGTACGTCCTGGAAGTCTGTCCTGGAAGTCTGTCCTGAGCTATGAAGCGCGCTCCGGAGCGCGCTTCATAGCAGGTGGGGGCCGGCTGCAATCAGCAGCCGGCACCTCACAGTTAATGATGCGCTGCAGCGTGACATTAACTCCTTAAACGGCGTGGCGTTTAACTCCTTAAAGCGGCGTGGCGTTTCAGTGTAAGTGACAGGGGGAGCCCCTGTCACTTACCGATCGGGACCCCCGCATTGTGACTGCGGCGGTCCCAATCGGTAAAACGGACCGCCAGAGGTCTCTCACCTGCCTCCGTGCGGTCCGATTGGCGCTCTGGTCATTGAGCCTGCACAGGCAGGCTCAATGAGCAGAACGCCGATAACACTGATCAATGCTATGCCTATGGCATAGCAGTGATCAGTGTGTAAAATAAAAGTATTGTATGTAGAAGTCCCTAAAAGGGACTTAAAATGAAAAAAAAAAAGTTAAAAATACCAACACACAACCCCAAAACCCCTCCCCCAATAAAAGTCTAAATCACCCAAATTTCCCATTATATAAATAAAACATATAAAAATAAATAAATAAACATAATATATACCGTAGCGTGCGTAGCGTCCGTAGCGTGCGTAGCGTACGATCTATTAAAATATAACAAGCGTTATTGCGAACGGTGAATGGCGTACACGAAAAGAGGAAAAAAAGTGCGTGGATTACCGATTTTGTTACATTATATATAAAAAAAAATTAATAAAAAGTGATCAAAACGTCCGATCTTCACAAATATGGTATTATTAAAAACTAGAGATCATGGCGGAAAAAATGACACCCCATACAGCCCCATAGATAAAAAAATAAAACCGTTATAAGCGTCACAATAGGCCCATTTTATTAATATTTAATTGCCAAAAAAAAGGATTTTATAAAAAAAAAAAAAACATTAGAGAATCTATGTAACCTGCATACGGTTGTGTCCGGACTGACCTATAGAATAATAGTATCATGTGGCTTTTACCATATAGTGCATTACGTAGACACAGGAACCCCCCAAACGTTACCATATTGCATTCTTTTTTACAATTTCACCTATTTATATCTTCATAAATAATATATTTGGGGTTCCATCATACATGTTATGGTAAAATTAAAGACGCCATTACAAAGTACAACTATTCCTGTAACACAGCGTTTCCCAACCGGACTGTTGCGGCACACTGGCGTGCCGGGAGAACCCGCCAGGGGTGCCGCGGGATCCCGGTGGGAAATGTGCACTGTCTCTTTAAGCATCCTGAGAAGCTGCGGCCGTGCAGCTTCTCGGGATGCACGGATAACTTTCATGTTCCGCCCGCACTATGAGTGGGCGGAACATTAAAGTAAGCAGAATATAGGAGCAGGAAGTGTCAGCGTCCTGCTCCTATATTCACTACCATAGGCCGCCGGCACGTCATGCCAGCAGCCTATGGGAAGCCGGGACGTGACCTCTCCGGCAGGCATGATGATGTGATGTCATCACGCCTGCTGGAGGTCCCGTCCCTGCGGCTCGCAAGATGGAGCTGGAAGAGAAGGAGGAGAGCTGCTGCCTGCAGCCACAGCGCGGATTAGGTGAGTAGGATGTCTGTTTTTTTAGGGGCAGAGCAGGGGGCATTATTAGTTCATGGGGGGCACCTCTGGGGGCATTATTAGTTCATGGGGGCACCTCTGGGGGCATTATTAGTTCATGGGGGCACCTCTGGGGGCATTATTAGTATATGGGGGCACCTTTGGGGGCATTATTAGTATATGGGGGCACCTCTGGGGGCATTATTAGTTCATGGGGGCACCTCTGGGGGCATTATTAGTTCATGGGGCACCTCTGGGGGCATTATTAGTTCATGGGGGCACCTCTGGGGGCATTATTAGTTCATAGGGGGCACCTCTGGGGGCATTATTAGCTCATGGAGGCACAGCAGGGGATCCTACATACAGGGGGCATCCCACATTCCTAGTCGCTTTACTGCACATAACACCAGACAGCGCAGTTACTTTGGGAGCCGACAGGAGGGAGAAAGGAAAGGAAGTTGCTGGAAATGTGTGGAGCCTAAATTGTTTGTCTTGCAGGTTCTGAAGAGATGAAACGTATCTGGAATAATCATCATGGTGGTCTGGGCAGGATGGAGAGGAAAAGGGAAAGTGACGCCTCAGATCAAAGAAGACGTCACCTGTAAGTCACTGTATAACGGTTTTCTGATTTTGTAGAACATTATTTGGTAGGGGTGCCCCAAGGAATTTTTTTTTCCAAGGGGTGCCCCGAGGTGGAAAAGGTTGGGAAGCACTGCTGTAACAAATAAGCCATTACATGGCCTTGTAGATAGAAAACTGAAAATGCTAGAGCTCTTAGAAGGGGAGGAGGGAAAAACGAAATTTGCGCGGTCCACTCGGTCATTTTGGGCCTGGTCCTCAAAGGGTTAAGCTATATGGGATTCAGGGCCACACATCTTATAGGAATGCCCACTCACCCTTCACTGCATCTGCGTTCTCGAAACTGGTAGAGCTGGAGCTGTCAGCATTCAGCTCCCCTATTTATTCTCACAGGCTGCAGGCTTCATAGGAGAATAATGGTTATTTGCGTTTGTTTGGTTTTTTTTTTTTAACATTTATGGTTGTTGTTTTTTAATCCCCAAACAACTCAATTGCAAAAAAAATATTCATGTTGTATTTCATTTTTGGAAAAAAATTTTTACATTTTCTGTACTGCATTACATTGATTCACATTTTATGATTTGTTTTAATTTGTTTCATCAACACAATCAAATTTAGCTCTTCGGCTAGTATATCAGCCAGGTTTGTTTTGCCAACACATGGGTCATTCTATTTGATTCAGAACACTTATTTTCTGCCAATTTCTCTCATTTGTTTCCACAGCAAGGGGCATTCATTCAGTGACTCTTATTCATTTCCTTGCTGTCTGCCTTACCTTCCAAAATAATTAAGTAACTGGAGAGGCTGTCAATTAAACAGTGATACTAATCAAAGCATAAAAGCTTCTTTAAGAAACACTGGGTCTGAAAACATTTTCCAACATTGTCAGCATTGACTTCATTCATCCAATTCTCACACAATTGCATGCTCCAGATGTTTATGTGTCATCAAGGCAACATTTGTAGCACGGATGACCCTTTATATAGCAAAAAGAGAAAAGAAGCTACCTATTATGTGGGCAAGCTGAATTCTAGAGAAATGTGGCTATTTTCATCATTAATTAACGCTAGCTTCTTTAATGAGGACACTGTCAAGGACAGTTAAGAAAATGACTACAAGTGTCCTTGGTAACTTGAATGTAGTACTGCTGAATTTACCTTACTTCCACTAAGTGTGACATAAATGTCAGTTTCTTTGAAGTGTAAGGAGCAGCATTCCTTGGACTGATAGCATTATACAATCATAGTAAATAGAAGAGGCCTCTGCCATCTGCTCTAGGGAAAAAAAAAATTATATATATATATATATATATATATATATATATATATATATATATATATATATATATATATATTACATATTATATATATTACCGGACAAATTAAATATGTGTTTTTTTGTACTTGGTGTGCTTGCTATTGTAGAAAAGAATTAAAAAAAGCACAAATTGAGTGTGTAAAATAAAGGCTTAACATTGTTTAATGGAAATATAGTGAATAAATAGAATAGTAATTAATACTGTGTGCACCGATAATGGCAAAAGATTGAAATAATTTCAAAAAGCAAGAAATAGTTCAGATCTGAAAAAGGACACAAGAACCATAAGGTAATTGTAGCATTAAATACTCACACTGAGAAAAGTTGTCGGAATTCTGGCACAGATCTCTCATCTGTGGAATCCAACCTGACTAAGTGTCAAACAGTGTGTCTATGGGAGGGCTCATGCGCCTCAGCTTCCGTCGCTCTCTGCTCAAAGAATCAACAAGTCAATTTTTTAAGCGGAGAGCAGAAGCGTGCGAGCCCTCCCATAGAGACACTGTTTGACACTGAGACAAGCAGAATTCTGCTGATTTTGTATGTACTGGCCCTTGCAGTTAAATGTGGCACCCTGATTGACAGAGCACAGATCCATTGGCTCTTTGCCCTGACAATCCCTCTTGTGGTCACAATAAATCAACAAAAAAGAAAGAAATGCTGAATTTACATAGCAAAAAGGTTTACATCTTTATTGAATACATACATTAAAACACTTCATAAAAAAGAGAAAAACCAAAACCAAACTTTAAAAGAACGGTGGCTATCCTGGAGGCGGTTCTACAATTTATGCATCACATGACCCCTGGACGAAGGCAACGAAACGCGCGTCGGGGTTGTGGCGTCCCGGAGGACATATACGGTAACGGACCGCTAAGGTAACTAACTTGCTGGATCCCTAGATTTGGTGGGGTAGTTATAGAAAACAAGGGGTGGGTAACAGGATTAATATCATGATGTAGATAAATACAATGAACTATACAGTATGCACTAGCACTTTGGAGTTAATGAGATAACATAACGTCTTTTTGCATTGCGTTTTATACATTCTCCCTGTACATTGATGTATGTTGTTGGTCAGGGATTGCAGCACGTGTGATGAAGTATAAATTGTAGAACCACCACCAGGATAGCCACCGTTCTTTTGATGTTTGGTTTTTCTCTTTTTTATGAATTGTTTTAATGTATGTATTCAATAAAGATGTAAACCTTTTTGCTACGTAAATTCAGCATTTCTTTCTTTTTTGGTGATTGGTTGCAAAGCTGTAGTAGCAGTATAACGACTGCATGCAATAAATAGGATTAATAAGTATTGTGCAGAAATTTTGCATATAGACAAAATTATGAATACTTGTGGTCACAATAGGCTACTCTTTTCCCCTGCTCTCTGATGCTAGAGTGACGTCTTTCTAGTACTATCAGAGCAGGGAGGAAGAAGAAATGGAAATAATTTTAAAATATATAAATATAAAATATAAAATAATTGCCATTATTTGGCCTTAAATGGTGTGTGAACAAAACTGGCCAAATTATTTTTAAATAAAAGCTAATCTACAGTAGATTGCAAATCCAAATGTGTTGCCTATGTTATTGAATGTACGGGTGGATTACAAAACTTAGACAGGACAACTCAACCCCTCCATCGTCACCTTAACAGCCATAGACTAAACATTAAAAAAAAGTTTGATGCAATATGGCCTGTCTAGACACTGTACAGAGAAACTTCATTCTGACCCTAGAGCCATTTGCATTCACTCTATAGATCAAGTAACAGTAACAGTCAGCCAGAGCATTGAAAAATTAAGTAGAGGAGAAATGTATTGGATAAACCAACTATAGACATGAGCACTTTTTGGTTTAAATAAAGTCACTGAACTCATTAAATATTAAATATAATATTTTTCAGACACCACCTGGTGATTATTTTTTGCAAGAATATTAACCTTTTGAATTTTAATTTTAAATTAATATTATCCATTCTTGTTTGGATTGGAACCAGGCTCTAGTGGTCTACTCATTTGCTTGTTTAGAGGTCTCATTTAAAAAGAAGCATCTTTTGGTAGTTACTAGAGATGAGCGAACCGGGTTCGGGTTCAAGTCGATCTGAACCCGATCGTTCGGTATTTGATTAGCTGGGGCTGCTGAACTTGGATAAAGCTCTAAGGTTGTCTGGAAAACGTGGATACAGCCAATGACAGCCAATATCCATGTTTTCCACATAGCCTTAGGGCTTTATCCAAGTTCAGCAGCCACCGCTAATCAAATGCCGAAAGTTCGGGTTCAGATCGACTCGAGCATGCTCGAAGTTTGCTCATTTCTAGTAGTTACCTTTAATATATACAGCATTGTTTTGCTAAAACACGTTACTTAAATTGTATTTTATTCTTCTAGGTGATTTTGACAGGATTCCCATAAAACCTCATTTATCCTTTCTAATAGTTTTAACAGCAGCTTAGCCCTTTGAGTGACAGTCCCCATTGAAGTCAATGGAACTGTGATGGGTAAGTAAACAACTAATGCAGGTGAGAGAAAAATCTGGCACTACCCACTTATCATCATGTTCACATTAGGAGAAGCAATTGTTTGTAAAGACACACTGGGGTGCTATTCTCAAGAAATTTACAGTCCATGAATATATTCAAAACAGAAGAATGACAAAAGGCACACACCATCTAGTGTTGTTTTATTTATCTTTAGCATAAAAACCAAAGTCCATGCTACCAGACCACAAGGACGCCAACCATCTCGCGGAACAGTGTAACAGCTGTTTTGCATGTGTTCACATTCTTCTAGATGGTGAGCGCCTCTCATCATTCTTCTTCTTGGGTAAGTAAGCAACAACTGATCGATACCATGTTGCTGTCATGATTTGGCAGCTGCATGGAGTGGGTTAAATGTGGCACTCGGCACTGGTCTATGGTGCTGGCCCTTAGGCCAGTCTGCTATAATAAGGCACTTAATATCTCAGAGTTTATTGTGTGGTTAAGACAATAGTAAATATGGTTTGGGGCATGTTAGCTATGATGACAGTAAGTGGTTCAATATGAAGTTGTACAGTAAGAATGGTTTGCATGCATGGTTGCAAGGTACAAAAAAGGAAAGTATCGTGTAGATAGTTTTTTTTTACTGATTATAGCTACTGGAATACATAGTTCTTCATTCTAATCTAATCTGATTGTAATTTTTTTTATTTTATTTTTAGTACATTATTATTGGGGCAGCCATTTTGCCTGAGCTTTTTTTTTTTCTACAGCATTGACATGCCTTATGGCAAGCCTCATAGACACGGACACAACGAACAGCTTCAGGCTCTATTGTTTGTATGGAACACACATATACGCATGCTCTGTAACCTCTGTGACCTGTGTAAAGGTCATTTCACAGGGAGAAAGAGGCTTTCACTATAAGGTTATGTTCATACACTGTTGTGTAACACTATTCAAGGTTAAATCATGGGTGTCCAGTAGTGATGAGTGAATAGTGAGATATTCAAAAATTCGATATTCATACGAATATCCCGCGAATATTCGATCCTATTAAAGTCTATGGGAACAAGTATTCGAATGACAATTGTCATATGAAACTTTAGATGTACAGAGATCTTTATATTTTATATATCTCCTATCCATAATACCTGCTTTACTGTACAAGACATAAATACTGATCAAATTCAGTGTATTTCAGTCTCTTCCACTTAGAATAAAGAAAAACTTGGCCCCATATGTAAATGGATGTACACATTTCTTATCCTTGAGCTTCGTGTGAACAAATACAGAAGTTTGTTATTACAGCCCCTAAGATAAGTTAGGTTACAGGGGTACTTTTTTTTTTTTTTTTTTTTTAAATCAACTGGTATAAGAAACTTATACAGATTTGTAAATGACTATTTATTGAAAAACAGAGCTCTCTGCTGCCACCTCTGTTCATTTCAGGAACTGTCCAGAGCAGTAACAAATTCCCACAGAAAACCTCTCCTGCTTTGGACAGTTCATGTCATGGACAGAGGTCACTGAGTGTGACATCACGCGTTGGGTCTGCACCAGGGAATCTACTCCCATTGAACTGATGTTGCACACAGGGTCTGGCTCCCTTTCTATGCTAAAGGTTTACATTGGTGTTTACAATGACACAATGAATTTTTGCACGTTTGCACTATAGCACTTTCTGTTTTTTTTTGTTTTTTTTTTACACTGTGTAATATTCTTTATTGATAGATTTTTGCTTGTACTGATTGGATCTATTCTGGTCATGTATTTCATATTTCATTTTTTGATCATGTGGAGTATTAATTATTTATTTTGATTCTCTGGTAAGGAGAGTATATTGTCCTCCTACTTAGTTTCCTATATACCTATGTGGTTTTTAATTGATTTTACTGCTGTTTGTGTGGTGTCTTGTGTTTGTCCTAATAAACATTGCATTTTGTTTGTATATAGTGTTGTGCGCTTTACTATAGTGTCCAGCTTTTTTCTATTTTTTTTTTTGTTCAAGGTTTGTTTTTGGACACCCCTTGTTTGTGTGTTTTTTGAATTCTAGGTGAGCTCCCCCAGATCTTAGATTGCACTCTGCTGCCACCTCTGTCCATTCCAGGAACTGTCCAGAGCAGTAATAAATTCCCACAGAAAACCTCTCCTGCTTTGGACAGTTCATGTCATGGACAGAGGTGGCAGCAGAGAGCACTGTGTCAGACTGAAAAAACGCACTACTTCCTGCAGGACATACAGCAGCTGGGAAGCTGAACTGTGATTGGTTCCTAAGGGAAACAAAGAGAACAAAGCTTGATAAACCTCCCCCTATGTTTATTACAGGTGCAAGCTTCATGTCAGGGTATAGGTGAATGCATTTGTACTGGAGAAAAATGTAGTCAGATTTCATAGATATTTGCCACCAATGAGAGAAATGCCTTCAGTGTTTGACACAGGAGTCCACACACAGTATTACATTGACCTTTTGCTCTGTGGTAGTTAAGAAACATGCACTTGTGGAATTCAATGCCTTGGCTCTAGCAGAGATTCATGAAATCATAGCAATGTTTTTCATAATATTCTGATAAGAGGAAGGTGAAGGTGAATTATTCATTTGAGCAGGTTTATGATTTTAAAAAGGGATAAACTGGTTGTAAGGAATCTTTAATAGTGAAATTTAGGACACAGGTATGCACAAAGGTAGATATAGGAGATGAGAAAACTTTTCAAAAGTTCTGTTCGTCCAAGTTCGTCCAAACAGAACTTTAAACGGACCATACTAGAACAGCAAAACGATTGCAGGAGTTTAGCTGTTTTACTGCGGTTCCAAAATTTTGCTCATCATACTTACCTGTTCATGCTCCCCGCAGAGTCCTTCTTCTCCAGTCCTGTGCCTTCTTCTTCAGAAACTATAGGCAGCTGAAGACACCAGAGGCCAGCTAAAGGAGACCAGAGGAGTGTGGCCAGGTGAATTTTTTAATTTTTTTTGTTATTTAGATGTGCAGCCGCCACCTTCCATCTTTTTGCATAGTTCAGAATACATCTGGGTTAGGGAGGCCTGGCTCGCTCATCTCTAGTAGATATATGTCCTAGCTCCTAGTCCTACCAATGATCTATACAGTCAGGACATACAGTATTGTGCAAATGTTTCAGGCAGGTGTCGAGAATATGCTACAAAGTGTTATTAGATTATTTATAACAAAATACAAAGTGAATGGAGAGAAGAGAAACTAAACCTTATCAATATCTGGTGTGACTCCAAAACAGCATTAATTCTTCTAGGTACTTGCGCACAATTTTTGTAGAAATAGGGCAGGGAACTTGTTCTAAACATTTTGGAGAAATAGCAACAGATCTTCTGTGGATGTTCTGTGGACTTGATGATGTTGAGGTCAGATCTCTGAAAATAGGTCTTGTATTCTCCCCAGACTGACACAGGGCTCTCTGCTGCCACCTCTGTCCATGTCAGGAACTGTCCAGAGCAGTAGCAAATCTCTATAGAAAACCTCTCCTGCTCTCAAGACTGGAAAGAATACACCACTTCCTGCAGGATATACAGCAGCTAAGAAGTACTGGAAGACTTGAGATTTTTCAATAGAAGTAAATTACAAATCTCGGGCACTTTCTGGCACCAGTTGATTTGAAAGGAAAAATTTTTTGGGTGAACTACTCATTGAGCGGACTTGCTGAACTTTTCAGTAATGGTATGCTAAAGCGTCAGAATATGACTCCTCGTGGCTGCAGAAGTTGGATGCTGCCCTAAGGAATCCTGGAAAACATTGGTTCAGCCATGTATCCATATTTTCCTGGTATCCCCAGGGCGGCATTAAACTACTTCAGCAGCCAGGAATAAAATCCTGAGTGTTGGGGTTTGGAGAACACTGCTGAACCCAAACAGTTTGGCAAGTCTGCTCAACAGTAGTCTTAATCCCTTAACTAGTGATGACATTTATTTTTGTCATGGGGCCATTAACCTTGGTATGGAGCAAGCTTACGAATCAAACCACCTCCATGAACAGTTACTAATGGCTTTTTTCAGCTAGCTGGCACGGATCATCAAGACGGTCGCAAGAAGACAATTTGATGCCAGGACAACCAAAGGCCTCCATTAGGCCTTCCATGGCTGCCGGGCTGCAATTAATACAACCTGCCTACAGCAGGAAACCCAGCGTAGGACATGGGGGCAGGGCTTTATAGAAGACCGGCATACATGTACGCCAGCTATGACAAATTGCCCCCTTTGTGCCTAGTTTAGGGTGAGTTGAAGGACCTATGTTTAAATTATGAGTTGAAAACTTTAATTGATTCTGATATTATATATGGGCTCTATTACAGCACTAAATAACAACAGGTCCATAATATAAAGGAGGTGTGATCCAGGGATGTTTTTTTATACTTTTTCTCCTGTTTCTCGTGGTTCCATCCCTGGTTTTAGCTTACTGTTGCAAATACTTACTAAGGTGCGGGTGTGATGATGATGATATTATTATTATTATTATTATTGTTGTTGTTGTTGTTGTTGTTGTTATTATTATTATTATTATTATTATTTTAGATTTATTTATGTTAGCATTTTGCTGCACTTTTAATATTCTCTGCCATGTCTTGAATTGTTTTTGCAGTCACATTTATTTCATTTATAGAAAAAACAGTGTTCATTTAATAAATATGAACACCAGTGGAAACAGAGCTCCTGTTTTACCAGGCGTAAAGACAAGCTCTGATGTAGAATCACTTTAGGCTGTGCTAATTGTGAGTTTTTCCTGACATCTAGAGGTGGTTTGTTAAACTGACATGGGAAAATTGGCAGACATTAAAGTGGATTTATTAAGCAAAAATTCTATTTGTAAAATACATAATACAGTAAAACCTCGGTTCCTGAACACCTCGGTGTTCGAACAATTTGATTTTCGAACTAAATTTCCCCCTGATGTTTTGCTCGGTACGTTAACATTGCTCGGTATCCGAACAAAATCAGGGGGATAACTGTCAGCTGAAGTTAGAGTTGTTCGGGAACAGTGAGAGGCAGGAGCGGGCGGCTATTTAAACTTGCCGCTGTGCTCTTGCTCCTCTCAGCTCATTATGATGGGATTCCCCACTTCTTTACAGGGTGTCCCCTGCAGGTGAGAGGAGCAGGAGCACAGCGGCAAGTTTAAATAGCCGCCCGCTCCTGCCTCTCACTGTGGGGACCACCTAAAGCCAGACGCACTGCTCCTGGCACAAGCTCCTTGCTGCTTGCTACTGCTGCTCCCGCCGTGTCTGCAGGGTGAAGGAGAGTTTGCAGAGGCGGTGAGGAGCAGCAGGAGGAAGCAGCAAGGAGTTTGTGAGTGGGGCCGCTGGCAGAACAGCAGATGCGTGCGGCGTGTGGCTGCGGGGGATGTGTACAAGAGGTGCTCCGGGCCGGCAGGGGGGGGACGTAGAGTGTCAGGTCAGTGCGTGGAGCAGTGCGGCCGGCTTCAGGGCGTCCCCGCAGTGAGAGGCAGGAGCGGGCGGCTATTCAAACTTGCCGCCGTGCTCCTGCTCCTCTCACCTGCGGGGGGCACCTTGTAAAGAATAGGGGAATCCTATCATAATGAAGGGAATACCCGCTTCTTTATGGGGTGTCCCCCTCAGCTGAGAGGAGTGGGAGCACGGCGGCAAGTTTAAATAGCGTCCGCAACCTGACCCACGGTGTGTAAGAGCAAATTAATTAGCTTTACATTGTTCCCTATGGGAACTTACAGCTCGGTTTTCGAACTGCTCGGTTCTTGAACAGCCTTCCAGAACCGATTACGTTCGAGAACCAAGGTACCACTATATAGATAATTTTCAGTACCTAAAATTATATCTGCCAGGTTAAATGTGTGATATTTTCTCCCTAAATAACTGTTTCTTCTGCTGCGTTTACACGAAGCGGTAATTCGCCCAATCAATCGATTAACGATTTTGAAGCAACAATTTGGTTTTTATAACGATCAGCGTTTAGACAAATAAATTGTTAGAAAAATTGTTAGAAAATTCGTAAGAAAAATCGTTAGAAAATTCGTAAGAAAAATCGTTGTTGCTATCGTTTTTAAGATCACTTAAGCCCATCTTTTACATAGGGTGAATCTTTGAAAGACTGTTTACTCGAAGCGATCTGTGAATGTTTAGCGAACGACGAACAATGATTTGAGCACATTTTGAAAAATCAAAATGAATGATTTCTGTGCCCTAACTTTGCATCACCTCCCTGTCCCTCCTACCCACCCTCTTCATCATTAGGAATGCTGCAGGCAGATTGCCTCCTATTCCCCACCTGTGGCAGCCCGGCACATGGGCTCAATCGTTAAGGACCTGTGCAATGTTCAGCATGGAGAAAATGTTTCAGTGGCATTCCTAATGATGAATAGGGTGGGGAGGAGGGAGGGACGGAGGGGTGGTGCAAAGTTAGGGCACAGATACTCCCGTTTGGCACGGGCTTCAAGTTTGAAAGTATTGTTTTAGGACAATAACTGCATCACCTGCCGAACGGACCCCAGGACAGATCTTGGATTAAAAGCAGCTATTCGAAGGTACAAGTGGTTTGGGGGGCTCAGATTGAGGGTACAGAGTTGCTTTAAGGATTGGTCTTCACAGCTCTTTGTTGTGGTGATATTGTGTGTTGCAGTTACTGGACAAGTTGAAGACATAGAATACTTCATGCCAGTTTGAAGTTATTAGAGGAGAAAAAAATATTATAAAATAGTAAAATGCAAGATTAAAAAAAAAAAAGTATTTATAATGCTTTGCAAAACATTTGGGGGGAATATATCAAGGCAATGTCTGCACTGGGCTAAGGAAGGTGGAAGAAAGAGGACATTGCCTAAGAATACTGCAAATTTATCAATGTTTACACCTTCATGCAGCCATAATGTACATTATAGGAAAGATCTATGCAAGCTTCCAGGTGGGGGATTAGTTAAGACCAGTGTATGAGATACCAGTGGTAATACATCCCCCCGATATTGTTTACTTCTGATTGCTGCAGGGCCCTTGCTCCATCCTATTACTCTTACTTGCATTTGTATAAACATATAAAAGAAGTGTAAACCAAGGCCACTTTAACCAGTGGGCCCGATGCACGTGCACCATTTGGCCTCTGGTTAAAGGGGCCCACCCTGAGCACGGCCGGCCTTTGCTCTGTGCGACCACTGCGGTCGCAAAGGGCTCTGGCCAACAGCCCGTCAGGACGGGAGCCATCGGCTCCCTCCCTGTCAGTCACTCTTGTGGCCGCAGGCAGTGCTTTGCCTGTGGTCACAAGAGGCCGCTCTCCCGCTGTGGTGTCGGCCCTCGAGTGACGTCATTCAGCGCCAGCACCACGAGAGGGGAGAGCGGCCTCTTGTGACTGCAGGTAAAGCACTGCCTGCGGCCACAAGAGTGAGGAGAATAGGAGAGGAGACGCCCGGACCCAGGTGAGTAAAAGTGGGTTTTTTTTGTTGTTATATGCTATTTGGGAGGGGGAGCACAAAGGGGGGCTATATAACCGGGGGCAGTACACAGAGGGGGTCTATATACTACTAGGGGTGCCACAGGAGAGCCTACTACTGGGGGGGTGCACAGGGGGCTATATATAACTGGGGGGCGCACAGGGGGTATATATAACTGGGGGGCGCATCGGGGGTATATTTAACTGGGGGAGCCTGCAGGGTGGTATATGTAACTGGGGTAGTGCGCAGGGGGTATATATAACTGGGGGAGTGCACAGGGGGGCTATATACTACTGGAAGGCACCCAGGGGATATATATACAACTTGTGGGGTGCACAGGGAGTATATATATCTAAGGGGGTGCACAGGGGGGTATATATAACTGGGAGAGTGCACAGGGGGGCTATTTACTACTGGGGGGTGCACAGGGGATATATATACAACTGGGGGTGCACAGGGGGTATATATAACTGGGGGAGCGTACGGAGGTCTATATACTACTAGGGGGCACACAGGGGATATATATACTACTGGGAGGCAGCACACAGGGGTCTATATGCCACTGGGGGGCAGAACACAAGGTTTTATATACTACTGGGGGGTGCCCAGGGGGTATATATAACTGGGGGAGCATAGAGGGGGCTTTATACTACTGGGGCAGCACAAAGGGGTCTATATACTACTGGGGGGTGCACAGGGGGGTCTATATATAACTGGGGGAGCGCACAGGGGGGCTATACACTACTGGGGGGTGCACAAGGGGTATATATAACTGGGGGAGCACAGAGGGGGCTATATACAACTGGGGGCAGCACAATAGGGTCTATATACTACTGGGGGCAGCACAATAGGGTCTATATACTACTGGGGGCAGCATACAAGGGGTCTATAAACCACTGCGGGCAGCACATAGTGGTCTATAGTACTGGGGGCAGCACAATGGGGTCTATATACTACTGGGGGCAGCACCTAGTGGTCTATAGTACTAGGGGCAGCACACAGGGGTCTATATACTACTGGGGGAGCACACAGCTGTCTATACTACTGGGGGGAGCACACAGCTTTTTATACTACTGGGGGCTGCACACAGGGGGTCTATACTACTGGGGGAAGCACACAGGTATATAATAACATGGGGGCTGCACAGAGGTGCCTATATTATATAGGGACCTTACTACTATATTGGGGCACAGAGCATACCTAATTATTAGGTGGGAGCACAGAGGGGTGTAACTACTATATAGGGGCACAGGGGGGTAACTACTATATAGGGGCACAGAGGGGGGGGGTAACTACTATATAGTGGCACAGAGGGGGGTAACTACTGATTCACAGCTGGGGAAGACTTCAAGATGGCCCACGCTGAATGGAGTGAAAGAAAAGGTGAAAGACTCTGATCAGAGAAGATGCCCCCTGTGACTAAATGGATGTAACTGCACTCTGCTATAGGGTTGTAGTGATAGTGGTCATGGTGTGGCAGTATTATATAATGGTATAATTGGTGATATCTTTATAAAGTTATAAGGTACTACCGTATATATATTGGGGCTCTTAATTCAGTGTGGGGGCACTTTCATGGCATAATACTGTGTGTGGAGCTCCCATTCTGATAACGCTGGGTTGGGGGAGGGAAGGGGCCCACTCTTGAGGGCTGTGCACCGGGCCCACCAATGTATTAAAACGGCCCTGGTGAAAACATATAGCATATCATATCATAGCATGCCATAAAAAATGTAAGGGCTTACTGACTAACAGTACATCTTATGGCAATAATTATTGTGGGGGTCGCCCTGTGCCCTGTATAAGGAAGATGCTGCTACTGCCCATAAGTAAGGGGACTGCTATACAAAGAGGTACTAAACTGCCTATGCTCATGCAGAAAATCACAGAACTGGTGGAGGACGTAACTAGTGGAAACAAGGCAATGACCTATATAAAAGTAGGGGTATAGTAAACAATCGTTTTTTTATTTTCAATTGAAAAAAATATTTATATTTTTATTATATATTTTTATTATATATTTTTTATATTAGGTAAAAAGTTATGAATGTGATGGTGGGAATGTAGTTTTAGGTCATGTTCATGATTTCTGTTGAAGTCTATGGTAGTTCACCATCAAATTAATGTTCAGGACATTGGCGTTCGTTATTTAGCAAACAAAATTATTAACTTATTTTAAGTTGTTTAAACACAGATTTCTCACCATCTTTTCAACAAAATTCAGAGCACCTTTAGAAATAGCCACATACAAAAGGGTGTGGAAAGCTGCCATCATTCAACCTAACCTTTAATAATGTACCAACGGCCGAAATGATGGCTGCCAAAGTATGTTAAATTACTGACGTTATTTGATACTCAAAACAACCAATGTTATTTTGAGTATGAAATAATAGCCATTGAAAATCAATGTGTGAGCATAGCCCTAAAATATACTTTTGTGTAGTAAATTTAAAAAAAATTCTTATGTAACACACTGTGCTACTATGAAACAATTACAATGGTACCTTGGTTTAAAAGTAACTTGGATTGAGAACATTTTGCAAGAAGAGCTCACAGTTTTTCAAAATTGTAACTTGGTTTAAGAGCATTGCTTTGGTTTAAGAGTTCCCTGTACTCGGTGGGAGGGTGAGTGGAGGATGGGCATGGTCTGCATAGTGTGGTCTATAGCACTGTACTCTGACCCAGGAAGTCTCCCTCACCTTTCAAATCATAGCAGATCCAGGCTGGGGCTTGCATCAGGGGACAGGACTGTGGAGGTAACCTCTTCATAGCTGTTACCCCTCTCTCCCCGGACAGGGAGTGCTGCATGTATGTGCCCACATTCCCTGCTCATATCTTCATGCTCCCTGCAGCCTCCTGTGTTTCCATCCTCTCCATTACTGCACAGTAACTTATAATATGACATACAGTACAGTATTTATGTGTTTCTAAATCTTTGTTTCATTTGTTTTACATGTTATTCAGAATAAAAAACATTATTTTTGGGGTGTGGAACCAATTGTCTGCATTTCAATTATTTCGTATAGGAAGATTTGCTTTGCTTTAAGAGTGATTTGGAAAACTCCCGGAACGAATTATGCTTGTAATCCAAGGCACCATTGTACTTGTATTTATACTATTTTAATAATAACAGACTGTATAATAGATGTATCAATTTATTTATTATTATCTAGATTCAACCAAAATAAATAAAAAATGTACCAAAGCAAAATGATTAGGCAAAAATTATATTAAAGAGTTTCAAAAAGTATAGCTTTTCTGGAAGAAGGGACCAAAATTAAAAAAAATCTATTTGACGCTAAAAGGTCAGAATCAGCCAGTACTATAGGCTGAAATCACACATTCAATTTTTTTTATAGAAAAAGAAAGGAAATGTATAGGTTCCAAAAGCTACATGTGTGATTCCCGGCTTATATCCCAGGTAAAACTTAAATCTAAATCTCCCATCTTTTCCTGAAAGATATTGTCAAATGCTTCACTCTGTGCCACCGTCATGGAATTTTTCCAATCTCCAATAGTTCCTGCAGAGAAAGTCATATGCGAAAATATAAAAGATGTATAGTTTTTATTGATACCAAGTTTTACATGTATATGACTTTTTGATCTCTTTTAGGCTATGTTCACACACTGTACTTTTTATGGAAAGAATGCCGTTCTTTTCATAACGCAATGATTAAGCCAATGGAAACAACAACTGTTGCTTGGCTATTACCGTTGAAATAATGTTCATGTAATTTATTTCCGGACGTTGTTTGTACTGCAAAATAACAGCTGTTGTTTAAACGTAGTGGATACATAACTTTATGATGTTTTTTCTGCGGTGGATTGGGGCAGATTTTTTTTATAGTGTGCATCATGCAGTATAAATAATGGCATATTGGCTTTATAACTCGGGTGGTTACGGATGTGGTGATACTAAACATGTATTTAAATGTATTCAGTAAACCCATCTAAGCCTGACATGCCATAAGGGGCCAGTTTTAGTATACATCTGCTCCATAAAAATGTATGGATCCTGATAGTGTTTTTTTGTTTCAGACAAATATTGCCATATATCATGATGTGACTTGGGCTTTAGATAACTGAAATGCCGCCGGACAAGATGTTCGCTCCCCTGCTGTTCTCTGTTCTCGTCCTGAGACTTCTTGTGTCTTCTAGTGTATTCTACCACCTATTGAAGCAGTGACACCTCTGGCCACTAGAGTGGGCATGCGGTCAACTGGCCAAATGGATTTATAGAGGCTGCTTGTCTTCAACTGCTATCATCTGCCAATACAGAGCCACCTGCACCAATTTAGCTCCACATGCTCCTTTCTGCCTGAGCATTGTTGGAGTCTTGCATTCCAAGCAAAAGTATCTGTCTGCTGTTTCTGCTGTATTCTTGTGTATCCTGACCCATGCCTGTTCTTTGGATTACGCTTTCTGCCTGACCCTTGTCTATATTGCCTGCCTTTCCTGTTTCTGTCTCCGATTTCCTGACCTCTAAAGCTGCCTGCCTTGACCCTTTTGTCTGTCTTACCACATTACCCATCTTATCCCTGGTACTGCGCTGAATCTACCACTGACGACCTGGATCACTGACATGTATATTCCGCCTGTTTTCCGATGCATTCCACTGTTCTTGGGAACCAGCTTCTGCTCACACCAGGACTATACTTGTGGAGCGACCTAGTGTGGCCCAAAGCCTAACCAGATGAGCAGCACAGCAGGTCCACACTTGTTGTCTGTTACAACAACTTAGTTCAGTATCATCTTGACTTTATACACAGTTGAGATACATAATATTTTTGTAAGTGACTTGTCAGTTCTTACCTTTTCGCATAAATTTTCCCATTTTAAAATCAAAAACATCTTTTGGCATATTTTCTTTATTTGCAAGTGGATCTTTTTTCATATCATTGAATGTTGCTCGTTTTACTACAGTGTCCAAAGATTCATCGTCTAATTCTTTTCCTAAAAATGTGCACATTTGTTTGACAACAGAACGCAAATCCTGTATGGGGTAAAATACATATTTTAAAGGAATATACATTTAGAAAAATAAATATTAGAAATTTATTTACTAACATTATTATCCCCTTACTAACTACCCATATGTGTTTTTATGGTGGTCACTGAGGGGCTTTATACTAGGCCATTCTATGTCAACAGCCTAGCAGGCCGCCGTGAGCTTCCTGTGCTGTAATGGCAAAAATATGGTTGTGTGTATGACAAAAACCTCTGATCCTGGTAGTTTAGCTCATTACATGGTCTAATTGTGACTGCAGCATGTAACAAATCTGTGGGTCTCACCCCATCAGAAGTCCAGGGATACAATCACTTTCTTTAAGAGTCCATAAGAGACAGATGGCCCCCTGAAGGCCAGCCATGTATATGCCTCTATACAGCTGTATATATAAATGTGGCATGTATATATATAAATGTGGTATCAGTGTAATCATACTGACCAAGAAAATAAAAGTATAATGCTATTTTGACTTTGAATTGTGGTGTAGGGGAGGTGTTGTGTATCAGGGTGTAGTATTAAGGGGGAACGGGATTCTATATTGAGTTAAATGTAGTAGATAGTGTCATGGAAGTCAACAGGTAAGGCCTCTTGTACTGTGAGGATGTATTAGATGTAAGGGAGTGATGTACTGCATTATTTGGATTAATTGGATGGGTGTGTCATGTGCTGGGAAAGAGTATTCAATGCAAGATGGCATCTACTGGGAGGAGGTTTTTGTTGCCAGATGTCAGGTACTGGGCGGTGTATTAGATGGGTGATGTCATGTATTAGATGAAGGATGTTAAGTACTGGCAGCGTTGTATTAGATAAGGAGCGTCATCTACAGGCAGAGGTTATTCATATAGTGGGAGATATCATGTGTTGTATTGTGGGGTGTAATAGGGTAAAGTCTACTCTTGGAGGGGGGCTCAACGTGGCAACCAAGACAGTATGTGCACTACTCAGGTTGACATTTGTGACAATTCCTGTAGCTTGTGGCAGCCTAGCAGCCCAGCATGGGTCTTCCGCAATAACTGCCAAGACCCAAGAAATCTCAGATCGTTACAGTTTATTACAAGTCGTAACTACCAATAATACCAATAAAAACGACATGTCCACAGAAAGTAAGCCACCATTAAGAACGTTACAGGTCTTGGATTGTGGTGACACAGTGTTTATTTTTTTTTTATTTAATGAAAAGTTCGTCATCTGCTAAACTATAAAAAACAAAAAGAAACCAAAAAAACATAAATTTCATATCTCTGCAGTCATAATGAGAATTAAAGTATACTATTATTCTTACCATAATCATATCTTCATACTTTATGAACAGAATATTGAAATAATCTTTATGAGTGTACCATTCTCGAACATGATCAAACCAGCTGCCAGCAAAAACTGGAATGAGAAAAACACAGTATTAGATATAAATAATATTATCAGAGTGTAATCATCTAACATTTAGCATTAAGAGTAAATGTATATGTGCACAGATGACTGCACAATGACTGCCAGTCTCCAGCTATGAGTCTGATTGTTGTGACTGCACTGGTTGCTTTGGCTAGAAATGAGCAAACCTCCAAAATATGGATGTGCACAGCATCATCACTTATCTCCTTTTCGCCAAGCAGTAAACATTAACCCCTTAGCATCTCATGACGTACCTGGTACGTCATGGTGGCGCAGGGGGGAGTTCAGAGAGGGGTCATGCCGGGACCCGCTCTGAACGGCACCGCTTCCGGCTGCAATCTGCAGCCGGGCAGTGCCTCTATTAGCTGGCGTGGGTCCCGTTGCTGCGTCGGCTAATTAAGCACTTCAGTGCAGCTGTCAAACCTGACAGCTGCATTTAAGTGCTTTGTACTGCACGTCCCTGGTATCTAGTGGGTCGGATCTCCCCCCCGCGATCTCCCCCCGTCTTCTGGCCGGGCCGGCACTCAGCGTCGCAATGACGCTGATCCCGGCTCGGCAATAGATTGCTGTGGCCTGCAGCAGGCCATAGCAATCTATCACCGATTACAATGATCTTTGCTGTGTATATAAACAGCATTGATCTCTATGAGAGATCAGTGCTGTGTATATACAAGTCCACCAGGGGGACTTCAAGTTACAGTAAAAATAAAAGTAAAAAAGTGTTTTTATTAATAAAAAATCCCCTCCCCTAATAAAAGTTCAAATCACCCCCCTTTTCCCATTTTATAAATATAAATAAATAAATAAACAAACATGTTTGGTATCGCCGCGCGCATAATCGCCCTAACTATTAAATTATCACATTCCTGATCTCGCATGGTAAACGGCGTAAGTGCAAAAAAATTCAAAAGTGCAAAATTGCGCATTTTTGGTCGCATCAAATCCAGAAAAAATTTAATAAAAAGCTATCAAAAAGTCACATATGCGCAATCAAGGTACCGATAGAAAGTAAACATCATGGCATAAAAAATGACACCCACACAGCCCCATAGACCAAATGATAAAAGTGCTATAAGCCTGGGAATGGAGCGATTTTAAGGAACAAATATTTGTTAACAATGGTTAAAATTTTTTACAGGTCATCAGATAAAAGAAAAGTTATATGTGTTATATGTCGTTTTAATTGTAACGACTTGAGGAACATGCATAACATATCAGTTTTACCCCAGGGTTTACGGCGTAGAAAAAAACACCCTCCAAATAAAAGAAATGCGTTGTTTTTTTTTTCAATTTCACCACACATTAATTTTTTTTCTAGTTTCACAGTGTACTTTATGCAAAAATTCAGCCTGTCAATGCAAAGTACAATTAATGGCGCAAAAAATAAGGGCTCATGTGGGTTTCTAGGTGAAAAAATGCAAGTGATATGTCCTTTTAAACATAAAGTGGAAAAAGCAAAAGCGCAAAAACGAAAATTGGCATTGACCTTAAGGGGTTAACAGAAGTCCTAACAGTAGTTTCTGTGGGGCCTTACATTAGGCTCACATGAACACTACGTACTGAGCAGGAGCTATACACTGTATGCCTTCCTGCCCAGTAAATTCTTGCTGGGTTGGATGCAGAGTGCCTGGCCTAGCAAATGTAAAGCTGTATTAATCAGCAATAATTATATCATCTCCGTTGAGCTCCAGCTAGCAATCATATGCACTGCTGTCATTGATAATATTTGAGACAACTGCAGAGCAAGTTCCAGTAAGTTACTGAAAGATATGAATTTATATTTTACATACATATATAAAAGTACATTAGTCCATAGTAGTAAGTACACAGGTTATTGTTATGGTACACCTAAATATTCCCTAGAAATAGGCATTACAACAAGACAGCCCTAGCATTCTTCAATGCTTGACAAACAACCTATGTATAATATGAGTAAAGATCACACCACATTTACAGGGCATTCCTGCAACTTTTCTATACTCACTCGATTTTTCATAATCTACTAGATCTCAGCTTGCTGTTAGCCTAAAAAATATTGGTTACTTTAAGACAGGGATGGGGAGCCTGCTGCCCTCCAGCTGTTGCAAAATTACATTTTCCATCATGCCTAGACAACTAAAACATTCATTGTCCAGGCATGATGGGAATTGTAGTTTTGAAACAGTCTGTCTCGGCTGATTAAACAGGCTTAAAAATTTATTGGATGCACATTTTCCTGTGTAAACAGAGAATGTGTGACCAATAACAATAAAGGCAAACTGACAGCACACATATACATATATCCTTGCTGTCAGTTTTCAGATCACACAGCAGTGCATACTTACCATTCTCTTCTCCAGCTCTCCTGTCCCCAGGCTGCCGTATCTTTAGGCCCTGTCTTCTCAAGAATGATTGACAGTCGAGGGAGACGGGGCCTGAAGAGACCGAAGCTGGTTGGGGGAAAAGGATGCCGAATCACAGCAGCAGCACAGATAATAAGTATGTACTGCTGTGTGATCTGGAAACTGACAGCTTGGCTATATCTATGGCTGCTCAATTTCTTGTGCCATGTAAAGGCACTGCTAATGAGTGCTAATCTCATGGCTGTGATATCGGCTAATGAAAAAGGACCATATGAAAAAGCGGCTTGGGGTCCTGAATAGGTACATTTTATTTCTGCTTTTTGTGACTTATAGAGGATCTCCTATACTGATACAAACAGTGAAACTGCAGCACAAAAGTGTTAACGTTCACAGACAGCAAGAAGAAACGCCTACTTTGATTAGGTTTTTCCAGCACTTATACATCACATTATAATAAACTACACATTTATATATAGTGTAATCTATAATATACATATAAATAGTAACACTTACCATCACCATCTAAAAACTTTTGAAAGAAGTGGCCAAAATCTGGAGATGTTTCACGATAGGTTGCTACGGCCTCAAAATGATATAGGGATTTTATGACATCCTTTGGATTTCTCATCACATAGATAATCTAAATATAAATGTATCCTTTATGAATGGAATATATGTAACAATAATTCCACGATTACAAATAAAAATGTATCTTTATTTATTTAATAATTCCTTTATTTATATGGCGCTAACCTTTTTCACAACACTTTATATAGCTTGTCATTAGTGTTAAGCTGAGATACCACACTGTTCAGGTTCGTCAATATGCTCTGAACCTGATAGTTACCTTTGGGCTGTGTTCACACATGGCATTTATTTTGCATTAATAATGCGTTTCTTGATTGCCATAAAAATCATGGAAAAAATGGTGCTATTTTACCATGATTATGCCATAGTTACATAGTTAATACAGTAATAAAAAAACACATGCCCATCAAGTTCAACCACGGAGGGGATGGATGCAGGGAAGGGGGATATACAAGGAGGGGATGTATGCAGGGAAGGGGAATATACAAGGAGGGGATTGATGCAGAGAAGGGGGATATATGAGAAGGGTATGGATACAGGGAAGGGGGATATACAAGAAGGGAATGGATACAGGGAAGAGGGATATACAAGGAGGGGATGGATGCAGGCAAGAGGGATATACAAGGAAGGGATGGATACAGGGAAGGAGGATATACAAGGAGAGGATGGATACAGGGAAGGGGGATATACAAGGAGGGGATGGATACAGGGAAAGGGGATATACAAGGAGGGGATGGATACAGGGAAGGTGGATATACAAGGAGGGGATGGATACAGGGAAGGTGGATATACAAGGAGGGGATGGATACAGGGAAGGGGGAAATACAAGGAGGGGATGGATACAGGGAAGGGGGATATACAAGGAGGGGATTGATACAGGGAAGGGGGATATATAAGGAGGAGATGGATGCAGGGAAGGAGGATATACAAGGAGGGGATTGATGCAGGGAAGGGGGATATACAAGGAGGGGATGGATAAAGGGAAGGGGGATATACAAGTAAGGGATGGATACAGGGAAGGGGGATATACAAGGAGGGGATTGATACTGGGAAGGGGGATATACAAGGAGGAGATGGATGCAGGGAAAGAGGATATACAAGGAGGGGATTGATGCAGGGAAGGGGGATATACAAGGAGGGGATGGATAAAGGGAAGGGGGATATACAAGGAGGGGGTGGATACAGGGAAGGGGGATATACAAGGAGGGGACGGATACAGGGAAGAGGGATATATAAGGATGGGATGGATGCAGGGAAGGGGGATATAGAAGGAGGGGATGGATACAGGGAAGGGGGATATACAAGGAGGGGATGGATAAAGGGAAGGGGGATATACAAGGAGGGGGTGGATACAGGGAAGGGGGATATACAAGGAGGGGACGGATACAGGGAAGAGGGATATATAAGGATGGGATGGATGCAGGGAAGGGGGATATAGAAGGAGGGGATGGATACAGGGAAGGGGGTATATACAAGGAGGGGGATGGATACAGGAAAGGGGACAGATGATGATAGGTTATATACATATGCATTAATGTTATTTTGTTCTAAGAACCTGTCTAGTTTTGAAGCCCTCTACTGTTTTGCTGTGACCAGATCCTGTGGTAGACTGTTCCACAGATTCACTGTTCTCATTGTAAAGAAGACTTGTCGCCTCCGGAGATTAGACCTTTTTTTCTCCAGGCGGAGGCAGTGCCCCCTTGTCTTTTGAGGGGGTTTACCTGGAACATCTTTTCCCTATATTTCTTGTAGGGGACATATATGTATTTAAATAAATGAATCATATCTCCCCTTAAACGTCTCTTCTTGAGACTAAACAAGTTTAATTCTTTTAATCTCTCCTCATAACTAAGATGTTCCATTCCCATTATTAGTTTAGTTGCCCGTCTTTGTACCCTCTCCAGCTCTAGAACGTCCTTTTTATGAATCGGGTTCCAGAACTGGACGGCATACTCCAGATGGGGCCGCACCAAAGCTTTATAGAGCGGTAATATTATATCCCTGTCCCGTGAGTCCATGGCTGTTTTAATGCATGACAATATCCTGCAGGCCTTAGAAGCAGCTGACTGACATTGTGTACTGTTCTGTAGTCTATTATCTACAAGTACACCCAGATCCTTCTCCATCAGCGACTCTCCCAGAGTAACTCCCCCCAGAACATATGATGCATGTGGGTTATTAGTACCCAGGTGCATAACTTTACATTTATCCACATTGAACCTCATTTGCCAAGTGGACGCCCAAACACTCAGTGTGTCTAAGTCATCCTGTAATATCTGCACATCCTCCATAGACTGTACTTTACTACAAAGCTTGGTGTCATCTGCAAAGATAGAAATATTGCTGTTAATTCCATCCCCAATATCTTTAATAAACAAGTAAAGATAGTGTCGTCATTGATAGTGTAGCGTGTTTTTCAGCACAATAGTGTCAAAATCACAGTAAACACATCATTTAAGAAAAATAAATGCCATGTGTAAACACAGACTTATAAATAAGGGGATTAGTGGGATTAACCAATTTATTAGTAATAGAGATGAGCGAACCGGGTTCGGGTTCGAGTCGATCCGAACCCGAACATTCGGCATTTGATTAGCGGTGGCTGCTGAACTTGCATAAAGCTCTAAGGTTGTCTGGAAAACATGGATACAGCCAATGACTATATCCATGTTTTCCACATAGCCTTAGGGCTTTATCCAACTTCAGCAGCCACCGCTAATCAAATGCCGAACGTTCGGGTTCGGATGGACTCGTGCATGCTCGAGGTTCGCTCATCTCTAATTAGTAACTATATTGCTTTTTCACCAATTATTTTATCTGCCAGAACAGAAAAAAACCCTATTATTGTGTTTTGGGTTAAGATTAAGCAAAATAGATAAATGTTTCTTATCTTCATCCTCTGTAATGTTTCCGAGATATTCGGAGTATAATCCTTATGCAAAAAGGTTGTTTTGGTGCACTGAAAGCGAGGCTACCATTCCAGGGCACCGGCCCACCCTAGTCAGCCCACCTTTGCCAGCCTGCTCTGCTGATATTTATTAGAAGGGGGGGGGGGGGCTTCTGGGGGCAGATCGGTTCACTGGGGGGGGGGTAGTAGCTCCACCCCCAGTGCACCAAAACAGCCTATTTGCCTAAGGATTAAACTCTGAATATCTCAGAAACAGTGCCCTATAATGGGCTATCAGTAGGTTAGATAGATCATCTGTTTATTACCTTTCCTTTTCCATTTTTCAGTCCCTGTGGAACAAAATCATATGCCAAATGCGATGTAAACAGCCGAGGAGAAGGGCGACAGTTATGGTCAATCTTACTGATAGACTGAAATTCAAACCATGGTATTCTTTCCGAAGCATATGTTTGTTCTGTTCCATTTCTGTATCCTTCAATGCATATCAAACTTAGAAGCTGTTGTGTCCAAATGGTCCCTGGTAGAAAGTAAAGTTAAAGGGGTTGTACGACTCCTTTACAGGAGCAGCAAAGAAACAAATTCAAAAAGTTCGGATTTTAGTGAACACAGTTTTATGCTTTGAAATTTGAACCATATGTAATTCGTCAATCCTTTAAACACTACTGGAAAATGTTTATTATAGTGAAAACAGCAATCAAATAGTAATATAATGCCAAGTACCACAGGGTTCCTGTGGAAAGCATTATAAATAAATATCAGGTAAAAAAATAAAATACATGTAAAATTACATAAAGTAGATAAGAATAAAATGTAGTCACATAGGGTCAATAGGTAAATCACTACATGTAGAAATACACAAAGCCTCTCTAATTACTGTGGTCAGATCCAGTAAATGGATCAAATGAGTTGGATAGTCATTCATGGTACAATAACGGCTAACTGTATTGTGTCTGGCTCGACACAGTCAATTCTTTTCTCCACAGTGTAACGCTGTAACATTAGGCAAACATGTTTCTTTTGTGGAGGATAAAAGATAGGAGAAATCTTGGTGCCGGAGCACCTCTTACCAATCCTGTGTGTTGGCAGTCCATGATCTCTCCTGGCATCTGCTACACTGCCTGCTGGATTCTGCATGCTGGTAAGTTTGAGCGTGCTGCCTGTTAGAGCCTGGAAGGAAGCTGACAGCCTTGCTCTGGTTGTCGTAGAGCTGCTATGGAACTGCTGCCGGTCCTCAATCCAGGAATCTGTCGGGTAGCTGTATGCAATGCTGCTTGCTGGAGTAGTAGATGTGTGCCATAGAATAGAAGCTTGTTTTAGGGGCAGACGTGTTTCGGGGTTTCTCTCCTCTTCCTCGGTGGCTAGAATATTTAATTCTATGTATTTGTTTTGCACTGGGGAGCGCTTGCTCAGTTAATCTCAACACTACATCTATCAGTTTAAGCGAGCTACACCTCACATTCTCCTTTTTGAGGAAACCGATTGTAAGTGTTCAGCTTCCCTACAGTGTCATCACCAAAATAAGCATTATATAAACTATAGTATGGATATGCTGAGTCCTCCAAAGTAATCTTAGAAGTTGCCCTATGCTATAGAGGTACAACATGAACATGAACATGTGACATGAACCCTTTAACTCACCTGATTTTGGATAGGTAATCAAGAACACATCATCCTCTCTTATTTCAAAACCCTGCAGTGAGTCTATGTATTCTGGTTGCATGTATTTCTTAAGAAAGCAAAACCCTTTATATCGATATAGATTTGGGTCTTGTAAAACCTGAGTAATTGTGTCCATGGTTCAATGGTGCTACCTGCAGTAAAAATATGTCAAATGTAAGTAAATTTAGCTTACCATGTAAATATGGTATGATGACTGGCAATGCCAGTAGTAGAAGTGCCAAATTAATGAGGGAAAAAAATAAATAAATTTAAAGTAACCGCATTATTTTAACTGAGCTGCTAAGACCACTTGATGAAAGTATCATGACGGAAACTGTGCTATCAACATTAAAGGGGTAGTTTCACTAAAAAGATTACAATACCAAAAAGATGTCTGATACATTAAAGGAGAAGTCCATTGAAAAAAAAAATGTGCAGGCAGGGATGCAAGAACATAATAAAGATCACTTCTTTAAATACAGGTGTGAAGAAAGAAGCAATAATGGGAAGAATTATTACGTCTTCCTTCACACCTAATAGTTCTGTGTACATATAGCAGTGATAGCCTTATAATTTTTATGCTGTGATTAAGGACGTATGCTGGCCAAAACGCGTCAAGAAATCCATGTGAGACTGTACTTTTTCTATTTAATGGATTTCACTAAATAAAGCTCAAGCTTTTAACCAATTAGTTCCTGGGTATCCTACTTTTTCCCTGAATTGAAGATCCCTGACCTGTCTCCGGGTGGCTATCCTTTGCAATGCCTTAATGGACTTACAAACCCACTGCATCATACAGTAGCCTGATTTTTTTATGCCTAATTATGGTGATAGCGGCATACCACACTGTTTGAATCTTGAATTTAATGACGTAGGTTACAATGTTTAATCAATTAAAAATAACAAAGCCATAACTAAACACAGCAGCACCTCCTCAGCACTAAATGTCATATAACTTACTAATGTATTATTACTACATTAAATTACTAAATTATTAATTATTCACCCATCTATATCCAGCATGCTAAATCCTCAAATTGGCTAACTACATCGTAAGCCATTCTAATTCAAACTTGGCGCCAACTCAGCCACGAGGTCCGGCGGGCAACACTTACCACTGCGCATGACCGGAGCTCCGATCTGTACTTAAACCAAGGCAGAGTGCGGCACACGCCTCCAGCGTCAGGAGCAGGACACCATACAAGGGACCACTGCTTGGAACATCCCCAGCTCGCAAGACGGGTGAGAGGTGTATCATACACCATTCCAACTTATACCTCCTGTATGCACACCAATTGCAAAGCGTGACAACGTATCAAATCAGCCCAATCTGCCGCAAATAGTCGTACACATTGTCGGCTATTATTTTGGTCAGCCACAGCGGGTATGGATCACTGATATCCATTATTATATATATTCCTTTAAATCACGGATGAATTTTGCTGATCGAGTATCCACAATACAGTTACGTCTAAACCATCAGACGTCGCTATAATACACCCAGGCTGCTACAGCGGACTTAGTCTGCCAATATACCACTGAGATCAGTCGAAGCACGTGATCTACGTGCGAAACAGCTGTCACGTGTCATTGGGAGAGGGGTTGGCGTCCTCACTGCAGTGAGCAGACTATGTCCGCGTCTGCTCACATGAAATGAAATAAAAGAAGTCAAGCAAACGGGTGAGTGCCCTCATTCTTCCTTATTTCTAATGCATGGATTGGTTTTCATCTGGACTGCACTGTCCTTCAGTTATGAGTGAGCACCACCCAAATTGACATCTTATGAGCCCGTAGTCCTAACCTCAGCTGAATTCCTCCTATAGACGTATTAGCCTATAGCAGTGCCGACCGCTTTATCTACCTATAGAGAGCCACTGAGTGATGAACCTTGCTATTTGATTGCCAATTATCACAAGCTACTGCAATGTATGTAGTCTGACTATACGCCATATATTGATGAACTTACATTCTTGATTGCCAATTCAACCAATACATCCTAGCCACGGATGAACCTTTACCTAGAACTTTTTATTTACGACTTAATCAGACTTTGTATACTGCCAGTTTATCCATTATTGCTTATTATTTGCTTAATATCTTTATTTGTTTATTATTTGATTATTATCTTTTATTAGTATCACGTACTGCCAATACCTGGCAATCCTTCTCTCAATCAGGATTTAACGATCTGGTTTTATCATTGGATCTTATGTCATGTTTTATGCAGTATTTACATGTCTGTCAATTCAGTACTAATGAGATGAGATACAATTTTTAGCTTATTATTTTTAATTCATTACCTAGTAAAGTGTTTTATATTTTCAGTCCATCTATTGTTTACCAATCATTTTTTCACCATATCACATTATCTCATGTTATGTCTTGAGGACCTATACCTTCTCTTATCTCTAATTTATACCTAGGTCTGTAGGGTACAGACACTTTATAGGTTAACCTCGACTAACTATTAGCAGTGGAACTCACACTTACCATTTTCTTTTGTAGACAACTTTATCAGCTGATACTGAGAACTTACACATATTTACATGGGGTACAATGTCTCACTTATAACCTTACATATATGCAAAATCCGCACAGCAGAACATTTGTCTTTGAGGAAACACAAATACATATGCTTCATTATAGAACATAGTGATGATGTCAGTTCTCTACTTGTCTTTAGCCTTGAACATCCTGGCTACAAAATGGTGGTGACTGGAAGAGCAGGCCCCCATCCAGGCTCGATTGAAGGAACCACCTTCTGTATTTCTACTAATTCCTTTATTTTCCTTGATGCAATTTATTCCTTTTTCTAACCTGCCATCTTGTCATATAACTGTGATTCTATCAGGTGGTATGTACAGTATTTTTTGCAGCCCTGTCTGTGTCCTGTTTTTGGTTCTTCTTGTCCCCTTGTTCTATCTTTGTAACTTTAGCAATTGATACCAGTTACAGGTATTTAGCCAGTTCCATTCCAAGCACTGAAAGAGCAGTGTGTATGTGTATCTTTATTTCAGAACATAGTCATTCTTACTTTATGCTTGTTGCTTGTTTTTGCTTTAAATTGTTCTTGTCTGTATTTGGTTTACACCAAGGCTAAGACCATCAAATGCAAACTAATGGGGGATCTATGCACCAAGGAGTTTACCACCCAAGGGCTGTCCTGCACACAGAGAGGCAGAGTGATGAAGGACCTGAGTCCCATGACCTGCAGGTCCTCAAAGTTACAGTGTGGAGCAACATCCTCCTGACTGCAGGGAGGAAGATGGGGAAGACAGCTGTAAGTGCTGTGTGCATGTGTGTGTCAGTGAGGGTATGTATGTACTGTATCTGCATGTACCAGTGAACGTATGTATGTACTGTATCTGTGAGTATATATGTACTGTATGTCAGTGAGTGTACAGTATGTATGTACTATATCTGTGTTTGTCAGCCAGTGTGTGTGTGTGTTTGTGTGTATCTGTGTGCCTGTGTCAGTGGTGTGTTTGTTGGTTTATGTAATTGTCTCAAGTGAGACAAAAGATGTTCTGCAGCAGCTACTATTTTTAATGCAGAGTTGTGATTTTTAATAGTATGATCATCTAGCTCAGGGGTGGGGAAGCTTTTCCATGTCAAGGGCCAGTCGGGCATTAATAAAATCATTCCAGGGCCGCATAGTGTGCATGGCAGTTAGTGTGGGTTTGCAGCACCCGGGGCAAGGCAAAGTATTGTTCCCCTAGTGCCCCTGCTATTGTAGTCAGGGGCTGGCTGGCAAATTTTAGCCTGGGGGGCAAGCACACAGCAGTGGCCCATGAGTAGCCGGCTAGCGGCCCATCCTTCAAGTACCACTCTGGCCCTTACCTATTATTACGCTCCCTACATCAGTGCGAGGAAGGTAGATGCCACTCGGACCTGTACTTCCTCCAGCGGAATTGTTCTGACAGTTCGGATAACACAATCGGCCCTTCCAGTCATTTGTGACCAGGGAATTCCTACTACTCACTGTGAAGGGGTCGGAAGTCACTTTCCTGTATAAGTATATGGGACGGCTCAGCACTGACACAGAACCATAGTCCCATAGACTTACATTGAGAAAGTGACTTCTGGCCCCTTCCCACAGAGCAGTAGGAATTCCCTAGTCACAAATGACCAGAAGGGCTGGGGACATTATTCGAACTGTCGGAACATCGCCGCTGGCAGAAGTACAGGGGGTACCATCTACCATCCGTGCACTGATATGGGAAGCGCAATAATAGGTAATGGCCGGAGTGCTTCTTTAAAGGGAACCAATTAGCACAATTGTGCTAATATGGTTTTCAGCTGCACAGTATAGATTTACTGTGCAGCTCCCTGAGGCATGGTGGGATGGTGGGAAAGCTGGGTGACCACATCATTCTGAGTACAAGATGCAGGGAAATCTGGGTGACCACATCATACGGAGTATAAGATGGGCAGAAAGCTGAATGACCTTCATCATACTGAGCATAGGATCCAGGGAAAGCTGGGTGACCTCCATCATACTGAATATAGGATGCTGGGAAAGCTGGGTGACCACATCATACTGAGTATAAGATGCTGGGAAAGCTGGGTGACCACATCATACTGAGTATAAGATGGTGGGAAAGCTGGGTGACCACATCATATTAAGTATAAGATGCTGGGAAAGCTGGGTGACCACATAATACTTAGTATAAGAAGGGTAGAAAGCTGGGTGACCACATCATACTGAGTATAAGGTGGTGGGAAAGCTGGGTGACCTTCATTATACTAAGTACTAGATGCTGGGAAAGCTGGGTGACCTCCATCATACTGAGTATAAGATGGTGAGAAAGCTGGGTGACCTCCATCATACTGATTACAATACAAGATGCTGAGAAACTGGGGTTTCTGTATTTTCACCATAGTTCACTTTTCCCTCCACATGATCACCTTTTCTGTCAATGCCTCCCCCCTAAGCAATACCCCTGTGGGTATGGGCAATTTCTACTGGGCCAGCCATAGTTCAATTCTCCTTCCCCTCATGTGCACACCCCCTATTAGTAAAAATCATAGTAAACAAAGCAACATACACACATACTGTAGTTCTACCAAAGCATCAGAGGATCATGCTGGGAGATGTAGTTGTACAGCCTACCCTATATACCAGTGCTTCTCAATTCCAGTCCTCAGGCCTCACCAACAGGTCATGTTTTGAGGATTTCCTTAGTATATCACAGGTGATATAATCATACTCGGCGCATCAGGTATTATCACAGGTGTCCTTTGTTCGGGATATCCTCAAAACATGACCTGTTGGTGAGGCCTGAAGACTGGAATTGAGAAGCACTGCTATACACCATGCTGGGGGATGTAGTACTACTGTGCCACTGCTCCCCCTCCTATACTGTGTCAACCTCTAATCTGTTGCAGAACTTCAACTCCCTTTATGATTTGCCAATAGGGCTTGATGGGGGTTGTAGTCCGGCACCTCAATGTCCACAGACTGCAAAACTACAACTCCCACCATGAACTGTTAGGAGGACATGGTGGGGGTTGTAGTTCTCATCTGTCCTGGTTCCTGCTTTGTCCTCCTCTGATCCTGTGTGGCTGCTTCCCTTGGTTGGTGGGGGGAAGGGAGTGGATGGCCCTGGGATACTGTGGAGTGGGTATGGGGGGGGGGCTGCAGGGGATGCTGTGGGGGGAATGGGGGTGCTGCAGGGGATGCTCTGTGTGTATGTGTGTGGGGGGATATGGGGGCTGCTATTTGTGTGTGTGGGAATGGGGGGCTGCAGGGGATGCTGTGGGGGGGATGGGGGGGTGCAGGGGATGCTGTGTGTGTGGGGATGGGGGTCAGCAGGGGATGCTGTGTGTGGGGGAATGGGGGAGCTGCAGGGGATGCTCTGTGTGTGTGAGGGATATGGGGGCTGCTATTTGTGTGTGTGGGAATGGGGGGCTGCAGGGGATGCTGTGGGGGATGGGGGGCTGCAGGGGATGCTGTGTGTGTCGGGATGGGGGTCAGCAGGGGATGCTGTGTGTGGGGGGGATGGGGAGGCTACAGGGGATGCTGTGTGTGGGGATGGGGGGCTGCAGGGGATGCTGTGTTTGGGGATGGGGGGGCTGCAGGGGATGCTGTGTTTGGGGATGGGAAGCTGCAGGAAATGCTGTGGGGGGGGGAATGGGGAGGCTTCAGGGGATACTGTGTGTGGGGGGATGGGGGCTGCAGGGGATGCTGTGGGGGGGATGGGGGGCTGCAGGGGATGCTGTGTGTGGGGATGGGGGGATGCAGGGGATGCTGTGTTTGGGGATGGGGGGGGCTGCAGGGGATGCTGTGGGGGAGGGGAATGGGGGAGCTTCAGGGGATACTGTGTGGGGGGATGGGGGCTGCAGGGGATGCTGTGGGGGGGATGGGGGGCTGCAGGGGATGCTGTGTGTGTGGGGATAGGGGGGATGCAGGAGAGGCTGTCTGTGGGGGGGAATGGGGGGAGGCTGTGTGTGAGGGGATGGGGGGCTGCAGGGGATGCTGTGTATGGGGGGATTTCAGGGGATACTGTGTATGGGGGCGCTGCAGGGGATACTGGGGATGGAGGGGGCTGCAGGGGATACTGTGTATGGGGGGCTGCAGGGGATACTGTGTATGGGGGGATGGGGGGGTTTCAGGGGATACTGTGTATGGGGGGGCTGCAGGGGATGCTGTGTATGGGGGGCTGCAGGGGATACTGTGTATGGGGGGCTGCAGGGGATGCTGTGTAGGTCTCCCCTGTACAGATGTTACCTGGCTCCCTGCAGAGTGCAGACCACCATCTTCTCTGTCTTCCGGCTCCTCTATCCAGGCTGTAGGAGTGACAGCTGGGGGGACAGAGCGGCCTCTAGTGGCCAGAGGGAGAAAGAGCAGCAGTTTGCTTAACAGTTTAGCCTCATAGGCTTTAGTTAAAAGCATAGGGGTCTGCTGAGGGGGCGGGGCTTGATCGCATGGTGGGGGCGGAGCTTCAGCGGCGGCCCGCAGCACAGACCGGCCCTCCAGCACTCTTAGGTGTCAGAGAAAAAAGCGCTGGGGCGGTTAGAAGCTGCAGGGCGGCCCTGAGACCTTCAACGAGCTGTCATTGAGTGCCAGCTATGCGGCCCCATACTGTCTTGAGGAAGACTGGCTCGGGGGGCAGATGCCACCCTGCCCCCCGGCCCAGCCCGCCCCTGATTGTAGTTAACCCCAAGTGATGCCTCTTGTAGTCTAGGTAACCCCCAAGTCATGCCCCTTGTAGTCTAGTTAACCCCCCAGTAATGTCCCTGGTAGCCTAGTTAACTCCCCCAGTGATGTCCCTGGTAGCCTAGTTAACCCCCCAGGCATGTCCCTGGTAGCCTAGTTAACCCCCCCAGGCATGTCCCTGTTAGCCTAGTTAACCCCCCAGGCATGTCCTTGGTAGCCTAATTAACCCCCCAGGCATGTCCCTGGTAGCCTAGTTAACCCCCCAGGCATGTCCTTGGTAGCCTAATTAACCCCCAGGCATGTCCCTGGTAACCTAGTTAACCCCCCAGTAATGTCCCTGGTAGCCTAGTTAACCCCCAGTAATGTCCCTGGTAGCCTAGTTAACCCCCCAGGCATGTCCTTGGTAGCCTAATTAACCCCCAGGCATGTCCCTGGTAGCCTAGTTAACCCACCAGTAATGTCCCTGGTAGCCTAGTTAACCCCCCAGTAATGTCCCTGGTAGCCTAGTTAACCCCTCAGTGATGTCCCTGGCAGCCTAGTTAACCCCCCAAGTCATGTCCTTGGTAGCCTAGTTAACCCCCCAGTGATGTCCCTGGTAGCCTAGTTAACCCGCCAGTGCCTGTCCCAAATAAAAAAAATAAATAAACTTCCCACTCACCTTTCCTCCGCTCCCACGCTGTCCAGGCCCTCTTCTCTCTCCTCTAGCCTGTGCCAGTCTTCCCCTGCAGGCGGCGCGTGCTGAAATGACGTCATCACACGCGGCACGCAGGAGAAGGAAGACGTGCGCCGCTCTGGTGGGGAAGGGGACAGCACTTACAGCACCCTCAGGAAGATACTGTGAATTTCGGCTCCTGTCCCCACCAGAGTGGCGCACATCACAGGGGAGCCATGGGCCGCGGGCCACATGGGGAGGTCTTAGGGGCCGGATGCGGCCCGTGGGCCAGAGGATCCCCACCACTGATCTAGCTGTTAGCATATGATCTCTGTACCAGGAGCTGACATGTGGCTTGTACTTCCAATGCAGTCAGCATCTGCAACACACTACTTGTATCGTAGAGCATGAAGGAGCAGCAACGGGGGACCAGGTAGAAGGTGAGGTTTTTCTAAACTAGTCATCATGGGGGCCATCTACTATAAGGGGATTACACATACAGGGCAGCAGCGAGGGGTGGGGGGCATCTACTAAAGAAGGCAACAGCACTCTTATGTAGAAGGGTAAAAAAAATACAGAAAACACACATTATGTATGTTACGGAAAAAAAATTACATATATTTATAGTATTTTAATAGTAACAGTAACAATAGCAATAGTAACAGACTCTATAATAAATGTACCAACCTATTTATTGTCATAAAAAAAACAATTCTTGTGCAATAATGTACAAATTTTACCAATGTAAAGAATCAATTTACCAGAGCAAAATGATTATGCAAAAAAATTACACTAAAATTTTTTAAAAAGTATAACTTCTGGAAGAACAAGGGATTAAAATGAAAAAAAAACAAAACACATTTCATTAGTCTGAAATCACACATGCAATTGCGGTGTGAGTTTTTGCAAGTTTTTCGGCGAAGATAAAGGTGGATTCAATAGGAACAAAAAGGGAAAGTATAGGTTTGATCCATTTAAGGCTCTGGATTAAAAAAACAGTACCAAAAGCTACATGTGTGATTCCAGCTTTATATCCCAGGTAAAACTTAAATCTAAATCTCCCATCTTTTCCTGAAAGATTTTGTCAAATGCTTCACTCTGTGCCACCGTCATGGAATTTTTCCAATCTCCGATTGTACCTGCAGAGAAAGTCACATGCTGAAATATAACCCAGACATACAATGTATAATAAGCTAAACATATTTAACAAGACATAAAGCAATATGCTGATATTGTTCCCTGACGCACTGCAAAAAGCTCCTGTGTAGCTTGCAGCACGTACCAGCTGTGGCTGCAGCAGAAGCCTTATACCGAAGAAAATGAAGTTTTATTCCCCAGGCGCGAAGCAGAGAGGCCAGTAACAGGCCTCTCTGCCTGCCAATCATTCCCTCTGAGCAGGCAGAGAGCGGTGACTACATACTGTACGGGCAGATGACTACTTGCCCTGCCCATGCCTACCGCATGCCTGGGAAATAAAACTTAATTTTCTCCGGTATAAAGCTTCTGCAGCAGCCGTGGTTGGTACGTACCATAAGCTGCACAGGAACTTTATACAGTGCTCAAGGGAACAACATCAGCCCAATTGGGCTGATTGATTTCCCTTTAAGATAAATAGGTAATTCACAAACTTATTGGCATTTCATTAGTTGGCAGAGTATAGGTTGCCTTTAAATGGCTATATCAGATTAAAAAAAAAAATAAATAAAAAGCAGAACAACAGCAAAAACAGAGCCACGCTTGTTCATGAATGTTATCTGATAATGCAACTCAATCCCAGTGAAGTAAATAGTGCTAGACTGCTATGCAAACAACTAGAGATGAGTAAGGACTAAAATACTTGAATGCTCATTTTTCGTGTCGAGTATTTTTCAGTACTCAAATGCTCAGTCGAGTAACGAACCCCATTGAAGTCAATGGGAGATAAGAGTATTTTTTCAGGGCCTCCTATTCGGCAGAGGGGGGGGGGTGTCTAGTCACCTTCTAATACTACTATACTATACTGTATGTCAGATGCTTTTTCTAGATGGAGTCACACAGGAATATCAATAGTCCTAATAAGCACTTTTGGGTAGTTGTGGATTAATGCTAGTACTCCTACTGTGTACTCCAACAACACAGACTGTAGCACAGTATACAACTGCTTATACTAGTTATATACCAGTAACCTGTACCACTATCGCTATCCGTATACTGTATATTACTGATAGATTTTATTTTATATAAAATGATCAACGAGGGGTGTAGGGGTGTTATTTTTTTGAATAAAGCACTTTTATCAATTGTGTTTATTTCTTTAATTTACAGGCTTAGTAGTGGAAGCCCACATCCATTACTAAGTTGTGGCTTAGTGTTAGCCAGGATAAAATGACTAACACTAAACCCCCATTATTACCCCAGTACCCACCGTACTAGGGTTACTGGAAAGAGCCGAGTAGCAGTAGTCCTGGAGCGTCAGCAGGCTGGTATTATTAGGCTGGCGAGGGCCAAAATAACCTTTTGGTACAACTAGGCTGCTGCTGTTTGGTTTTTTAACCTGGCTGGTTATAAAAATAAGCAGCACCCTACGTGATTTTTATTATTATTATTTATTTCAAAAATAAAGTAGTATTTTGCCCCTATTTATATAACCAGCCAGGTTAAAAACCAAACAGCAGCAGCCTAGTAGTACCAGGGTGGGAAGGACCATTCATTTTGGCGCTCCCTATCTTAATAATCCCAACCTGCTACCGCCTGGTCCAGGAACACCAATTCTGACACTCCAGGATGCATCCACACTTAACCCCCTGGGGGCCTAATTGATCTCACACTGTACCCATACCAGCAAGGAAAGGGGTATATTCTTCCTTGCTGGGATGAGTGCAGTGGTGGTGGTGGAGGATCATACTTACCTGCTATGTCTTCCTTCTTCACCAGAGCCCAGCACACTGAGCTAGAAGTGTGCCGGTCTCTGGCTCTTGAAATGTGACATCAGCCAAGCAGCATTGTAAAAGAGAAGAACAAAGAAGTACATATTTAAAAATGTGCAAACCAAAATTAGTATCAAAAAATGTATGTACTTTAATAGGGATACAGCTCAAACAAAAACATTTAAAAATGTGCAAACAACACCCCGGGCCAAGCAACAGCCAAGCCCGGAAATCGATGCAGCCGCTGAATCAACAATACACAAGTCCTGGCTAAGCCACTGAGTGTCAGAGGATCGGAGGGTAAGTTAATCCTATGTCACCACTGGTAACAGAGCACAGTGTGTCCCACAAGGGGTTAATTTAACCCCCTGGGGACCAGATTGTCACCCCTTTGCCACCCCAATTGAGCACAGGGGGTTCAGGTAGAGTTCTAAAATACCACACTTTATTTTCCGTAAAATGGCGGCCATGCAATAAAAACTGCCGTCATTTTGACAGTGTGTGAGCAAAGCCTTATACTGCCAAATATCATGTTTTGACTTTACATAACATTAGGTCAGTATCATCTTGTCATTATACTGTACACAGCCGAGATACACTACATTTTTGTAAGTGACTTTTCTGTGTTTACCTTTTCGCATAAATTTTCCAATTTTAAAATCAAAAAAATCTTCTGGCATATTTTCTTTATTTGCAAATGGATCTTTCTTCATTTCATTAAAAGTTGCTCGTTTTACTACAGTGTCCAAAGATTCATCATCCAATTCTTTTTCTAAAAATGTGCACATTTGTTTGACAACAGAACGCAAATCCTGTATGGGGTAAAATACATATTTTAAATAAATAAATTTACAAAAATAAATATTTAAAATGTATTTACTAACATGGTTAATCCCTTACTGACCACCCTTATGTGTTTTATGGTGGTCACTAAGGGGCTTTATGCTACTTTATGCTATAACTTGTCCCACAAAAAAAATTATGCAAACTACTAAGAAGTTGTAGCTCTTATAATGTGACTACAAAAAAAAAAGTTTGGGCAATAAGGTCCGAATTAGCTTGGGTGATTAATCGTATATATATATATATATATATATATATATATATATATATATATAAAAATATATATATATATATATATATATATATATATATACAGTTATAAAACTTTTTGGGTTATGTTCCCACAGTATCTTTTTAGGTAAAATAATGGCAGTTGTTTTTAAAATAATGGTGGCTATAAATATTGATCAGTCATTATTAACAGCCCTCTTTAGCAAACAACAGATTTCTTTTTGCCATAGAAAAAAGACACTGTGGGAGCATAACCTTTGTCTGGTAAACTGCAGTCTTATCTGGGTATGACTGAATGGTTTACTTGGTGGAGCCATATTTGGGGGGGGTCTTTATTCAAAAGTTTGGCATGGGGCTTAAAACTTTATATAAAATTAACTTGAAAAATATAAATAGCTGTCATATGCTTACCATGATCATATCTTCATACTTTATCAAAAGAATATTGAAATAATTTTTATGAGTGTACCATTCTCGAACATGATCAAACCAGCTGCCAGCAAAAACTGGAATGAAAAAAAAGCCAAAAATTTAAGTATAAATAATATCATCAAAGAGAATGGGATCATGTAACATTTAGCATTAGGAGTGCACATATACAGTACTTGCACAGGTAACTACATGCCAGTTTGAATGCCAGATAAGGGTCACAGTGGGGGCCAGCTACCTGCTACCAGCTATGAAATTAGTTATCTTGTTTATTATGTCTGAATACGTTTGACTGACTGGGGACCACAACAATGCTCTGGCTAGAAATTAGCAAACCTCCTAAATTTGGAGTGCCTGGCCTGACAAGCATAAGGAGGGTAAGTAAGTGGTGCTGCACAGCATCGCCACTTAGTTCCTTTTGGCCAAGCAGTAAACATTAACAGAAGCCCTAACAGTAGTTTCTGTGATGTCTTACATTAGGGTCCTATGAACACTACATACTGAGCAGGAGGTATACACTGTATGCCTCCCTGTCCAGTGACTACTCACTGGGCTCAGTGCAGAGTGTTTTGCCTGGAAAATGTAGAGCTACAGTATTTTGAACAGTGATAAATACATAATCACTGCTGTCCTCTGACCAGCCATTATATGAACTGTGTAAGAATTACAACACTTACCTTCGCCATCTAAAAACTTTTGAAAGAAGTGGCCAAAATCTGGAGATGTTTCAGCATAGGCTGCCATGGCTTCAAAATGATATAGGGATTTTATGACATCCTTTGGATTTCTCATCACATAGATAATCTAAATATAAATGTATTGGTTATAGATGGAACAATAATTCCATAATTACAAATAAATCATCTTTACTTTAATAATTCCTTTATTTGTATACCACCAACTTTTTCTGCAGCACTTTACATAGCTTGTCATCACTGAAAAACTGAATTGAGTACACTAAGGAAACCCACACAAACACAGGAATAAAGACTGGCATAAAGACTGCTTGCAGAAGTTATACATTTTTGATTGTTTTGCTGAAATTTTTATGGACTGCTGTCATTTTAGCATCTATCTATCTATCTATCTATCTATCTATCTATCTATCTATCTATCTATCTATCTGCAGTGTGCCAGAGCGGGGTCCACTGCTCTTTTTTCATATATATACTGTAGTTCGATACTATGTATATGTGTAAAATCTGAGACTGATGTCAGTAATATGCAACTGCCGCCACCAGATGTCCCTGTTCTATTGCTCGGCTAATGGTTAAAAGTATATAAGGGTTAACTGGTCTCCCTATTGATGATTTCCTGCCACTGTCTGATGATTTCTACTAACCAATCCATGAGCTAGCTAACTCAGGAACTACTGCCCTATCACAGAGGGTTATCCCATGTCTTATGCCAAATCAGATTCCCCCGTTAGCCTAATATATATATATATATATATATATATATATATATATATATTGGGGTGGGACTAATGGGTTCAGTTGTAGTCGAGAGTTGTTCTAGTGTATGAAAGAGAGTGTATATTCACAGAGCCTGCTGAGAGTATTCTTTCAGACCCTGGCCTGCAGCCAAGAGCCTTGTGTGGGACTACTGTTATTTCTTCTAACTACAGAGATCCTAGCCATGTCTAGCTAATGCACCGCATGGAGGGAGTGCTGTGAAGGATGGGACTAACTTATTCAGGCTGGGGGACTGTTTCTCTTCTTATGCTACCTCTGATGAATTCTACAAAAGTAATGGTCATTGTCTTGGTTCACCGTGACAAGTGCCTGTGGGGTGCTTCCCAACATCTGCCCCCCTGGGTCACTGTTGCCCTGGCCTGCCACATATCTATCTGTCTGTCTATTCATCCATCATTTGTCTATTACCTTTCCTTTTCCATTCTTCAGTCCCCTTGGAACAAAATGCGATGCTAAATGTGATGTAAACAACCGAGGAGAAGGGCGGCGGTTATGGTCAATCTTACTGAGAGACTGAAATTCAATCCATGGTATTCTTTCAGAAGTATCCATTTGTTCTGTTCCATTTCTGTATCCTTCACTGTATATCAAACTTAGAAGCTGTTGGGTCCAAATAGTCCCTGGTAATAGAAAATAAAGTTAGGGTGCATTCACACCTACAGGATCTGCAGCAGATTTGATGCTGTGTTCAGTTATTTAAATGAAATCTGCTGCAGAAAATCAGCTGCAGATCCTGTAGGTGTGAACGCACCATTAAAGGGATTTTACAACTTTCTTCTTGGCTATAAACTGACTAATTGGTCAATGTACTGGTTTTAGAAGTTCCCTATTGGTTTGGTGCTGGAAAAACCAGGTGTCATTCATCACATGATCTGTACTGTCATTATGCCTTGTCTTTCCCACTAGTCCTCCCACACCCTCTTCAGCCTTGCCACAGAATTCATGTTAGTCTGCAGCCTCTTTCACGTCTCCCTACGCACAGGCTAATAGTGCATGCACTGCTAAGAAACAGACAGTGATACGGGCCTGCCAGAGCTGGGCTTATGTTGTCCTAAATATTTGCCCACAGCTCTCTGCATAACAGTGCATACTGTAATGGTAGAACTGTGGGTTTAAAGCAATTTTGTTAAATTGCTGTAAAAAATGGTGCAATAATGTAATGGACAGCGCATGTGGACCCGCTTGTGCTACCAAACTGGTTTATCTTTGGGCCAAACCTGGGAGCAGAGTCTAAGTGCTCCCTAGGTCTTTACCCTTTATCCTGCTCCAGAATGCGGAAACTAGACTTCTGCGACTAGAAGACACCAGGTCTCTCCACATGCATGGTGTTTGTGTGTGTAACTGTGTCTGTGCAAGGCAGCGGGGAACAGACTTACAGTAATGTTGAGCCGAGAGGCCGAATTGTTCAGGTTTGGCAACATTCTCCAAGTACTTTGCATTTGATTCCTCACAGCAGCAGAAGCTGGATGCAGACCTATTTTCTCGGATCCTCTAGGGCGGCATTCAACTTCTGCAGTTGCAGGGAGTCAAATGACAAGTTTTAGGGTTCAGAGATAGTTGCCGAATCCAAACAGTTTGCCATCTCTGCTTAACACTAACCGTAAGTCCTTTTCATAATATATATATATTTTTTTTTTACTTGAGTAAAGTAATGTACAATTTTAACCCCTTTCATTTATTTCTTATCTTCTAAGGGCATGTTCCCACGTAGTAAGAGACCGGCTGTTCCATGACCCAGCCAGGTCACGGAACGTCCGGTGTCAGAAAAGATCATCCCTGCCAATACTGCAGTACTGGCCAGATGATCTTTACCACTGCTGAATTCGGATGCAGGCGCTAAAGATGAGCGAACCTGCCGAGGTTCAGGTTCATATGAACCTGAACTCTCGGCTTCTGACTGCCGCTGTTTGCCCGATCCGTGGAGAGGGTGTATACAGCCGGAGGACCGCCTGGAAAACTGGTATACAGCCTGCTATGGCTGTTTCCCAGTTTTCCAGGCAGTTCTCCGGCTGTATCCACCTTCTCCACGGAATGGGCAGACAGCGGGAATCAGAAGCCGAGAGTTCAGGTTCATAGGAACCCGAACCTCGGCAGGTTCGCTCATCTCTAGCAGGCGCATCCATGCGTGCCCACATCAGAACTCCCCACAACACACTATGGAGTGTGCCGCTCCACTGTGTGCACTGACAGGGTTTTCTGTACCTGCTATTAAATGAATAGCAGCCACAGAAAACTGACATTTCAGTTTCTTGTGGCGCCACTAGGGATCCCGGCCAGAGTGTATACTATGTGTGTACACTCTGTCCGGGATTCCCACAATTTCAGCACTACGTAAGTACCATAGTAATCACGGCCATGATCACTACGGTAATTACGTAGTGTGAACATAGCCTAAGAGTCATAGAGTTTTAGCTTGTTTATTGTGTAACTAATTGAACTTTGGTATGCGACCCCCTCTACTTGCCATAACTTACTGTGAAACAAACAAACAAACCGTATCTTTGTGTAATAAAATAAGAAAAATAAAAAAACAGTTATAGAACTTTTAGAAATTGTCTGTTTTATGCTTTTGACTGTGCAGTTGCCAGAAGTTGCTGACGCCTCTCTCATTCTCCCGAAGCTTTCCCGGCAGCCGAGCGTCTCCGAGCCTCTCCGATGAGACTCTAGGCTGCTAGGGAGAGGGCTGCTGGGAACAGTACCAGAGGTGCGCGGAGGCCGGTAACGGGCCCTAGGTGAGTTAATTTTTTAATTTTTTTATAGTGGTCGCCTCATACGTTGGGGATGGGGCCATTTTTGAGTCCCCACACCATATGGGGCGACCATACCTGGCGTATAAGACAACCCCCGACTAACCCCGATTTTTTGGGATTAAAAAGTCATCTTATACGCTGGAAAATACGGTATACTTTTCCCTAGGGGACTTGAACATACAATCTCTTGAAATCTTGAAATTACAGTTTATGTTGTAAGCTCAATACTCTCTGAGCAAGCATTTACCGTACATAAAATTGTGAAGAGGATAAGCAAGCAAGCGTAACAGTTTACCAATTATATCAACAGGTCTGTAGAGAACGTATAATAGACAGCCCTTGTAGATAGCACAATGTATGCATACTTCTCTGAACTCTGCCCTTCGTACAGTTACAGGGCTTGTCACTTTATGTAATCAGCAGCACAGTCCTGTTTAGCAACTATTCTCTATTTACCACAATCTCTTATCTGAATTGAATTATTGAGCCATTTGTACATTAGCTATACGTGTCATTAGTCACCAGGCAGTATACAGTATGCACTTTGTAAGCTAATGTATTTTATGGTTCAATCAAGTTTTATTTAACAAATTAGTAGGTACAGAGAGTACAACAACGAAAAAGTACAAATACAGTGTTATCAATTCACATATATAACAGGCATAGCTGCAAAATGTGACAGAAATGACAACTGTACCAATGCCAAACTAGTGAAAAGCCTGTTTTAGAATATAACATGAATATAAGCGGGAGAGCAAAAAAAAAAAAAAAAAAAAAAGGTGGGGTCTTCTCTTTACATAAAAGACAGATGTAAACTTGCTAACCAGTTGTAAAGGTCTTTTACACAGGCTGATTATCGTCCAGGAGCATTGCTAGAAACGCTTCTGTGGCCGATGATAGGCCTATGTTAAAGTGACAGCGATCAGCTGAGGACTGGGAAAACATCAGATCTTTGGCCAATTGTGTCTTTAGAGCAGGCTTCAAAATTTATCATTGTTGGCCACACCGTTTTTAAAGGGGTACTCCAGTGATTTTTTTTTTCTTTTGAATCAGCTGGTGTCATAAAGTTATATAGATCTGTATTTTACTCCTATTTAAAAAAAAAATCTCTTCCAGTACTTATCAGCTGCAGCATGTCCTGCGGGAAGTGGTGTACAGTATATTTTCCAGTCTGACACAGTGCTCTCTGTTGCCACCTTTGTCCATTAAATAAACTGTCCAAAGCAGGAAAGGTTTTCTAATCAAATCTCTTTTTATTAAAACACAGAAATGTTTCACAGGCATTTAAACACAAAGCTCAACAACAAGGAAGAGTAGGGGCCACACAGCCCAATGACACAAATACAGATCTGTACAGGGTATTTTTAGATTCGAACCAGTTAGGCAACAATCAGCCAGTAAACGGAGGCAGAGGAAGTAAGTTCTAGGCCTGATGAGACAGGCTGGGCATGTGTGGGCTCAAACAGGGGGTGAGTGAAACTGGGTATAGGCACATATAACCAGGGGGGGGAGGGGGGCCAAGGTATCTAGATGTTAATTAAGAGCCAGTAGTCGGGCTAAAATGAGTGCGTAGTAGTGTAGTCCATGGGAGCCAGAGGGAGGAATGTTTATCGTGTGTAAGGGAGTGCCAGCTACAGATCTCCTCCATTCGCCGTACGTCCTCCACTTTCTCAATCCACCTAGTCAGGTGGGGGGGATCGGTCGACCTATAGTACAGGGGGATCATCATTTTGGCAGCTGCAAAGAGGTGGGTAATCAGGTCCTTTTTCTTGGGGGCGTAATGAGCGGAAGGGGCCCACAAAAGTATCAGTTCAGGGGTGAACACCGGGGTAGGGCCAGGCAGTTGGGCAATTAGCGAGAGGACCTGGTCCCAAAAGGGGCGGATGAGTGGGCAATGCCACCATATGTGGGACAAAGTCCCTCTGTCATTGAGTCAGCGCCAGCATAGGTCTGTAGGAGAGATGCCGTGGTCATATAGGAACGCTGGGGTCCTATACCAACGGTAAAACAGTTTGAAGGAAGATTCCTGGATGCGAATGCAAGGAGAGAAGCCATGAGAATGGTTCATAATAAATTGGGACTGGCTAGGCATAAAGGAGATCTGCAGCTCCCGCTCCCAATCTCTGAGACAGCTTGGAAGTGAGCCGTCTGGGGGGGTGATGAGGCCGGCATATATTCTGGAGAGGGGCCTTTTAGGGTATTGTGGGAATAGGACCAGTCTTTCTAACCAGTTGATGTCCCTTGGGCCCATGGAATGGGTAGCATAGGTGTGGCACACATTGTGAATATGTTGAGACTGGAAGTGTTTAGAGGGTAATAGGCTGGAGACGTTGAGCGGCTCATGTCGCCGAGTCAGGTCCCTAAGATGGTATTTAGACAGGTGCTTCCATAACGGAGGAGGGGGGAGAAGTGTATTAGAGGTAAGTGAAGGTAGGAGGTGGAGAGGAGTGAGGGGAGAGGGAGTGGAGAAGGCGTCATCTCGGACACATAGGTCCCATAGGAGGGCGGGATTCCAAATTTTAGAAGGGTGTGTTTCATAAAAAGCCAGTTAACTCTGTCGAAAGCCTTCTCGGCATCGGTGCCGAGAAGGACCAAGGGGGTTTTAGAGCTTTTAGCGAACTGTGTGGCAGCTATCACCCTACTAGTATTATGTTTACCCTCTCGCCCCGGGACGAATCCCATCTGTTCCTCACCGACTAAAGAAGGTAAGAGTGTGTTCAGTCTTGAGGCCAAGATCTTGGCCCACCATTTGACATCAGTGTTCAGGAGGGATATAGGGCGATAGCTACCACACAGCTCAGGATCTTTCCCTTCCTTGGGGATAATGGCAATATGTGCCTCTAGTGCTTGCTTGGGGAGCGGGGTACCGGTCAAAAGGGAGTTGCAGAGGGACAAGAAGCGGGGGGTTAGGATGTCTTGAAATTTTTTATAATATAGGATGGGAAAGCCATCAGGGCCGGGGGCTTTACCTGAGGGAATTGAGCCGAGAACCTTCTCCACTTCCTCCAAGGTAATAGGGGCTAGTAAGGTGGATTGTTGGGGGGTGGAAAGAGAAGGGAGCGTAAGACAATTTAAGAAGGAGTTTATCAGTGACAGGTGGTCAGAGGGAGTGTTGGCTGAAGGGGGGGACGTAGGTTGTACAGAGAGTGGTAAAAGGCTGAAAATTCTGTAGCAATGTCCTCAGTCCTGGTGAGAAGAGAGCCAGAGGGAGAGCGAATGGCACCAATGTGAGATTGAGTGGCTCTCTCCTTCAACAGGAAAGAGGTTAATCGGGAACATTTGTCCCCATGTAGATAGAACTTACATTTAGACCTCAGGAAGGCTTTGGCTGTCTGGGCATTTAGTAGGTCCTTTACCTGATTGCGCAAACTTGTTAGGTCGGACAAGGCTTGGGTGACTCTCGATTTTTTATGGAGAGATTCTAGGGTAGAGATTTGGGAAAAGAGAGAGTTAAGCAATTTCATTTTTTCTTTTTTCTTAGCCGAGGCTAGAGCAATGAGTTCGCCCCGTAGCACTGCTTTGTGGGTTTCCCACAGGACAGGGGCGGAAATATCAGGGGACTCATTCTCAGCAAAGAACAATTTCAGTTTAGATTGGATTGTGTCTACGCAGGAAGGATCACTCAGCAATGTTTCATTGAGCGTCCACTGCATGGGCCTATGTTCAACGGGGAATAAAGAGAGCGTGCACTCTATTGGTGCATGATCCGATACGGCAATGGAACCTATGGCAGCAGACGTCACCCTTTGGCAGATCCTTTGAGACACAAACAGGTAATCTATCCTATGGTAAGAGTCCCTGGGGTTAGAATAAAAGGAGAAGTCCCGGCCAGTGGGGTGGAGCAACCTCCAGGTGTCGACAAGATGCAGGTGCGAGAGTTCTTTTTTTAATCGACTCAGTTTGCGGTAGGAGATGTGTGAGGAAACGGAGGTTAAGTCCAGTGCTGGTTCTAGGACCGTGTTGAGGTCACCTCCTATGATGCAGGTACCTTCTGCAAAGGTGGCGAAAGTACGTAAGGTGTCACAAATCCAGGGAATAGGATGAGCGTTGGGGGCATACAAACATGCAAATGAAAACATTTCTTGTGCAATAGTGCCTTTAACAAAAAGGTATCTGCCATTGGGATCGGTCTGCTGTACAGATAGAACAAATGGGAGGTGTTTAGAGATGCCAACACTAACCCCTGCTGCAGCCTTATCCGGGTGAGGGCAATGAAACCACTGGGAGAAGACAGCAGTGGGCATTTTTGGAGTGTTAGAAGCTCTAAAGTGAGTCTCCTGTAAGAAAAGGACAGAAGCCTTTTGAGTCTTCATGAGCCTAAGTATTTGGGACCGCTTTTGCGGCACATTCATACCCTTTACATTGTAGGAAATGCATTTTAGGTTAGCCATATCATGTAAAAAAAACGGGAGAAACGGCTCCCTCGTAGGGAATCCATAGGTCCTTGGCCATGGAGAGACAATAAAGGGGGGGAACAATACATAGACGAGAGGGGGGTGGAGAGGGTGGAACAGGAGGGAAGGGGACATACATACAACTTGTATATACATTGCAATATGACCTGAGGGCAGAGGGTCAACAGAGGCCAAATGAAATAGTGCAAGAACAACCTCTAGGAGCAGAGGTAGCTAGGGAGGGGGGGGGGGGAACAACCAATAGCCTAGTACTACTGCCCACTAGGGGGCCCACAAACATGTAAGAACAAACTTAATAGAAATATAATCTAGGGGGGGGGGGGGGGACCGGGTAATACGGGCAATGACACTGAGTGACAAACACTAAGTTGAACTAAGAACTAGCGAGTGATCCATATGGAGAACAAAAACAAGGTTAAAGGAAAGAACACCTGAGCCAAACCAGACGAACTGGATAAAGGAGCACAGCAGAGCATCCAAGAATGTTCATCCATCTCCTTGGATGCGTCGGTCTTTTTTCTGTTTAGGTGATTTGGTTTTACCCTTAACGGACCAGGACCCGGGATCTGGCAGAATGGGGAGACCGGACAACGGGGGCACCGGCAGCCAGGAGGGGATGTCCAATGGTTCCAAGTCGAGCTTATCCCAGAGCACGGCCAGGTCGGAAGGCGTGCGGACCGTAAGCATCTTGCCGTTTTTCATTATGCCCAGGCCAAATGGGTAGAGCCATCTGAAGGGGATATTCTTGGACTGGAGAGCGTCCAACAGCGGTTTAAGCAGGCGGCATCTGCTAAGTGTGGAGGCCGCGATGTCCTGGAAAACTTGGTAGTCAAACCCCTCGATGGATAGGGGGGCTTTTTCCCTGGCCGCCTTAAGTATGGCCGCGGCATCCGGGTAGGCAAGCAGTTCACAGACAACATCCCGAGGTGGCTCACCTTGAGCTGGTTTGGCCCGTAGGGCCCTGTGGATGCGCTCGATCCTGACGGAATCCGCCCTGTCAGCGCCAAGTAGGTCGCTAAAGATGGCGGCGGCTAGCTGCGGCAGGGCCTCATGTGCGTATGTCTCCGGAATGCCGCGTAATCGGATATTTTTCCTCCGGTTACGGTTTTCTTGGTCCTCTATGGCTAGGATGGCATCATTAAGGCGGTCACCATAGGCATTAAGGCTTTTAGCTACTGCAGAGCTGTGGCGGATGATGTCGGCCTGCTGGTTCTCTACTTGCTCTACACGGAGGCCAATGTGCTGTACGTCATGTCGCATATCCGAAAGTTCTCTTATGATAGGGGCCACCAACCTTCTCATGAAGCTCTTTGAGACAGGGCCAACATCTGAGTCCTCTCCAGGTTCCGAGAAGTCACCCATGCTTTCATTATCTGCGTCGCGCTGGCGCGCGGGCAGTTTCTTCCCCGTCGGCGCCATCTTGGATCCCGCTGAGGCAGGGGAAGCCGAGCGTTTGTTAAGGAATTTCTCTATATCTGGTTGCGAATTCCGCGCTCGGGGGGTTCCAGGGGTGTCCTTGTGCTTGTTCCTAGTGGATCTGTGCATTCTGGGGTGCCCGGTTCCACCCAGCAATGTGGAGCCCCGTCGTGGGCAGAGGAGCACAGGGAAGTGTGTGCTACTCCATAAGCAGCTAGGCTCCGCCCCCCCCAGCAGGAAAGGTTTTCTATGGGGATTTGTTACTGCTATGGAGAGCTCCTGAAAGACTTGACAGTTCTTTGGAAGGTACTAGAAGATTTAAGATTTTTAAATAGAAGTAATTTACAAATCTGTATAACTTTCTGACACCAGGTGATTTGAAAGAAGAAAGAGGTGAAGAGGGAAGATGCATGATAACAGGAGATGTTAAAAAGATGTACACCATGTACACCATGCTTTATATTTGTTGTTACGTCTGTGCCTTTTCACATCTTAGTGTGGTCCTCTGCCCAAAAACTATAGCCTCACTTTTGGTTTAGTGGGCAATTTTCCTACCAGTCTAAAGTCTTATTCCAGCATTTGCTTTCTGGTGATTGACAGGTTTCACCACATCGGTAGTTTCTCCTGCTAGCAGTAGCATCCCTGGAACGTGAATGGGTAATGTATGCCAGTTTAGCAAGGGCTGCAAGAACATTGGCTCTTGTCAAACGATTATCGGGCCGTGTAATCGGTCCAGTAAACGAGCAACGATCTAGCAGATCGCTTCTCGTTTACAGGTATTATCGGGCCCTGCTCGGCCCGTGTAATAACACCCTCAGACTGTTGATTTAAAAAATGTATGGAACAGCCGCGTTCAACAGTTATGCGCTGTACCCAGCAAGAAAGAGCCAAAAAGAAGGGTGTAACAGTAATGTATGCTTGGAGGGCTCAAAGGACAACGCTGCAAGTCTGATAGGTTCTGGGTATTAACTTTCAGAACATATTGTACATATTCTGCAGGGGTCCCGGCGTACTGCTCTCCCGCCACACCAATCTGTGTTTTTTCCTTGCGCAGCCATTAATTGGCTGGGTGGAAGACTGCAGTAAGCAGGGCCCCAGGCAGCGAGGACAGCTAATGTATACAGTATAGTATATATATATACCCAGCTATGTCTATCTATCACACACATAACAGATCAATAGGAGCCTATATATATAAATATATATATGCAAAATATAAAAATTTATCACAAACTATTCTGAATATTCACTAAGTATATAATGTTTGTGAATATATCATAGCGATATAAATATGCAAACACATTATGAACTCAGACATATTAGTTTGTATATATATATTTATATGCATACGTGTGAGTGTATTCTGTGTGTGTATATATACAGTGGTGTCTTGGTTTATGAGCATAATTGGTTCCTGGACCGTGCTTGTAACCCAAATCCACTCTTAAACCCAATCAAATTTTGCCATAAGAAATGATGGAAATGCAGACAATGGGTTCTAAACCTCCAAATAATGATTTATTATTGTGAATAACATGTTACACTAATGAAACATTCAGATTCAGCAGAATATGTGATATTATAAGTTACTGTACAGTAATGGAGAGGATGGGAAACATAAGGGCGGACAGAGACTGCAGGGAACATGAAGGAATGAGCAGGACAGATGTGGGATCATACATGCAGCACTCTGTCCAGGGAGAGAGGGGATACAGCTATGGAGAGATTACCTCCACCGTCCTGTCCTCTGATGTAAGCCCAAGCCTGAAGTCAATTTGCTATTATTTGGAAGGTTGGGTGAGACTTCGTGGGTCACAGTACAGGGCTGTCGATCACATAATGCCGACCATGCCCCTACCCCACTCGCGCACCCACCCACCACAGGGAGCTCTTAAACCAAATCAATGCTCTCAAACCAAGTCTTAATGTCGAAAAACTGAGCTCTTAAATCAAAATGTTGTTAAACCAATTAAACTCTGAAACCAAGTTACCAATGTATATATATTTTAATAAATATATATGAAAAATCCAATATATATATGAAGACCTGTTAAATTTCCGTTAAATAAAAGGAACCAAAGCAAAGGTTACATTTTAAAACTCAGTAAGTTTTATTTTGTATGAAAATTTAATTAATATGTTATAAATATTTTTAGCAAAGTGTAATAATATTTTAAGTTCAGTTATAGATAAATATACATTCTTTAGAATTATTCTAACTGTACACAACAAGGTGGAATCAAAAAGGTTTAAACAATTCAAAAATGAACATTAAATAAAGTTATTATTCAAAAAGGTACAACAAAATTAAATCAAAATAAATTGGTGTACGTAATGTCATTTACATTTGATTGTGTTGAGGGCTGATAGTAGCGATTCTGGTTAGGCGTTGAATGATAATCACCAGGGGGGTATCTAAATTCTGTGTTGGGTGGGTTGTACTGATGTTGGCGACGACTGCATAGTATTGTGTCGTCATCCAGTTCACCCTGGACACCCTTTATCAGTAGATCAGTCAACATTTTTTCAAAAAACAGTTGTTGTCCAGGGTTCATCCGTCTCATTTTGGCTGCCACGTTGATGCCCACAGCATCAAATTCATCAGTCTTTTTATCCAATAGGGAATTTGCAGTGGCTATTAGTTTAGTTGCCGTATTTTTGGCAATTTGCTGTGGGTTTTTTCTTTTTCTTTGGGTGTTTGTAATAGGGTGTTCGACACGATTTTCTACAGAGACCAGTGCTGTTTCTTCATGTGATGTTTGAGCTTCATTCTCTTCCAAATTGTCTGTATGAGGCTAGAAAGTAGAAATAAAGTAGTGTCAGACGGTCTTATCTTAATTCATAATGTACATAATAAAAACAATGGTGGCGGCCTCATCTCCCCCACAGTGTGAATAAACCCTCGTCCCTCTATGACACTATTACATTGTAATTATTCCCTTGTAATGACAGTATGACTGATAATCAGGCATAAAATTTTTGGGCAAATTCAATATCGACAATTCACTTAAAACACTTACCGAACTCTCTGTGTTGGAGTCATTTTGGCTTTGCTCTGCCAGGAGGTCTCCGTAGTCTTCTCCAGCGTTGCTATTGGATGTCCTGGGTGTTTCCTGGTCCCTGGTGAAAGAAAGCAGATCAAAATACCATAAGCGTGGTACATAAATTTCATCGGCCCCTGCTCCAGACCTCTTTGAAGATTCGATTTTATTGAGCTCTTTTTTGTACACGGTTCTAATATTCTGTATTTTAGACTTTACAAATTTCTGGTCGGCACTTGGATATGTCTTGCGGCATAGTTCAATTAAAGCCTCAATGGCTGCCGATTTCTTAAATTTGTTAGAATAGTCAGCACTTTTGATTTTCCAAAGACAGGGGTAAGATCTGTACAATTCAATGAATTGACGCATAAACTCATCTCCACAGCGGTCCATTTGATGCTTTGCAAAGTAAGAAATATTGGTTAATACAAACGTTTTTCATAAATTTTACAAGGTTTTGGCATAGTTAAAAAAAAAAAAATTATATATATATATATATATATATATATATATATATATATCTATATCTCTATCATAAACTTGAAATATTTTGTGAAAAAAAACAATAACTGTAAACCGGAAGTGTAGGCCGCCTTTAAAGGTGCACCACGTGCTAGCGAGTGTTGTGCGAGTTAATACAGCAGCATTGCGTACGAAATTTGAATGCGTTTCATAAGGCATGAATTGAAAAAATTGCGGAGTACACTTCCGGTTGGCTGCCATGCGGTACAAATGGGCTTTTCATGCGTACGCATTGCCCTTACCGACTACTATTATCCGGCAATGCGCTCGCTAGCACGTGGCGATGGATGCGGCGGCATAACTGGCATATAACATAATAAAATGGTTCTAATTTTTTAAATTTAGACGTTTAAAAAGTAAGGCAAAAAAAATGACTACAAAAAGGATAAGCGCGTAGATTCAACCTACCGTGAATATGGAGTTGCTGTTCCGTAAAAATTTGCGTTGGCAACAAGGATTTTCAGTGCAAAGGTCCAGTAGATCTGTTCGTTGAAGCGTGCAATTTCTTCTTTCTTCGTTCGTCCTAAGTGAATAGATACTGCCTGTGCGACTCACTATTTATGTGATTCAAGAGGCGACATTGTCCAATGACTGCTGGATTTACTTAATTAGATTATCCGATAGCCAATCTAGTTTGTCGAAGCTGTGTAGTGGGCGTAGGTGTGAAAAATTTTCAAAGAGCGATACAGCGTACCAACCAAATGTACCGGCATGTGTCTGCGAGCGTTGGGCGATTTTATGAAAGTAGTAAAAGTTAAAGCATACGAAGGTTATAGGGCGAAAGCTTTTATTATTTCCCTCGCTTGGCTGGCGAAATTACGTTGCGTGGAAAGGGCCTTTGGACGACCGGAAGTGTAGGCCGCCGAAGCCAGCGCCACGTGGCAGCAACAAATGTACCGGCATGTGTCTGCGAGCGTTGGGCGATTTTATGAGAGGAGGAAAAGTTAAAGCATATGAAGGTTATAGGGCGAAAGCTTTTATTATTTCCCTCGCTTGGCTGGCGAAATTACGTTGCGTGGAAAGGGCCTTTGGACGACCGGAAGTGTAGGTCGCCGAAGCCAGCGCCACGTGGCAGCAACCAAGGCAGCGGCATGTGTCTGCGAGCCTTGGGCGATTTTATGAGAGGAGGAAAAGTTAAAGCATATGAAGGTTATAGGGCGAAAGCTTTTAATATTTCCCTCGCTTGGCTGGCGAAATTACGTTGCGTGGAAAGGGCCTTTGGACGACCGGAAGTGTAGGCCGCCGAAGCCAGCGCCACGTGGCAGCAACCAAGGCAGCGGCATGTGTCTGCGAGCGTTGGGCGATTTTATGAGAGGAGGAAAAGTTAACGCATATGAAGGTTATAGGGCGAAAGCTTTTATTATTTCCCTCGCTTGGCTGGCGAAATTACGTTGCGTGGAAAGGGCCTTTGGACGACCGGAAGTGTAGGTCGCCGAAGCCAGCGCCACGTGGCAGCAACCAAGGCAGCGGCATGTGTCTGCGAGCGTTGGGCGATTTTATGAGAGGAGGAAAAGTTAAAGCATATGAAGGTTATAGGGCGAAAGCTTTTAATATTTCCCTCGCTTGGCTGGCGAAATTACGTTGCGTGGAAAGGGCCTTTGGACGACCGGAAGTGTAGGTCGCCGAAGCCAGCGCCACGTGGCAGCAACCAAGGCAGCGGCATGTGTCTGCGAGCGTTGGGCGATTTTATGAGAGGAGGAAAAGTTAACGCATATGAAGGTTATAGGGCGAAAGCTTTTATTATTTCCCTCGCTTGGCTGGCGAAATTACGTTGCGTGGAAAGGGCCTTTGGACGACCGGAAGTGTAGGTCGCCGAAGCCAGCGCCACGTGGCAGCAACCAAGGCAGCGGCATGTGTCTGCGAGCCTTGGGCGATTTTATGAGAGGAGGAAAAGTTAAAGCATATGAAGGTTATAGGGCGAAAGCTTTTAATATTTCCCTCGCTTGGCTGGCGAAATTACGTTGCGTGGAAAGGGCCTTTGGACGACCGGAAGTGTAGGTCGCCGAAGCCAGCGCCACGTGGCAGCAACCAAGGCAGCGGCATGTGTCTGCGAGCCTTGGGCGATTTTATGAGAGGAGGAAAAGTTAAAGCATATGAAGGTTATAGGGCGAAAGCTTTTAATATTTCCCTCGCTTGGCTGGCGAAATTACGTTGCGTGGAAAGGGCCTTTGGACGACCGGAAGTGTAGGCCGCCGAAGCCAGCGCCACGTGGCAGCAACAAATGTACCGGCATGTGTCTGCGAGCGTTGGGCGATTTTATGAGAGGAGGAAAAGTTAAAGCATATGAAGGTTATAGGGCGAAAGCTTTTATTATTTCCCTCGCTTGGCTGGCGAAATTACGTTGCGTGGAAAGGGCCTTTGGACGACCGGAAGTGTAGGCCGCCGAAGCCAGCGCCACGTGGCAGCAACAAATGTACCGGCATGTGTCTGCGAGCGTTGGGCGATTTTATGAGAGGAGGAAAAGTTAAAGCATATGAAGGTTATAGGGCGAAAGCTTTTATTATTTCCCTCGCTTGGCTGGCGAAATTACGTTGCGTGGAAAGGGCCTTTGGACGACCGGAAGTGTAGGCCGCCGAAGCCAGCGCCACGTGGCAGCAACAAATGTACCGGCATGTGTCTGCGAGCGTTGGGCGATTTTATGAGAGGAGGAAAAGTTAAAGCATATGAAGGTTATAGGGCGAAAGCTTTTATTATTTCCCTCGCTTGGCTGGCGAAATTACGTTGCGTGGAAAGGGCCTTTGGACGACCGGAAGTGTAGGCCGCCGAAGCCAGCGCCACGTGGCAGCAACAAATGTACCGCCATGTGTCTGCGAGGGTTGGGCGATTTTATGAGAGGAGGAAAAGTTAAAGCATATGAAGGTTATAGGGCGAATGTTTTTAGTATTTTGCTCGCTTGGCTGCCATTACTATTACTACTATTTTAATGGGCCACGCACCTATCAGTCAGGCAAGAAATTTGCATACTGAATACACCCATATGGGCAGAAAAAAAAAAAAAAACCTACAAGAACGATAATCTGATGCTTTTCGTTCAGTTGAATAACTGAGAAGCGAACGATCAACGAGCTAGAAACGACCGCAAAAACGACTTGATTTAACGACCATCGCTTCATTGAAATGGGAAAACGATTAAAAAAAAATCGCTAAACGGTCGTTTGAGATCGTTGATCGTTAACGATAATCTGAACGATAATCGTCCCGTGGAATAGGGCCCTTAGCCAGGCTGCAGATGGTTTAGACTGGTGTCTTTCCCATCCCCCTTCCTGTCAGTCTGTGTTCTGTGTGGTCTGGGTGTCTGAGGGCTGATCCTATCATGCCCTGGACCAAGACTCTGGCATCTCATAAGAAGTCCATTTGTGCTATGGGACATAGCTTGCCATAGTCTATTGTAGCCTGAGCTGGCATTTTGTATTGGATCGGATTGCTTGCCATTCTGTCCTCTTTGCCTGTCCTGACATTGTTTTTGCCTGCTTTTTTTTGTCCTGTTCTACTATCTTCTGTTTGAACTTTATCTGGTCGACCATTCTTTATTGTTTGTCTGTCTTGTCTCGTTCTGTGTTTTACTTACCCAGCATAGGGACCATGAACTAGAGTCGGGCTGGGGAAGGGACAGTCTTGGGGGACTTAGCACTAGGGCGCACACTGTCTGTCTCTTTACTCTATTCAGTTTCCCTACCTCTTCGGAAAATGAGCATTACATAAACTATAGCTTGTCAGTGTAAAGTATGGATATGCTGAGTCCTCCAGAGTAAGAAACAATCTTAGTAGTTGCCTTATGCTATAAAGGGACAACGCCCTTCATTATTTTATAATTCAGTAATACAGTGGTACCTTGGTATAAGAATAACTTGGTTTAAAAGCGTTTTGGTTTAAGAGCTCACAGTTTTTCAAAATTGTGACTTGGTTTAGGAGCATTGCGTTGGTGTTAGAGCTCCCTGTACTGGGTGGGAGGGGGAGTGGGGGAGGGGCATTGTCTGTATATCAGGGTCTACAGCCCTGTACTCTGACCCAGGAAGTCTCCCTCACCTTCCAAATCATCCAGATCCACTTCAGGCTGGGGCTTACATCAGGGGACAGGACTGTGAAGGTAATCACTCCATAGCTGTAACCCCTCTCTCCCCAGACAGAGAGTGCTGCATGTATGTGCCCACATTCCCTGCTTATTCCTTCATGCTCCCTGCAGTCTCTGTCAGCCCTTGTGTTTCCCATCCTCTCCATTACTGTACAGTAACTTATAATATCACATATTCTGCTGTTTCCGAATGTTAGTTTCATCTGTTTTACATGTTATTCAGAATAATCATTATTTTTGGGGTGTGGAACCAAGTGTCTGCATTTCAGTGATTCCTTATAGGAAAATTTGCTTTGGTTTAAGAGTGGATTTGGATTACAAGCGCCGTCCCGGAACGAATTATACTCGTAATCCAAGGTACCACTGTATTATTTAAAATGTGGATTTCCAAACGAAGTAAACCCTTTAACTCACCTGATTTTGGATAGGTAATCAAGAACACATCATCCTCTCTTATTTCAAAATCCTGCAGCGAGTCTATGTATTCTGGTTGCATTAATTCCTTAAAAAAGCAAAATCCTTTATATCGATATAGATTTGAGTCTTGTAAAACCTGAGTAATTGTGTCCATGGTTGAATGATGCTACCTGTAGTAAAATAAAGAAATAAATGAAGTAAATTTAGCTTCCATGACTTGTAAATATAGAATGGTGATTGACAATGTCAGTAGAAGTGCCAAATAAGTGGAAAAAAAAATAAAAAATATGAATTTAAAGTGACACTGACACCCCATGATTGCCTACTGAGCTCGCAGAACCACTGGATAGATATCAGTAAAAGCATTCAGAATGTACCTACAGTATCTTGTACGTGTTTTTATTTTTATAAAAAGAAGCTTTTATTCAGGCATTGAATAGTGTCAAGGAGAAGGGGCCTATCAGTCCGTCAGCCCATTTTATAAAAAAAAAAAACGCAGGCAACAGAGGTATGTTCTGAATGGTTTTATTAATATCAAGGCATGCCGCCAGCCCAGTAGGCACTCAGGGGTGACAAGGTCGCTTTACCATATTGCTATTTCCTCTACAAAATGTTCCTGACAACGCAGCAATATATGGGACAGTCAGCATAGACATGTCCATATAAGTATAAGTCCATATAAGTACTGACAATTTAAAGAGTCACAACAAACTTTTCACCACTTAGTAACCTGTTATGTTATTCATAACAATTTGTAAATCATTTCATCTACCAAAAAATGACTCCTTGTCCTTGTCCTTTTATGTTTCAGCCACTAGGTGTCTCACTTTTCTGCAATATGCTGTTCTCTCTCCTATAGAAACATTAACATGGATCGCAGAATGTGAAGTTGGAGCTAAGTTAGTGCTATATTCTGGAAAACAGGAGAAAGCCTGGGCTGTGTATCTGCAATCTGAAAAGCCTGTGTCCACGCTCCAAAGAATCCTTTCTGTCCCTAAAAATCAAGGCTTCCCATTCCTCTCAGCAGCAGTTTAGTGCTCCCCTAAAAGTCCCTGCCCTAAAAAATCAAAGTTCAAATCACCCCCACAAAAAATTAGCTCACGACAGCACGCTCGGCTTTTGTATCCTGATGACTGGCTGCTCAGTGGAGAAGGTGGAGACAGCCTGAGGATCACCTTGAAAACATGGATACAGCATATGTCTCCACCTTCTCCATGGAGCATCCAGACATCAGGATTCAAAAGCCAAGTGTGCTGCTTCGTACGAATCTTAACCAAACACACTTCACGCATTTCCATTTTTTTCCAACTGTAGTCCAAATATAATTTTTTTCTCTCTTTAACCCTTAGGGGACACAGCCAGTCTTCATTTTTGCGCTTTCGTTTTTTGTGTATATAAGGCCATAGCGCGTTATACATGTTCCTCAAGTTGTTACGATTACAATGATATGTAACTTGTATAACTTTTATTTTATTTGATGGCTTTTAAAAAATTAAAACCTTTAAAAAAAAAAAAAAAAAAAAAAATATATATATATATATATATATATATATATATATATATATATATATGTTCCTTAAAATTGCTCCAATCCCAGGCTTATAGCGCTTTTATCCTTTGGTCTATGGGTCTGTTTGAGGTGCCATTTTTTGCGCCATGATCTGTACTTACAATTAAAATTTTTCTAGATTTGATGCAACCAAAAATGTGCAATTTTGCACTTTGGAATTTTTCTGCGTGGCAATACAAAACATGTTTATTCATTTATTTATTTTTTATTTATAAAATGGGGAAAGGGGGTTGATTCTTACTTTTATTAGGGGAGGGGATTTTGTATATAGAAAAAAAAAACATTTTATTTTTACTTTACACACATATATATATATATATATATATATATATATATATATATATATATAGTAGAAGCCCCCCTGGGGTACTTCTAGTATGACTGCTCTGATCTAACATTGAGATCTATGCAGTATAGTTATATTGCATAGATCAATGAGATCTGGGCTCTATTGCTTTCGGCTGCTGCAGCCAAGAGCAATACAGTGCCGAGCCTGGATGAGCGCCATTATGGTGCAGACCCCGGCCGGCTTTAGATGCCGGGATAATTTGGGGATAATTAGCGGGCACAGCGATCTACATGCAGCCCCAGACCGTGGCTATTAGCGGGCACGGTCCGGGGCTGCATGTAGCACCCGGGATCGCGGCAGTTCAGAGTGTGGTCGCCGCGCGGCCCCACTCTGAACTTCCATAGTTTGACCAGTACCAGTACCAGTCCATAGTTTGAGTCAGTAACATCCCGATGCAGCTATGGGTTCAGGGTGGGTTCACACATAACGAAATCACAGAGGATTTCATGCTGAAAGTTTGAATGGGATTACATGCGCACAGCTGAATTTTCATCCCGCTGCGAGTATGTAAACACTGTCTCCCTTAACCCGTGACAGCCAGGTGAATACATTACCGGCTTATGGCTCTCCTGGCATCCTGACGTATGTACGTTAATCCTATTCAAACTGACAGTGTGGGAACTGCAGTGGATTTCGTTGCAAACTCGCAGCGTGAAATCTCCTGCAATTCTGTTATGTGTGAACTCACTCTTAAAGTACTATTTGTCAAACATTAAAAACAATGCTGCTTTTGTCTCTGTTTTTTGGCTCTTACAATGTGAGGTGTTACAAACGTGCCAAAAATCACTGAAGGGTTCAAATATAATTGTCTGGGAAAAAAAAGCTACATAACGTAAATTACATGATGAAGTAGGAGAACATTTTAGAAAAACATAGAAAGAACACTTTATCTCTATTCAATTAGGTTGTTGTGAAAAATAATGACAGTACCATGACCGAAACTGTCTATAAGAGTCCATTTACTCATACAAGATCTGCAGCAGATTTGATGTGGTGAATCTGATGTAGATTTGATGCTGTGTTTAGAGATAGACAAAGTGAATTTTAGCTAAAAATTCACACACAAAAAAAAGTTTATTTACCTCTCTGTGCCTCCCCAGTGTTCTCTTCCATGTTTTCTGCCACACACTCACTGACTCAGGGACAGCACCGCAGCCAACGTCATCAAATCTGCAGGATATCCTATGGGTATGTGCACACTGAGGAATTCAGAAGGAACCTCCGTTGCGGAATTTTAAGCTCCTGCACCGCTCGCAGACTGCAGCCGCCGTCCGTGTCTCCGTCCGTGTCATAGACTCCATTCTATGCACAGGCGGATTCCTTCCTCCGTCCAAAGAATGAACTTGATTATTCTTTGGACGGAGGGCGGAATCCGCCTGTGCATAGAATGGAATCTATGACACGGGCAGAGACGCGAGCCCCTGCCGATATCCGTGAGCGGGCGCGAGGCCCTGTGCTGCAGGGCGTTCTCTCCCCGCTCTGGGTAAGAAAAAAAAGAGTCAGGCTCAATAGAGCTCCATTATAAGCCTAACTCTTTTTCTAACACAGAGCAGGGAGAGGACGTGCTGCAGCGTATATTCCCCCCACTTATCGGTACGGATCTGAAAATAACTAAACACAACACAAAAATACCTAAACACAGCAACACCCTCTCAGCAATAAATGTCATATAACTTACTAATGTATGCTCTTCCTGCTCTCCACTCGTAGACTGAGCTGGATGAATAATACTGCTTTCTTACATAACCAAATACCAGGAACTCTGCCAAGAGCTGAAAACACAGCAAAGTCCAAGAGATTCCATTCCATTCCATTCTTCTAGTCAACCAAATAAATTTAACCATTGAGTATCAGTTAGTCAGGATGCATACTATACTAAGAGATTTTTCTGTGCTCTGATTTCTCAGTTTTTGCACCAATCAATATGTTAAATATTGTTTTGCTCATACAGAGAACTAAATGCTTAACCCTTTGAGGACCAGGCCCAAAATGACCCAGCGCTTTCGTTTTTCCCTCCTCCCCTTCTAAGAGCTCTAGCACTTTCAGTTTTCTATCTACAGGGCCATGTAATGGCTTATTTGTTACAGGAATAGTTGTACTTTGTAATGGCGTCTTTCATTTTACCATAACATGTATGATGGAACCCCAAATATATTATTTATGAAGATATAAATAGGTGAGATCGTAAAAAAGAATGCAATATGTTAACGTTTGGGGTGTTCCTGTGTCTACGTAATGCACTATACAGTAAAAGCGACATGATACTATTACTCTATAGGTCAGTCTGAACACAACCATATGCAGGTTTACACAGATTCTCTAATGTTATATATATTTTTTTAATGAAATCCTGTTTTTTTTTGGCAATTAATTATTAATAAAATGGGCCTATTGTGACTCTTATAACAGTTTTATTTTTTCACCTACGGGGCTGTATGGGGTGTCATTTTTTCCGCCATGATCTCTAGTTTTTATTAATACCATATTTGTGAGGGTCAGACGTTTTCATCACTTTTTATTAATTTTTTTTATATATAATATAACATAAAATCGGTAATCCACGCACTTTTTTCCCTCTTTTCGTCTATGCCGTTTACCGTTCGCAATGGCGCTGGTTATATTTTAATAGATCGGACAATTACGCACACTATGGTATATTATATGTTTATTTATTTTTATATGTTTTTATTATATAATGGGAAAGGGGGATGTTTTAAACTTTTATTGGGGGAGGGGCTTTGGGGTAGTGTATTAGTGATTTTAACTTTTTTTTTATACATTTTAAGTCCCTTTGGGGAACTTTTACATACATTACTTTTATTTTATACACTGATTATTGCTATGCCATAGGCAATCTGCTCATTGAGCCTGCCTGTGCCCCGATGCGGAGCGCGCTTCATAACTCAGGATGTACCAGTACATCCAGGGTCGTCTGGGCACAGACTTCCAGGACGTACCGGTACGTTCTAGGTCGTCTAGGGGTTAATATCACAGCACAGCCTCCCATTTCCAAAAAGTTGGCACCATTATCATACGTGCACCTCTTAGTGGATACGGCGGGGCAATTGGGGGCAAGGCCTAATGCACGCTGGAATTGACCAGAGCAGTAGAGGTTTTTTGGGGGGGATTTGCTACTGCTTTGGACAGTTCCTGTCACAGACAGAGGAGGCAGCAGAGAGCACTGTGTCAGACTGTAAAGAATACACCACTTCCTGCAGGACATACAGCAGCTGATAAGTACTGAAAGACTTGAGATTTTTAAATAGAAGTAATTAACAAATCTGTATAACTTTCTGTTGCCAGTGGATTTAATTACCCCTTCAAGATGGTCATACACCTTTAACAAACAGATGGCCTAACTATCGTTTGGCCACCAGTTAGCTGTCCCTCCCGCCAACCATCCTCCCATATACACTGGAACGTTCAGCATTTCCGAGCGATCATTTTGTGTTCTCTATGGGAAAGGGAGGAATAAGCTGTATCTCTGGCTACGGTTTATCTCTTCCTGAACAAAGGTGTGGGGCAGTGATTGTCCATCACAGCTGACCCTTATCTTCACTGACATCCTCTGCCAGTGATCGTTCAGGAGAACCCCACACGGTGGGCACAACTGACTAAAGTCTATGGTGCATGGGGATTGGGGACCTTTACTGTAAGGTTTTTCCACAGATTCAGAAATTATCCAAAGCAAAGAAGGACTTTTTACATAATCAAATTCTAAGTTCCTTCCCGCTATTTATTATCTCCATTCTGCTTCTCTATGCTATTGTAATGAATGTAGGTTCATTCATTCATTATTAATATATTATATTGAATCATCTTGTGAGCATAACTCTCATTCCTCTTGTATCTCTTTCTATTTGTTTGTTATAATGTAAATCCTCGTTTTAATTGTGTATGTACCCTCTGAAAGGTAAAGTTTTGCAAACTATTACTTCTCTGCAAATCAAACTATTACAATCAATAATGTATGTTAACAGATGATATTAGTAATACTCTTCCTTGCTACATTTTGTGAGACTGTAATACATGCTCAAAAATTGTACTGTACTTTAAATGACACATACCAATATAAAAGTGATTCTGTTTGTTCAGCTCATTGTATTATGAAACTAAACACGGGCTGTATTCAGTTGCCTTTTAAATAAAACAAAAATGTAATGTCATCTTTGTCCCCTAGAGGGCGTCAAAAGACCTATATAAAAGCATGACATTATATTTGTACATATTTACTAGGATACATATTAGATATAGGTATTATTGCACTGAAAAAGAGCCAGGTGTATAACTGCAAAGGGGAGAACATTTCTGAATTTATAGCAGGATAATTCTTTGGGTCAGTTTGTGGAGAAACCAACAAGAAGTTATGCTCTGTTCGATCTGGTTTCTAACAATGCAGAGATAATTAGGAATGTCACTGTCCATGAAAACCTTGGTAACTACGACCACAATACAGCAAAAAGTTGTAAAAATATATGCCAGCTCGGAACTGGTGTAACTCTTTTAGCTTGCTGCGCAGGTGGATTTATCATGGGGCATGCCCCTAGAGATGATAGTTGAGAAATCTTTAAATCAAGGTTAGATAATTACACTGCGAAATGTATTCCTACAGGTAACAAATATAAACAAGTAAAATTAAACCCTGCATAGCTAACTACTAACAGGGCAGCAATAACAGCAATAATTCACAATGAGGCAGTTGGCCAAAAATTGCAAAAATAAACTTCCCAAAATTATTCCAATATATAAATAATAATAAAAAAAAAAAAAGAAGTCAGAGCATGTAGGACCCCTAAATTTACAAAAGAAGACGGTGAGGCTGAGGTGGCTGGGGTCGAGGCTGAGGTGGGTGGGGTCGGGGCTGAGGTGGGTGGGGTCGGGGCTGAGGTGGGTGGGGTCGAGGCTGAGGTGGGTGGGGTCGGGGCTGAGGTGGGTGGGGTCAGTGCTTGCAACACATGTAATGTACTGAACTGCTAAATGTAGATATGGTCCAAGATAAATTAAATAAACTGAATGTAAGCAAAGCTCCTGGACCTGATGGATTACACACCAGAGTTCTTAGAGAACTTAGTACAAAATATTCTGTAATTTGGTGACTGGTATTGTGCCAAGGGACTGGCCTAAGGCAAATGTAGATGCAGAAAATATGAACGTGGGAAAAGGAATGGGGATATTCTGTTATGCATTTATTTAAATCTATCAAATGGTGCCATTTCTTAGTTAACAGTAAACAAAAAAAAAAAAGCTTTATATATATATATATATATATATATATATATATATATATATATATATATATATAATACACAATGGCCAAGATTTATCAATGAAAAAAAAAAAATGTCCGATTTGCAACCAATCACCTCCCAACAGGATTGATCTAAACATTTGGAAGGAATGTAAATACCATATAAACAGACTGCCTGTTATCAGTATTCTTTATGATAATTATATTGGTGATTTTGGAGTGGGGACCTAAATATTGCCTCTAGAGAATGAATACTATGGTAGCTCAAGATTTCTGATATTATAACACTGGATCATATGAAGGGTATGATACTCTTAAGTAATACCATCAGTGACCACATGGTGGCAGCAGTATGCCCAAGATCCCATGCATATTATGTCTTTAGCTAAGATATTTGTTTGAATACGATGCATTATATTATATGTTTACTTTATTATTATGCCTTAAGTGCTTACTATGGCATACTGCTGCCACCAAGTGGGCACTGGTAGGATTAATCTACCATATAGTCTATCAAATAGTTAGTTTTTACATTCTAGAAAGAATAGGTCTTCAAACCATAGTCATTAATATAATTATCATAAGCCAGATAAGGCTAGGTTCACACTGCGTTTTCAGCATCCGTTTAACGCATCCGTTTTTTGCAAAAAACGCATGAAAAACGGATTGAAAAAAACGGATTCATTTGTGTGCATCCGTTTTTCCATTGACTTCCATTATAAAAAAAAACGGATCCGTTTTTTTTGGCGGACCAAAACGGACCAAAAAACGTTGCTGACCCTATTTTTGTGGACGTTAAAAAAAACGGATCCGTTAAACGGATGCTGAAAACGCAGTGTGAACCTAGCCTTAGGGACACAGCGGGAGATGTGCTTTTTTTAAATGTGTATTCTGTGTTTTGCACATTTACTTTAGAATTAAAAAAAGTAAAGCTATATTCACACACCCGTAGTGCAGTCCACGACCACATACCCGCGGCGGCAGCCCGCACTACGAATGTGCATCCGTAGTGCTCTGTGCTTCACTGAGCTTTACATTCACATTCCATTACCCTAGTGAACCGTGCCACAAAAAACGGTCCACATTACGGACGTGTGAACAGGTCTATTGAATAACATTGGTTTTATGTTCTGTCCGCAATTGCGTGTCCGCAATTGCGGACAGAACAACGGATGTGTAATTGTAGCCTTACAGTTTATTTTAGGTCAATTGGTAAATATAGGTCATTTGAATATGCGAAAAAAGAAGGGGTCTGTGGAGCCTTAGCCATGAGTCTCAAAACACGGGAATAGGCGGATATCCCTCCCAAGAAGGAAACCCATTGCTAAGTTGTGCCTCCTAGTGAGTTGTGTTTAAAGCGACTCTGTTCCCACAATCTGCCCCCCCCCCCCCAAAAAAAAACAACAAACAAACAAACAAATACTTGTACCTTCGAATAGCTGCTTTTAATCCAAGATCTGTCCTGGGGTCAGTTCAGCAGGTGATGCACTTATTGTCCTAAAAAACAACTTTTAAATTTGGCGTGGCCTAGAATGCCTGTGCCCTAGACTTGCACCGCCTCTCTGTCCCTCCTCCCCGCCCTCTTCATCATTAGGATTGCCTCTGGGTAGGATTTCTCCTAATCTTCACTAGTCTGAACACTGAACATGTGCTGGATCATTAAGGCGCATGTGCAGTGTTCAGAAAAGTGGTAGTTAGGAGAAATCCTGCCCAGGGGCATTCCTAACGATAAAGTGGGTGGGGAGGGGGGCGGAGAGGCGTTGCAAGCCTAGGGCATGGGTACTCTAGGCCACGCCAATTTGACACAGGGCTGCAAGTTTAAAAGTAATTTTTTAGGACAATATTTCCATCACCTGCAGAACCGACCCCAGGACAAATCTTGGATGAAAAGCAGCTATCAGACGGTACAAGAGTTTTTTTTTTTTTTGGGGGGGGGGGGGGAGATTGTGGGTGCAGAGATGCTTTAAATGTAGGTCATTATTACAGATGAGTGCATGCTCGAGTCCAGTTGCCCATCATTTAAATAACGGTGGCTGAAGAAGTTGGATGCAGCCCTATAGAGTCCAGAAAACATGGATACAGTCATAGGCCATAGGCTGGAACCATGTTTTCCTGGACTTCCTAGGGATGCATCCAACTTCAGCTGCAGTCATCTCTGTTAGTCATTATCTGTCTTGGAGTCTATTTATACAGCTACCAACCAGAGCTCACACAAAATGAAATGTTCAGATCTTTCCAGTAAGGCAGCACCTAGGCGAGGTAAGATGGGGAAGCCCGGACATTTTTTTTGTTTAAATGCAGGGAGAATACAGTAAGAACCATATTTTGGGCGGGGGGCATATAGTATGGGCTATATATTTTTTAAAAGCAATGTGTCTTCTATAAATGACCTATTGTTTTCATATATTAAACACATTTTTTTGAAAACAAGTGTTTTTTATTAAAATATTTTAGTTTTTACTTTTTTTTACTATTTATATTATAAAACAAAACTGAAATCTTGTGGTTTTAATTCTGGCCACTAGGCCTTATGATAAACGGACAGTTCTTGTTCAGTAAGGATTGCTTTCTAGCAGCCTTATCATTATTACCACAGGCAGAATCAGGCTAGGTTCACACAATGGGATATTGGGCCCGTCATTACCGATGACCATTAAAAAGACGTGCGATATTTGCTGATGATGGCTGTCTATAATGATCAGATGATGATTATTATAGACAGTCATCAATGGCAAATAACGGTATCCTTCTGGATGGCCGTCAGTTATGACGGCAGAAAAATCCTGTTGCGTGACTTTAGACTTTAGTGAAAGGTGACATCAGTAGAAAGATTACACAGGATCTTCCACTATTCACAACAGCTGATATTCTGAGCACAGATTTACTAGATAAGTGGTTCAAACAATGGAAACTGCTGTTCAATGTTTCCAAATGTAAAATAGTGCACTTGGGAATGAGGAATCCTCTATCCGATATCATATCAGCAGTTCTGTGTTGGTAAAGACTTCAGAAGAAAAGTTATATAATAAGTCACCAGTGCAACCAGGCAGGAAACCAAATCGTATGCAGGGCTGTATATATAATGGTATGCTGGGCTGTATATATAATGGTATGCAGGGCTGTATATATAATGGTATGCTGGGCTGTATATATAATGGTATGCAGGGCTGTATTTATATAATGGTATGCAGGGCTGTATATATATAATGGTATGCTGGGCTGTATATATAATGGTATGCTGGGCTGTATATATAATGGTATGCTGGGCTGTATATATAATGGTATGCAGGGCTGTATATATAATGGTATGCTGGGCTGTACATATAATGGTATGCAGGGCTGTATATATAATGGTATGCTGGGCTTTATATATAACGGTATGCAGGGCTGTATATATATATAATGGTATGCTGGGCTGTATAGCTAGAGGTGTTACCAGTAGGAAGAGGGAGATTGTGATCCCGCTGTCCAGTTCTGGAAACCTCATATACAAAAAGGATATTGATAAAATAGAACGGTCCAAAGACAGGCTACAAAAATGGTGGAGGGTGTCAGGCATAAACCATATCATGAAAGACTTAAGGATCTAAATATGTATAGTTTGGAAAGAAGATAAAGGGGACATGATCAAAACATTTAAGTATGTTAAATGACTAAATTAGGTTCAGGAGAGATTTTTTTTTTTTTTTTAGAAAAAGACTGAACTCACGGTTCACAGTGAGAGGTTGGTTGGGGAAAAGATCAGAAGCAATATGAGAAAATATTACTTTACTGAAAGAGTAGTAGATGCTTGGAACAAACTTCCTGCAGATGTGGTAGGTAAATCAACAATAACTGAATATAAACCTGCCTGGGATAAACATATATCTATTCTAAGTTAATAAGAAAGGAAATACTAAAAGGGCAAACTAGATGGACCAAGTGGTCTTTTTCTGCTGACAGTCTTCTATGTTTCTATGTAGAATAAGATATGCACAGGTCACAGACCTTGCCCACAAACCTCTCCCAGAGTATTGTTCCTATTCCAATGGGACTTGCTGTAAAGCATATCTCGCTTTAACAGAATATCTAAATGCTGTTAAAAAGTCTTAGGGAATGACAGCCCCCCAAAACAGTGAACTAAAATTAAATGTAAAAGATTTTAATTGAAAATGGAAACGGATTGGATAAAAGAACACGTTCAATTATCTGGCTATAGTCAACAAAATAAATAAATAAATTTAGCTGAGTTACTTTAAGGGTATATTCACACGGACGGGCTCGCAGCGAGATTCTCGCTGCGAGCCCGGCAGGTCCTGGCAGTTCCCATACACTACATACTTGCTGCGGTCTAAACGACCGCAGTGAGTATGTAATTATACCGCCCTTAACCCCTTCTGCTCCCGCCCGGCTCCCCCGCTGTAAGCATACTTTACCTGTCCTTGCTGCACGGGTCCGGCGTCCTGCTCTCCTGTCTGGCCAATTAGTGTGTTGCCCAGCCGCAGCCACTGATTGGCCGGGCAGGAGAGCAGGACGCCGGACCCGTGCAGCAAGGACAGGTAAAGTATGCTTACAGCGGGGGAGCCGGCCGGGAGCAGAAGGGGTTAAGGGCAGTATAATTACATACTCGCTGCGGTCGATTAGACCGCAGCAAGTATGTAGTGTATGGGAACTGCCGGGACCTGCCGGGCTCGCAGCGAGAATCTCGCTGCGAGCCCGCCCGTGTGAATATACCCTAAAGGGAACCCATTACTTCTTCAGTGCAGCAGGATATGCTGTAAAAATGTCAACAGGTAGGCTGTCTCTCCTGATGTGAATTAGGCATGGGAACTCCCAAACGTGCCATAGACTGCATTGTAATGCATTCACAATGTAGTCTATGGCATGTCCGGGAGTTCCTGTACCTCACTCGCATCAGGAGAGACAGCCTACCTGTTGACATTTTCATAGTGTATCCTGCTGCACTGATCAAGTGATAAGTACCCTTTAGGCAGGATGCACAGTATATGGGTCTTCTTTAATGCACAGTGTGGGCACCATCATTTAATCAGGCGGGTACAGTGTGGGGACTTTATTTTAATCAGGAAGCAAAGTGTGGGGGTCAAATGGTAATTTATAATTTGTAATTTGTAATAGCACAATGTATGATGTATTTTTGTTCAAGGGCACAATGTGGGGCATATTTTTCTAAGGGACAAAGCATTGGCCAAATTTCCCCTCTGGGTCACTATATGTAACAATGTAAGCCTGGAGCACAACAGAAGAAACTGTCAATCCAAAGTCACAGTCCAAAGCAACACAATGAGTTGCAGGCAATTTTCTTGGACTACAGCTGCCATTCAAGAGTTTTAGGCTATGTTCACACAATGTCTTTTTTGGCCGTTTTATGGCCTTTTCTTTTCGGATGGTTGTCATTTTGGTGCCCAAAAATGATGGTAGTTTGCTAAAAAATTATATTTTTTGGCACAAAAATGATGGCCATCCAATAAAATGGCCAAAAAAGGCGTTGTGGGAACATAGCCAAAATCAATCTTGTAGTGCTACAAAAAATTGCACTGTGAAATGAGATTGGTTAATTGGTTGATGTTTCATCAGATTGCACAGTCAAGTGCCCATTTGGGAAAGTATTGTAAAAATAAAAATAAAAAAAATAAATGTAAAAAGTAAAGTAAACATTCAATGAAAAATACAATCCTTCTTTCCCTATTATATATATTGTTTAAAAAGACATCTATCTATTGATATAATACAGAAGGGAACTGCACACTAGTTTGCAAAATTGAAAAAGTGGGTGCAAGCCGCGTCAACCTTGATCAAAAGTCCCCAGGTCCATAAATTTAATAACGTCTGCAGCAGTCCATGGTATTCAAAAGGAAAGTGAATTTACTCCATCTAAAAGGTGACAGCTACATTTCAGCTCTCTCACAGAGTGCATGATGGTAGGAAGTGCTACTATTTATAGTGCATGCTTAATTTGCATACATTATTATTCATAATTACAAACATCATTATTACAAAGTGTATATAGTGAATTTTAATTAACAATATTCCATAAATAAGTTATAAGACAAACATCATAAATATTTTATAATCAGTATTCAAATAATTGTGCACATACCCCCATTGTGCAAGTCCATATGTAAACAAATTGAGAGGCTGGGAATCTGTCGCACTCACCACTCCATTCACAGCAGTGTGCAGACGTTCCATTGAAAGCAAGATGCAGACATGGCGACACAGTCAGCGACAGAGCAGGTATGAAGATGTACTGCGCATGTTCTCACTATTGGGAGGCCCCTTAGTAACCTGTGGACAATCACATCCAGATAGCCTGTTGTATGCTATTCGCTATTCAAACCCGATGACCCGCTGAACAGAAATTTGTATGTTTAACTATGTAACTGGCGATTCAGCGATTCCTACTTCAGGCAGCAATGATCATGATCGTTATTTGTGGCCCTCATCAACAAATCTTCAGACATCTTTTTGACGGCCACGATGTGTAAAGATGGCCTATGGCTATGCTCACATATAGTATTTCCATCAGTTTTTTGGTCGCTCTTTTTTCAACCAAGACCATAAGTGGATTGAAAACACAGAAACTTGTCAAATATTTTCATTATAATTTTGCCCTGTCAGTTCCACTGCTGCTTTTGGTTTCAAAACAACTGACAAAAAAACCTGACAGAAATAGGCTTTGTTCCCACTTTGTGAATATATTGGGCAAAGGCGTCCATCTCGTAATATAGACAGCTGCTTATGTTCATGATCATTATTAGTGGCCGTCTATATTACAAGATGGCCCCCTTCTCCTGATATGTTCCCGAATTGGGAATGTAGCCATACTATGTTTGAACATCTACATATTTTTTATGTAAAGTAATGGACATTGTTTGATAACGACCGATGTAAATAATGATCTTGAACATTATTGACGGGCGTCATTGTAAAATAACGGATGTTATTTTGCATTAAAAGACATTGCATTAACGTACCACTAAATAGTACCACTAAATAGTACCACTAAAAAAGGCCAATGCATGCTGCAAAAAACAAGTCCTTAACCCTTTCCCGCGCGAGGACGTAGAGTTACTGCGCGAGGCGTTCCGTAACTGATGGCGCCGTCCCCGACTCGGCACTCGTTTACTTCCGGCTGCAGCATCTCTATGCATATCTATGCTGCAGAGATCTCTATGAGAGATCAAAGTGTATATACTAGGAGTCCCCCAGGGGGGCTTCTAGTATATGTGTATAAAAAAAAAAAAGTGTTGTTATTAGTAAAAATCCCCCTCCTCTAATAAAAGTCTGAATCACCCCCCCTTTTCCCAGGTTTTAAATAAAAGTAAATAAATAAATAAACTTATTTGCTATCGCCGCTTGCGTAATTGCCCGAACTATTAATTAATCACATTCCTGATCTCGCACAGTAAACGGCGTAAGCGCCAAAAAATCCCAAAATTGCGCATTTTTGGTCGCATCAAATCCAGAAAAAATGTAATAAAAAGCGATCAAAAAGTTGTATATGTGCAATCAAGGTATCGATAGAAAGGACACATCATGGCGCAAAAAATTACACCTGACACAGCCCCATAGACCAAAGGATAAAAGCGTTATAAGCCTGGGAATGGAGCGATTTTAAGGAACGTATATTTGTTAACAATGGTTTGAATTTTTACAGGCCATCAGATACAATATGTTATACATGTTATATATCGTTTTAATCGTAACGACTTGAGGAACATGCATAACAAGTCAGTTTTACCCCAGGGCGAATGGCGTAAAAACACATTCCCCCCAAATAAAAGAAATGCGTTTTTTTTTCAATTTCACCACAATTTTTTTCTGGTTTCGTAGTATACTTAATGCAAAAATTCAGCGTGTCATTGCAAAGTACAATTAGTGACGCAAAAAATAAGGGCTCATGTGGGTCTGTAGGTGTAAAAATGCAAGTGCTATGGCCTTTTAAGCACAAGGAGGAAAAAACAAAAACGCAAAAACGAAAATTAGCCTGGTCCCGAAGGGGTTAAACAATCATGTCAGTGGGGGGGGGGGGTGGAGAACGGGACAGTTCTCAGAATATGGTAATGCACAATTTTATTTTTATTTTTGTTAGCAAAATTAGTTTAGGGGTGCCTTCACACGTACTGTGTCGCTGCGTTTGTAAGGCTGCGTTTTTAACCCTGCGTTTTTATCGCTGCGTTTTTTACATGCGCGTTTTGATTTTGACATGATTTTCATGTGAAAATTAAAACTCGCATGTAAAAATCATACCAAAAACGCAGATAATAACGCAGCATTAAAAATGCAGCGTTAAAAACGCAGTGATACGGTACGTGTGAAGCTACCCTTAAAGTGTAAATGTAATAAACCATTAATAAAAGAATATAAATAAACATGTCATATTTACCACACAGAGAATACTATTAAAAAATAAATTAACAACTTTAATTAATCAAATTTACAGGGTTTATTTTGATCATCCTAACCCGCATAAAATAAAATGAAATGTAATTAAACATAATGTGTAGCAAAAACAAGTCCTCACATAGCTCCACCGGTGAAAAATAAACATCACTCAGAATATGGCGACAAATATTTTTTTTAACAAAAAATAGTTTTTAGGGTATGAATGTAATGAACCATAATAAAAGTACACAAATCAGGTATCACTGTAATTTTACAAAGTACAGAGTAATCATTTGAAACCATTCCCACTTATTTAACTATCACCTTCCCCTTTTTTGCTGATCTGTGGGGAAAAAAAGTAATACGAATGCAATACAGAAATTTTTTTTGCAGATGATTGTAGAAATCATATATTATGCTGAAAAACTACTCAACATGTGAATGTAACCTAACCCTTACCTAAAAAAAATTCATCCTATTGAAAACTTAAAAAAAAAAAATGGTAGCACCCTGAAGGCCAACAAAAAGCTGTGTTCTCCTTACTAGCTTTACAAACAGGATTACAATAAAAGGAGACTCCAGTATATATTTCAATTTTTTTTTTAAATCCCTCCTGTATTAAAATTCTGAATCACCCCCCCCCCCCTTTCCAATTTTCCAAAGAAAGTAAACAAAAAATAAATGTATTTGTCATTGTCGTGCTTAACCCCTTGCCTCTAAAGCCTGTTTTGGCCTTAATGACCAAGCTCATTTTTCAAAATCTGACCTGTCTCACTTTATTTGGTCACTACTTTGTGTATTTTTTGTGAAAAACATCAAAATATCATGAAAAATTTGAAAATTTAGCATTTTATGAACTTCTGAAATTTTCTGCTTCTAAAAAAGGAAGTCATAGCACATAAATTAGTTACTAAATCACATTACCAATATGTCCTCTTTATTCTGGCGTAATTTGGGAAACATATTTAACTTTTTTAGGGTGTTACGGGGCTTAGAAATTTATTAGCAAATTATGACATTTTGTGAAAATTTCCAAAACTGATTTTTTTTAGGGACCAGTTCTTTTTTTAAATGGATTTAGAAGGCTTGTATACTGGAAACCCCCATAAGTGACCCCATTTTGGAAACTAGACACCTTAAAGAATTAATCTAGGGGTATAATGAGCATTTTAACCCTACAGGGGCTGGAGGAAAGTATTCACAATTAGGCCGTAAAAAAATCGAAAATTAAAATTTTCAAATAATATATACGTTTAGATTAAAGTTTCTCATTTTCAAAAGGAACATGAGAAAAAAAGCATGCCAAAATTTGTAACGCAGGTTTTCCTGACTACAACAGTACCCCATATGTGGGCGTAAACCACTGTATGGGCATACAGCCGGCAGGGCTGTATTGACAGCTGCTGCTGCCCTAGGCACTAAACCTGAAGACGCCCTATCTTCACGCACCTGTTGGCGATACCAGACCTGACCAATACCACCATACCCCCCACCCCCCTGGAAAAGACACCAGATTTACTGGCAAGTCTGAATGGGAGGAGGGAAACTAAAAAAAATAAAAACAAAAAAATAGTTTTTTCTGTCCCCCTGCTCCCTGGTGCTGCCCCCCTGCAAGGTGCTGCCCTAGGCACCGGACCACGGGTGCCTTGTGGTAAATACAGCCCTGACAGCCGGGCTCAGAAGGGAAGGAGCGCCAATTAGCTTTTTTAATGGCGATTTTGCTGAAGAAGTTTCTGAGCGCCAGGTGCGTTTGCAGAGCCCCTGTAGTGTCCGCAGAATAGAATCCCCCCAAAAGTCCCCCCATTTTCGAAAGTACATCCCTCAAAGAATTCATCTTTGGGTAGGATGAGCATTTTGACCCCACCTGCATTAGAGGAAAGTATTCAAAATTAGACAGTAAAAATGAAAAACACAAATTTTTCCAATAATATGTTTGTTTAGTTTGAAATTTCTCAATTTCACGAGGAACAACAGAAAAAAAGTACCCCAAAATTTGTAACGCAGGTTCTCCTGAATACAACGGTACCCCATATGTGGGCATAAACCACTGTATGGGCACACAGCGGGGCTCAGAAGAAAAGGAGCGCCAATTAGCGTGCGGTGGTCAGAGGCAACGTGGGGTGGTCAGAGGCAACGTGTGGTGGTTACGTGCAATCTGGGGGGTTACGGGCAATCGGGGCTGATTACGCACCATCTGGAGGGGGTCACTGGCAATTCGGGGTGGTTACGGTCAATATGTGGTGGTTACAGGCAACGTGCGGTGGTTATGGGCAACGTGCGGTGGTTATGGGTAATGTGTGGTGGTTAGAGGCAACGTGCGGTGGTTATGGGCAACGTGCGTTGGTTATGGGCAACGTGCGGTGGTTAGAGGCAACGTGCGGTGGTTAGGGGCAACGTGCGGTTGTTATGGGCAACGTGCGGTGGTTATGGGCAACGTGGGGTGATTACGTGCAATCTGTCGTGATTACAGGCAACCTGGGGCGGATACGGGCAACCTGGGGTGGATATGGGCAACCTGGGGTGGTTACGGGTAATCTGGGGGGGTTAGGGGTAATTTGGGAGTAAACTGCAATGTTTTTCACTTTTTGTACTTTTACACATTCATTTTCACTTTATTACTATGATTACTGTGATATTTTCTATCACAGTAATCATAGTTCAGTGACAGGGACCAAATTGGTCTCTGTCACTTTAAATTTTCAGAGCTGGCTGGTTGTGGAGCGCATGCGCACTTCATAACCAGCCAGGACGCCGAAGAGGAAGGAGCTCCAGGATCAGGTAACGTATATGGGGAAGGGGGGTGACTGGGGGACGGGGGTGACAGGGGGGGTGGGGGGCGACTTGGGGGGCGACACACTGACACTTTTTATCCCCTGTCACCAATGATTTATGGTGACAGGGGATAAAAAGTGCTTCTTTGCACTGGGAACAGGCGACCAGCGGTATATAGTATATACCGCCGATTGCCTGCTCCGGGACCACATGGGGGGTCCCCGATCACTGCCCCATGCTCTCCGTTACCTCCGGTGGAGGAGAGCATGGGGCTTTGATCATTTATTCATTTCCATCTCTGCGAACAAACATTGTTTGTTCGCGGGGATGGGGGCGGCCATCTTGGATGTGATTGCCGCCCGGGGAGGGGAGAGGGTTAGTGATCGGCCCCTAGGGGGGCTGATCTGGGGTCTGAATTCATTTTCATCTCCCCCCACGGTAGATGAAAGCTGTCGGCGGCGCCGGTAATACCCGTTACCGGCGGATCACCGCTATAACGGTATTAGCGGCGATCCGCCGGTATGGGGGGTGGGGGACACATTAGAAGTGGCGACGGGAGGAGGCAACGTTCTGCAGCCTCCTCCCGCCGCCCGATCAGCGGGAGGACACAAATCTCCCCCATAGACGCTGCGGTCGCATTGACCGCGGCGTTTATAGGGTTAACTGCCCGGGGGAGCGCGGCTCCCCTCTGGGAAGAGGCAGCGGGAGGGTGCTATTTAACAAAGCCTCCTCCTGCTGCCCGATCACCGTTAGGGACAGCGGGGGGAGGCAGGGAAAGCATGACGTTTGGGGAACGTCATGTTGCGGGAACTACTTGTTTTACATGACGTTCCCCAAACGTCATTTTGCGGCAAGGGGTTAATTGTACTATTTTAAATCATAATATTCCCAATCTTGCACAGTCAACAACATAAACTCAAAGAAGTCCAAACTGATTTCTAGTTCCTATAAAATTGAAGAAAAAAAATAGTCAAAAAGTTACATTGTGGTAAAATAAAGGGTTCCAGTAAAAAGAACAACTTTCTCTCCCAAAAATAAGCCTCATACAACTCTGTCAGTAAAGAAATACAACCATTATGTGTCTCAGAAGATGAAGGGGGGCGAGGAGAAAATGTGGGATTGGGAAAAGTTTAAAACAACTCAGTACCCCCAATCTTTTAATCCAACATCTGTCCTTTGGTCCATTTGGCAGGTGATGCAGTTGCGATTGCAGGTCTTGCAGAGTATCTGCAAAAGTGTCTGTGCCCTAGGCTTGCAACGCACCTCTGTCCCTCCTACCCATCTGTGGTGCACTGCTGTGGGGCTCAACCGGTCACTTGCCAGATGGTACTGTGTGATGTCACTACAGTGGTGGTTGGTCAGAGTATAGCTTAGCCAGATGTTGTACTGTTGGTGGGCACACAGGCATGGAGGCACACCTGCTTTTATTTTAGAGTGGCAAGCTATACCCTTTTCCCTGTGATTGGGTGCTTATCACAGTCGTCTGGAGTGGAGTTGTGACCCACCCGGATTATTGGTTCCACCACCCACAGAAAGGGGAGATGACCCAAGGAAGGTGCAATCACTGTGTCGGTGTCTAAGCAATAATCACTGAGTCCTGTTACCATAAATAAAGTCCTCTTTACTTTAGAAATACATGATGCAGTAGTATACAGTAGACTTGTGACTTGACTATATACCCTGGACTTGACTGACAAGACTTGTGCTGAGAGCTTGAGAGGTAGTATAGCCGTGCTGGCTTGGTTGCGTGATGAGAAGTAGAGTGAGTACAGAGAAGTAGAGAGGAGGATGTCACAAGAGTCCCAACCCAAGTAGTAATGTGGTCTGCCGGAACTTTAGAAGTAGAATACTTGAGAGTAGAGAGAATACTTCTGCCCATGTTTTGACTTCTTGTCTTTGCACCACCTCTTGTCCCCATTGTCGGGTGACCCATCCTATGAGGGTGACACAAGCCCCAGACCTTTTAACCTGGGTTGAGCGGCCAAGATTTTCTGGTTACACCCGCGCTGCAAGATAGAGTACGTAGGCTTCTAGTTACTTTTTCTCTATCCAGATCAGTTCCTCTTGCTTCAGGATACTGTCCTACACCTTTAGACTTGCTCTCGGCGTGGGCTGGGATGATCTCTGACTTTGTCCTCTCTGTGAGTATTTAGCACTGCATAGTAAGTAGAAGTACTGCTTTCAAGAAAAGAGTGTCTGTGCTTCCCATGTGTGTCTGTCCACTATCACCATATATAAATATACTCTTGTAGCTATGGTGGTAAGCAGAAAGACACAGCCTTTATTATATGTTATAGCCTTCACGTCACCTTGTTATAAAACATAAGTAATTATTTCCTATTTTTGCCGTAGGCTTAAAGCAATTGTGAATTACTGTCTTTATACATGATGAACTTATATAGGTGTAAAATCACAAAGGAAAAGAAAATATTCTGAAACTTCCTTTCAGAATATTTGCTATAGATTACCAATGTATTAAAGCTAGGTACATGTCCACTAGGATCTGCTATGGGGAACAGGTGGCAATGCTAGCAAACCACCCACATAGACAAACCAACATCTGTTTCAGCCACTCATTCCATGCTTTAAATGACATTGTTGCTAACCAATGTTAACTCATGAGTCTTCCCAACTCAGATATTTTAAGAGCCCAAATACATTAACAAATGGATCGTGTCTATATTTTAAACATATTCGTAGTTTAATATTAGGAATAAAAGAGCTATCTGACAACATTAAAGGCTTTCGACGATTCTAATAACTCTGTTGCCAACACCATAATGGAGTGGGGAGAAAATAGTACAATTTATTTACTGACTGAACTGTTTCCTAACCTGTAAACAGTGTGCCGAGATGGGCATTAATATATTTATTTTAAGAAATACACTAAGGCTGGGTTCACTGTGCCTTTTTGCTGTCCGTTTAATGTATTCATTTTTAAATGGTTACTTTTAACGTACACCAATGATCAACCACTTTTTTTGTGTACACTTAAAAAAAATGGTTTTGTTTTGATCTTTTTTTCATTTTTTTTTATTAACGGATCCAAACAGTTGCATCCGCTTTCATACGTTTTTGCTTAATTTTTTAGTAAATTAAATGTATATGTTAAATGAACTGCAAAATATGCAGTGTGAACCCAGCCTAAAACATAATAAAATATTCAAAATATAATTGTTTAACAAATGATATTGTGGTACCCCTGTAAGTTTTATGATGTTATTTGCTTCCTAACTAGGTAATTAATGGTTTGCCAGTGCATTACTCTACTGGTTCCGCATCCTGTTTCATGGACATGGACTTTCATGGGATCTTCTAGATATGCAGTACATCCACTGTACCTTGACCATATATGCCCATTGACTTTACTCAGTGTAAATAAGTTGCACCATCACTCACTTCCCCTTCCCCTCCCCTATGCCAGGAACTCAACTAAATTCATAGCACGTGTGGACCAGCTGCGATCACGGAACTGCATAGGTTAATGGCAGGTCGCCACACAATCAGGGCTGCCCAGCAGTGCTTGGAGGGTATGATTGACAGGCAAAGAGGGCTGGTACTGGCCTCTCTCCCTGTCAATCATTCTGCTGAGCACACTGACAGGCAGAGTGAGGTGACTAGACACGGACGAGGAGCCGCCCAGATTACTACCTTTCTGACTCCTGGCCCCGATAATAAAACCTCTTTTTCTCCGGTATACAGCTTCTGATGCAGCCACGGTACCCTTGGTTCCCTTTTAATAACCCCCCTTTCCTATTTTATACATAAAACATATAAAAAAAATATATATATATAGCGTGCGTAATTTTTCGATCTATTAAAATAAAACAATATTATTCCCACACGGTGAGTGGCGTAAACAAAAAGCTGAAAAATGCCAGGATTGTTGATTTTTTATTACAATTTCTATAAAAAAATAAATAATAAAAAGTGATCAATATGCCTGATCTACACAAATAAAGTTCTAATAAAAACTAGATTTCATGGCACAAAAAATTATGCCCCATCCCATAGGTATGAACAATAAAAGCGTTATAGAAGTCATAATAGGAGTCACACCTATTTGCAAAAAAAAGTTTTACTGTTAAAAAAACTGTAAAAAATTAAAAAAAGCTATATAAACTGCACATCCCTGCATTCAGACTGACTTATTGAATAAAGATAGCATATCAGTTTTACCAGTAAGTGCATTATGTAAAAACGGAACCCCCCAAAATTTGCAGAATTGTCTTTTTTTCCCAATTTCACCCTATAAATAATATTTTGGGAATTTTGTTATTAATTTTATGGTAGATTGAAAAGCGTCATTACAAAGTACACATTTCTGAAACAACCAAGCCCTCACATGGCCCTTTAGATGGAAAAAGAGTTACAGCTCTTCAATGGGGCTTGTTATTCAAGTCGAACATTTGAGCATTGAAACATGAATCAAATAACAAGGACTTGAGTATTTTTACAACTCGCTGAAGAAACTGCATTAACCCATCCGAGGAGGGGAATTCCGACTAACAAGCCAGAGATAATAACTAAGGTAAACAAGCGCTTCCTCTCTCAGTCAGTTAGTGATTGGCTAAGAAGGAGAGTGACAGCCCACTCAGCCAATCAGAGATCGGATAGCACCATGGCTAATGATTGGCTGATCGGGCTAGACTTGTCTCTAGACGAGTGACAGCCGACTCAGCCAATAACCAAAAATGCGTGGACCGTCAAAATTCCCTATCCCCGGAATGTGCATCCAGGATATTCCAGGGAATTCCAGATCAATTCCCTGGAATATCCTGGCCGCATATTCCCGGGATCGCAACTATGCACCCGGGGTCACAAGCATCACGATCGAGCGAACTGCTTTCGGACCAAAAGTCCGAAAGTTTCGCTCATGTCTACCAATAACTGGCTGTAACATTGTTAGTGATTGACTTACAGTAGCTGCTGAATTCTGGCAGCTGAAGGGGACACCTGACACCGTAGGGTAAGTATAGATGAGCAGATTTTTTTTTATCCACACTAAAACAGCTAAACAGCTGCAATCGTTTAGCTGTTTTAGTATGGTTTGTTAAAGGTTTGGTTTGGACGAACCAAAACTTTACATTAAAGTTCAATGAATCTGCTGAACTGTAGTTTGCTCATCTCTTCTTGTGATAGGGCATTATATTAAAAAACTGTGAGTAGCTCAAGTTTTTTTTTTAAAGCTTTTTTTTTTTTAAAGCTTTTTTTTATCATAGAGAGCCAACCCCCTTCAGTAAAAAAGTATTTGGACTGTGTTCCGAGGATGAACCCTTTATTAATTAGAGAAGTTAATTCATATAAACAGTAGAACACTATATTTTTGTGGGTGGTTTGTTTGTAGGTTTAAACCTGGTTGATACCCCTGCAATTGTATTATATGCCCTTCATTTATGTCTTCATTTATTTTTGGGGTTATAAGTTCAGCAATTACATATCAGTTGTGTACAATTGTTATGGTTAGTAGAGCTATGTATGCTGCAAGCCATCCTACACAATCTAATGCAACTGCTTCCATTCAGGATGCAAGCTATTATCATGGTTGCCTGGCACCACCTCGTATCTTACAGTCTTCTGGACTGTGAACAGAGAAACATTTAGATGTCATCACTGTTTATCTATTGTGACACAGACACATAACTTATAGGTAATTGACCATTCTTGACGTCATACTCTTCACACTTCAAATAACTTAGATGATTATGTTGCCTAGTTAGATGTGCTCTGCATCTGGAATCACACAGTATACTACTGGTGTATATGGTATGGATATGGTAAGAAACTTATGGTCACATTATTATAATTACAAAATATAGAAAGTAGGGCGGTCGGCACTACAAGACACCTGGGATACTGGGGACGCGGTTTAGCAAACTAAATAGGAACGGATTGTGAACAATGCTTCTGCGGTGCAAACATCTCGGAAAAGCAAGTCCATGAAACACTTGAAAATAGAAGAATCTTGAGAGTGCACTCACCATAAAAGCTTTCTTTATTGGATCTTTAAATTCACAAGTATAGCAGACGACGGCGCAGTACGCCAGCACCCTCCACTGATCGTTACAGCTGTTTCGTGCTAATCACAGCACTTCCTCTGACGTCAGAGGAAGTGCTGTGATTAGCACGAAACAGCTGTAACGATCAGTGGAGGGTGCTGGCGTACTGCGCCGTCGTCTGCTATACTTGTGAATTTAAAGATCCAATAAAGAAAGCTTTTATGGTGAGTGCACTCTCAAGATTCTTCTATTTTCAATTATTATAATTACATTTCTTTTTTTTTTATTTAGTACAACAAGAATACTTTTTCACAACATTGATATGGAAATACAATGCATATCCCAAAATCCAAATGTTATTATATTCTCTCAGGAGTTCCCAACACTGTCATTACATGACTGTTGCTACTCAATGTAAAAATGTAAAAACTCTGACATACAGTAGTGCTCTCTGCTGCCACCTCCGTCTGTGCAGGAACTGTCCAGCTCAGTACAAATCCCCATAGAAAACCTCTCCTGCTTTGGAAAGTTCCTGACATGGACAGAGGTGGTAGCAGAGAGCACTGTGAAAGACTGAAAAAAGACACCACTTCCTGCAGGACATACAGCAGCTGATAAGTACTCGAAGACTTGAAATAAAGAAGTAAATTACAAGTCTATATAACTTTCTGACACTAGTTGATTTCTTTTTTTTTTTATTTATCTTGCTGGAGTACCCTTTAAAGATTTACTTTGTAATTAGTAATTGTAATTTCACAAAACTTTGGACACATCATAGAGACTTACTAAAGTTTCTGATCTGTCAGGGTCTGGGTATTCAAACTCCTATTGATTGCTATAATCAGCGGGGAGAATCACTCTATGGTAAGTCTATGGAGCTAGTCTCCTGCAGCAAGCAGTGAGCTGCAGGGTGAAGCACTCGACCTATCCATTCTAGGTATTGGTCGAGGTCTGATCACCCTGACATGATTTATTCCTGAGAAATTATTAGGTTCATCTCTAAATAGAATAATCTATGGCTATAGCCACAGTGACTGAATTAGGGAAGTTTCTATATCACCTAGAATCAATGCACTGGCAATACCCATGAAAGTTTTCATTATCTCTTTTCAGTTTGATATGGGCCAATACACACCACAGCACCCTGAAATCACTCCTAAAACTTGCAGACTTCCTGTTCCTGTTATGCATTGCTATTCTTTGACTGTACAACTGTGTAGATTGCCTTTTTGGACATCACTGTGTTCCCACAATTAATAGGTCAAGATCAAAAAGTTGGGAATCTATTGTTTTCTTTAAAACCAGACCATTTACATTTTTCTATATAGTGCCAGCGACGTCTTTGGATGCCTGCTTAAAATCTCCAGCTGCTACTGCCGAGGCAGACTCATCTCTGCAGTGAAAGCCCACTCAGCCAATCACTGGCCGCGATGCTGTGCCACTTTAGTCAGTGATTAAAATCAGACAAAACCCAGCACACCTAATTTTGGTAAAAAATATCTGCCTTCTTTAAAGGAGAAGTCTGAAGGATTATCAAACTCGCAGCCAGTAGGGAGGATATTGATTACAAGTACTAAACTACCTCTCCCCGTGCCCATTGTGAGTAGCGGGGCCGGCCACAGGACCCCCGCTGGAAGGCATTTTGCCCAAATTGTGATGACATCACGACTTAGGGGAAAAGACCTGTCCTGCCTGATGGACTAATCGCTCATCCAATCAGTGACTGGATTGGCGTTTCGCCTCTCTTGTATCGTCTTAGACAGCTGGGTTGTAACATGTCAGCTCCAGAGATCCCGGAGCTCGTCGGGGGTCCTGCTGCCGGTCCCGCCGCTTACCGTGGGCACAATATCCTCTCCTTTAATGTCTAAATGGGATGTATATCTTGGTAGGAAACTTTTATCCTCTATTACATTTATTTAATTATTTAATTCTGGCTACATCCTTGAACTTCACTAGTGCAGAGCACTGTCACACATTTATATAAGCTTAGATACACTGATTTTAAATGTATCCTCATCTATGTAAAGCTTCTTTCACATATTAACATAAGCAAAAATTTTATTGTGTTAGAATTAGTTTCAGGAGGCAACATTGTTAAATGAACCTCACCCTGTAACCAAGGTACATTGTATGGAATACTATAAAGCCTCCATGAATATCCGGGTGCACCGATCCTATTTCCCATCAGTTCCTTGAAGTAATTATATGTCTAAAGCCTAAGTACTAGACTCTACTCATATTTGTGAATATATATATATATATATATATATATATATATATATATATATATATAACCTTTTTACCATTTCCTGCATTTACTGTTAAACTGAAAAAATTCTGCTTTGTCCAGTGTTTTCTTATACCATGTTTCTCTTAAAATAGGACAGGGTCTTTTATAATTTTTTTCTCTGAAAAAAAGGACTAGGGCTTATTTTCTTCACTGTACCCCACTCTATATGGTAGTTAGCTGCCATACTGTATGTCCCACTGTTTTGAGGCTCCTCCATCCCCCTATATTCAGTGTCCCCTACTGTGCATCTTCTCATGCTTCCTGCCTCCCCTGCAGCTTGTTTTGAACAGGTGAGGGCGGAGCATAACAAGTCTAGCCCTGATTGGCTGATGCTCAGCTACCCAGTGTCAGGGATGGGGTCAGCTGACTTTAACTAGGGCCTTTTTTGCACTAGGGCTTATATTTCAAGCCCACTCCAAAAAAGCTTGCAAAATGAAGCTAGATCTTATTTTTGAGGTAGATCTTATTTTCAGAGTAAAATAGTATGTTCCTTGCTTTCCAAATGAACCCTTACTCCCTTTAGTTCTCCCCTTTTATCCTCTACATTTTTCATTCTCAGCACTTCACGTCACATTGGAAGTGGGCTCCTTTAGTTACTGGACCCCATAGAAGCTGCTATTTTCACTGTCAAAGTACTTATACCCATTCTCCAGTGCAGAACAGTTTTCTTGGTCGCTATAGGAAGGGGAATGTTGATGCTTTGAATATATGATTTTAATAGATATAAATGAACATGTTTAGTAAATGATGAGTATAAGAGGATTTGGTGCATGCTATACGTGGCAGATATGCATACTGTGTAAACTTACTTGGTTAATAAAATCAACTATAAACCAGATGATCTTTAACATTCAATGTCTGCAGGAAAGCCGCTAATGCAAAGTTCTAGTTAAACATTGCCTTGCTGTGTGCCTTCTACCGTCTGTTGTTTTTACACTAAAGCCTCAGCAAAGGTTGGAGGTGGTATTGACTTAGTAATTAAACTATTTTAGCTTCAGGATTTTTTGTAATCACTGCATTTAACACCATCTGCTATGGTATAAGGGTCATTTTTGCCAGATGGAACAGAAAAAATATAGCCTAGTATACTTTCCTTATATCGATTCTGTTGCTTCTGTAATTTCCTGTCTCCACATTTTGGTTTTACAGGGTTTTTTTTTAGTTTACTTTAAATATTTTATATAATCGACCTATATACAAAAAGGAAATCCTAAAAAAAAAAATGCCCCCCAAAAATATAAATATTCATCAGGGCAGAAGAGCAACTTAAAGCACCTGGGTGCTAATGCAGAATTTGCCCATTATACTTTATAACAGTGCTTCTCAAATCCAGTCCTCAGGCCTCCCCAACAGGTCATGTTTTGAGGATTTCCTTAGTATTTCACAGGTGATATAAATATATTCAGTGTATCAAGTATTATCACAGGTGTTCTTTCTATAGGATATCCTTAAAACATGACCTGTTGGTGAGGCCCGAGGACTGGAATTAAGAAGCACTCATGATGTATTATGTGGGAGAAAGGTCATATTTTCTCATGTGGGAGAGAGGTCTTTGGGTTTCCTTTGGCACCAAGTCTGGAAATGATTGGTACCTCTACATTCTCTATAACTATGCACCTACATTAGGGAGTGGCTATAATGTGTCCTTTATAGAGATAAGTGCACCGACACTTGAATACCGGTGACTGAAGAAGTTGGATGCAGCCCTGGGGAGTCCTAGAAGACATGGATACAGAGTATGTCCTATGTATCCATGTTTTCCAAGACTCCCTAGGACTGCATTTAACTTCTTCAGTCACCGGTATTCAAATGCCGAATCATTATAGTTTTTATTTCGACAACGAGTTGTCATCATGTGTAGATAATAGAGATAACCGAACCGGGTTTGAGTCGATCCGAACCCGATCGTTTGGCATTTGATTAGCTGGGGCTTCTGAACTTGGATAAAGCTCTAAGGTTGTCTGGAAAACTTGGATGCAGCCAATGACTATATCCATGTTTTCCACATAGCCTTAGCGCTTTATCCAAGTTCAGCAGCCACCGCTAATCAAATGCCGAAAGTTTGGGTCTGGATCGACTCGAGCATGCTCTAGGTTCGCTCACCTCTAGTAGATAATGAAAAAAATAGTTCCCAGCTCACCTACCAGGTGCATGACCAGTGGATTTCTCAATCCTTAAAGACCATATGAACAACGAAGAAGGTCAACACTTCCAATAAAACTTTTCATTTATTTCAATCCAGTAAAATGTTGAATAAGTCCAGGGTAAATACAAAAATACAAAAAAAACACACAAATACTGTATGATGCATTTCTGGCCAGCTACCCCTTAGTCATAGTTCGATGGGTCATATATCTATGACTAAGGGCCAGAAACGCTTCAGATATGTGTGTGTTTTTTTCTATTTACCCTGGAACTATTCAAAATTTTATTGCATTAAAATAAAGAAGTTGTTTCATTGGAAGTCCTGATCTCCTTCGTTATTCAACGAGTTGTCATCAGTGGAAGGAAAAGAACAGACATATCAGGAGAAGTAGGCGAGTTTGCTAAATGAATGAGCTGATTTAGAGGGGTTTCTTAAATGTAATCCCTTCAAACCAACTTCAGAATTAAACTGGTCCCTCAAAAAATTGGAAATTTTCTTGAAAATTTGGAAAATAGCTGCTAAATCTCAAAGCCCTGTAACGTTCTAAAAAGTAAAAAGATATTTACTATATGATGTCAACGTTAAGTAGACAAATACATAAAATGATTTAATAAATGATTTATGTGGCATGACTATCTTTGTTATCAGCTGAGATTTAATAAAAAGAAATCACAGAGGAAATTAAAATGGACATCTGACAGAAAATTTAGCATTCCAGAGAGAGGGTGACAGGCATGGATAACAGAATAAACTACAAAGGTGCAATTTAAGATTCACCCGTGGCCCAGAGTAATCTATACCAGTGTCATTCTTAGGGTACTATTACACGGAACGATAATCGGCCGAATCGGCCCCATTCGGACGATTATCATTCCGTGTACTAAAGACAACGATCAGCCGATGATCGTTGTCATCGGCTGATTGTTAATATAAGTTCAGACCTATAATCATCGGGCGCTGACCGTGCACCGCTACGTGTAATAGCGGTGCGCGGCCGACGCTGACGATTAGCAAAGAAGAATACATACCTAATCCATGGTCCAGGGTTCCTCTTCCTCAGAGCTTCTTACCGGGTCCCGTGCGATCTGGCTTCTCAGCAGCCTGTGTCAGCTGACAGGCCCCTTGGCCAATCACAGGCCGGAACCGCCGCAGCCAGTGATTGGCCGAGCGGCCTGTCAGCAGAGACAAGCCGCTGTGAAGCTGAAGTGCGCGGACCCGGGGAGAAGTTAAGAAGAGGAACCCTGGACCATGGATTAGGTATGTATACAGTTTAAACAAAGGCTGCAAGGACATCGGTAATGATGTCCCTGCAGCCCTTGTTTAACGATTATCGGGCTGTGTAATAGGCCAAGTAAACGAGCAACGATCTAGCAGATCGCTGCTGGTTTACAGGTATTATCGGTCCCCCATCGGCCCGTGTAATACCACCCTTAGAAAGGCTAGAAAAACTATTTTCGTGTTCTCTGATCAGCAATCACTAAACAATTTGAAGTCTCTCACCACAATACACAAAACGGTAGTCGTTGTTAACAATCGTTATTGCAAACGTTATATGCTCGCTTAGGACAACCCTCAAAGCACTTTTAATCTGCAAATGAACTACCAACAAAATGATTTTTTTTTAAGTTTGAAAGACAACGATGAATCTTTTGTCACTTGCTCGCTAGGTATTATTACACGAGCAGATAATCACTAATTTTCGTTCATTATAGTGATAATCCCTTAGTGTAATAGGGCCCTAAGCCTACAACACTTACTCTGCTCAGAGTTTAAAGTGTCACTGTCAGAGTTTAAAGTGTCCAGGTCCAGTCTCCTAAAGGCAGATTTTCTGACTTGTGCCAGTTGTAAAAAACAGACTAAACACAGGAATTCCGTCCAGAACAGAGAGTCAGGGCTCAATGTGTCCATCAATCACATGACTGCCTTCTCTCTGTGATCGCTCAGATGGGATACACTGGACTTCCTGTTTTCTGACTGTTTCCTGTTTTTTGAGAAAGAGTCAGAAAACAGGAAGTGCCGTATTCTCCATGATGATAACTAAAAATAAAATAATGAATGTAAATTGCAAACTTGCTTTATATCACATCTACTGTTGATTTAGATTTTGAAAGTTATAACAACAGTGACACTTTAACAAAGTAGATGCCTAGAGAGCTACACATTAGATATTAGGGTTCTTATTCTATACAACACTTGATTCCCTATCTGATACTGGTCAACTTATCTATACATTTACCAGTGGAAAAGGTTGAATACCTGTAGAGATATGTTTCCAATTATTCCCCTGGTAAAATCTCTGCTACATCTCCTCAATATTCCCAGTCGGCTGGACTGGAGACTGAACCACTTTTAGCCATACAGTAAATACTTTATCTCTCTATCTAGCTTGAGAAAGGTCCAAATCGAAGGACTGAAACTGTTTTTCTATGTTTTACTTCTAATTGAGTAAATTTTCTTCATGATTTTGTACTAAAGCCTGGAGTGCCGCAGTCATATTTTTTTCTTATTTACGTACACACCCTTTGGATCGGGGTGGAACAGCTGGCACCCAGTACTCAACTACATCCAGAGTGCCGCACATATTGAACTGTCTATCTGTCTATATCTATCTATCTATCTATCTATCTATCTATCTATCTATCTATCTATCTATCTATCTATCTATCCATCGATCCTCTATAGCTAGAGATATAACAGTAAGAAGAAGAAGATTGTGATCCTGCTGTATAGAGCTTTAGTGACATCACATCTGGAATACTGTTTGCAGTTCTGGAGACCTCACTAAGATATTGATAAAATATAAAGGGTCCAAAAAACGGGCTACAAAATGGTGAATGGTCTAATGAATAAAACTATACAGGATTAAAAATCTAACTCTGTATAGTTTGTAGAAAAGAAGGGAAAGGAGGGACATGATCAAAACATTTAAATGTTAAAGGACTAAATAAGCGGACAGCGGAATTTAAATGGTTATAGAAAAGCCTTTCTGGTGTCTAGTGGCAGGATCCAAAAAGTTGCGTATACGCAAGGATGGTAATAGATCCATTTTAAAAACATTAGTTTTTTTAAAAGGTTTTAATTTTTTAAAAGCAGTCAAATAAAACAAAAGTTATATAAGTTGTATATTGTTGTAATCGTACTGATTGAGGAACATAAATAAAAAGCCAGTTTTAGCACAGGGCAAACAGCATAAAAATAATACACAGACACACTTCCCCCAATGAAAATAAATAGCTTTTTTTTTTTTTTTTTTTTCACCACGCAAATAATTTTTTTCAGGTTTTGCTGCAAATTTCATGGACAAATTAAGTTGTCATTGCAAAGTACAATTGATATCGCAAAAAATAAGGGCTCATTTAGGTCTGTAGGTGAAAAAATGCAAGTGCAATGACCTTTTAAACACGAGGAGAGAAAAAACAAAAATTAGCATGGTCATGAAGAGGTTAATAATAGAAAACTGAATACAAAAACAAGGGGTCAATAAAACAAGAGGAGATAATCTGAGGTTAGTTGTGAGAAAGTTCAGAAATTACTGTATATTGGTTTGCTGAAAGAGTCATAGACAAACTTCCTGCAGATGTGGTAGGTAAATCTAGAGTAACTAAATGTAAATCTGGGATAAACATATATCTATCGTAAGATAATAAGAAAGGAAACACTAAAAGTGCAGACTAGAGGGACCAAGTGGTCTTTTTCTGTCAACATTTTTCTCTGTTTCTATATATATTTTATAAACACATTGAAGTCTTTCTTCTTAGAGAATGAAAAAAACTCTCCTTTTTGGTAATATGGGATGCATTTAAAGGGAAAATAGCAGCAAGTTAGTCCTCTCCATTGTCCCGTGTAATATGGGCTTTAGAGAGACACTACCTGAAGCAGTCAATTACCCGTCAAGAGATAGTAACCTCTGTAAGTTCCTGTAAACTTCCAAATCCCCTCAATGTTACAGATTTTCTGTTTAATTACATAAAAAATATATACCTATCCAATCCTAATAAAGAGGTTGTCCAACATTTTTTTCTTATCGGAAAAGAGATTAATTTGTAATCTTTCCCTTTCCCTCATCGGCCGTAATCGGACGATATCGGATATCGTGTAATAGAAGACGATCAGCCAAAATGAACGTTGTTGGCTGATCGTTGTCTGTCGTTTGTCTTTCAACATTTTGAAAGACAAACGACTAAGATAGTAACAATCTGCTGCCGTCACCCCGTGGAATTGGAGCGGCTTCAGCAGATCGCCGCTAGCCTTTATGGGCTGTCTGGACAATCTAGCAATTACCCGGGCAGCCCCCCCCCCAACTTCTGGCACCCTTCCCCTGGCTCTCGCCTGCTCGTTGCTGCCGTGTGTAATAGCACTGGTAGCAAGTGGGGAATGAGGAGCAAACAAGCGCTGACAGCACTTGATTACTCCTCAACATCGCCCCATGTAATGGGGGTTTAGTTGTTTCTCTGTGGCCCTGGGCATTGCCCTCTGTTGCTGCTTTTTGTATTTGTGTTTGTTCACATAAAGAACTTCTAGGTCACTGGGGTCAGCAGTGACATCACAGCTCTGCAAGTGCGATGCCCTGACCCGTGAGGGCCTCTCCACAGTGCAGGTGTTACTAGCAGGCAGGAACCGGGGCAGCTGCAGGGTATAGAGTTGTCACGGTAATGGCACGAGGGTGGCACAGCTGTAGGCCGGTCTGCGGTACTATGCGGGATACTGGGCATGCGATTCTTCGCTGTACCTAGTCGGGGCACCAGATAAGGGACACCAATGCCAGGGTTCAGTAACAGCGGTGGTTACAAGTGTATTGTAACTGAGGTAACTAGTAGCAACAGTCTCTTCCGGATGCAACCGGGTATATAGCAGGTTTAAACAGACAGAGCAAAGGTGGTGCTGCATAGGCTGAGGTGAAGCGTGCCAGATGATGGGAGTAGTAGTGATAGAGGAATAGAGAGGCTGGGTGGATTAGAGTACTTGCGGTGAATATCTTGAGTTGATGAGGAGATGGAGAGCAGGAACAACACCCAGATGAGAGGATACTCCAGGCACTTGAGCAGGCGGACAGCCAGGAACTGTTACAGCAGAGCACCGGGTCCACTCTTCTGAAGGTGAAGAGAGACACACACACGACCTCCTTGCTTGGGAACAGGGGCTGGAACTGCGCAGCAAGGGGAAGTCACATGGTACCCCTGGCCAAAGCTAGACGCCCATTGGAGGAACCATGGTTACGGGGCACGGTCACGTGATCACCAGCCTTTGCATACCACTGAACATAGTTATGCACACGAGATATACACATAAACCTGAGAGTAATAGGGACTACACAGTAAACAGTTGCAGTGCATATAGTTTCCAGGACAGGCATGGCTATAGTAATAAAAGTAAACTTAAAGTGAGAAACAGACAACCTGTTCTGGGACACTGCACAAGCCTGTAGCTCCACCCCCTCCTCTCAGAATGTAGCTCCGCCCACTCTATCCATAGGCAGGTAAATGTCTGTCTTCCTTAAAGTGTCTTTGGAGCACAATGGTGGCTCAGTGTCTGCCAATTACTCATATAAACAAAAAAAAGTTTTTTTTTTATTTTTTATCTTTTATCTGTTGTAGGACTATAAACCCCAGCACACACACACACATGTCCTGGATTACATATACACTACAGTAGCCATCCTACAGGTGGGTGGGGTTTCTATGAGGCAGGATTCTGTTACAAGTTTACCTCAGCAAGAAACAGATAGAATGGTGACTGACATGAGGTAAAGTAGCATGTCTCCTCCCCATATTACACTGCCCTAACACTGTAGATGTTTACAGCACAATAATTACAATACAGGGGGAGATTGATCAAAACTTGTGCAGAGGAACACTGGAGCAGTTGCCAATAGCAACCAGTCCGACTGCTTTTTTTTTCATTTTTAAAAAGGTCTCTAAAAATGAAACCAAGAATCTAACTGGTTGCTATGGGCAACTGTTTTGCTGTTCCTCTGCACAAGTTTTGATAAACCACCCCACCATAGTTCATTTATTTATATAGCTCCAACCTATTCTGCAGTGCTGTACTGAGATTGTAGCCACTCATCTAGATTACTGAGCCCAATGGAGCTCACAATGTTCTGTAGAGTGTGATAAAATCTACACAAATATTGGGGGACATACATGGCCTGGGTTGCTGGAACAGATGTTGGGTCTGCTGGTGGGTTCTGGTGTTTTGGAGGCTACTTGTCATGGTGGCCGGAGTGGTAACACCGACCCCCGGACACAGCAACTGGACCTTGGATTGAACTAAGGTAGATGCAAGTGCGGCGGCAGAGATGACAGAGTCCCATGTTACATTTTTAAGATATTAGATGACTTAGAAGTTTAACAACAAATTTGCACAAAGTTTACTCTTGAAAAAAAGCCACTTAGGAAACTATATCCCACAAGGATTTTATAAAGGGTTCTAGGGAGCTTTTCATTCCAATGAAATGTTTCATAGACTGTAATACTAGTAATAGCCTTGTAATACTCAGCTATTCCCACTACCTCTAAAGCGGAGGGTACTGGGGTAATGAGGGGGGTTAGTATTAGCCATTTTTTCGAGCTAACAATAAGCCCCAGCTTAGTAGTGCACAGCATCTACCAGACAGCTTCCACTACATACAGTAGTTAGTATAGAAAAAAATGACACCAGAGTTATTCATTTTTTAAATAAAAACACCCCATACTCCTCCATGGCCATTTTATTAAATTAATCCACTGAACATTGTTGTAGTTGACAAAATCTGATGTCCTCAGGATACAAATATCTGAAAACCAAAAAAAAAGAGAGAAAAAAATTGACAAATGGAGAGCGCTCATCCCTAGTTGCTTTGGCTACCTGTATAGATCACAGTGTATTGTCTGGCCCCCATAGCAGCACCCCCCAGACCCCTAAACAGCCACCGACCGTGCATCGCTATGTGTAATAGCGAAGTGATGTGCAGCTGGCAGCTGATAATTGTGTTAAAAAAATAAATAACTTGTTCCCTATAGACAGAGATCTATGCTAGTATTACTGGCAGAAATATTGCACCAAGAACACATAAAAAGGGTTAACCTATCAGGGGAAAGTTTCTTAATTTAACCCAAGGAGACTAAATTTATGCAAAGTTTTATGGCATTTCTGTTCCAAGAATGCCAGCTCCTCTAATTGGTAGAGCTCGTCTACCTTCTGGATCTTCCAGGAGGCTGCAGTGAGGAGTCTGGCTGCAGCCAGTAATGGCCTGACCAGCCATTGAGTGGTTAAAGAGAGGTCAGGGGGTAGGAGCTGAAGAAGACAAGTCTAAGGGGTGTATGGGAGAGAGAGTTTAATAATTCCATTGACATGAGAGGAAACAATTTTCCAAAAATCCCCTGACAGTGCCACCACGTATGCATGTAGGAACCTGGGGTCACACCGCATCTCTAGCAGGCATCCACATACTCAGGATTACATGTGTAGAATTTGCAGGAAGTGAGATACCAGCGGGAAACAACTTGGTATCCATTTTTTTGCAGTCTAATGCAATGATATGGCAAGAATGGATTTAATCATAGGCTCTGTAAAGGTGACCCCAAGGTCTTTTTCCCAGACCAATAAAAAGGTGCAGGAGCTTGCGCTGTTTGGGGGCTCTATTAATTCCTATAAAGTAGCTGGAAAGACCCAAGTAAGCACTTTCCGACACACTGTGTAATAAGCTATCTAGCAGATCAGCGCTCGCCTGGCCGGAATATTGGGGAGTGTAATTTGGCCCTTAGGGGAGGTAAAAGGGAGAAGGAAATAAACACATTGGAAGTGCCACTGCTAGGGCACAGGTGGCATACATGTACTCTAGGCATGGTAAACTTGGTAGGACCAGGCTAGGTCTCACAGTCTGTTTCCGTCTTCCTGTCCTGTCCTAAGTGTATTCCACCTATGGTCCTGACAAACTAGGTCTATAATATGCTGAGGTCTTCAAACTGGTGTCTAAATTATGCTGAGGTATTTTTCTGGGATCTATAATATGCTGGGGGTCTGATATTGGGATCTGTAATATGCTGAGATCCTGATTCTGGGATCTTTAAAGGGGTGCTCTGGCGGGGGCACTTTTTGGGGGGGACCGGAGAGGAGGTGGCTGAAATAAAAGACGTCCACTTACCTCCCTGGTTCCAGCGGCGGGTCCCGCATCACAGCGCTCCGGTGCCCGGTTCCCAGATGCTTCTGGGTGTCTGACACGGGCCCGAGACGTGACGTCTCAGGTCCGCTCAGCCACTCAGTGAAGGAGGCGGGATCCGTTTGAAGTCCGCTCGGATCCCGCCTCCTTCACTCAGTGGCTGAGCGGCCCTGAGATGTAGCGTCTCGGGCGGCGTCAGACACCTGGAAGCGGCCGGGAACTGGGGACCGGAGCACCGTGATGCGGGACCCGCCGCTGGAACCGGGGAGGTAAATGGACGTCTTTTATTTCAGCCACCTCCTCCCCGGTCCCCCCACAAAAGTGCCCCCACGCTGGAGCTTATATTGGGGTCTTATTGTGGGGTCTGTATTATGCAAGTGTGTGTGTGGGGGGTATTTGTGGGGTCTTATTATGGAGTTTGTGTTATGCTGGGGACCTGATTCTGGATTCTACATTATGCAGGAGGCCTGATATTTAAGTCCTATTCTAGGGTCTATATTATGCTGGGCTCCTGATTCTGTGGCTTGTATTATATGAGGGCCTGATACTGGGGTCTGCATTATGGAAATCTGGTCTGGATGGTTTTATTTGCTGTACAAAACCCCTTCCTCTGTAATGTCCTAACTGTAGGGTCCTACAATAAAACAATATATCTAGAAAAATTCTGAAATAATACCTGGTGACAAGCCACACTCACAATAAGCCACAAACCACAACACAATAAGCCACAACCCACAAAAGATATTTCCTATGTAGTCATATAAAATGTCCCTATAGGCAGCCATAACTATTCCCCTGTAGCAAGGTATGCTCCATGCAGCCAAATATATCCCGTTTCCAGGCATGCTTCTTGCATCTAGGTATGCCACCTGATCCAAGATATGCATCTTGTACCAAGGTATGCCCACTGCAGCCAGGTATATATGCTCCCTGAAGCCAAGTATGCCTCATGCAGCCAGATATGCTCTATATATCCAGGTATTCCCCCTACAGTCAGATATACCCCTTGCAGTCACAAATGCATTTGTAGCCAGGTACTGTATGTCATCTGCAGCAAAAATATTCCCTCTACAAATAGATATGTATGCCCCCTGTAGCCAGGTATGCCCTGTGCAGCCAGATATTTTGAAGGTCACTGAAGGTCACTGAAAGGAACAATGCAAAGATGCATTTGGCTTGAAAAAGAGGCTTTGTAGCCTAGAAACGCGTTGCCTTCATGCTGTAATAAAACTATCATAAATCCAAGACGGTGTCCTGGGAAACCTCTGTGGCCACTAGATCTCCTTCTAGGGAGTGTTGGTTTACGTGCCAACACTCTCTCTTTGCACACTTCTCTGCATCCTGTAACCTTCGACTCGAGGCATCCTGTCCTGGGCATTTGGAGCGGCAGTACCGAGGTCCCCTTATTTCTATGCGCATTAAGGTGTTGTGCTCTAAGTACAACCTGACCAGGTGAGCACATTCCTTACCATTCCTTCATTTTCATTGTGATACTGATTCACCCAGGGAGCGCCTATTATCTTGTGTTTCCAGCATTCGCTACCTGAAAGGAAGAATGGTGACTGATGAGAGGTTGTAAGGAGAAAGGGCTTGGAGCAGTGACTAGGAACCAATCAATGCCGGGGCAGTGACTAAGGACCAATCAACACTTCTGGGGTCGTCCTTTTACTCTCCTTCCTTCCCAGCAGCATCACTAAACACTGGCCCGTATTCACTGTGATGAGTAAAAGTAAAACATAATTGTACCAAGCTGCAAAAAAAAGTTAACATGTCATTTATATGAAGCCATAAAAACAAAACCTACACTGATATACAGTAGTAGAAAAATAGTAGGAAAAAGTTTTTTAATATATTTAAAAGGGTACTCCAGCGAATATTTTTTTCTTTTAAATCAACTCGTGTTAGAAAGTTATATACATTTTTTATTTACTTCTATTTAAAAATCTCCAGTTTTCCAGTACTTATTAACTGCTGTATGTCCTGCAGGAAGTGGTATATTCTTTGACATAAAGTTTTCTTCCTGGTCTGACACAGTGCTCTTGATTACAAGTAAGAACTTACCTCTCCCCACGCTCATGGTGAATGGCTGGAGCAGCTGCTCCCGCCGGAAGTCATTTTCCTCCAAGTTGTGATGACATCACGACTCGTGGGAAAATGCCAGCGCTCGGCCCCAGTCACTGACTGGCTGAGCAGCCAGTCCATCATTCGTGTTGTGACGTGTCAGCTTGGGAGATCCCAGTGCCTGGTCCCATGACAACTCCTCACTGCGGGCACGGGGAGAGGTAAGAACCTAATTCCTTCTCAACCTGCAGGCTGCTTGCCTTTAGAAATCACCAAGCTTCTCCTTTAAAATAGGTGAAAGCCCCTTGGTCAAATTAGGTATGAGCTCCTACTCCACTGGCAACATCATATGATGTTTAGTGTGTTTAGTATATGCTGGCCTTACACATTGGATAACCACTGGCAGAACCTGCTAAAGTCAAGAGAACCTGATGATAAAATTAAGCCAAAAACTTGATAAACTTTTCTATACCTGAGTCACTTTGTCTATGTGTAAAGGGAGACATATCAATTGCGCCATCAGTTTTCTGATTTGTTCCAGTCTTCAACAAATAACCATTGCCGGTCTATCCTGAAAATCCAAGAAAACTTCTTAAAGGGGTAGTGCACCAAAAAAAAATTTCTTTCAAATAAACTGCTGTCATGAAGTGCCAGAGATTTGTAATTTACTTCTATTAAAAATCTTAAGCCTTCCAGTACTTATCAGCTGCTGTATGCCCAGCAGGAAGTGGTATTATTTCCAGTCTGGAGAGCAGGAGAGTTTTCTATGGGGATTTGCTCCTTCTCTGGACAGTTCCTGACATGGACAGAGGAGGCAACAGAGAGCACTGTGGCAGACAGGAAAGAAAACACCACTTCCTGCTGGACACACAGCAGCTGATAAGTACTGGAAGGATTGAGATTTTTTAATAGAAGTAAATTACAAATATCTGGCACTTCATGGCAGCAGTTGATTTGAAAGAAAATTTTTTTGGGTGCACTACCCCTTTAAGGCTATGTTCACACTGCGTACGAATCCGTACGCAGTTCTTACGCCGCTGTACATGTGCGGCTGAAACTACAGACGTGGGAAAAATCGACATCCGGCCGGATGCGTACGCACTGCGAACATACGCCCGTAGTACAGTTATGCTTCCCTTGCTTGTTTCGAAGTGATCTGAAGCAGGTAATTTGCTTGGAAATCTTCGCCCAGCCCAATAAAACACACAGAACCTTTTGGATCGAAAAATTAAGTCCAATTTGACTGAAATAAGTACTTCGTACGGGACCGCATGTAAATCCACGGCCGTGAGTTCGAACATTTCCGTCCTCAAACAATGGTCTTGTTCATTTTTCCCGGCGGCGTATACAATACGATCGTAAGTTCATACGTAGTGTGAACTGTGCAGCCGTATATCTTATACTTTCAAGCGAACGCATCAACCTTAAAACTGCGTGCGTATATTCGCGGTTCGCACAACGAGCAGAAATATACGTAGTGTGAACATAGCCCCCATATGAATATCGTTTCATTTTCTAATACTCCCCATAGTGTGTCCATTTGTGATGCTGGACTGTTCTATTATGTTTCCTCATATAAAATATGGTTTATGGCAATATTTTTGTTTCCTTTCTAGGCACAGATGGATATACAATTTTAGAACACATAAAAGATTATAATAAACATACGAAATAGAAAAGCCGACTTGCTTTCCTGTTGGCTTGGTTGATTATTATCCTTGTTCAAATAATGGACCACATGTTCCATTTACTCTTCACTCGTGGTTGCTACAACAAAGATTGACAGAACAATAATCTCGAAAGACTGATGGCAAGGGTTTTTTGTTAACTCAAAAAAAGCCAAAATGCAAAAAAAACAATACATTTGCAAATTACATGTTTTAGAGTGATACTTTCAACTGCCTGGTGATGTCCTCCAAGGCCAAAAGAAATCCCACAGATGGCACTAAGGGCAAGTTGAGAGATGGTGACGTTAATGGGTGGACGACAGCCTCAGGTGACACAGCAATAAGCCGATAAGGCGATAAATGCCACAAGGTCACAAATGCCAATATGCCCCACCTACTTGACACTGTCCAGTGGTGATTAAAGGACACTTTTTTGAGTATATGAAGAGACATGTGACAGGACACATAATGGCTATTGTGACACCAAATTTCTTCTGCTAAGCAGCAGGAAATGGCCTGGACATAGATAGGGGTGTGTAATAAGGGGGCCACCTGTTCCACTATCAGACTGCCTAGATGGTGGTCAATTGATTGAAATGACCATTCTGCTTGTCTCACTCTAATGATGCACCCACCCACTAGTCTATCAACTGGGCAAAATATCTTCGAGTGCATCACAGTGGTATTTCTAGCAGTCAACGATTTCTCATCGAGAGGTTCATTTGCCCAAAGCAGCCTCTAAGAACCTTTATATAGGGCCGGAGAAGCACTTTTTAACCATCTCATGGCAGGACCCAGTGTCAGTGACATAACTGCATGTTAAGTTTTGCAGCAATCCGACATTTCTATCTGGGTGAATTATTACTTTTTTTTTCTCTTTTTTTTTTTCAATGATTGTATGCTGTTTTTCTAGAAACTGATTTTAGAAACAACCTAAATGTGACCCTTAGCTTTTGTCTGCACATACATAAGGACCAAGCAATTTGTTGACGTGGAGGCCGCAAAATAGCACCGATCAGTGAGACTAGCGGCTTGTTTGCGGTACCCTTACACGGCATGAGAAATTGGGCTGCAAGAATTATTCTTGTATCGTTCATGCAGCCCTAGAAACTGACAGCACAGATCACAAGCAGCAGTCTATACTTACCAGCCACACTGCTTGCGATATGGTAACTGTCTTGCCTGTATCTTCAGGTCCCACCTCCTCCAGAATGATTGATAGCTGGCGGAAGGGGGGCCTGAAGATACAGGTGGTGTGAGGACTAGAGAGACAGATTCCTGATCACACGCAGTGTGGCATAGATTTGTAATTTACTTTACTAAAAATTTCAACTCTTCCAGTACTTATCAGCTGCTGTATGTTCTGCAGGAAGTAGTTTATTCTTTCCGTCTGACACACTGCTTTCTGCTGCCACCTCTGTTCACATCAGGAACTGTCCAGAGCAGTAGCAAATCCCCATAGAAAATTTCTCCTGCTTTGGACATTACCGGTCACAGACAGAGGTAGCAGCAAAGAACACTTAGCCAGACTGGAAAGAATACACCACTTCAGGACATACAGCAGATGATAAAAGCCCATGTGACTTTAAACATCATGTGGTCACCAATGCTGGGTATCTACAGGAGCTGCAGACCCAGATCAGTTATGTAGACAATGTAAGGGGGTTGTATATCCCCTGTAACTAGGAATATTATATCAGCATCAGTTACAGGGAAAAATAAAAATGTATTTAGTGAGAAAATACCTCTCAGAGGTATATTATCACCATATTGCGGGCCCAAAATGTGAAATAAAAAGTATATATGTTGTAGGGATCTTCACTTGGGGGTTGGCATGTAGTGTCCATACAGGCCATGTACAAGTTTCAGTTAAAAGTCCAACTTGGATTTATTTTAGTAAAGGATTGTCCAGTAACCATAAAATAAGCAGAAAACAAGTGGCACAAACTATGCCCTTAGCCCTGTCCCCTGGATATACCCCTATATAGTAGTAACTGTAGTGGGAAAAGAACATCATTTAGACCTTATTTTAGCATCACAGCTCAAAATAAATAAATAAATAAAAACAGTCACTTATTCTATGTATTTATTTATTATTTGTCCCCAACATAACATTTTATTTGTCTGTCATTTTGCCGGTGTGTGAATATAGCCTAAGGATGTACTAGGGACTAAAGAGAACACAATAGGTCATATCAAAATGGGTTAATTGCAAGCGGACTCCCCTTTTAAGAACTAGTGCACAGTTGGATTTTTTTTGAAAAGGCAGTGTCAAACAGACAAATAATACAATACTTTTTACTATGTATCATAGTTTGACAGTGTGTGAACATCAAACAAAAAAAATCAATATAAATGACATCAATTTTTGGGCAGAAATTTTTATTAAAGAGATGTAAGACATTCAATGTTAGCAAATATTTATAATGTAAACATTTCCATAGGAGGTAGGGTAAAAGACGCCCTGACTATGCGTCAGGCGAATTCTAGTAAACAGATACCCATTAGGTTTAATAAATAAGAATATCATACACATATTTAAATATGTATATATTTACAAATAGACATTTATTTACAAGTGTATGTACACCAAAGAATTCAAATAGTATTCAAAGAGGTTAAAATATGACAAGACCGTTTGTCATTGAGTAGAATGGACATTTTAAATATTCACTAAGACTTGATAAACGTTTAAAGTGAGACCTTAAAAGGGGAACTCCAATGAGAAATGCTGTCTTTCAAATGAACTGGTGTCAGAAAGTTACAGTATGTAGATGTGTAATTTATTTCTATTTAAAATCTCATGCCTCTCAGTACTTATCAGCTGCTTTATATCCTTAGGAAGCGGTGTATCCTTTCCAGTCTTACACAGTGCTCTCTGCTGCCACCTCTGTCCATGTCATGGAACTGTCCAGAGCAGGAGAGGCTTTATCTGGAGATTTACTACTGCTGTAGATAGTCCCTGTCAAGGACAGAGGTGGCAAAAGAGAGCAGTGTGTCAGAAAGAATACACTACTGGAAAGAATACACTACTTCCTGCAGGACATACAGCAGCTGAAGAGTACTTGAAGAGTTGAGATTTTTAAATAGAAGTAAATTACAAATCTATATAACTTTCTGCCACCAGCTGATAAGGAAGATGTTTTTTTGCTGGAGTTTCCCTTTAAAGAAGAAGTCTGGCGAAAATTTTTAATAAAGTATTGTATTGCCTCCCAAAAGTTATACAAAATCCCAATATACTGTACACTTATTACAGGAAATGTTTATATAGTGCTTTTTTCCCTACACTTACTACTGCATCAAGGCTTCACTTCCTGGATAAAATGGTGATGTCACAACCCAACTCCCAGAGCTGTGCGGGCTGTGGCTGCTGGAGAGGGTGATGGGAGTCGGTTTGTGACATCACCATGTTATCCAGGAAGTGACATCACTATGTTATCCAAGAAGTGAAGCCTTGATGCAGTAGTAAGCGCAGGAAAAAAAGCACTTTATAAGCATTTCCCGTAATAAGTGTATATTGGGGATTTGTATAACTTTTGGGGGGCAATACAATAATTTAATAAAAATTTTCCAAGAATAGTTACAATAATTAGTTCAATTATTGTAGATTTAATAGGTCTAGGATTGTGCAACCTGCATGAAACAGCTGTACAGTTTTCCACAATTATTTGTCTTACTGGGAACTCCTGTTCTTTTTATAAGTCAAAGAACCGAAAGAATATTAATATTTACACAGGCTATGTTCCCATAATGTAAAAATAATTGCAAATAATGGCCGTTGTTGCAAAAACATTTTGTTATTAATGATCAAGGACAACAGCCGTTATTTGCACTTATTTTTACATTGTGGTAACACAGCCATAAACATCCTTTGTCGGTGCAGTGTTTTACTGTCTGTAAGAGATCCTGTCCATTATGTTGTCCACACATAACATAAGGATAGACGTACTATTTTCGGCAGTTTGTCCCTTAAAGCAGGAAGGGTGGGGCAGAGAAAGGGGTTAATGTTTTTGGGCCATGCTTTCTCTAATGGTGTATTTACAAAGAGAGATCTATCTGACAGATTTTTGAAGCCGAAGACAGGAATGGATTTGAAAAGAGAAGAAATCTTACCGTTTCCTTTATGACCTGTTCCCTGTTTATAGTCTGTTCCTGGCTTTTAATTAAAAAAAATCTGTCTGATCTGGCCGCATCCGGCCCCTGAGACCTCCCGATGCGGCCCGCGGCCCGCAGCTCCCCTGCGATGTGCGCCGCTCTGGAGGAGGAAGGAGCCGGCATACACAGCATCCTGTGACAGCTGCCGGACACAGGAGGATGCTGTCTATGCCGGCTTCTTCCCCAGCAGTGCGGCGCGTGTCTTCAGTCTCCTGACGTCATTTCATCGCGCGCCGCCTGCAGGATAAGACCGGCACAGAGGACCTGGGACAGAAGAGGACATGGGCAGCGTGGGAGCGGAGGTAAGGTGAGTGGGATGTTTATTTTTTTTATTTGGGTGTTAACTAGGCCACCAGGGACATGTCTGGGGGGGTTAACTAGGCCACCAGGGACATGCCTGGGGGGATTAACTAGGCCACCAGGGACATGCCTGATGGGGGTTAACTAGGCCACCAGGGACATGCCTGATGGGGGTTAACTAGGCCACCAGGGACATGCCTGATGGGGGTTAACTAGGCCACCAGGGACATGCCTGATGGGGGTTAACTAGGCCTACCAGAGGCATCACTGGGGGGTTAACTAGGCTACCAGGGACATGACTTGGGGGTTAACTAGACTACAAGGGGCATCACTGGGGGGGTTAACTACAATAGCAGGGGCATTACTGGGGGTTAACTACAATAGCAGGGTCACTAGGGGAACAATACTTTGCCTTGCCCCGGGTGCTGCAAACCCACGCTACTAACTGCCGCACACGGTATGCGGCCCTTGAATGATTTTATTAATGCCCGACCGGACCTCGACATGGAAAAGGTTCCCCACCCCTGATTTAAACCTACACTACATTCTTAACTGACTAAAAGCAAAACCATACCACTTTCCCATGGCAACCAATCACAGCTCAGCTTTATATCTTAATGAGAGCTCTGATTGGTTTATATAGGAAAATCGGACAGTTTTGCTGTTAGTCAGTTTTCATGTATTCCCCTAGGGTGTCAGTCCTTATGTTATGTCTCTCAGTGAGGACAACATAATCTACATTACAGGTTCACTTAAATTATAATATAAGACTCCTATATCTAATTACAGAACGAAAGAAATCTCAGCAAGCCCAGGATTTTGGTGGAATTTCATTGAGAGAACAAAGCTTAAGAATTGGTAATCTTAATATATGTTTTTGCCAGGATATTTATGTCTTGTTTAGCAGCAAGTTGTTAATGTTATTACAGTAGTGTGCACTATGTGCTTCCTGAAGCAGCTCCCATAAACACTGTATTGATTGGAGGCAGAGAGGACACCATGTCTCTGGCTTCATTAGAATCTACAGATCCTTGTCCAGCATATTGTCCAGATGTTCCATACATGCACTGAGACGTGGAGCCTGATATGCCACTCTGCATGCTAGAAGCTGTGTATTAAAGAAATTGAATAAAGTGAATTCATAAAGTACATTTTAACAGATTAAAATATGGTTCTACACAAATTTCTTTAAGGCTGGGTTCACACTATGTATATTTGAGGCTGTATTTGTGAGGCTGTATAGCAACCAAAACCAGGAGTGGATTGAAAACACAGAAAGGCTCTGTTCACATAATGTTGTAATTGAGTGGATGGCCATCATTTAATGGCAAATATTTGCTGTTATTTTAAAACAACGGCTGTGGTATTGAAATAATGGCCGTTATTTACTGTTATATGGCGGCCATCCACTCAATTTCAACATTGTGTGAACAGATCCTTTCTGTGTTTTCAATCCACTCCTGGTTTTGGTTGCTATGAGGACCTGACATGAGGACCAAATACTGCCTGAAATATACATAGTGTGAACCCAGCCTAAGGGTGTATTCAGACGTAACAGATCCGCTGCGGATCCCTGCCCTGTACACTAATGACAGACAAACTCGCAGCGGGATGCACATCCTGCTGTATGTCAGCAGCCCGCCCCGTTAACCGGAGCATATATATGACCCGCTCCCCACTCCGGCTTCATGTCCTGCTAAGCTAATAAGTTTGCTGCGATGGGGCAGCGCACTGATTGGCCGAGCAGGACGTGCCTGGAACCCTCGAAGCAATCCGAAGCGGGGACCAGGTGATGTATACGCTCCGGTGGCCGGGGGGTTAACGTGGCGGGCTGCTGACATACTCACAGCGGGATGTGCATCCCGCTGCAAGTTTGTCTGCCATTAGGTGTACAGGGCAGGGATCCGCAGCGGATCTCGCTGCAAATTTGCTGCGGATCCATTACGTGTGAAAGCTAAGGCTATTTCTACCTCTGAATGTATCTAGAATACTTAATAAGCAGCTTTCTAAAAAAATTGTTACTGGGGTACTCCGGAGAATGGCCAAAATAATAATAATAATAATAATAATAATAATAATAATAATAATAATAATACATTACTTTAATAAAGTTATAATAATTTGTAATATCACTTTCACCGCTTTTTTAACTGTATTGTTTTCCATTTACTGTACATATAGACCTCCGGTGACTGGCAGCAGGAAGGGGTGACACAGCCTCTGCTGCCACTACTGTTTGTGTTGGGAATTTCAGGGCTATCCAATCCCTGCAGTTCCCAATCCTATATATTTTCTAGTGCTGCCAGACAGCACTATGTAGAGCAAGGTAGCGTTGCTCCATGTACTGTATATTCTTTTATAAAGTACGAGGAGGGGGGGGGGGCTGCCTGATACGATCACATTGTCCAGCAGCCTTATGCTGGGTTAACACGGAACGATTATCGTGCGAATTTGCACCATAGCGATCAAATTCAAACCATAATCGTACGTGTAAACGCAGCGAACGATCGAACGACGAGCGAGAAATCGTTCATTTAGATTTTTTAACTTGTTCTTAAATCGTCATTCGCAAAAAATTTGCCGATCGTTCCATGTAAACAGTCGTTCACTGATTTTACCTTTGTGCGAGATAGGCTTAAGCGATCGCAAAACGATCAGAAAACAAATTTTCTGTACGATATATCGTTCCATCTAAACGCTGATCGTTATAAAAGAAAAATCGTTACTTAGAAATCGTTAATCGTACGATTGGGCGAATTATCGCTCTGTGTAAACCCAGCATTAGTGACTGCAATCACCACCAGAGGCTCCCAGACACCTCAGTGTCCACCAGAAACAGTACTACTCCTGTGCTCAGTTTGCGTGTGCTTTTTTAGGTCAGTTCTATTAAAATGAATGGAGCTGAATTGTAATACCACATCTAATGTGGGTAGGACAGGGGTGGTGCTGTTTTTTCAAAAAAGTATCTGTGCTTTTTCTAATCCTAGATAACCCCTTTAAAAGAGAAGTCATGTGAAGCTCAAAAATTACAGAAAGGCAAGTTAGTGCAGGAACATAATAAACAAAGTATACTTGCCCATCCCCATGCCTCCGTAGTGTTCCCGGGTCTCGTTAAAAGCTGCCGACTGTCATTTTTTACTAGAATCTGGGTATGTTATATATTCTGCTCCTTCACCTGTGACATGGTCCCGCTGCTAGATCACCTGCTCAACCAGTCAGTCACTAGAGTGGTGTCCAGTCCATGAGTCGGGAATGTGACATTGCAGCTGGAGAAGCTGCAGGAAACCGGCAGCTGTCAGCGAGACCTGGGAGCGGCACTATGAAGTACAAGGATTGGTAAGCATACTTTATGTTCCTGCACCCCCCCTGCCTTCCTGTCATTTTTTTTTCACTGGATTTCTACTTTAAACTACATCCAAATCCCAAATTACCCAGGTTTCAGTCAGGTTATAGAATCAGGCCATGTTCCCACTTTGTAAGACACCGGCCGTTCTGTGACCCGGCCGGGTCACAGAACGGCCGGTGTCAGAGAAGACCATCCCTGATGAATTGGGATGCGGGCACATCCGTGTGCGCCCGCATTTCAATTTACCATTGCACACAGTGAAGCGTGCGGCTCCACACTGACAGGTTTTTATGTCAGTTTTTTTGCGGCGCTGCTAGGGATCCTGGCCGGAGTATATACTATGGGGGACATTTATGAAGTCCGACGTTTTTACGCCGGACTTATAAATGTCCCCGCATCTCCGGCGCTACAGAGATTTATGTAGAGGCGGACTGCCTTTACATAAATCCTGTGCGCGTCGGTGTGCACAGCCGAAAACCTAGGCCACCTGAAAGGTGGAGTAGGTTTTCGGCGTATCTTTGCGCTGAAAAAATGATAAATCGCGCACTTTGAGTCCGCGCCCCCCGTAACGCCCCCACCACACCTCCTCCCCCCCCCCCCCCCCGGCGTACTCGGTATTAAGTGCCGATATGCAAATATTTTATTCGCAAATCGGCTATTTGCGAATAAAAAAATACGCAAATCGGCACTTTCCGCCGAAAATCATCCGTACGCCGGATGATACAGTACATGTCGCCCTATGTGTATACTGTACACTCCAGCCGGGATTCCATAGAGGGCATCACTATGTAAGTACTGTAGTAATCACAGCCGTTGTTGCAAATCGGCAACAATGGTTGTGATTATTACTTAACTTACGTAGTGTGAACACAGCCACACACACACAAAGCAGTTACTCAAACAAAATGCTAGAACATTTTTTACACAGTTGTAAATTTGTATGCTGTTTTCATTTTAAATGTATTGGCACACACTTTACACTTTAAGGGTAGCTTCACACGTACCGTATCGCTGCGTTTTTATCGCTGCGTTTTAATCGCTATGTTTTTGGTGCGATTTTGACATGCAAGTTTTGATTTTCACATGATTTTCATGTGAAAATCAAAACTCACATGTAAAAATCGCACCAAACATGCAGCGATAAAAACGCAGCAATACAGTACGTGTGAAGCTACCCTAAGTTTTTTTTAATCTTGAAACTCAATATTAGACTAATTGAAAGGGGCTTTGTTCTCACAACGTCTTTTTAGTAAAAAAAACTGCTGTTGCTTTATAATAATGGCTAATAATAATGATCATAATCATTATTAACGTCCGTCATTATGAAAAAAAATGCAGTTTGCGGGAACATAGCCAGAACCTGACTAAACACATACTAAACAGATAGCTCAGTCTGTGTATTATTACTACATTTATTTAACAGGACCTGTATGTCAGTAAGATCGTTTCTTCAAGAATAAAGACATTTTAAATTAAAACAGAAGTAAATTCTCAATAAATTTTTTACTGTACTGTAAAAATTAGTCTTTTTGAGGGGACAGATGCCCCTTTTTCAAAGCAATAATTGATTTTGTATTGTTCTAAAAGAGATATGACTTTTCCTTACCCACTGAACTGCGGCAAAGGATAGGTAGTGATGTGTCGGTATAATAGGTACCCAGTTGTTTTCTTCCACTGTCATCTAGTATATTAAGTGGATCTTGGATATCACTGAAGGCATGCAATGGTCTAATGGAACTAATGCTACTAATTACTGATACGTGCTGATCAATCATTGAGCCTAGTCGATGGGAGTCGGAATAGTTTAAATGGTTTCCAAAGTAACCTGTAAAGAAACAGAAAATAAAATATTTTGTGTTAACTTGGATGAACTATGGCATTCATCAACTTAATTTAAAGCATGTTTTTTTTTTGTTTTTTTTAATGAGACAATCCCTTTAACCCCTTTCTGACAACTGACAACCTTTGAAGTAAGTGACGTCCGGCATTATCATGTACCAGTACATCAGAATGCACCAGAGGCGTGAGGAAGTGAGGACAGTTGATGATGGGCCGCAGTGACTCCTTTGCCGTACACCATTAACCCCTAAATACTGTGATCCCAACATGATCGCAGTATTTAAATGTCAGTGATGGGAGTGGTACCTGACACTGACCAATCAGGACCTGATCATTTTTACTGACTGCAGGAGGTCTAATAATTACCTTTGTGTGGTCTGATCAATGTTCTTCTCAGGGTCTGCCTCAGGCAGACTCTATGAGCAGATCGCCAGCAATACTGATTAACCCTTTAAGGACCGTGCTAACTTTCGTTTTTGCGTTTTCGTTTTTTCCTCCATGTGCTTAAAAGGCCATAGCACTTGCATTTTACACCTACAGACCCACATGAGCCCTTATTTTTTGCGTCACTAATTGTACTTCGCAATGACAGGCTGAATTTTTCCATAAAATATGCTGCGAAACCAGAAAAAAATTATATGCGCAGTGAAATTGAAAAAAAAAACGCAATTATTTTTCTTTGGGGGGCTTCATTTTTACGCCGTGTGTCCTATGGAAAAACTTAGTTGTTATATATGTTCCTCAAGTCATTATGATTAAAATGATATATAACATGTATAACTTTTATTGTATCTGATGGCCTGTAAAAAATTAAAACCATTGTTAACAAATATACGTTCCTTAAAATCGCTCTATTCCCAGGCTTATAGCGCTTTTATCCTTTGGTCTATGGGGCTATGTCAGGTGTCATTTTTTGCGCCATGATGTGTTCTTTCTATCGGTACCTTGATTGCGCATATGCGACTTTTTGATCGCTTTATATTACATTTTTTCTGGATTTGATTCGACCAAAAATGCGCAATTATGCACTTTGGGATTTTTTTGCGCTTACACCGTTTACCGTACGAGATCAGGAATGTGATTAATTAATAGTTCGGGCGATTACGCACGCGGTGATAAAAAACATGTTTATTTATTTATTTTTATTTGTAAAATGGGAAAAGGGGGGTGATTCAGACTTTTATTAGGGGAGGGGATTTTTTATTAATAAAAACACTTTTTTTAACTTTCCCTTACAGTAATATGAAGCCCCCTGGGGGACTTCTACATACACAGAACTGATCTCCCATTGAGATCAATCCTGTGTATATAATAGAGCAATGATCCATCAGATCGGTGCTCTATTATAATGGTCTGCTGCAGACCATCTGAATAGATTGCCAAGCCGGGATCAGCGTCATTCCGACGCTGAGCCCCGGCCGGCTCATTAGAACGGATCTCCCCTCAGCGATCGCATTGCGGGGGGGGGGGGATTTCCCACTAGACACCAGGGAGAGGGGGCACAGCTGCTATTCAAATGCAGCTGTCAGCTTTGACAGCGGCATTTGAATAGTTAATTAGCCGGCCGCGGCGATCGGCCACGCCGGCTAATACACGCGGTCCCTGGCTGCACTTAGCAACCGGGGACCGCGCGCTGCAGAGAGGCTCACGCCGGGAGCCCTCTCTGTTTACTCTTAACGGCCGCATGACGGGTATACCCATCATGCGTTGTTAAGAGGTTAAAGGAGTAGTGCGGCGCTAAACATTTATTCACAAAATAACACACATTACAAAGTTATACAACTTTGTAATGTGTGTTATGTATGTGAATGGCCCTCTTCCCCATGTTTCCCCCCACCCACGCTAGACCCAGAAGTGTTGGTGCATTATACTTACCGCATTTGTGTCGACCCCCATCCGCCATCTTGTGACAATGACGTTGTCTTCGGGAGGGCAGCCGAACCGCTCCATCCGTCCCTCATGCCGGCCCCCCTCTGCCACGTCACCAGCTGCTCAGCCAATCGCACAGTTATGCTCAGCCAATCGCGGCTGAGCAGCTGGTGACGCAGCAGAGGGGGGCCGGCATGAGGGACGGATGGAGCGGCTCGGCCGGCCTCCCGAAGACGACGTCATTGTGACAAGATGGCTAACGGGGGTTGACACAAATGCGGTAAGCATAATGCACCAACGCTTCAGGGTCTAGCTTGGATGGGGGGGAAACACGGGGAAGGGGGCCATTGACATACATAACACACAATACAAATTTGTATAACTTTGTAATGTGTGTTATTTTGTGAATAAATGTTTAGCGCCACCCTTTAATACTATGCAATGGCATAGCATTGAACAGTATAAACAATCTAATGGTTGCATGTAATAGTCCCCTAGAAGGACTTAAAAAGTAAAAAAATTAAGATAAAAATATATATATATATATATATATATATATATATATATATATATAAAACCCCCTTTAATAAAAATCCAAATTACTCCTTTATCCTATTTTACATAAAAAAAAAAAAATAAAAAGTAAGCATATTACGTATCACTGTGTGTGTAATTGTCCAATCTATCAAAATGTAATGTTATTTAATGTGTACTGTGAACTTTGTAAGCGAAAAGCAGAAAAAAGCACCAAAATTGCAGATTGATTAGAAAAAAAATAAATAAATAAAAAATTATCAAAAAGTCCCATATACGCCAAAGTAGTACTAATTAAAACTACAGGTCATGGCGCAAATAAAGAGCCCTCGAACAGCCCCATTAGTGAATAAATAAAAAGGCAATAAGAGTGAGAATAAGACAATTTTGCAAAAAACAAAAGCTATGTGAGTGTGGATATCGTTGTAATCAGACCAAACTACAGAATTATGAGCAGTGTACTTTAGGTGCATGAGCTAGGAAATGCTCTTTATGCATTGGTAAAATGTGTACACAAATTACTTTGGGATCACAAATGCTTAAAAATGATACTTTTTTCTTAGATTGAAAAATGTGGCCAACTGTTTGCATTTTTGTATGCAGTATTTTCCTCCTTCTCCAATGACAGCACATCATCCTCTGATATCAGAGGAGGCTTGGCTGGATGGATCTTGTCTCTGAGGAAAGCCTGACTAATATATGGATGCCCAGAGGCAGGCCTGATTATTATTTGGTTGCAGAGAGGAGGGCCTGTCTACTATATGGATGCATAGAGGCAGGCCTGATTTTTAATTTGGTTGCACAAAGGAGGGCCTGGCTACTATATGGATGCACAAAGGGGGCATGACTACTATATGATACACAAAGTAGGGTCTGACTGATACATGAATGCACTTAAGGGCCAAACTACTATATAGATGCACAGAGCAGGGCCTTACTACTGTAATGGGGCAAAGAGGTGGCTTATCTACTTTATGAGGGCAAAGGCCCTTTCTACTACGCGAGGGCATAGAGAGGGCCTAAATACTACATGGGGGCTAAGGTGGGCACTGTTACATTATGGAGCCTAAAATGTTTATCTGGCATCACCAGGAGAAGTCTTCATGATAGTCAGGCCAAATGAAGAACAAGAGGAAAAGTGAGCGAATTTACAGTCATGTTTTCTGTTATCATGGCCCAGCACTTCCTGTGTTATGACTCTTGATGAACTATGTTTCCCAGGTCATCTGAAAGCTCATAGAGAAGACAGTCATTTGATTGATGGACACATTGAGCCATGACACTCAATCACAGCTCCTCTTTAATTTTACCAAAGCTGAGAGCTGAGCTGTGATTGGCTGCTGAGGGCAGTATACACCAGTGTATATTTTACACCCTTTGATAACTCTCCCCCTATGTACAGTGTTGTGCAGAAGTCACTAACCCAGTCACAAGACCCAGTGTAGTGTCCAGCACAGATGTGCCACTAAGTTTTTATTGCACCTGGGCAAAGTACTTGTTCCAGGTTCCCACATTGGGATATGACCAGGTTTATTCTGTGTTTTCCCCACTAAGGGTCAGTACTTTGTTTTTGTATTCTTTATTACATGCACAGCTGAAGGAAGCACTGGGTTAATTGTGTTTGTCATATGTGTGTTTTCTCCCAATCTAAGGTGCAGGCCTGTTTCCCTACTTTTCTGTCCTATCTCCTTTGTTTTCTCTTTTTCACTACAAAGCCCCACCAATCACAAGGTATTTTAATTTCCCCTACAAAAGCAGGTTAGTTCCTGGCTTCTTTCTAGTCCTCTAGTCAGTTCAGAGAGAGAGAGAGAGAGAGAGAGAGAGAGAGAGAGAGAGAGAGGAAGAGAGTAGCATGCAGTACCCCTCAGGAGGAAAGGACGTCCTCTGAGGATAACCTTGTTCATGCCAGGGATACTCTCAACAAGATACAGGGCTGTATACCTGAATTGGGTACTGACCCCAGCAGGACAAAGCAGCAGATTATGCCTATGTATCCTGCTGCAACGCATGGCTAGTTTGGGGAAGTCTGCTTAACCCAGCACAGGGACCTGGGACCTCGTACAACCCTACTGTAGGGCATTAGGTAGTCAGATACATGAGTACGAGTATCTTCTTCTTCTCTCAACTACACTATCCCGGCAGAGTACACAGCTACATTGGACAGGGCCCTCAAGACGCTCCTCTACTCTCACTTCTACAGTTACAATTTCTTCTACCTCTTGCCTGCGCATGCAGTTACTGAAGCTTTATTTTTTTTGTATTGCACTGAAGTAAACTTATGTTATTCTTGTTTAGCTACTGGACTACACACCGGGATACACTTGAGTTATCCAAACCTGTAGAAGCAGTGCCTGTCTGACTGGGGGTGGGTACCAATACCACTCCAGGCTACCGTGACAAGTACCCAAGTGACCCTACACCCACCTAGCAGCCACAACACCACCAAAGGTACCCCAGCTAATGGCAAGCCCACTGCTTCGCCACGCCAGTGGATCATATTGTAGAGTTGTACTATACAGGTACAGTAGGTTAACCACTTGTTGACATCCTGTCCCTTGTACATAGGAGGTCTTCCAAAATTTAGATGACAGGCTGACCATCTTATTTATTATTGCTGTTAACCCCTTCAGGACCAGACTTTTTTTTTTTCCGCTTTTGTTTTTTCCTCCTCGTGTTTAAAAGACCATAGCGTTCGCATTTTTTCTCCTACAGACCCACATAAGCCCTTATTTTTTGCGCCACTAATTGTATTTTGCAATGCAACTTTTGCATAAAGTACGCTGCAAAACCAGAAAAAAATTAAATGTGTGATGAAATTAGAAAAATTTGGGGAGTATTTTTATTTACGCTGTTTGCCCTAGGGTAAAACTGTATAATTATACAGCATAGGTCTCAATGAGAGATCAGTGTGCTTATACTAGAAGTCCCCCAGGGGGCTTCTAGTATAAGTGTAAAAGAAAAGAAAAGTGTTGTTGTTAATAAAAAAAAAAAAAACTCTCCCCAAATAAAAGTTGGAATCACCCCCCTTTTCCCATGTTATAAATATAAATAAATAAACATGCTTTGCATTGCCGCGTGCGTAATCACAAGAACTATTAACTTATCACATTCCTGATCTCGCATGGTAAATTGCGCAAGCGCAAAAAAATTCCAAAGTGCAAAATTGCACATTTTTGGTCGCATCAAATCCAGAAAAATTGTAGTAAAAAGCAATCAAAAAGTCGCATATGCGCAATCAAGGTACCGATAGAAAGAACACATCATGGCGCAAAAAATGACACCTCACACAGCCCCATAAACCAAAGGATAAAAGTGCTATAAGCCTGGGAATGGAGCGGTTTTAATTAAAATTTATTTGTTAACAATTTGTTTAAATTTTTTACAGGCCATCACATAATATAAAAGTTATACATGTTACATATCATTGTAATCATAACGACTTGAGGAACATATATAACAGGTCAATTTTACCCCAGGGCGAACGGCGTAAAAAAAAAAAAAACTCCAAATAAAAGAAATGCTTTTTTTTTTTTTTTCAATTTCACCACACATTGAATTTTTTTCTAGTTTTGCAGTTTACATTATGTGGGTTTCTAGGTGAAAAAATGCAAGTGCTATTGCCTTTTAAGCACAAGGAGGGAAAAACGAAAACGCAAAAATTTTAATTGGCCTGGTCCTCTAAGGGTTAAAAGCTTTTTATTCCCATGCCTATAACGCTTTTATCCTTTGGTCTATGGGGCTGTCTGAGGTGTCAATTTTTGTGCCATGATCTGTACTTTCTATTGGTACCTTGATTGAGCATATGCGACTTTTTAATAACTTTATTTATAAAATGGAAAAAGGGGAGTGATTTAAACTTTTATTAAGGGAAGGGATTTTTTTATTATGGTAATACTGCATAGATCCATAAGATAGGCACTCTATTGTTTTCCTCTGCTGAAAACAATAGAATGCCATTACGGCGCAGACCCCGACCCAGGTCAGATGTGGAGATCGATCCTCCGCCACCACTTCGCGGGGGGGCAATCCTCCCCACTAGACACCAGGGAAACTGCAAAGGAGCATTGTAAATGCAGCTGTCAGCTTTGCTACAGATAGCACCCGGCACAGCAGTGGTTCAGAGCGGGGTCGCCGCACAACCCCCCTCTGAACTTCCCCACCCGCATGAGGATGTACAGTTACGCCCTCATGCGGGAAGGGGTTAAAGGGGTATTGCTAGAATTTACAGTTATCCCATATCCACAGGAAAACGAAGTGATTGGTGGGGGTCCGACTGAGGGGACCCCTGCAGGATAAGGGATAACCAGGTGGTTTGTAAGTAGAGGTGTTATACTCCCTTCTGTTCAATTTATTTCTGGCTTATACAACATTTTCCGTTGCCAAAAATCTGCAGTGTCTAGAGCTACCCTGAGGAGTGACTATGGGGGAGTGGTTATGGGGCGTATTTATGGGGGCTGCAGCGCACATGGGAGGTATGCTTATATTACTGAGCAACTGCTCAACCAGAAAGAACAACCACGAATTACAGAACTAAGTCCCCCAAACAAATGGATTTTTTGTGGTTTCAAAACCTGGCAGACAGGTAAGCAATGCCACATGCGTCTGCAGCAAGTTTATTGTTTTATGTGATATTGGAGTAACCCTTTAAAGTTGCTTATGTGGAAAGAAGGTCTTAGCCACTTTTCTTTCTGTTTTGGACCAGTTTCACACATACACTATCGTATCAGATTTCATGCTGCGAGTTCCACAGTTAAATCTGCTGTGATACTATTTCTTGACATCTTCTATGGCTTTATATACGCGCAGTTGATATTTTATTCCGCTGTAAGAATTTAAAGCCCCTTCCCACCTAACCCACCACTGCAGGGCCGCGGTCCTGGTTGCTTCTTAGGCTCCCAGTTCCCTGACGTCCTGCTCAGCCAATCAGTGGCTGCGGTGGGTCTAATAGGGAGTATAGCAGTTATCAGAGTTTCTCCGTAGTTTAGCCTGGTGATGGTCACACACAGTAAAATAAAAGCAAAATATGGCTATGTTCACACAACGTGAATAATGGAGAAAAAACGTCCGATTTTGCTATTTTAAAAAACGTCAGTTTTTTGCCGCGATTTAACTGACTGCAATGACAATGCATTGGAGTCAATGGGAAGATGAACTCCCAATGCACACTATGCATTGAAAAACAGACGTCTTTGCCGCGGACGTCAAAATAATGAACATAAACATTATTTTCGGACGTCTTTTCCAATCAGGGGACGTTTTTTTATTAGTTGTTCACACACAGTTCTTGTTTTGTAACCGTTCTTTCTCCGTTTTTACTATTAAATTCAATGGACTTTTAAATTAAGACACACCCAAAGGGCAATTATTAATCCCAAACTAAAATAATGTGCAAGCATCAGTCATTGCACTAAGGGGAGGCAGGCTGCTAAAAACGTCCGTTATTTTAAACTCAAAATAACGGACGTAATTTTAAACGGAGCTGAAAAAAACGTTGTGTGAACATAGCCTAAGGCTGTAAATTTGAGTGCAAATAAAAAGTTTGAATAGGTAAAAAAAAAGCTGTATTTTGCTAAAACAGGTCGTAAACAAGGAGCATGTTGTATTTTTACATACATACTCAATTATGGCCACTGTTTTTTCTCCACTGTGCACTGCTAGCCAATTTCCCACCTACTTTAATTTTAGGCTATGTCCCCACACAGTATTTCTGCTCAGTATTTTGGTCAGTGTTTTGCAACCAAAACCAGGAGTGGATTGACAACACAGACAGGCTATGTTCACACACTGTTGAAATTGAGTGGATGGTCGCCAATTAATGGCAAATAAAGGACATTGTTTTAAATAAAGACAATTATTTGCCATTAAATGGCAGCCATTCACTTAATTTCAACAGTGTGTGTGAACATGGCCTTTCTGCGTTGTACGGACTGTGACAGGAGGATCAGATAACAGCCCTGACACAGAGAGAAACAGAAACAAAACCTCCTCCCCTCACCTCCTAGCAGCACGTTCTCCCCCCTCCCTTCACAGAGATCACATAGCAGAGCTGAGGGTGTTGTGTGTGTGTGAGGAGCAGCGCAGGGGAGGAGCTGGATGGAGGGAAAAGTGTATCCAGTGCCACCATGACTCCAATGTACTACATGAGGGAGAGTGGGTGAGTCACTGAGGGAAGGACTACAAGTCCCAGTACAACACAGCTGTAGTCCTTCCATAGTACATAGAACATTCACTATCAGATGTCTGCAGCAGGTGACATTATCCTACAGTGTTATGAGAGCAGATCACTGTATCTAATCCCAATGTGTGTGATACCATCTGCTGGAGCTCTGTATCTAATCTTACATTGTGATACTGTATGCTGGGGCTGTATCTAATCCTGTTATGTGTGATACATCTGCTAAGGTGCTGCTCAGTGAATGGAGGGATGCAGCCAGGGAGATGAGGGATAGGCCACGCCCACTTTCTCTCAGCCAGGAGAAAAAATCATTTATTCTTCTGAGCCAAACAACTGGTGATATCTCAGGGAGCATACACACTATCAACACAGTTTAGGGCTTTTTTTAAAGGGTAACATGAGGGCTTTTTGTTTGAGGAATTTCATTTTTTGGCTACTGAAATTATACTTGCGCTTTAAAAAAAAAAATGTGACCGTGCCTCTCTAAATGTCCTTATCCAACCGGCATGCATTCTCTAGCCTATTATTATTACAAAAGATGAATAGTTAATAAACTATGTGGTAAAAAAATACAAGAACAGTGTTAAAGGGAAACATGCTGACACTAATTTCTTAAATGTTTTTAAAAGCATATATAAATATATATAAAAATAGATCATGGTATGTCCTTCTAGCATGTCTTACCTTTCTTTTTAGAAAGTTGTAATTCTAGATTACCAGGTATATTAGTTTCTACTGAAACCCAAGTAAATAGAGTAGGCTATTTATTCCCTTTCTTGCTGATACCAGTGTTTAATTACACTTCCCTGCAGTTATTGATATCAAACTTATAAAAAAACAAATCTTGTAAATCAATAGGCTATATACCTACTACACCTATACACCCTTGTGATTTTTTTTTTTTTTTATTGTTCATTTATTTTCTGAAGGCAAATTACAGAGGCTTTCCAGGATATTCACATGACAGGCTATTAATAGTTATTCCGCGGGGTGCTGACACCAGACTCCCAGTAAGACTAGAGCTAGAGGAACTTGGCTCAATTCCCTGTGTGGCGACGACGACACTGATATCCTGAAGCCTCAGCTCAGGGGAACTGGATATAGGCACCCCACCAATCAACTATTGATAGCCTATTCAGTGGATAGACGAACAATTGTTTTACCCTGGGCAACCCCTTTGACCTCTAGATGACCTGTACTGCATGGACATAACAATATTGCTCCCATACGGCAAACAGCATAAATGTAAAAAAAAAGGAAACAAATCCCAGGATTGCTGATTTTTGTTACATTATATTTATAAAAAAAATTAAATAAAATGAATAAACATTGACCAATACATCCAATACATCTACAAAATTATGATACAAAAAAACCTAGAGATTATGGCACAAAAAATGATGCCCCAAACAGCCCCATAGGTAAAAAAAAAAAAAAATTAAACTGTTAAATCACAATAGAGCCATTTTAACCAACTCTTAGAAATTTCATTGTTCACTGCTAAAAAAAAAAATGTTGTAAAAGCTATGTAATACATGTATATTACTGTATTCAGAGTGACGTATAAAATAAAGATAACCTTTCAGTTTTAGTGTAAAGTCCATTACATAAACACCGAAACCCCCAAAATTTGTGAAGTTGTTTTTTTTCCCCAATTTGACCCCATAAATAATACTTTTAGGGTTTTGTCACACATTTTATGGTACATTGAAAAGGTGCTATTACAAATGATTCCTGATAAAAACAAAAGCCCTTACACAGCCCTGTACATGGAGAAATAAAAACTTTATGGGGGAGATTTATGAAGTACCACAATGAAATCATAAATTACTGCAAAGAATTCAGTAACAATGAAACTGCAATGTGTGAACACAGCCTAGATGTTCTGCAACAGTTTTGGGCGGGGAATAGGCAGGGTGGGGGACTGTGATGAACAGCTAAAGGAAAGCATTGCATTCTGGAACCACCCCCCCCCCCCCCCCCAAACAAATGGATTTTTGGTAGTTTTAAAACTGGAATAGATAGGTAAGTAATGCTATATGCTTCTGCAGGAGTTTCATTTTTTTAACCTTTACCTGGAGTTTAACTGCCCACAGTAACCAATTACAGCTCCTCTTATATTTTACCAGAGCTGAAAGCTGAACTGTGATTGGTTGCTGTGGGCAGTTTACACCAGGTGTATATTTATACCCTTTCATAAATCTTCCCTTATAGCTCTTAAAAGGCATGGAGGAAAAAAACAGGGAAAGGGTTAGCGCTCTGAAATCGAGCGTGCTTTAAAAATAAATATTAATACAGAGACTTCTTGGTAGGCAGCTCAAACAGGGGAGAGCAGGTACAAGGCAGTTTAAAGGGGAGATCTGACAAACTGTACATGCTACAGACATGGAACTAATTTATATTTAAAGAAATTCCTATGGAATATTTTTTCCCACCATAATAATTACAAGGCAAGAAATACAAACTTTCAAAGTGTCCATAGCCTTTCAGATGAATATTTGGGTCTGTCTGGCACTTCTCTCACATTTAGTCACAGCCACCCATCTTTATTTTACACTCTTCATGCATATACATTCAACAGGAGATTGGGATGTCCTCCCTATGACCGAAACCAGAGAGAATAGGGGAAAAGCATATCGGGTAACCAGGTGACACAAAATTTACATTAGAACCAAAGTGACTTTACTTACTTTCAGGCAATTATTTTCTGTTAAAAGGAAAACTGCACAGTCACAAAGATTGTGGTGGGTTTCCCCAGGATGAAAATCTTGGAGTACATGAACACTGATAACATGTGAAGAAGGAGATTGCTATTAAACAGGTTCTACACTCAATTAGAGCTGAAATTATCGGTTTGCATTTTCCCTGTTTGAAAGACACTTTAATTTTTTTGGTTTGTAAGTAGTGTTAAGCGGACTTGCTGAAATATTTGGGTTCAGCAATGCTGCCAAGCATTCGAGTTCGAAATCTTATTTCGGTACTAGTAAAGAGATCTGGAAAGGGAATGGTAAAGCAATAAATATACCGCCTGGAAAACATGGTGGATTATATGATGTTTACCCAGCATTTCAGTCTGTAACAAATACACAAATATGAAAAACAAATGGGCAAAAGCAAGGTTATAATTGAGTTTCAGAGAATCATGAAGTGTGGGGTAGGGCTGGGCGATTAATCAAATTAATTCGATTAATTCGCCCAGAAAGTTAGAATTGATTTTATTTTTTGTGAAAATCGTAAATTCGATTTTCACAAAAAATCATTGCGACGGTGCGGCGCAGCGCGGAGTGTCGGGCGGGAGGTACAGGTCAAGCGGGCGGCATGGCGTGCAGTTTCGGGTGGGAAGTGAGGTACAGGTCGGGAAGTGTGGAGAGATGCAGGTCGGGGGAAGTGCGGCGAGGTGCAGATTAGGCGGCTGGCGAGGCGTTGAGTGTCGGGCGAGTGGTGAGGTGCAGGGCGAGCGAGCAGACTGCTTAACAGTGCCGCGACTGACCTTCCCCCGCTCCTTACACATAGCGTCCCGTTCCCTCCCGGCCACACATGCAGGTCCCCGGTATCTGCAGGAAAGGTGTTAGCGTCACTGCCATTACTGGAGCTGTACAGCAGGATCGGGGGGTGCAGATGCCACTGTACAGTTCCCGGACCCGCAGCGACGCTGTACAGCGGGATCTGCACCCACCGATCCCACTGTACAACTCTAGTAATGGCAGCGACACTATCACCGCTACATTAGATGCAGCCTCTTTCAGTGACCGGGGACCTGCATGTGTAGCCAGGAGAGGGAACATGTGTGCCGGCCCCAATCACCCCCAGCTGCCCCATTCCCCCTTTATGTCATCCCCAACTGCCCCAGTCACCCACAGTCCCCCTTCATTCACCCCCAGCTGCCCCAGTCCCCCTTCAGTCTGCCCCAGTCCGTGCCAGTAACCCCCAGGGGCCCCAGTTTCCCCCAGTCTGCCCCAGTCACCCTCTGTCACCCCTCATCTATACCTGTACTACTACACCCCTCATCTATACCTGTACTACTACACCCCTTATTTACTAAACCTCCACTACTACACTCTGTCTATATGGAGGCACAAAGAAGATCTCCTATAGCAGTGATTTTCAACCTTTTTTGAGCCGCGGCACACTTTTTATACTTAAAAAATCCCGGGGCACACCACCAACCATGGCACAAATGGCACGAAAACAGTACATATTATACATATAGTTAATAATATAGATTCTGAGGGTGCGTTCACACCTACAAGATCTGCAGCAGATTTGATGCTGTGTTCAGTTATTTAAATGAAATCAGCTGCAGATCCTGTAGGTGTGAACGCACCATTAATGTATTTATACTCACTCAGTGTGAAACCTGGGCCTGTTTTCTTCCCCCCCCCTGTGCTTCTCTCCTGTGCTTCTCTCCACCATACTTCTCCCCCCTACTTCTCTCCTGTGCTTCTCTCCACCATACTTCTCCCCCCTGCTTCTCTCCTGTGCTTCTCTCCCCCGTGCTTCTCTCCTGTGCTTCTCTCCCAATGCTTCTCTCCTGTGCTTCTCTCCCCCATGCTTCTCTCCTGTGCTTCTCTCCACCATACTTCTTCCCCCTGCTTCTCTCCTGTGCTTCTCTCCACCATACTTCTCTCCCCCCCTGCTTCTCTCCACCAAACTTCTCTCCCCCCTGCTTCTCTCCGCTGTTTCTCTCCCCCATCCCCATGTTTCTCTCCCCCCCTGCTTCTCTCCCCTGTTTCTCTCCCCCATCCCCATGTTTCTCTCCCCCCTGCTTCTCTCCCCTGTTTCTCCCCCATCCCCAGGTTTCTCTCCCCCATTGTTTTCTCCTGTTTCACAGGGGCACCATAGTTTGGGGAACTTTCCCCGCGGCACACCCGATCATGTGTCGAGGCACACTGGTTGAAAATCACTGTCCTGTACAATATGGGGACACAGAGTGGCACATATTTGGGAAAACTACTTATAGGGGCGCAGAGGGGGCTTGTCTACTACATGGGGGAGCACTGTTACAGTGGAAAGCAATATAGTTGTTGTCTCAAACGCCACTAGAATAGTATCTGACGCTGCAAGGAGAAAAAAATTAGATTTAAATCTAGAATCGTCCCCAAAAAATTTTAAATTGGGATTTTATTTTTTGGCCATATCGCCCAGCCCTAGTGTGGAGATGTTTGAAAGAATGTGATTTTCAGCGTTGAATCATAAATCTGTGTTGGTAAAGTATCAGAACTTTTGTCTGATGCCATTCTAGTTAAACTTATGAAGAAGAAGACAATCACATTTTCCACTTCAAATTTCTTCTTTTGATATGGAAAGACATGTCAGGTAGAACAACAGTTCAAATCTTGAAACAAATGTGCCATCAGTACATACGCTTTAAAGTGACTCTGTACCCACTAATTTCCCACCTCAAACCACTTGTACCTTCAGATAGCTGCTTTTAATCCAAGATCTGTCCCGGTGTCCGTTCGGCAGGGGATGCAGTTATTGTCTTAAAAAACTACTTTTAAACTTGCAGCCCTGTGCCAAACTGGCGTAGCCTAGAGTGACTATGAATTAGGCTGGCACAACTTCTGTGTCCCTCCTCCCCGCCCTCTTCATCATTAGGAATGCTCCAGGCAGGTATTCTCCTATTCCTTACCTGTGAGAACATGGCACATGGGCTGGATCGTTAAGGCACGTTAAGGTTTTCACTGCAGATTAATAGGAGAAATACTGCCAGCGGCATTCCTAATGAGGAGAAGGGTGGGGAGGAGGAGGAACGTAGGGGTGGTGCAAAGTTAGGGCACAGAAAGGCCACGCCAGTTTGTCACAGGGCTGCAAGTTTAAAAGTTATTTTTTAGGACAATAACTGCATCACCTGCCAAACAGACCCCAGGACAGATTAGATTAAAAGCAGCTATCTGAAGGTACAAGTGGTTTGGGGGGGTCAGATTGTGGGTACAGAGTCGCTTTAAGTTTTGCACATAGATAGAATGGCTCCAGTGCTTTAGCCTGGATCAGTGCCCAGGAATGGAACAGCTGATCGCACCTTTTGTGCAGTACATAGAATTATCGCTAGTTAGCTGCACATCTTCCATCTTCTATGATGAAATCTCTGGCGTATAAGACGACTGGGCGTATAAAACGACCCCTGAGATTTTCAGGGGTTTGTCTTATACATCGGAAAATGTTAACCCCTGTCTGACAACAGCAGGGTTTACCAGCCGGAGCCCTACTGCGGTCAGGCAGGGGTTAACTGAAGTGGGAGGCAGGAACCCCCCACCACCCGACTCCCCCTGGCTGCAGGGCCCCCATTGAAAAAAGAAAAAAAACAATTAACTCAAATAGCTCCTCCCGGCAGCTGCGCGTCTCCCGTCATGTTCCCAGCACAGGCAGTGTGATGCAGATACACTGCCTGTGCCGGAGGTCGCTGTAGCTCTCCTGGGCAGCCGAGCATCTCATTGGAGAAGCTCAGAGAGGCTCGGCTGCTGGGAAGTTTCGGGAGAATGCCGGCTGCCAGGAACTGGTGACAGATGGGTTGAATCATTTGGTTTTTTATAGCGGTCGCCTTATACGGTGGGGAGGCAGCTGTTTTTTAGCTCCCCCACCAATCCCGGAATATAAGACGGCAGATTTTTTACAGTAACAATTATTTAAAGTGAATGCACCACTATAACTACTCAATTAAGATTTCCATATCAACTGATTAGTGATGCCACCAACATTGTAATGGTGCCGTCTTTACCACCCATCGCCACCCAGTTCCTGAGATCTCCTCTGGTTTGTACAAAATGTACGGTTTGGTGCAATGGAGGCGGGTCAGCATGTCAATGGGGAGAGGAGATATGGGTGCACTGAGGGCACTGGGTGCCTCAAGTGAACCAAACCAGACATTTGCATAAGTACAAACCGGAGGAAATCTCAGGAACCAGGCGGAGATGGGAGAAACGGACAGCATCATTACAACGCACAGCATCGATCAGGTGATATGGAAGTCTTAATTAAGTAATTGTAGTGGTACATTCACTTTAAGCTAAGCTCAAGACAATGAATAATACATGTGCAAAAATGTATAATCTCAGTGCAAGGATGGATATGTACAGTAAGACACAGTATTAAATATTGTATACAATACCATTGGATGTGTTTGAAGAATATGTTCCTCCTTGGCAGTTTCCAGAAGTAGCAGCATTTAAGAAATTGAATCCACTTGAATTATAGTATTGCATTCCTTGAATTTCCTGCGGATTAGATGGCCTGTAGTTCGATGATGAACGGCTGCTAAATGGAGTCCCTGCACAACTACTGGCAAAATAATCCTGGGTTACTTGTTGGTCGTTTAACTGTGAAAATCGATTCTGATCCACTCTATGCTGAAAGTTCCCAGATGGAGTATGAGTTCTGAACATGGTCTGATAGTTCGAACCATTTCCAAAATAGTTCTGGTTATTTTCAGAAAGATTGTGGTAGAGTGGTTCAGAAAAGGAAGAAACTTGAGAATGACTTGTCAATCCAGGGCCCACGCTGGATGGCCTCAAAACCATTGGTCCTTGGTTTATAACACTTCCTCGGTTGAGTATGGCAGGTGACATGGGTGGAGTCATAAGATGAGATGTACTCTGCGATACCTCCATCTGATCTGAGAAATGGAAATTTTACATAAAAATGTAACACTTTAGGAAAGTACCTTTAACTAGGTTGAAAAAAAGTTGAATAGGATCAACGTTTCATAACAATTTGCTTGAAGAAAAAACTTTGTACTCAAAGGGGGCATAAATGCCTTTTTTAGGCGCAGATGGGGAAGATCAGCGTAAAAATATTCGCAAATGGTATTTTTTGCCCCTTCTGCGCCACCTTTGCCAGTGGGGCGGAGAGGGGGCGTTACGGGGGGTGCGGCTGCATGCAGAGGGGGCGTGGCTTCTACGTGTGCCGCATTTATCATTTTTTGGGTGAAAAGCTGATACTGAAACGTGTGCCAGCTCTTAGCTGGAGTAGGTTTCAAAATGTTCGCACGGACGGACTCCGTGCAATCGGGATTTATGTAAAGGGAATGCGCCTTTCCTTAAAATCCTGAGCTCCGGAGCTGCGGAGACGTTTGTAAGCCCGGCGTAAAAAACGCGAGACTTCATAAATGTCCCCCAATCTATATATAAAATAAGATTTTTAAGATGTTTTGATGATAAATCCCTTCCTGTGTCCAAACAGGGAGAAACCTATCATTCAAAACTGGTGGGACAGTGTTCGGCGTTTGATTAGTGGTGGCTGCTGAAGTTGGATAAAGCCCTAAGGTTGTCTGGAAAACACGGATACAGCCTATTACTATATCCATGTTTTTCAGATAGATAGATGTAACTTCAGCAGCCATCACCAGCCGAACGCTCGGGTTTGGACGAGCTTGAGCATGCTCAATATTCACTAAACTCTAATGCTTATCAATATAGTGTTGAGTTTTTTTTAAAGAGGAACTCCGGAGACAATAAATTGTTCTGAAATAAACTGGTGTCATTTCTGACACTTTCGTCTACCAGTACTTATCAGCTACTAATCTTTAAAACATTAGTTACATTTCCATGCACTACCTACCTGTGAGAGGGATAGTTTCATTATCTTCATTTGAGAAAGAGTGTAGGCCACGAACAAGTCCAGCATGCTGGTTTGGTGACAAATTGGAATATGTCTGTTCTTGAAGGCATTCATTCTTCACTGCAGTGTCATTGGAAAGTCCACCGGATTTGGTTCGGCTGGCAAGGAAGCAGGAGCTTGGAGATGCAGTAAAGGTTGCTTTGCTAGCATCTATTTAAGTACAACAAAAGGATGGCATTGATTTTCAGTAGGTTAACCATGGCAAGTATTGTGCCTGATATGGAAGCATAATACAGTATACCCACATTCATCAGAAGGAAGCAATCGTTGATAACTTAGTTCCATTGAAGTGAATGGAGCTTAATTGCACATCACACCTGAACTGGGAACAAGAGTGGTGCTATCTTTGGAAAAAAGTGTCCATGTTTTTGTAGCGCTGGATAACCCCTTTAAATCACCCCCTTTTCCAATTTTTTACAAAAAAAAAATCACATAAAAAAATCACATTCTTGATCTCACACAGTAAACAGCATAAGTGTAAATTTTGGTTACTTAACATCACTAAGAATATGAATAAAAAGTGATAAAAAATTCACATATACTCATGCAAGATATTGCAGATTATGGTGCAAAAATGACACCTGAAATAGCCCCATAGACCAAAAAATAAAGGAGCACAATAGGGTCATAATAGAGCAATTTTAAACACATTTATGTATTTATTTATTTTTTAAAAGCAGTAAAATATTACGTTATAAAAATTGCCTGTCGTAATTGTACTGACTCGAGAAACATAGATAACTTGTCAGTTTTACCACAGGTGAACAACATATAGACATTTTTTCATCCTTATTCCTTTTTTTATACACAAAACTTTCAGACTGGTGAGATTTTTCTTTTTTTTTTTAGATCCATCAATATTAGGATCCATGAGGGGTCGGACTCATTTCATCTAAAGAGGCCATGGCATTCTGAGCACCAAAGCCTCTCCATTCTTTCATTAGGAAAAAAAAATAAATTGGCAGCACCTCTATGCCTCTGTTAACACTGCAGGTTGCATGCTGCTTAAGTACAGACAAAAATACAAAAAGTGCAACAGCAACCCACAGGTGCAAGATCTTATCGTATATACTCCTTCCAGTGTACACACGATAAAAACCTGCTCTGTAGATATTGAAAAATGAGGATCTTAGCAAACTATTTGATCAAACAGAGTGTTTTTATCGTGTGTATGCTGGGAGAAGTATATACGGTAAGATTTTGCACCTGTGGGTTGCTGCTGCACGTTTTGTATTTTTGTCTGTACTTAAGCCACAAGCAGCGTGCAACCTGCAGTGTGAACAGAGGCATAGAGGTGCTGCCAACTTTTTCTTTTTTTTTCTGTTGAATGTGGGGTGTGTGGCTACCTCATGTTGGCTTGCACTCCACCCATGTCCCAAGGGTGCTATAAAAAGAGATCACTTGGATCCTTTCTGCCCAGTTGTAGGCTTGTTCAGCCCAGGAAAGGTCATTGCTAGTGTGAAAATGCTAGAGTAGGGACCATGTCTCTGAGGACCCCTTAACGTGGTGACATGGTACACTCTGTTTGATCAAATAGTTTGCTAAGACCCTCATTTTTCATCAGGTTCTGGGCGTTCCGACCCCTACTGATCTATGAGCTGGTATTCCGACACTCTTGCCAGCTTTGGGGCCTTCACAATGCCGTGGTCTGCCCTAAAAATCCATTAAAACAGGCAATCATGACACCAGGAAGAGGATGGGTAGAACTGCACCAAAGGACTTCTTACATGTCATGGTAACAATCTGAAGCTTCCCCATTCCTGGTAGTTGCAAAAGGATCCTGGCTGTCAGTATGAGCTTCTGCCTAACGGACTTGCATAACTTTTTTAACTATTCCCACTTTGGCACAATGGAAACTCATTTTCTGGAAAAACAAAACAATAAATTGCATATATTATAAAATAAAAAAACAAAGCTACCTGCATTCTTCATGTATTTATCCAACAAATTCTGGAGCTCATGTTCCTTATCATTGTTAAACTGTGTCTCCACTGCCAGTAGTATATATTCATCAAGTAGCATGCGTATTAAATGGAATGAACCTGTTTGTAAACACGAGGAAGAGTTTATTATTGTTACTATCTCTGTGAACATCTCAACCCTGCCTAGGAAGAGTATGGCAAGACAAAGGGCTTAAAAAATAATTGCTGGACTTTAAATGACCTATTTAAACCAACAAGGAACAGTTTCTGGGACCCTTGGTTGAGTAAGATTAGGTTCAATACATCTACTGCTTGACGGTACACAAATCAGATGAAAGGGTACACAGATGAAAGTAAGATGTCCTTTAATAATGAAAAGCAAATATGACTTGATCCACAATAAGCTTTGCTCTTGTATTTCAGTTTACTTTAACTCTTGTTTAAATATATAAGTGTACAGAAACTTTCCTGAGTCAACTACAAGTAGATCAGCGTTTAGGAACACATTAACACCTTACTTGATCTTATTTAATCCCAACCAATGAACACATAAGCTATAAATTAAAATCGTATATACAAGTACCAGCAATAAAAGTAGAAAGTAGAGAGAAGGGCACTCACCATGTAGCGTGCAAGTTTTTCTTTATTCAGTGATTCATATCACACACAATGCTGGGAGAGGGAGCATGCCGAGTCTTTCTGATTCTACTGGTTTTCTGGAATAGTATATACAGTACAGTGGTACCTCCTCTCTTGAACACCTCAGTGTTCAAACAATTCAGTTCTTGAACCATAAGTTTTGTTTGGTACCCGAACAGTTATCAGAGGTGTTCTGGTACCACTGTTTAGAGCAGGGAATCCCTTCATTATGAAGAGATCCCACACTGCTTTAAGTGGGTTTTCCCAGCCAGAAGCAGAAAACTTCTCTTCTGGAGGGATCCCTGTCTGTACTGCTACTGCTGAGCCGTCTCAGTTTGCTAGCCAGGCGGGGGTTAGGCTGTGATGCTTTGCAAAGAACCACCTCTTAACACCTAGGAGGAGCAGAACACCAAAATCATGGGTGTTGTGCTCCTTTTTGGAAAGGATTTACTTACTTTTTCTGGGTCCAGTTTGTGTATTCATTTTCACTGCAACCTCTAGTGCATTTAACTGCTACTTATTGTATGCCTAGATGAGGTAAACATTGATGCTATTGAATCACCACTTAACTCTTTACACTCTGTGGGCCAAGCTTTTTGCATCTGACTCATGGAGTGTAAAAACCAATTAAATGCATTTCTGTGATTACCTATGGAAAAACTCTGCTCAGTTCTGGAACAGCCTTCTAGAAAAGATAACGTTTGAGAACAGATGTATGACTGTAATTGATAATGTACTAGATCATTACTTAGAGGCTTCAATGAGAAGGTTTGTATTGTTATTTGATTTTTGTTATGATCACACATAACCACTTATGACCACATGACCAAATGGTTAATGTATATTGGGGCCAGTCACTTAAGTGGCAGCAGCAAGGGTCCATTTACTGTAGTAAATGTAGGGGGCAGCAGTCAAGTGGGCTTCTATTACGTCAGCGCAGAGGCCATCTATCCCCAGGGGCAATGGCCAGGGGGCCATATACTATATGGGGGCTGCACAAATAGGACCATTAACTTAATGGTGGATGCACAGAGGGGGCCATGTACTATATGTGGGATGCACAAAGGGGGCTGTTTACTATATGGGGGATGCACAGGGGTACCTTATACTATATAGAAGCTGCACAGAGAGGCCTAATAATATATGGTTCATGCACAGAGATTTATGATATTAATAAGGGAGGGGGGGTTGTACTGATGGGCATAATACTATTTGGGAGCTCCATAGAGGGTCCTAATACTATGAGGGCATAGATGGCCATTATACGTTACAGATGCAACAGGGGGACCAATACAGATGTGCGATTTGTAAAGAGATGAGAATGGTGCAATCTAAAATATTTTTCTAGCAGATTCTGCAGAGAAGAGTCTTGGCTGAAAGAAGTCCTCCAGGCAGAATGGAAAAGAAAATCCAAATAAATCAATGAAAATCAATGAATAGCGGCCGCACAAAACTGACACGTCAGTTTTTTTGTGCGGCCACATGGAATCCTGGCCGGACTGTATACTATGTGTATATACTCAAGCCGGGATTTCATAGTAGTTAATGCAAAGTATTTTCTCAACTGATAATGGACGGTGTTTTAATCTGCAACAACAGCTGTTATTAACTGAAAAAAATTGTTGTGTGTAATTTCTTACATTTATTTATTTTATTGTTTAAATGAGAATAAAGTTTTGATTTACAATAAAATGACTGCCACATATATCATATCATATCATAAAATGGCTGCCACAGAGCAGCCTGTGGTCAACAGTCATTAGGTAAGAATGAGTTTACTTCACTTCCTGGTGGGGGTTGAGTGGGAAAACACAGGGAAGGGGGCAGATAGATGATTGACGCATATTAAAAAGTTATATAACTTTATAATGTGTTTCAATTACTGGGGAAAAGCTTTTTACCAGAGTTGTCCTTTAAGAGATATTTTCCCCCCTCCCCTTACTCTATGTGTGGTCTCAGCACCATTTACAAGCTTATATTCTATATTTTATATATACCTGTATAATACTTCATACAAACCTGTATAAAACTGTGTCTTCTTTCTGCTTAATTTCATCAGTGGACAGTGTCACCTAGGCCGGGGTTTCATGACAGTCGGGGCCTCTCTACCCCTAACTACCATGAAGCCCTGATTAGGTGACAATGTTAACTAGTAAAATGGAGCGAGAGATAGGGGTGTGACAGTGTCATTTTAACCAATGGCAAACAAATAAAGCACACGCATGAAGGATAAATTAGTCTATATCTCTCAATTGATACATTTAAAAAAATGCTTTTACATTTTGAGGCTGGGTTCACACTACGTATATTTCAGTCAGTATTGTGGTCCTCATATTGCAACCAAAACAAGGAGTGGATTAAAAACACAGAAAGGCTCTGTTCACACAATGTTGAAATTGAGTGGATGGCCGCCATATAACAGTAAATAACTGCCATTATTTCAATATAACAGCCGTTGTTTTAAATAACAGCAAATATTTGCCATTAAATGGTGGCCATCCACTCAATTTCAACATTGTGTGAACAGAGCCTTTCTGTGTTTTCAATCCACTCCTGATTTTAGTTTCCAATATGAGGACCACAATACTGACTGAAATATACGTAGTGTGAACCCAGCCTAAAGCCAGTTTCACACATAAAGTACCGAAGCAAGTTCCACTGTGATACTCTGTACTGTTAGCCACGACCTACTTAACTCTAACAAGAGAATGCATTACCTGTCCTCGCTCCTGCGATGCGGTATATGTGGAAGTGGCCTAAATATGTTACATTTAATGATGAGCGAGTACTAAAATGCTCGGGTGCTCGTTACTCGAGAGGAATATCTACCGATACTCGAGTGCTCGTTTCGAGTAACAAACCCCTATTGAAGTCAATGGGAAACTCAAGCATTTTTGCAGGCGACCCAAGTTCAGTAGAGGGAAGGTCGTGTGAAAACCTGTCAACCTCAGAAAATGATGGAAACACAACGGAAATAGACAGGAAACAGCAGGGGCAGCATGTATGGATGCCTCTGTGGCTGCCTAATTGCACCATTATGCCTAATTCTTATAAACAGCCTGGTTAAAACAGAGGTAGGCATATGAACCACCCAAAAACTCAGCCTGACACAGCATGGCAGTGAAAACACAGTAAACCATTTAAACAGAGGTAGCATATGAACAACCCCAAAATTTTGCCTGAAACAGCGTGGCGGTGAGGAAAGAGTGACCAAGGTAGAAGCGATAGCCAGTGAGCCTCCCAAAAATTAAACCAGGCACAGCATGGCAGTGAGGACACAGAGAACCATTAAAAGTCAGTGAGGAAGCAAGTGAGCCTCCCTAAAAATTGGAGTGAGGCCAGGGGCTGGGATTTATAGATGACACAAACCTAGGTGCTGATAGCTAACTGGCTAGGCCAGCTCTCAGTCACCATCAAGGGTACACCTGATGCTGATCGACCGGGGGTGGTGAGGCCCTGGCTACGGCTACACAAAAAAAAGATAACACAGCTCCTCCGCAGAATTTGACTTTGACTATAGCAGTTGGAGTAACATTCCCTGCACCTCTCCCCCACCGCTGTTTTGATTTTGAATTTGACTTTGGCTGTAGCAGTTGGAGTAATATTCCCTGCACCTTTCCCCCTCCGCTGTTTTGATTTTGAATTTGACTGTAGCAGTTGGAGTAACATTTCCTGCATCATGTGATGTTCATGGGGTATGGCTGTCTCAGCACAATACTCAACATAAATGCAGAACTGATGTGACTCCTAAATTGTAAGAAAAAAAGAGACACAAACACAGAATTAGACAGCAAAGTTTTCATTGTTCATTGTAGCACTATTTTGGTAATAAAAAGAAACACGTTTGTGCATTTTTGAAGATCCTTCTCATATTTAATTTGGAAGATGGGCAAGGTCAGCTTCCTTCATTTTATTTCTCCTGTTTTTGAAAGGCAATTTTCTGCCATGTTCTGCCCCTTCACAGCCAGAGGAGTATGTATCTCCTCACAGTGCAAGGATCTGCAGGCCCCTGTGGCAGGGAATGGGCAGACAAAACCAATAATCCACTCTTAGGCTGGGTTCACACACAGTATATTTCAGGCAGTATTTGGTCCTCATGTCAGGTCCTTATAGCAACCAAAACCAGAAGTGGATTAAAAACACAGAAAGGCTCTGTTCACATAATGTTGAAATTGAGTGGATGGCCGCCATATAACAGTAAATAACTGCCATTATTTCAATACAGCCATTGTTTTAAAATAACAGCACATATTTGCCATTAAATGGCGGCCATCCACTCAATTACAACATTATGTAAACATAGCCTTTCTGTGCTTTCAATCCACTCCTGGTTTTGGTTGCTATAAGGACCTGACATGAGGACCAAATACTGCCTAAAATATACTGTGTGTGAACCCAGCCTTAAGGAGAAAGATATTTCCGCAACCTTTGGACAATTTTCAGAGTTGTGTATCACTGAGCATTATCTTTCTAGAATGAGCAAAACACTGTGCAGTCTTTGTTACGATTTTGTAATAAATTTGTAATAAATGTGCTCAGACTCAGGGTCCAGAAAAGAGTTCCTGGGAGCTTGGTGGTGGATCTGTATCCCTTCTTTCCCTGGAGGGGCCAGGCTGTGGGGAAGGAGACTGAGCTGCTGGAGCAAGGGTTCCACTCCCTTGGGTAGCGTAGGTGGACTGTGTGGAAGACTGGGTGGTCAGTGGCGTAGCCACCGTGGTCGCGGGGGTCGCCGCCGCGACCTGGCCCGCCACAAGGGGGGCCCCCGGGGCCCCCCGATCAATCACTCTTGTGACCGCAAGCATTGTTTTGCTTGCGGTCACAAGAGTCTGGCCCCGTCTTTCCCACGGCTGCTGCGCGGCTGCCGGGGGTGTCGCGTCTTACCCCCGGCAGCGCGCGCATCCCAGAACTCCCTGCGCGCCTTGGGCCCTGACTTCCGGTTTCCGGCGCGCAGGGAGTTCTGGGATGCGCGCGCTGCCGGGGACAGATCGAAGGAGTGAGGATCAACGTGGGAGCGCGATGTCAGGTGAGTTAAGTTTTGTTTTTTTATCAGCCTGTACCGGTGGGGGGAAAGGAGGGGGGCATCTATGAGGGTGGGGGGAAAGGAGGGGGGCATCTATGAGGGTGGGGGGAAAGGAGGGGGGCATCTATGAGGGTGGGGGGAAAGGAGGGGGGCATCTATGAGGGTGGGGGGAAAGGAGGGGGCATCTATGAGGGTGGGGGGAAAGGAGGGGGGCATCTATGAGGGTGGGGGGAAAGAGGGGGCCATCTATGAGGGTGGGGGAAAGAGGGGGCCATCTATGAGGGTGGGGGAAAGAGGGGGCCATCTATGAGGGTGGGGGGAAAGAGGGGGCCATCTATGAGGGTGGGGGGGAAGAGGGGGGCATTTATGAGGGTGGGGGGAAAGAGGGGGGCCATCTATGAGGGTGGGGGGAAGGAGGGGGCCATCTATGAGGGTGGGGGGAAAGAGGGGCCATCTATGAGGGTGGGGGGAAAGAGGGGCCGTCTATGAGGGTGGGGTGAAAGAGGGGGCCATCTATGAGGGTGGGGGGAAAGAGGGGGGCCATCTATGAGGGTGGGGGGGGTAAAGGGGACCATCTATAAGGGAGGGAGGAAGGGGACCATCTATAAAGGGGGGGAAAGGGGACCATCTATAAGGGAGGGGGGGAAAGGGGACCATCTATAAGGGAGGGGGGGGAAAGGGGACCATCTATAAGGGAGGGGGGGAAAGGGGACCATCTATAAGGGAGGGGGGAAGGGGACCATCTATAAGGGAGGGGGGGGGAAGGGGACCATCTATAATGGAGGGGGGGGAAGGGGACCATCTATAAGGGAGGGGGGGGGGAAGGGGACCATCTATAAGGGAGGGGGGGGAGGGGACCATCTATAAGGGAGGGGGGGGAGGGGACCATCTATAAGGGAGGGGGGGGAAGGGGACCATCTATAAGGGAGGGTGGGGGGAGAGTGGGCCATCTATAAGGGAGGGTGGGGGGAGAGGGGACCATCCATAAGGGAGGGAAAGGAGAGAGGGGGCCATCTATAAGGGAGGGGGTAGAGGGGGCCATCTATAAGGGAGGGGGTAGAGGGGGCCATCTATTTGGGGGGGGCAACATAGGGGGAGAGGGAATACACAGAGGGGGGCATATATTATTAGGAGGTCACATAGAGTCAGGGCTACCCACTAAATGAGGGTGTAAAGGGGACAGTACAGATGTGCAGTGTGTAGAGAGATGGAGATGGTGTCAGAGTGTGGAGCCTAATATGTCTGTCTGGCAGATTCTGTGGATTCGTGGCTCGGAGAAGTTCTCATAACGGCCTAGGACGGATGGAGAAGAAGATGAAAAGGAAAGAACTCCGATCAGAGAAGACGTCTCCTGTGAGTCACCTGATATAACTGCACTGTAATGTATATGGTGTATAGAACCTGTGTAGAGCTGGGGCCACCTCTATATGACTGGATGAGGTGATTTAGTGTACTGGATTTGGTCAGTAACAATATGGTGGTGATGGTGATGGTAGTGGTTGTGGTGTGGCGGTAATGTTTCCTCCCTATATACTGGTATTACTGGTAATATTGGTCTCAGTATACAGGATTTGGTCGGTAACAGTATGGCGGTAATAGGTAATATCTGTCTTGGTGTGTGTGTGTGTGTGTATATATATATATATATATATATATATATATATACAGTGGTACCTTGGTTTAAGAGTAACTTCGTTTAAGAGCGTTTTGGTTTAAGAGCTCACAGTTTTTCAAAATTGTGACTTGGTTTAAGAGCATTGCTTTGGTTTAAGAACTTCCTGTATTGGGTGGTAGCGCGAGTGGAGAAGGGGCATGGCCTGCATAGCGGGGTCTACAGCACTGTACTCTAAACACCTTCCAAATCATAGCAGATCCCCTTCAGGCTGGGGCTTACATCAGGGGACAGGACTGTGGGGGGGGGGGGGGGGTAATCTCTCCATAGCTGTAACCCCTCTCTCCCCGGACAGAGAGTGCTGCATGTATGTGCCCACATCTGCCCTGCTCATTCCTTCATACTCCCTGCAGTCTCTATCAGCCCTTGTGTTTCCCATCCTCTCCATTACTGTACAGTACAGAATAATAAATATATTTGGGGTGTGGAACCAATTGTCTGCATTTACATGATTTCTTATAGGAAAATTTGCTTTGGTTTAAGAGTGGATTTGGATTACAAGCACGGTCCTGGAACGAATTATGCTCATAATCCAAGGCACCACTGTGTATATATATATATATATATATATATATATATATATATACACACACAACAATAGCATCACTTGGTCGTAAAAGGAGGGGGGGGGGCCCCAAGTTGGCCTCTCGCACCAGGGCCCAGGAGACATTAGCTACGCCCCTGTGGGTGGTGGATAAGTTATTGGACACATTATCCACTATCCACGTCAGCACCTGTTCACGCTGCAGCAGTTTCAATAGTGGTGTACCCTGAGACCCCGTAAGTTGCGAGAAGAAGCAGGGATTGAATGTCTGTGGTGTGCCACTGCTTCCTCCTCAATGGGTGCTGCTGTGTCACCCTGCCCAGAATCACAGCCTCTGCCCACTGCATCACTTGGAACCCCACACCCTCGACCCTTACCCCTGGAGTTCACCATTTTATGGACACTGCGCAGTCAAGACTGAGATGGCTGCACTACAGATCAGTAGTGGATTATAATAGGGGCGTTTCGGGCGGCAGCCCGGGGCCCTGAGGTCCTGGGGGGCCCATGACCACCCAAAAAGACTTATGCCTTCAGTGGTGTACTGTCTCCTGGCTACACTTCTGGAAAAAGTGGAAAAAAAATCAAGAATGTTTAGATGGAGTGCACGTCTCACCACACAGGACCCTTTCGTTCGGCTTCAATCCAATAGTAAACGTAGGAGACAGCACTTCTTGTGAAAAAAAACGTTTTTTCACAAGAAGTGCTGTCTCTTACGTTTACTACTTTTGGAGGTAGTCATATAGAGTCTGTGTGTAAGTGCTGCTATATGATGTATAGCAGCACTTACACAGGGCAATTAGCAGTGAGCTTGGATATGCCCACAGTAAGAAATACAGAAATAAGAAAATTTACTGGTGGTCAGGTCCCACTAGTTTTTGGGAGGCTGTGAGATACAATCTGTTGGTGGCTGGACCAATACACTCTGCAAGCAGTAGTGAACTTAAATATGGCTTGAGTAAGAAAGAAAGAAATCTGGAAATATACTAGTGGTCCCAATAGTTTTTGGGGGCCTGTGAGATACAATCTGGTGGTGGCTGGACCAATACACTCTGTGACACCCCCTTACAATGAGCAGTGAAGTTCTATGCAGGTGTACTACAAATCACAGCAATACAAGGTATTTCAGCAGCACCACCAGCCGCAAAATCATAAAAGACTACTGACTACTGAGCACTTCTTAGGGGTCTGTATGCAACACCTAATGTCCCCTTTCTGCCAGCAGCCGATCACAAATCGTGGTAGCTGCACTGCAAGTCCCAGCCAGCAGTCTGTAGTAATACAATTTAAAAGCAATTTGAAGGGCTGTTTGTTTGTATTGCTAGTATTCCCTGCCTACTGGAACGCTATTTCCCTCCCTTACGCTCTCCCTGACCAGCAGCATCTCTGTCCCTAATCTCTTCCAGCATACATGTGAGCCGAGCCTTGCCAGCCACACTTTTTATATGGCAGGGTCATCTGATTTGGCCAACCAATCGCTGCTATTGACATGTATGGGTCCCACATGATCACAGGATGTACCAAAGAGTGTCCTGCATGTTTATTGGCTGAGAAATAGTGCCCAAACTTACAGGTAATGGATGACAAGATTTTCTCGAGCATCGCGAGATGCTTGTCCGAGTACCGAGTACTATCGACTACCCTAATGCTCGAACGAGTACCAAGCTCGGACGAGCATGCTCGCTCATCACTAGTTACATTTAACATCATGCATCAGTATAGGCAAGTTTTCTTTGTGACACAGCCCCTTTAACAGTGCCCATACACCTTCAATAACTAATGGCCGAACGATCATCTGGCCGTCAGTTATCTCTTCCATCTGGCCCCTGTCCTCCCCATACTGTACATAGAAATGTTTGGTTCGGCCAAGCATTCCTGTTTTCTCTGTAGGGAAGGGTAATCTCTTCCAGAACAAAGCGGTCAAGCTGAAATTTTCCATTAAGCCTGATCCCTATCATCAACGACATCGTCCGTCAGTGGTCGTTTGGTAAATAAAAGTATAAGGTGTATGGGAACTTTACAACTGGAAATTCTATAAATAGTAAATTAAAACATAATATGACACAACACTTTTTTAACCAGAAAAAATATTCACCACACATCTCCCTATGCAACAGGGAACTGTGATGGCTGTGCAAATGAGTGCTGATCACTGAGATCAGCAGTTGTTTACAGATGGGCTCATGCTGTTTAATATGGTTAGTAGGACAGAGGTCCTTTAACATGTCACAATATGTAATGGAGCAAATAAAGAAGCAGTTGAACTCATTCCTGGACCTCTGACTATGCGGCAATATTTTGTATTGGGCCTGTAAATTAACATGATGGATTGAAGGACTTAGGCGTCCTTCTTACCAGAAACTAACCAATAGCCGTAGCTCCTATTTTGGAAGGTGGCAGTTTGATTTAAGCTATTTTTCTATTAATATTCATTTTATTATTATTATTATTATTATTATTATTATTATTATTATTATTATTATTACATACCAAAACTTGCTGCATTGTTTAATGTCAGATTGTGCATAACTCGTGCTCCAAAGAAACTCCATTTCAATAAAAAATCCTGGGCCCTCTTCTTTAGTGATTTCCCATTTTGCTTGCTTGCCTGGAAATGGAACAAAAAATTTACATTCTGCTAAGTCAGTATAACCAAAAAATATAAATGTGCCGTAAAAGTCAGTGAGAAAAATGTACTTGAAGTAGTTTGAGGCTAAAAAAAGAAATAAAAAATGTTTTGTTTTTTTTTTTTTTAAGTCAGTGGCCCTTTTGAGGCAGGGTCCAACTATGAAGAACTGTTAAAAACGCTTCTTCTTCCTGCTTACATATTGCCATAAAGGAAGTGGAGTAAATGTGTATATATTTGGGTATAAACCAAGTCAACAGTTGTTTAAGGTCCCGTTCACACAACATAAAAAAATGGCTGTTGTTGCAGATTTCAGCAACGGCCGTTGTTTATTGACAGTGGACAGCTGCATTTGTTTTTATGGAACACCGGCCGCACTGTATACACTCTGTGTACAGTGCGGCCATTGTTCTCTACGGCCGCACAAAAACCTGACATGTCTATTTTGTGCGGCTGCAATTCACTGGCTGTACTATCTATTGTGTGATATGGTTTATTGGAGTGCGGGCACAGCCAAACGTGCCCACATTCCAATTCAAAAGAATTGAAGTTCATCCATCCGGTACTGCAGAACCGGCCAGATGAACTTCACGGACAGAGACCACTCTGTGACACGGCCGTATCAGCGCCAGCGCAGGGTCGCCGCCAGCACAGAGATCCTGGTGGCTTGGTCCATTTTTCAAATCAACTTTTCCAGCCATCTGCACCAATTTCTTCAAAAGCAAATAGGGCCGCTCTATGCACTGGAGGTAGACTCAGTGCCCCAGAACACAAACATCCCCTCCTCTCGGGGCTGGACCAGTCTCCACTGCATTTAGCAGCCCTAATTGCATATAAATAAACTGGCACAGATAGCGAGAACCTGGTGGCAAATTGAGAAATGAATCGTGCCACCAGGACCTCCAGGCCAACGCCGACCAGGTGATATAAAAAAGATTTTTATTAGCTTTAGTGGTACATTCGCTTTAAGCCTTCTGATGGTCAGTATGTGTTGAATTGGTTTAATGAGAAACTGAACTGAATGTGGACACCAAGCGTTTTCATGTTGTTTCTCTGTGTTGAGTAAGGGAAACTGTAACAACACTGACTTTAGCAAGAATTTCCTTTTAAGATAATAATAATAATAATAATAATAATAATAATAATAATAATAATAATAATAATAATAATTAAGTGCTTTGACTAAGTAATACATAAGTAAATTTCCCAAAATCTCATTCCAATTTTAGTAAATTTAGCAGCGCTTACATCTGGACTATTCCACTTCACAATAACTGCACTTGACTGAGTTGACTGAGTAAAATCAAGTAGATGTACAATGCCTAAGAAAACTCAATTCTACTTGTACTGTCTTGGACATTTGTACCTAAAATAACTTAACAATGTGTCCACTCACATTTATCAATACACGTAAATTCTTGTGTATAAGGATTATAGTTAGTGTTGAGTGGACCTTTTAAACTGTTGGAGTTTAGCAACAATCTCCAAACCTGAATGCTCTCCAAACCTAAATGCTTGGCATTTGATTCCCCATAGCCACAGTAGTTGGAAGCCACCGGAGAGCGTTGCCAAACACTAAAAGTTTGACTGGTCTGCTTAACACAAATTACAGTCTTTCTTACCCATACAGTATGTTGAATGTGTAAAATAACAAAACATGTTCCATATTTGAGGAGTTAAATGAATTTTCTGATGCATTATCAATATAAAAGTAAATTACCTTGATAACCCTTTGCTCAACAACATTATCAAGCCACTCAATGAAGGACTCCACTGTTGCATTTTTCTTTAAAAGATCTTTCAGCTCTTGAAACACTAGTAAAAAAATAAAAAAGTGAATAGGTCGTTCAGCTGGTTTTAAGGTTTTTTTTGTAAAACTTTCCAGGCCCTTTTTATTCCTAGATTGGAATTTCAGGTTCAAGCCTATAAAATAATTTACAGAGTAGGACCACGTTCACACAACGTATAAAATCAATAAACAACAACTGTTGCAGTTCGCGGCAACGGCCGTTGTTTATTGACAGCAGCCATCTGCATTGTTTTCTATTGAACCACAGCCACACTGTATACACACTGGGGAAGATTTATCAAACATGGTGTAAAATTAAACTGGCTCAGTTGCCCCTAGCAACCAATCAGATTCCACATTTCATTCTTCAGAGACTCTTTGGAAAATAAAAGGTGTAATCTGATTGGTTGAAGGGGCAACTTAGACAGTTTCACTTTACACCATGTTTGATAAATCTCCCCCACTGTACACACTGCGGCCGTGGTTTGCATTTTGTCTATTCAGTGAATAGCGGCTTCACAAAATAGATTGTGAACACATGTGCCCGCATGTGTTCCAATTAACCCTTTGAGGACCAGGCCCAAAATGACCCAGTGGACCGCGCAAATTTTGATCGTAGTGTTTCCGTTTTTCCCTCCTCCCCTTCTAAGAGCTCCAGCACTTTCAGTTTTTTATCTACACGGCCATTTAAGGGCTTATTTGTTACAGGAATAGTTGTACTTTGTAATGGCGTCATTCATTTTACCATAACATGTATGATGGAATTCCAAATATATTATTTATGAAGATATAAATTGGTGAAATCGCAAAAAAGAATGCAATATGGTAACGTTTGGGGGGTTCCTGTGTCTACATAATGCACTATATGGTAAAAGCGACATGATACCATTACTCTATAGGTCAGTACGAACACAACCATATGCAGGTTTAAGCAGATTCTCTAATGTTATATATTTTTTTTAAATGAAATCCTTTTTTTTGGCAATTAATTATAAATAAATTGGGACTATTGTGGCGCTTATAACGGTTTTATTTTTTCACCTACGGGGCTGTATGGGGTGTCATTTTTTCCGCCATGATCTCTAGTTTTTATTAATACCATATTTGTGAAGATCGGACGTTTTGATCACTTTTTATTAATTTTTTTATATATATAATGTAACATAAAATCGGTAATCCGCGCACTTTTTTCCCTCTTTTCGTCTACGCCGTTTACCGTTCGCAATGACGCTTGTTATATTTTAATAGATCGGACAATTACGCACGCTACGGTATATTATATGTTTATCTATTTATTTATTTTTATATGTTTTATTTATATAATGGGAAAGGGGGGTGATTTCAACTTTTATTGGGGGAGGGGTTTTGGGGTACTGTGTTAGTGTTTTTAACTTTTTTTTTTTTACACATTTGAAGTCCCTTTGGGGGACTTTTACATACACTACTTGGATTTTTACACTGATGAATGCTATGCCATAGGCATAGCATTGATCAGTGTTATCGGCGCTCTGCTCATTGAGCCTGCCTGTGCAGGCTCAGTGACCAGAGCGCCGATCGGACCACACGGAGGCAGGTGAGAGAGCTCCGGCGGCCCGTTTTACCGATCGGGACCCCCGCAGTCACACTGCGGGGGTCCCGATCGGTAAGTGACAGGGGACTCCCCCTGTCACTTACACTTAAACGCCGCGGTCGCGCCGCGATCGCGGCGTTTAAGGAGTTAATGACACGCAGCAGCGCGATCGCTGCAGCGTGTCATTGCCGGTGAGGTCCCGGCTGCCGGCCCCCACCTGCTATGAAGCGCGCTCCGCTCCGGAGCACGCGTCATAGCGGGAAAAACACCCAGGGCGTACAGTTACGCCCTAGGTCGTCTGGGGACAGACTTCCATGGCGTAACTATACGCCCTGGGTCGTCTAAGGGTTAAAGGAAAAGTCCAGCAAATTTTTTTATTAAAGTATTGTATTGCCCCCCAAAAGTTATACAAATCACCAATATACACTTATTACAGGAAATGCACATAAAGTGCTTTTTTTCCCCTGCACTTACTACTGCATCAAGGCTTCACTTCCTGGATAACATGGTGATGTCACGACCCGACTTCTAGAGCTGTGCGGGCTGTGGCTGCTGGAGAAGATGATTGCAGAGGGATGCTCAGTGTCCCTCCAGTTCCCTGTGTCCCTCAGTGTCCCCCTGCCATCATCCTCTCCAGCAGCCACAGCCCGCACAGCTCTGGGAGTCGGGTCGTGACATCACCATTTTATCCAGGAAGTGAAGCCTTGATGCAGTATTAAGTGCAGGGAAAAAAGCACTTTATAAGCATTCCCCGTAATAAGTGTGTATTGGGGAATTGTATAACTTTTGGGGGGCAATACAATACTTTAATAAATATTTCACCGGACTTCTCCTTTAAGATAAAGTGATGTTCACTGTGTTTAATTTTTTTTTTTTTTTTTTTTAATAAAAAGACTCCCAAAATAAAAGTTAAAATTGAAATATAGAAAAATAGAAATAAACATATTTGGTATCACTGCATATAGAATTGTCCGATCTTTTAAAATTCACTATTCTTAATCCTGCATGGCAAATGGAGTAAATGGGGGAAAAAATTATTGAAACACCAAAGTTGCAGATTTTTGGTCACATCATATAAAAAAAATTAATAAAAAAAGTTTGTATGGAAATCAAAATTGTACACTATAATCTATGAATCGTGTTGCAAAGAGTAAGCCCTAAAACAGCCCTTACTATAACTTGAATGGTATAAGAACAAAACCACCCAAAGTTTGCTAAATTGTTGTTTGTTTCTTTTTTCAGATTGACCTCACAAATAAATGGATATTATCTTAGAGGCATTACATTGATGTTAAAAACTTTGAGAAAATCTCTCTCTGCTTATTAACAGAAATATTTAGATGTGCTAGTATGAGAAAATGAATGTACTTGAGAAGAAACTATAAACTCACACTCGGTGTAGGCATCAATATCTGAGTCAGCTCCACTACAGCTGCTCAGAAGAGCCTGGGAACCAATACTATACAAGTCTACTTTTTCAATGTCAGATGTCATGGCATTCACCGTGTTCTGATCAAATAACGCAGGTCGAGCAATCTGGAAGTGAAAATATAGAAAGTTTATTTACATTATTTTTATGTACGTTATATAAGCAACATTTTTAAATGAATTTTCCTGTCTGCCCTATTAAAGGGGTTATCCAGCACTACAAAAATATTCCAGAGACAGCACCACTCTTGTCTGTAGTTCAGATATGGTTTGCAGTTAAGCTCCATTCACTTCAATGGAACTGAGTTAAATAACCTGCCCCAAACTGGAGACAAGAGCGGTGCTGTCTCTGGAAGACAGTAGCCATGTTTTTGTAGCGCTGGATAACCCCTTTAATTGTAAACCACACCTGAACTGGGGACAAGAGTGGTGGTGTCTCTGGAAGAAAGTGGCCATGTTTTTGTAGTGCTGGATAACCCCTTTGAAGGAGTTGCCCAGCAAAAATGTTTTTCTTTCAAATCAACTGGTTTCAGAAAGTTATACAGATTTGTAATTTAGTTCTATTAAAAATTCTCAAGTCTCCCCATGCTTATTAGCTACTATATGTTCTGCAGGAAATGTTGTTTTATTTTCAGTCAAACACAGTGCTCTCTGCTGACATCTCTGGCCGAGACAAGAACTGTCCAGAGCAGGAGAGGTTTTGTATGGGGATTCATAGAAAACCAAGACAGAGTTCCTGTCTCGGCCAGAGATGTCAGCAGAGAGCACTGTGTCAGACTGAAAATAAAACATTTCCTGCAGGACATATAGTAGGTGATAAGTATGGGAAAACTTTTGATTTTTTTAATAGAAGTAAATTACAAATCTGTATAACTTTCTGACACTAGTTGATTTGAAAGAAAAAGACTCTTTCTGAGCTCTTACTGTTACCATCCAGTTTATAAAAATATGTAAGGCAAACTGTGTATTAAAAAAATAAAGTTACATTACAAAATTATATAGCTTTGTTAAAGGGGAAGTCTGCTCCAGTCTGTCCCACTGGTGCAACTGGAGTTGACAGTTTATGTGACCAACTTTACAGAGACCTGAGCTTGCCATGCTGTGGTAAGTTCAGGGAAAATGCACTATAGGTGCATTTCCCATAATAAGTGTCTATTAGTAATTTTCATAACTTTTGTTGGGCAATAACATATCTTAAAATTATTTTGCCCAGACTTTTCCTTTAAAGAAAATATTTAAAAACAAAGAAAGGAACCTTGTGGTTTGACAAAGGGAGCCCAGTGCTCCAGAAACGTGTTACCATTGGATTAATAAACGCTGAATAGCCTATAGACATCTGGTCTGCGCAGAGTATTTGTATCCTTGTTTTTGTCCTATATTGGATTTTGTATTTGCCTCTCTTTGTATTAGTCATTGATCTGACTTTATTTTAATGGATCTGGTGAACCCAACAATGCTTACTTCATACCGTGACCAAAACTTACTTGAGCCAAATGCAAGAATGAGGTTTGTCTTTTCAAGGAAGACACAAATCTTCGGACAATTGGCAATTTCTTTTCCGAGAGACATTCTGGAAGGTTTTCCAATGATGAAATCACCCACTGTTCCCAATGTTTAGCAAAGTTTCTTATGTCTGCTAGTAAACTAACAAACCAAATTAGATTACTAAAACAAGGTGGGACTTGACAAGACAGTCTAGGTTATTAGTAGTCTATTTTGTATTTACTGTATACATACACAAGTATACATATTCTATCTATCTACGTATTTTCCTGCGTTCTATCTATCTATCTATCTACGTATTTTCCTGCGTCCTATCTATCTATCTATCTAGTAGAGGAAAGTCCACAGCACTCCTTCTTAATGTCAAATTAAATTGGGTTTATTGTATAAACACGTGCAGCATACAAAGGACGCAACGTTTCAGTGGCTACCTGCCACCATTTTCAAGCCTGAAAATAGTGGCAGGTAGCCACTGAAACGTTGCGTCCTTTGTATGCTGCACGTGTTTATACAATAAACCCACTTTTATTTGACATTAAGAAGGAGTGCTGTGGACTTTCCTCTACTATTCAGCAAGGTCGTTGGTCTGAACCTGATCCGTGGGCACCCGACTTCTACCTGATGAGAAGTGCTGCCATATTTTCCTACATCTATCTATCTACATATTTTCCTGCATCTTATACGTCGGATATTGTCTTAAAGGGTGGGTGCTGAAAAACTTTGGAACCAGATTGGAAAATCTGCGGTCCCCGCACCCCGCATACGGTGAGGGGAGCTTGAAAATTGCTGCATCTCCACCATATGCTGTGACCGTACGAAGGGCAAAGCAAGCTGCAGGTGTCCGGGGTATGGAAAAAAAATGGTAGAGTGGCGCTGTGCCCAGAAAAACACACCTCTTTCACCCCTCTAGTCCACCCTTGTATCCTACTGGTATTACTGTACCGCCTTCTCTGTCTCTCAGATCTTGCTGCAGTCTGATTTTTTTAAAATTAATTTTGTGTGTGTTAGAAGAGGGGTAGTCTTATATGGCAAGTATAGCCCAAACTCTCTATTTTAGATGGAAAAGTTGGGGGTCATCTTATATGCTTAGTCGCCTTATACGCCAGAAAATATGTTATCTATCTATCTATATAGATCAGGGACGTCAAACTCAGGCCCTCCAGCCAGGGGCGTAACTACTACAGACATAGCGGCAGCTATAGGGCCTGACGCATCAGCAGGGGCCCCATGGTCCGCTCCTGCAATACACTGGGCCCCCTGACCTATCATTATTTACAGCATCGGGTGGCCGAGCAGGCCTCCTGGGATCTGCAAATGTCCCTTTAGCTGAAAGCACTCCTGACTAGTTATGACTAGACTTGACGGCTTAGTAGTCAGTGGGGAAGGGGGACTCAATCAGAAGTTTGCTATGGGGCCCAACCATCGTTATGCTCCTGCCTCCAGCTGTTGCAAAACTACAATTTCCATCATGCCTGGGCAGCCAAAGCTTTAGCTTTAGCAAGGCATGATGGAAATTGTAGTTCTGTAACAGCTGGAGGGCCTGAGTTTGATGCCTGTCCCTGCAGCACACCAAGTCCAAAATAAGTGTTAAATGAAAATTTATTTAACACATAGGACCTTATTGGCCAACAATATATTAATTTTAAGCCATTATGCTATCTGTTGTGTCTGGTTTATCCTGCCAAATTCATTACTGTGGCTCATACCCTATGTAAATCTGAAAGGCTTTTCATAGGACAAAACTAAAACCCAGCCTTCCCGTCACACTGGAATTGGCTGGTTTTTAGAATAAATAACTTGTCAAAAAATGACAGTTTACTTTATAAATCAGTCAGTTGTGGCGGGTTTTAAAGGACACACCCAAGACCTGCCCACTTGGCAGGTCTTTGGATAAAAATGATGGGTTTGTCTGGTTTTTGTTGGGTTTTGTCGGGTTGTATCACACAGCTTTAGTAAATGTGTTATAAAACTAAAAATGGACAAAAATCTGCCAATTTGCTGCCGGAAACACCTTAATAAATCAGGTGTGAGCGTGAGTGGCCGGCAAGAGGGTGGAGGCAATGTGACTACATGTTGCTGCGGCTCTGCCCTCATGCTTAGTTACTGGGCATGGAGACAGGCAATTAAAGGAGAAGTCCAGCAAAAATTTTTTTTATTAAAGTATTGTATTGCCCCGAAAAGTTAGACAAATCACCACTATTCACTTATTACGGGAAAAGCTTATAAGTGCACTTACTGCACTTACTACTGCATCAGGGCTTCACTTCCTGGATAACATGGTGATGTCATGACCCGACTCCCAGAGCTGTGCAGGCTGTGGCTGCTGGAGAGGATGATGGCAGGGGGACACTGAAGGACACAGGGCACTGGAGGGACATTGAGCATCCCTCTGCCATCATCCTCTCCAGCAGCCACAGCCCACACAGCTCTGGGAGTCGGCTTGTGTCATCAACATTTTATCCAGGCCCTATTCCACCAACAGATTTGACGACAGATTATCTGCCAAAGATTTGAAGCCAAACCCAGGAGTGGATTTCAAAAGAAGAGAAATCTTAGTCTTTCCTTTATGACCTGTTCTCTGATTATAGTCTGTTCCTGGGTTTGGCTTAAAATCTTTGGCAGATAATCTGTAGTCAGATCTGTTGGTGGAATAGGGCCTTTAGTAAGCAGTAGTAAGTGCAGGGAAAAAGGCACTTTATGTGAATGCCCCGTAATAAGTGTATATTGATAATTTGTATATCTTTGGGGGGGCAATACAATACTTAAATAAAAATTTTAGCCGCACTTCTCCATTAAACATCAAATTTTAAAATTGCTGCCTCCTCGGTGATTGCCGAGCTCAGCGTTGGAGAGCTATGCCCGCGCAGCTGAAATTTACTAGGTTCCTTTTAACACACCTATTTTGGATAATGTGCTGCTGTGATTTTTTTATGTAACTGCATAGTGCAAATATATGATGCAGTAACGCAATAAAACTAACTTCCTGTACATTTGATTTGTAACACCTGGATGCCATTCACTCTTCTCCTATTACGGTTATTAAATTCCAAACAGAATACTATGAATTACATTGGGTTAAATGACATATATTGTTACCAGTCAGACTATAGAAATGAAGAGTAGTAAGCTTAAAGCAAAAGCTTTTTACCTTTCGGGCATTTCCTGCATTGTTGCTGGTATAAGGACTTCTGTGAGAACCTAGAGCAGAAAATAGTCTTTACACTTTAAAATTTCCCATGGAGGTGTCTTAAATAATTAAAGTTACCTCGTGATTGCAAGCAGTTTTGCAATAAACTCACTTTTTTTTTCTTTTTTAAGCTTTCAATGTTTAGATCAATGTTATACATACGGCGAAACTGCAGCCCATGCTCCCTCCGTGCTGATATTTAGTCTTTTCGCTGTTCAAAAAAAGAGACCAAACACAGGAAGTCCCAGTTTTTTGTGCGTTCACACTGGTGATGTCATGATACCAGAATGTTTGAGTTTGATACCGATACTAACTTTTTTATTTCGATACTCAATATTAGTTCGATACTTACTAAAATATTTTAAAAAACCACAACGATAGAAATATTATACCCCCTAGACAGCAAATATAATAAACCTGAAATGTTATCTATACTCCAGGCCTGCACTATTACAGAGATACCAATTTATGGACCTTTTTTTAATTTTATTACGTTAAAAGTAAAGGTTTGCATTTTTTTACACAACTGTGTACAGAGTACAGCGATCACTCAGACAGCTCCGCTATACCGCGTACAGCGATCATGGACAGCTCTGCTATACACTGCTCAGACAGCTCTGCTATACACTGCTCAGACAGCTCTGCTATATGCTGCTCAGACAGCTCTGCTATATGCTGCTCAGACAGCTCTGCTATATGCTGCTCAGACAGCTCTGCTATACGCTGCTCAGACAGCTCTGCTATACACTGCTCACTCAGCTCTGCTATACACTGCTCACTCAGCTCTACTATACACTGCTCACTTAGCTCTGCTATACACTACTTAGCCAGCTCTGCTATAAACTGCTCACTTGGCTCTGCTATACCCTGCTCACTTGGCTCTGCTATACCCTGCTCATTTGGCTCTGCTATACACTGCTCACTTGCCTCTGCTATACACTGCTCACTCGGCTCTGCTATACACTACTTAGCCAGCTCTGCTATACACTGCTCACTCAGCTCTACTATACACTGCTCACTTATCTCTGCTACACACTCCTTAGCCAGCTCTGCTATACACTGCTCACTTGGCTCTACTATACCCTGCTCACTTGGCTCTGCTATACACTGCTCACTTGCCTCTGCTATACACTGCTCACTCGGCTCTGCTATACACTGCTCACTCGGCTCTGCTATACACTGTTCACTCGGCTCTGCTATACACTGCTCACTCGGCTCTGCTATACACTACTTAGCCAGCTCTGGTATACACTGCTCACTTGGCTCTGCTATACACTGCTCACTTGACTCTGCTATACCCTATTCACTTGGCTCTTCTATACACTGCTCACTCGGCTCTGCTATACACTGCTCACTCGGCTCTGCTATACACTGCCCACTTAGCTCTGTTATACACTTCTTAGCCAGCTCTGCTATACACTGCTCACTTAGCTCTGCTATACACTGCTCACTTAGCTCTGCTATACACTGCTCACTTAGCTCTGCTATACACTGCTCACTTAGCTCTGCTATACACTACTTATACTTATGCTGATGTGGGCACCTCACAGCCCCGGCGCACCTCCCCCACCTACCAGCTGTCTGGATCCTCACATGTGTCCTCTCTCCCGGACCCCCCCCCCCCCCTTACTCTCCAGCCTCCTCACCTCCAGCCTTCTCCGTCCTCCTCTCCCTGACCTCCCGCTCTCCCTCTCCAGCCTCCTCACCTCCCCACCTCCAGCCTTCTCCGTCCTCCTCTCCCGAACCTCCTGCTCTCCCTCTTCAGCCTCCTCTCTCCCGGACCTCCAACTCTCCTTCTTCAGCCTCCTCTCTCCCCGACCTCCAACTCTCCCTCTTCAGCCTCCTCTCTCCCGGACCTCTCGCTCTCCCTATTCAGCCGCGGATACCTCCATGCAGCTTCGGCTCCTCTACATAAATCATTTCTCTGATAACAGGGTCTGGCCGAGCCGGGCCCTATTATCAGAGAGGCATCGGCAGCGAGGGTCTGTTACACATAGTAGCCGACCCCTGCTGCATACGGAGCGGGCTCAGGAGGGGTCAGGTGCCGCTGTCAGTGTGACAGCGGCATCTACACAGTTACATAGCCGGCACTTGCGATCGCAAAGTGGCGGCTATTTGAAATTGGCGCCGGGAGCGGAGGAAGAGAGAGCAGAGGAGGGGACACCAGGGAGCAGGAAGAGGCATACAGAGAACACGGCCAGAGCTCAGCTAGTCGACGGCTGTGTTCCCTGCGTTATACTTTATGTTAAGCTGCCTAATTGTGCAGCTTAACATAAAGTATCGATACCAGGAAATCCTGGTAACGAACCGTTTTTTAGCCCGAAATATCGATAGTAGTATCGATATTTCGGTGCACCGTGCATCCCTAGCTCACACAAGTAAAGACAGGTTGTAAATCAACTGAAGGCAATTAACTTAGGACTATTGTTATTAACTTTTGCTACTATGCATGCTTACTAGGAGACAATGCTTTTTGTTAGGCAATGATTCAGTCATTATAATGTCACTGTGTGGTTGAAGTGTGGTTGACGTTTTGGTGCTGTGTGAGAGGAGAGCTGACCATACAATGCGAGCACCTCTAGGATTCTCTGCTACTGAATGTGGATACGCAGCTGCTGTGCACATGAATAGTGAAGGAAGACCTAGTGGCCATATACTTAACATCGATTCAAAAATAGAAAACCTTAAAAAAAAAAGAAAATATAATGCAAAACTGCTTGTGATAACAAATTCTTTAAAATAAAACTTACCTTGTAAAGAATTGAGTCACAAACACAAAATATATCAATGATTACAGAATTTTCAAGCAAGGGAAGCAAATGGTCTGGCATTCCTTGCCAAAAATGCAGTAAAAAATGTTGGATCTAAAGAGAATACAAACATAAATAGTGTATTAAAGTTTTTACCGGAATAAAATAGAATAAGTAAATACACATTTTACAATGAATTAATACCTCCTCAAAGTTCCCATTGATAGCATTATCAAGTACACATTGGCAGTGGGTTTTATACATCATGATCAGAGTGTCCACCTGAAAGAGGTAAGGTAAGTATTAATACAATAATAAAACTCAATGTATACTTTCAGGCCATGTTCACACGGGTTAAAACAACGACCATTATTTGACACGGCTGTGTCAAACAACGGCCATTATCTTACATGTGTCACCTGGCCTATACTACAGTATCGGCCAGATGAACAACCCTTTTTTTTTATTGGAATGCGGGCACATTCAGGTGTGCCTACGCTCCAATTTGCCATAGCCCACAATGTAAAGTACGGCCTGGGAGCCAAAATACAGTGTGTGAACATATAAATATATTGACAAGTGTGTTAAACTTGTTTCAGGGACAAACTGTGTCCACAAATCAACATAATAAAGTAAAGTATATGTGGCTTCTATTTTTTTACACATGCCTTTCTGTTGTTATAGTCGAGCTTCCATCCATTCAGAATTGTCTCTGTGTTGTTTTTGGAGACAAAGGGCAGTGTTACATTGGCCAATTTGCTGTATAAGTGACCGGCGATCTGCTAGATCGGCACTCGCTTACAGAGCTTATGGCACAGCTCGATGATCATGCAGCAAGGGATGCATCTCTCCAGGGTTCCCGGTGTCCTGCTGTCTTTTCCCTGCTCACCGCAGTCGCTGCTGACACTTTTAAAGCTGTCTCTATAGTGACAGGCTGTTCAGCCAATCACTTGCCGAAACAGGTCAGAGCTGTGGCCTGTGATTTTTTGACAGGTTAGGAAGTGTCAGCATGTGCTGCAGTGAGTGAGGAGAAGGGAAGCAGAACACCAGGGGAGCCTGGACAGGTAAGCATAACTAGTATTTTCTATACTCATTCATCAGCCGCTGACTGCACGGCTTTTTATTACAAGAAGTGATTCGCCATCAGCGGCCAAAGAACTTGCTGAAAGGCAACGATCAGCCGATAATCGGCTCCTCGGCTGATCCTTGTCCTTATTACACGGGGCAACATTTGCCTAATTCTGCCTGATTGGGCAGATATTCACTCTGTGTGATATATTGAAAATTAGAGAATTTGGAAATCAATTGTACCTTTTCTTTGGACAGTGATCCTTGTAAAACAAGATGTTGGGCACTAGGAAATTCTGGAAGAAGGGTGCCGGTCTTTGAATTAAGAGAATATTTTCTAGTGAAGCCACCCTGCAGGCACAAGAATAAAGTATTTTTGTTTTTAAGGATTTTTACAGGTATTTTTGTTTACAGGTACAATTATCATCATCATCAGGTAGGCTGAGGTTTGCGGTTGTCGTTTAGAGTCTGCAACTACTGTCGTTTATCAAGAAGGAAAAAACATGTGTTGATATGATTATTATACACAACAAAATAAAAATGGTAATCACTTTCGGGGAAAGCCCCCCTTCTTCCGTAGAAGGCGATTGTTCACTGAAATGGCTGTTCCAGGTCTATGCGCCTGCACCTGTTGCATTGCACCTTATCCCCTTTCTGCAAGACTTGATGAAATAAAGCTACTGAAGACAAGTGCTTGCTGAGTGGTGGACTATTCTACACATCTATGTCTTCTTCCTTCATGACTACGCACCCTGTACAGAGTACAGCTATTTACATTCTCCTGTGTCCTGTGTAGTCCTGAACGATACCTACGTGAGCTCTTACTGTGAGCTGTGCCGGACAGCTGTCGCAGTATCCCACTATCATAATGTACTGTTGTGGATTTTGCAATTTCTTTGTGCTATTTTACATCTCCAGTAAAGACCCTATATAAAATGTAAATAAATTTAAAATAGATGGGAAAAAAAAAGATTCTGTATCTAAAAATAGTGGAACAATTAAAAAAAATATTCCTCAACATACAATTGTGAATATCCCACCATCTGCAGATAATATTATTTAGGGTACGTTCACACTTGCCGCAGATCCGCAGCAGATTTCATTTAAATAACTGAACAAATCTGCACCATCAAATCTGCTGCGGATCTGCTGCAGAACTGCTGCGGATCCTGTAGGTGTGAACGCACCCTTAAAGCGACTCTGTACCCACAATCTGTCCCCCCCAAACCACTTGTACCTTCAGATAGCTGCTTTTAATCCAAGATCTGTCCTGGGGTCCATTTGGCAGGGGATGCAGTTATTGTCATAAAAACAACTTTTAGGGTATAAACAAACACACCGTATACGCAGCAGATACGCAGCAGATCTGCAGCAGATTTGATGGTGCAGATTTGATGCTGTGTTCAGTTATTTAGATCTAATCTGCTGCGCATCACAGCAGAAAATACGCTGCGTATACGGTGTGTGTGTTTGTACCCTAAATCCGGCAACGCTGTGTCTAACGGCCGGGGCTTACATTTGTATATGCATTAGGCTGGCACCACCTCTCCGTCCTTCCTCCCCACCCTCCTCATCATTAGGAATGATCCAGGAACATTTACTGTTGTTTGAGCTTTGCACAGGTGTATTAACGATCCAGCCCATGTTCATTCCTAATAATGAGGAGGGTGGGGAGGAAGGACGGAGAGGTGGTGCCAGCCTAATGCATATACAAATGTAAGCCCCGGCCATTAGACACAGCGCTGCCGGATTAAAAGTTGTTTTTATGACAATAACTGCATCCTCTGCCGAACGGACCCCAGGACAGATCTTGGATTAAAAGCAGCTATCTGAAGCTACAAGTGGTTTGGAGGGGTCAGATTGTGGGTACAGAGTCGCTTTAAAAATTCAGATAATCTAGAGAAATCTGTGTGTGCAAAGAGTAGTCAATATTGAATACTCATAATCAGAGATGGGCAAAGTGAATCTGACAAATTCCGATTCGCAGTGAATCAGGCATTAAATTCGCTTTACAGCGATTCGCGAATTCGACAGATTCGCTTTGCAAATCTGCTAAACATGGTGGCCGCAATGGTGAACACACATTAGCTTACAGGCCTGTCTTTTGCCGGGAGTAAGGGACTATCCATAATCCCTGCACCCGTCCAATAAGCTGCAAACCCCACTGTGATGTCAGCACCTACCCCTCTATATAAGGTGATTGGCTTCCTGGAGGCGGCCAGTCAGCTATGTATAGTGCAGAGTAGATTGCAGCAGGCAGTTAGAGAAATACAGAGAGATAGGGAGAGAGGATTGTGGGTGGTTTCCTGTGGGAGCAGTGAAGCCATTGTCCAGTATGCCCACTAGGTGACTGTTTTTTATTATACTGGGTGCTCATTTAGCAATGTCCATTGCTACCCTGGGAAAAAAATTATATTAGGCCGAGGATCCACCAACATCCACCACTGTCCATGGCGGAAATTGAATGATTGACAGGCTGATTGACATTTTTTAAAAATTGACATTTTCCAATTTTCACACTGTCACAGCAACAGCAACTCTGTAATATTCCCACTATTGTAGCTACTATAGTTTGCCAGTTTTAATAAAAAAAAATTGTATGTGATTCACAGATATTTGCCAATTTGTATGAATATTTGCGAAACTTCATCTGTGGGCCCTCAGGCAGCTCTGCATTAAAAGCAGGCAGAATTCTATATGGGAAATCACTGCATGGGCCCAAGAACTCATCCATAAATCATTGTCTGTGAAGGCAGTTCACCGTGAAGAAGACATCCAGAAACACCATTTTCTTCTCTGGGTTCATTTAAAATAGACTGAACCAAAATGGAAAACTGGTCTGTGGGCTAAGATTCCCAGGCTGCTGTAGTAAAAGGACTTTTGGATGAGAGGGGGCAATATTGTAGACTAGGACTAGCCTGAGCTGCAGGACTACATTAGAGCTGTGCACAGAACCAATGAAACTATTATTGCCAAGTGATGGACAAAAAAACGACTCCCACAACACCTCCTGGCATTACTCCTGAAACACCTCCTGGCATTTCACCTGAAACACCTCCTGGCATTACTCCGAAAACACCTCCTGGCATTACTCCTGAAACACCTCCTGGCATTACTCCGAAAACACCTCCTGGCATTACTCCTGAAACACCTCCTGGAATTACTCCTGAAACACCTCCTGGCATTACTCCTGAAACACCTCCTGGAATTGCTTCTGCAACACCTCCTGGCATTACTCCTGAAACACCTCCTGGTATTACTCCTGAAACACCTCCTGGAATTGCTTCTGCAACACCTCCTGGCATTACTCTTGAAACACCTCCTGGCATTACTCCTGAAACACTTCCTTGCATTAGTCCGGAAACACCTCCTGGAATTGCTTCTGCAACACCTCCTGGCATTACCCTTACAACACCTTATTGTGCTTTAACCAGAAATGATCAATATGCAGTATAACATATTGTTTGATAATCAAACATCAAAATTATAATATAAATAAAAATAAAATGTTTTAAAATATAAAATATATGATTACACTAAAATGTAACAGTGGCAGACAAAAGAATAAATTGATTTGGCTTTTTTTTATGAGACTCTAGTGCATGTTAGAGTCACTGCTACAGAGGAGCTACTGTGCCTGTGTAAACAATGAAGTGGATGAGGCTCTCTCATCAGCAGAGTCACACATTAAACTAGTTCACTAGCATGGGTCCTGGAGGTCGGATGCCTGTTGGTCAAACATTACCGGCCTATGCTGAAATTAGGCCATCATTGTTTAGGTTCTTATAGTGTTTGCATGGAAGCATCCCTGTTTGCACATAAATAGGAATTTATGACACTTGTTATCTTATGTTTGCTTTACTGTAAGTACATATTAGATACTGCTTCCTTAAATTACTTTTTATCATAGTTTATAATCTGTAAAGTAGACAGCCTAGTAGCAAGACCAATTTGTTAAAGGAGATATCCGGAAAGCAGGAAAGTTTCTACATTTCCTACTCTCCAACACTACACTTGCTCCGTCTGCCTGTCCGTGCTGACACTTCTGCAGGTGAGAAGGGGTGGGGAGCATGTTGTGTATGGTTATCAATAGTTGCCCAATGTTACAGATGTCATGGCAGCTGACAGTGGACAGCTATTGGATATTGCATATAGGCGTGGTTTGACACCATGCAGTGCCCGCAGCTCCCGCAATGTGCTCCTGACCCCCTCTCATTTGTGGGGGAAGTGGAGCTCCAAACAGTAGAAAAGGAAGGACCTTTCCTTCTTTCTGGATATCCCCTTCAAGATATCACTTTAAAGTGTAACTGTCATTTCAAACATCTTTGCAGAAATCAATAGTACAAACAATTGTAGGTTCACACTACGTTTTTGCAACCCTGTTTTTTTTATCCCTTTTTGAAAAAACAGATAAAAAAGGATGCATTTTTGTACATCTGTTTTGATCCGTTTTTCTATTGACTTCCAGTATAAAAAAAAAGGATCAAAACACATCAGTTTTATTAACGTACACAAAAAAAAAAACCTCACCTCCTGCACAGTATGCAGCGTTTTTCTTTTTAACCCCTTCCCCCGTGCAAGATTTTTGGCAAATTTGTAACTCCTCACATTAAAAATGGAGAAAGAACGGTGATAATAGAAAAACTGTGTGTGAACAACTAATAAAAAACATCCGCTGTTTGCAAAAGACGTCCAAAAATAATTATGATGATCATTATTTTAGCGTCCGCGGCGATAACGTCTGTTATTCAATACATTGTGTGCATTGGACGTCCATCTTCCTATTGACTGCAATGCATTGCATTGCAGTCAGTTAAATCACGTTAATAACGGAAGTTAAAATTGCATAAGCGGATGCCTTTTCTCTATTTTTGACGTTGTGTGAACATAGTGAAACAGAGAAAAAATATTTCTGTGCCAAAATTTATAAAAAGAAAAAACTTGGCAGTTCTGCACCTACTAGAGATTGTGCTCCTACAATGTTCATTATGCAATAAAACTGATATGTTATCTTCATTCTGTAGGTCAGTACAATTATAGTCATTGCAGTTTATATATTTTCTGCTCTTTTTTACTACCTTTTAAAAATTAAAACTGTTTACAAAATTGCCATGTTCTTATTTATATGACCTCATCATTTTTTCGTCTACAGGGACAAATGAGGGCTTATTTTTGTGCTATGATAGACATTTTATTTGCTTTTTATTTTGTTTTATCTATTAGACAAAATCACCAAAAGCAACTTTGGCGTTTGGTGCTAGTTACAAAGTCCGTCGGGCCGCTGTAAAAATTCAGATCGGCAGTCATTAAGAGGTTAAAGCTGACATTTACTCAATATATCAGGAGCAATGACTATACACTGTGCTTTCAATATCTTCTTGTATGTTTACATATACATTAGCTTACTTAATGCATATAGGTTACTGTTCTTTGAGATAAGAAAAGTTAGTAGCCAAACCTAAATGAATGTACAGTACACCATCTTTTCCACTGACACTACAGTTAAGAAACAAACATGTATATTCAATCAATATTTTTATAACAGATTGATTGACTGTCAATATGGTGTTTTAGCTATACTGATAATAAGTGCAATTAAACTATTTTATTGCCCATTAAGTGTATTAAGGAAAAAACTCTCAGTAGTAATGACCTTCCTAATGAAAAGGAAACTTTTACATCATGTACTAAACCTAATGGATTCATTTTGAATGTTTATCTGATATACGGCTCGTATTAGGTTTCTGGCAGTCACATGCCATCTGCTTATATGTGTTAATTAACTTAAGTGCAGAAAGATTATCATTTATTATTTTGTTTGACAAATTCAGTAACTTTAAAGATGGCCATACATTTTCAATAACTGTTAAAATGCCCATCATTTATCTATTCTGACCCGGGAGGTCATGGGGGGAGGCCATAAACCTAATGGTTCAATAGGGCCAAATGTTCCCATGTCTCATATTGGAAAGGGTAAGTTGTAGAGTTGAGCGAGAAACAAAAGGCTTGAGTGATCCATACTTGAATATTTTTCAGGGCTCGAGTGCTTGACTTGAATAATAAGCCCCCAAAAAATCAAGCAGAGCCTTGAGCATTTTACCAGGTGACCCCATATTTGGCAGAGCGGAGGGTGCCTGGTTGCCTTGTTAACCTGAGCAATGATGTTTCAATAACTGATTGTTCAGCAGTCAGTTTTATATCCCGCACAAACAAACCTTAATTAAATTTTTTTGTTCTAATTTTTGTTTATTTTGTTTAAAAATTCCTTGAAGGAACAAAATAAAAATGAGAACGAAAAACTTTCTGCACAAGCTACAACTGACTGAGAGCATCCAGTCAGTTATTGAAGGTTACCTGAGCATCCAAGCAGTAAGCTGCTCTGGCTTTTCCCTCCCATAAAGGTTGGTCATAAAAACTAGGGATGGTCCGAACCCTCCGAGGTTCGGGTTCGTATGAACCCGAACGCTCGGCATCAGATTCCCGCTGTCTGCCTGTGGCTATTTCTGTATCCCAGTTTTCCAGGCGGTCCTCCCGCTGGATCCGTCCGCTGCACGAAGCAATGTTCCACTGCCATGTAGTACTTCAGTATGCCAGTCAATTGTGCTATTCTGCTCCTTTCTGCTGGCTCTATATACCTCCTCCATACCGGATTTTAGTTTACCGTAATTAACCTCAAAGTGAGTCTATTAGCTGCAATTCACTTTCCAAACTACTGACACTGTTAGCTATTAGGTCGTGAAGACACCTCACATCACTTTTTATATGCCTACTTGTGTTTCAATAACATCAAAAATTAGAGATGAGCGAACCTTTCAAAAGCTTGGTTTGGCAGGTTTGACAAACTTCAATCTAAAGTTCGGGTTCGTCCGAACGGAACCTTAAACAAACTGCACTAGAAAAACTAAGTGATTGCAGGCGTCTAGCTGTTTTAGTGGAGTTCAAAAATTTGTTCCTGTATATTTAGCTGTCCACGATCCCTTAGTGTTCTTTTTTCTCTGCTCTGGTGTCCGGTGTCCCCCACAGCCGCCAAGATGTTGTTTAGCCAATCACTTACTGAAACGGGACAGCGCCATGGGCAGTGATTGTCACTCTTGTCTCCAATCATCAGGAGAAATCCCTCCTAACAGAATATGTTCCTGATGGTTGAAGAATGGCCAATGTTATACACATCCACAAGAAAGATAGTAGAGAAGAACCCAATGACTACAGGCTAGTTAGCTTAACATCTGTAGTAGTAAAAATTATGAAACACTTCTAAAAAATAAGATCATGGATCACTTAAGAATTAATAATATGATGGATCCAAACCAGCATGGCTTTACTGCAGACAGATCTTGTCAGACTAATCTCATTGATTTTTTTTGATTACAGTATATCACAAAAGTGCTGGATGAAGGTGCTGCCATGGATATCGCCTATCTGAACTTTAGCAAAAACATTGATACAGTTCCCCATAAAGACCCCCATAGAGAAGTTAGAGAAAATTGGACTTAATCCCGGAATATTTCAGTGGATTTGTGATTGGCTGAAGGATAGATATCAGAGAGTTGTTTTTAATTGTGTATATTCCGAGCAGAGACTGGTTACAAGTGGTGGCAACAAAGGTCTGTTCTGGGTCCTTTTTAATATGTAAGGTTTGTCTGTTTGCTGATGACACAGAAGTATGCAATAGAGTTGATATTCCTGGAGGTGTCAGTAATAGGCTATGTTTACTAAATGTCAAAAATAGAGAAAAGGCGGCCGATTTTGATATTTAAAATAACGTCCATTTTTGCTGTGATTTAACTGACGGCAATGGCAATGCAGAACGGACATTTTTACCGCGGACACGAAAATAATTAAAATGATCATTATTTTCGGACGTCTTTTGCAAACAGAGGATGTTTTTTATTAGTTGTTTACAGACAGTTTTTCTTTTGTCACCATTCTTTCTCCATTTTTACTATTAAATTCAATGGACTTTTCAATTAAGAAACACCCAAAGGCCAATTAGTAATCCCAAAGTAGAATAATGTACCAACAGCCGTCATTGTACTAAGGGGAGGCCAGGCTGCTAAATGACGTCCGTTATTTTAGACATCATTTTAAAAAGAAGCTCAAAAGACGTTTTGTGAACATAGCCATATAGTGAGAAAAAAATATATTTTTGTTTTCTAGATGTGCATCACCATCTTGCCAAATTTAGCAAAAACGTTTTTCAGAGTTTAGAACGAACGTTTGATAAGTTCGGTTCACTCATCTCTTTAGAAAAGAGTCAGAATGCCCCTGAATTGCTGCATTTATGAGTCTTATTTATATTTTATAATCATCTACAGTGAGGAGTAAAATAATTGATAGCAAAATGTAACACCAAGTATGTTTTTTTTAAATAAAGAATCAAATTTTGATGACCATAAATTGTACAAATAAGAATACACTTACATAGAGGTTCTAAGACTTACCTCGCTTTTTAGCTTGCTTCCAGAAAACCTTTAAAAAAATGAAAGAAAAAATAATACTATCTGTAACCCAGTAATAACAGTATAATAGCATAGGAAATACTACTTATTAAATCATTGTTTAAATAATTACATTTTTATAATATTTAAGTTGAAATTAAGTTAAAATTGAAAAAGACCACCTGCTGTACGTCTTTATATGGCGATACTAAAGAAATTTTCTAGGCTTTGAAAACTGATGGTCTCTTCTAAGGATAGGCCGCCAATATTAGATTGTTGGGGGGGGGGGTGATTTCTGGCATTCCCCACCAATCAGCTAAAGAAGCTGCTCTACAAGTCTGTTAGTACTTGCAGACACTGTGCTGTTTGTAGCGTAGTGTAAGGTACTGTAGCTTTGGCCTTTTGTTTTGGGCCTTTTGTGACCAGAGCTGAATTTCTTGTTGAATCTCATGTCTAGTATTGTAATGAAAAGTCAGAGGGTCAGAGAGTTTTGCCTCAGCTTTTGTGCCTCACACTAGTACGCCTCACCAATTCCTCCTCCCCCCTCTTCTTCATAAATAAATGAATAAATGCTGGCCAGCCTCCTGCTCACTCAGTTGTAAGTCAGTATCTACCAATAGGGGACTGATCTGAAATCAAATATAGTTGAACCTACTAGCCTATGTTGGAGCTGTGGTCTAGGGGTATATTACCTGTCTAGAGACCAGCACTAGTTTTCTTTGGCTCGATTCCCAAGATGGAAATGAAATATAGTTATTTCTTTTTTCTCATTATTATGTCAATTTTAAAAGGGCAAAGAATTCCCAATCAGGGCCCAATTAGTTTAGTTTTTGAAATGCAATGATGAGAAAAATAAAATAAACCATATATTATTTTTAACTTTTCTCAACATTATGTTAAAAAAATGTAAAAACTAATTTG